>NC_064554.1:17905862-18505862 GCF_023856365.1 Brienomyrus brachyistius
CATCAAAGACTCGAATCCCGTGGACAAGAGCAAGCTGGACCCCAATAAGGTCGGGAATGGCTGGCGGAGTTTCCTGGCTTTGTTGTTGGGTTACATGGCCTTTCTTAGATGAAATGTCCAGTTTTGTATTTAACTTCCTGCACCTCCTCCTTTCTGTTCCTCTCGCTCGCTCCCATCCCTGCGGCCGTCCAGGCGTACCTGCAGATCACCTACGTGGAGCCGTTTTTCGACACCTACGAGCTGAAGGAGCGGATCACCTACTTTGACAAAAACTACAACCTGCGCACATTCATGTACTGCACACCCTTCACGCTGGACGGCCGCGCGCACGGCGACCTGCACGAGCAGTACAAGCGCAAGACCATCCTCACCACCTCGCACGCCTTCCCCTACATCAAGACTCGCATCAACGTGGCCCACAAGGAGGAGGTCAGTCTCCGCGACGACTGGAGTGGGTGTGGCTTGGGTGAGATGGGAGGGGCCTGGATGACTTGGGCGGGGCTTGGCTTGGATAATAATGACACGCTTATTGAAATTACCCATGTTGCGCTCCATGACACACAGTCACTCATGTAGGGGGTTAAGAGCTCATGAACATCTGACTAATTCGCTGAAGGCGGGTTCGAACCGATGAGGCTTAGCCTGCTGAGCCGGTACACTGCCCCCGTGTGGCGGTGTGGAGTGTGTCACTGTCGAATGGTCAGCACGCTGCCATTCCCCCAACATCCTCTTGGGCCTCTCACCACAACGCCCCCCCCCCCCCCCCCCGCAGATCATCCTGGTCCCCATAGAAGTGGCCATTGAGGACATGCAGAAGAAAACACAGGAGCTAGCCTTCGCCACCCACCAGGACCCCGCCGATGCCAAGATGCTTCAGATGGTGCTGCAGGGCTGCGTGGGCACCACCGTCAACCAGGTGTGTTACTGCGTGTGTGTGTGTGTGTGTGTGTGTGTGTGTGAGGTTTTTGTTGCGGTGTGTGTGACGGTTGGTCTTGCTGCTCCAGGGCCCCCTAGAGGTCGCTCAGGTGTTCCTGTCTGACATCCCTGAAGACCCCAAGCTCTTCCGTCACCACAACAAGCTGCGCCTGTGCTTCAAGGACTTCACCAAGAGGCGAGGGCGTCTGCGCTGACATAAGCCCTGACGCACACATACACACCGATGACGCACGCATACACACCGATGACGCACGCGTGCACACCGACACACAGGCGCTGACTCACGCACACGCACTGACACACGTTACGACCCTGGGTTCCCCTCAGGTGTGAAGATGCCCTTCGGAAGAACAAGTCCCTGATTGGTCCCGACCAGAGGGAATACCAGAGGGAGCTGGAGAGGAACTACGCCAAACTGAGGGAGGCTCTGTACCCCCTGATCAACCGGAAGATCCCCCAGCTGTACAGGAGCCACGCCTCGAACGCCACGCTTGCACAGCGGTAACCATGGCAACCACCTGCCCAGCCAATCGTATTTAAGTGATGCTCAGCCTATAAGTTTGAAGGGAAGAATCCTGATGGGGAATTTCAGTACTAGCCCACCTGTTACTAGTTAGACTTTAACACAGTTCAATAGCTACCACATTGGTTTATCAGCAGCATGGTCCAAATAGTCAAATATGAGTCCAGATGTGATTATTTAAAAACAAATTCTGCAGAGAGAGAGACTTTTGCCTTGAAAACCACAGTTCATTATTGAATCATGATATTTACATTGTAAAATAAATGTTTGCGCGCGCACACACACACACACACACACACACACGCGCGCGCGATGGCAGCTGTGATGAGCTCAGCGCGATGCTGGATGCTGATTGGACGTGCATAACCTGTGGGTGCAGCACCACAAACTCGCACGCAAACGCGTTAAAATGTTACGATGTGGAATTTTGATGTCAGCATTACAGTTTTGTTTGGCGAAGGTTTCTCATTTCGTGTGACTGTGTGTCGACAGAAATTCCCTGGGTCGCTCAAGCCTTCGCAAAGCAGACTGTTGAACTACGGCAAGGACAGCGGCTGGTCAGAGATCCCGTCTTGGTGTCTGTCCTACTCGGGCCTGGCCTCCCCCTCCACGCCTCATGGCGCCTCCCGCCCCCCCAGGCGTCACGGCCCCACCTCCCCCACTGGCGACGTCACTCCACTCGACTCCATGGCTTCGGTTGCCGTCCTCTACAGCAGTCGCCTAGTTTTCATTCCTTTCCATAAACCTGGGTTATTTCAGCACTTTTTATGGATAATCCAGCTCTTGTAATTACAAACGCTATAAACGGGCGGATGAACAAACATGTAAACGGACATGAATTTGTACTTAAACCTGTAAACTAGTGTTTTTGCTGTGGACCAAAATGACTGCCGTCCTCCACCAGGTGTCGGGACTGTTTCCTTTTGTCGTTTCGGACCTTCAGCTGCTCTCGTGACTCCCCACAGTTTTCCGGTCCACTGTGCTGGGTCCAGGCGGGGGGGGGGGGGGGGCATGGGTGTAGCCCCTTTGCTGTTCGACTGCTGACTTTGTACTGCTGTGTTGGGGTAACAATATCTGACTATTGTATTTCTCACAGATTTCTTTAAAAGCAAAATTTAAGTTATGGTGGGTTTTTACAGCTTTGTATTAAATCTTTTCTTATTCCTTTTACAAATTTGGTTCTTATTTGGAATAATGTTGTGCTGCGTTTTGTACTGCTACACTGTAAATGCTTTCTCCAAGCAAATGCCCATAACCCATCTCTCCATTGCCCCCTGAGCAGACCCCACGTTTATACTAATGATCGAAATTAATCTTTAAACACAGAACTGTAGTAGCAGTAAAAAATCACATTTTTCAGAGGAATGCCGGTCAGAGCTTAGTCTCTATAAAGGACCACTGGGGGGGGTGAAAATGTGGCGTAAAAGCTTACTTATTAGGGTTAGTCTGGAAACAGAAACAAGGCAATAAAGGTGGATGCACAGCGTGAGTGTATGGGCCAGGAGTGTGTGTGTGTGTGTGTGTGTGTGTGTGTGTGTGTGTGTGTGTGTGTGTGTGTGTGTGTGTGTGTGTGTGTGTGTGTGTGTGTAGATCACATTGGGGACCAAAATATCCCCATAGTGTGGTGAAATATCATTACTTTTAGGGACATTTCTATATCTCCATTTGGATAGCATTGATTTTATAAAAATCTGTGACTGCAATCAGAAAACTAAAAACGAAAGTTTTGTGTTTTGTTTGGTTACTTAAGGTTAGGGCTGGATATGAGCCATGGGTGTAAATTATGGGTGTAATGGGGGAGTTGTGACCCCCCCAGTAATCAAAACCAGCCACTACAACCCCCCTGGAGCCCTTAGATGGGTGGAGACCACAGACACAGCCTCCGATGCTCAACCCAAAGTTATGCCCTTGGTAAGGGTTAAGGTTGTCATTAGGATTAGGGTTTTGCGCATAGAGATGGGTAGATGGTCCCCACAAAGACATGAATGTATGTGTGTGTGTGTGTGTGTGTGTGTGTGTGTGTGCGTGCATGTGAGCTTGTGCGTGGAAGGTGTGGTGCCAGGTTCTAAAAACAAGCACCAGGCCAAACAAAGGAACTTTAACCGCAGGAAGCAAAAAGGCCACAGCAACGATTCAAATGCTTAATCCAAACTCAAACGATAGGGCCAGGCGCCAAAACGGGGTTTAAAATAAACAAATAGCAGTTTTGTTTTTTTTTTTTTATATGAAAGTACAATAATCCCCTCAGACCGCACCTAAGCTTGAAAAATCCACTTTCCCTTCCCTAAAGACTGGAAGGTTTATAGGAAAGCGAAGCTCACTGATTAGTCCACAGACCGTTTCTGTTTTATCGGGGTTAGAAGTTCAAATGTTTACGAGAAATGAGGGATCTTGCTTTGGTTTTAATCTGCACTAACTAGCTGCAGATACTTCGGACTTCATTACTACGGTGCCCATGATTTATCGTCGGAGAAACATAAAATGCGTTTTGTATTGGGCGGAATCCGTCCTGATGAGCTGAAGTCCAGTGTTGAATTTAAAAAGTTGCTGATCGGATTTGAATATTTAAAATTCAAGGAGTGAACACAAAAATTCAACATGGCCCCGATTCATGGGACCTTAACCTTATCAGTTACTGACATGCTCGAAATTTTAGAAAATAATAGTAGAATATATATGGATTCAGGTATCATTAATAATATGTCGACAGTGTTTCATACAGCTCAAAATCATTTTACAACCCATTTACGCTTTGGACAAAAAAACTTGGTATTTAGCCTGCATATTAAATTGAACGTGTTCCCGCTACTCATAACTGTGTTGGTTAGTATGGCAAGGCAGGTTGTCTTTTATTCGTATAAGACTTACGCGCCATAAATTCATTCTTACTAGTAATAATATTAATTCAAGATATCTGCATGCAATGCAATTTTTACTAGCAAGAATGATTGTATTTGCTAGTTAGTCTTCATATCATAGAACTCTATAATTCAGTTTTTAATAGTCATATAATCCACTTTATTTTCCATTTTTGCCTCACACATCCTACATTAATTTTTCACTAGTAAAAAGTCATATTGTACAGCTCTATAATTCAATTCTTACTATAGTAAGAACTCCTATTGTAGATACCTGTAATCACATTTGGACGAGTAAGAGTTCCAGGTCCACATATCCATAATTGAGTTTTTACTAGTAAAATTTTAATTACAGATCTCTACAATCACATTTTAATTAGAATAACATTATAGAGATCTGAAATTCACATTTTGGATGTGTCATTTCAGATGTCTAATCAATACTTTGTAGAGATGAACAATTACATTTTTACTAGTAAAAACCGTCAAATTCTGATTTCTTACTAGTAAGAATTGAATTATAGAGCTGTACAATTTCACTTTTTACTAGTGAAAAATTTAATTTAGGACATGTGAGGCAAAAGTACGACGGAAGTCAATGGGAATATATATATATATATATATATATATATATATATATATATATATAATATATATATATATAAATATATATATATATTATCCCCACCCCCCGGAGGGGAAGGATGCGCCGTCCACGCGCACCCAAATAGGAAGCTTCCCGCTGCAAGTCCAGCTGGTAGGAGGGACCTCCGCACGGCCGCTTGAAGGGGACTGATCAGCGGCTTTATTCGCTCCAGATGTCGCCTGGTGTTATGGCGCCCGGCCATTGCCGGCTAGCCGCGTATGCGGTCGAGTTTCGATGGGAAAAACCTGTACAGCGCGCCGTGAGGTATGCGGCCATCCACGATCTGCTCGTCTGTGAACGGCCTATTGTTGATCTGCGAAGCAAAACCTTGTCAAGTGTCTATGACAAAGACAAAACGCAAAGCGTCGCTTGCAATGCTTCACCAACGCCTGAATACATTGCGTGTTATAGCCTACGAATGTAACAAACCCCATTGTTACTCATCGTTATATTTTCCAGTTAAAATGACAAAACACATCTATATAAAGTCGGTGTTGTATTCACGCAGCCCTGTGTTTTAATTATGTTATAAATAAATGGGCCCTAAAATAAAAGCATTTTGCTACTTTAGAATTTGTGAACTGCACAGCCCGCAAGTTATTTCTGTGAATCTCGTTTCCTGCTTATTATTTGCAACGTGCGGCTTTTGCTTGGACAGTCCCTCCGTAACGGTGCGGCTTCTCAGTTTGTGTTTGTGACGCCGGGAGTCGTCCGGCTGAGAGGCGTCTGGTCATCCGTGCAGTATTTGTGCGAGTGGAGCAAAGGGCGCCCTGGTCCTGCGCTTGGCTGTTGCCTCTTTAAGAGAGAGAGAGTGTGTATGTGTGTGTAGCGGCTATGGGTGGGGGTGGGTGGATTTTTGCATTGGTCTGCTGCGGTGTTTTTGTGTCGCTGTCAGTGCGTTTAGCGGCTGGGCTTCGGTCATTAGACGGGTCTGCGAGGGGAGAGGTAAGAAAAAATCCGCTACCCGGTTTTCCTATTTCACTCATGTCGGTACTATAACAACAATAAGGGAAATAATTATAAATAGAAATTTATTTTATTCATGGAAGCCACCCCCTATTGAATCCCCCCTTGATAATGGCTTCTAGGTTTGAGATGCGGTCCCCTCGTTTGATTTTTGCCTGGCTTAATAGAAACGGTGCGTCTCATACACTTATTTCAAGTCTGTGTTTGTGTTTTTTTGCGCGGTTTTGGCCCTGCATGAAACTTCGGTGTCCCTGATTCAAGGACGCAATCCGCCGGTGAGGATCCAAACGCGCCGAGCATCCCTGGATAACGCCCGGTGGATCAGGTCGCTTTTAAAAGCCAAGGAAGCCGTCCAGACGTTTTCCGTGCCCTCGCCATTTCGGGACGGCAGCGCTTCCACCTCCGATGCTGCGTGTTTACATCGCCTGCAAAGTAACACGCGTTTGAACCCGTGCTGTCAAGCAAGCAACTTATTGTTATTGTTACTTAGGCGAAATGAGACAGATCTCTATATATACTCATGTGGGTAGCTACCGAAGCCTCGAAAGTATTTAGTACTGGGATCTTTTTTTCAGCGCTTCAAAGTCATGGTTTAATAACAAAAAAATCTAGGTGTGGCAGCTGAAAGTGGTATTCTGGAATTAATGATAATTTCTTTATTTACTTATTGAGAAATAACGTGCTTGCTGGGAGCCTAGGGAGAGGGTGGGTCCGTTTTTTCCGAGTCTCATGACTTCCAGATGTGCACTATTAAAACACCGCTGCTTCTCTCAACTATGCAAAAAAATGCGCGAGGTAGAAGTATTTAATGATAAGCGCACTCGCCTTTTCTTTATGTCCGTGTTCCGGTTAGATGAAAATGAACAGATGCGCCTTTCGGACACGATCCAGAGGCAAATAAATGGCTCTTAACGCCGTGGGTCTTTTTTCCTGAAATGATTTTTCCACTTTGGGCATATATGGGAAATGGATCTACGAAGTTAATGGCTGCTGCCCGACGTTGTCCGTTTGGCGTTCTAGACCGGTCATATTTGGAAAGTATTTGGTTCCATTCTGGTCACTGTTTCACACAGTTAACTAAAGTTACACCGCTTCTTTGGAGAGAGAGAGCAGTCTCACATAAATGACTTCATTGTTCCGTTATTTTTTCATACTTAGTTTTGTAGGATAGGCCTACCTCTATTGATATATACACACATTTTTATGAAGTTAACTTAATAACCAGCGCGATGGTAACATCCTGCTCAGAAAATTGTTATGTAAATGTTAATACTGATACCTTAGAAAACTTTTATACCGTGATAACTCAAACATGGCATCTTGAAATTTAGTAGCTCATGCGACGAACAGATGCATTAAAGGCAGTGAATGATTGATTGGCTGCCAGTATCGACGCTCTTGTGAAGTTTTGTTTATTACCACCCCAGCGGGGGGGGGATGGGATGCGTCTCTAACAGAGTCACATTCCCGTTTAATGTGTTTGGAAAGAGGGGGTCGCACCTTTGGAACCTGGAGGAATCCGAAGCTGTAAACCCAATTATCTAACGAGTTGCACGCTGGGCATTGCAATTGCTCTGCAAGTGTAACTGGATTAACATGCTAATTGTATGCAGCCGCTTCCTTAGAATTTGGAAACGTTTTTTTTCTTCTTCTTCTTCTCCTGGATGGCACGCTTTGCTTATGCTGTCATCTGCCGTGCTGAGTACAGCGTTTTTCTGGGGTTTTTGCACTATCGCATGGAGGCTTTTCTCCGCGGCTCCGCGAGGCTTAGCGCGTGTGGCTGACGTCACCCGAGACTTAGCAGAGTGATGTCATGTAAGCCGCGTGCACACCGCGCGCAGGTGAGCCACTGCTTTGTTCTCGCGGAGAGGTACGGAGACCCTCCCCAATAAGGGCGGCGGAGCCACATAAATATCGGTGGAGGTTGGGTAGGGTTAGGCATGCCGTCAAACCCGCCAGGGAAATCGGAGTGGGGTGTGGGGGCGTTTTTGAGAAGCCCTTATCGGCGGGCGCGCTCTCCTCGCCTTCCCCATCGCTTCATTTTTGATTATTTTTTTTTATTAAACAGTCCCTGTATAATATTTTTGTATTTGCCCACATTTAAACAATCACATGCGACATCGTGTCGCTTCCCTTGTTTTGTTTAGCGGTCACCCTTCAGGGCGTAGTGGTTTTTGCGGTTACAGAAATCGCTCCTTTACAATCCCCGCAGCCATAGGTTTTAATACATACTTTAATGATGTTTAAGACTTTATTTGCACCCGCCATAGAATGATTTAATATGTTCATTATAGCGATGAAGCCCTTGTTGATCTGTTTCGGTTTATGAGTACATGTGGTATGCGCGGGTAGATACGGCGTGGATTAGTCATTTTTTAAAGAAGCACTTAACTACAAAGTCTCCAACAACTTCCTGTGTTTGCCCGTGTTTCTTTCCTGTGTGTAGATGAGACACCGTGGGTTGGTTAAGCATCTGTAGTGTTCATCTAGCCTTCGGACCGCTGATATGGTATAATATAAATATTTAAGCAAGTTGCGGACTTCGGTAATGCTTAATAACGTGTCATGCCTGTACAGATAAGGCAGTAAAGGGTCTTTTGTTTGTATGGCATTGAGCACTCACTGCAGAGGAGTACATGCAAATCTGGGGCCAGTTCACAGAAAGTGCTCTATTCATGCAGGCTGAACCCAACTGCTTTCTCTCTGTCTTGTTTGAGAGGCTCTGGTTTTTCCCATTTTAATTGTTAACAACGCTTTGTTAACTTCATTCATTTGGCCTTCTCAAAAAATGACTCCTGAAGCTTCTAAATTATTTTTTTTTTTTAGCAATTAAGGTGAATTTTGATGTTCGGCTCCTCCTGTGGGGTGTGTGTGGGGATGGCCTGTATGTGAGGCCTGCTCAGGATGGGACCTCTAATCCCTGCATGATATCATGTTATACAAAACATTTGTCCAGCTGTTATGTGCTGCAGTCATTCAGGGAAAAATGTGCCTGCAGCTTCTCACTGCTGCCCAGAGCACGGATCTGCTACTTCACATTGACTGTTTCTCCATACTGACCACAGTTTCATGTTGACTGTCTCTGGCTACTGACCGATTCTCATATAAATTATTTCTCAGTTCCGATCACCGTTTCACATCGCCCATTTCTCTGTACTGAGCACCGTCTCACTTCAGCACTGTCTGGTCGATCTGTCCTTTCTCACAGTGTTGAGGGCCAGATGGCTCCCTGCTGCTGACGGACTCAGCCCGCTTCCCCTCTGCTCTGTTTGTTCCTGCCCGGTCACAGAGCACCTTACCTCTCAGAATCTTCCCGACTCAATTCCTTTTTTTGTTTTCGAAGTCACATGCTGCTCTCGTTTAACTTTAGCTCCGTGTCTTTCCTTGGAATCTATCCCCGCCTGATCTCCTGCTGCTTCTTCTCAAAGTTCTGCTCCAGTTTCACCTATAAACTAACTCTGCTCCCCTTAGGCTCAGCTCCTTCGCCTCCTGTTACGCACTTTAACTTTTAAAACTTTCTTCTTTTCATGGTGATTCACGTACCTTCAGCCCATTTTCTCGAGGTTTGGGGTGGGGGGTAGAGGGGGGGGGGGGTGGTGTTCGCCCGCTCGGCCAGCATAGCCTGTGGCTGTGTTTATTTTGCTCCTCCTTAAAGAGTAGAGAGGGACAGGCGGCCCCTCCCTGGGAGGCACAGTCAGGGAGTCCGCGGCGTTGGAAGCTGATGCCAAAGATTGTCATTTTTTCATCCTTCCCGGCAAGGCGGCGTAATGTAATATGCAGCTCCAGAAGTCTGCCTGAGAGAATCTTTCTTCAACACTTAAAATAGGGGTCCTACAGGCAAGTGTTACGGACAGACCATCCGTAACACACCCATCCTGCAGCTCGGCATAGCTGACGTTGGCATTTCACTGTAGTCCATCTTGAAAAGAACGTTTTTAAAAGTGGTCTGTGAAGTCTGTGTGCGGGGGGATGGAGGGGGGGGGTCTGGATTTTGTACCGTTGAGTAACGTATGTGGGAGTCGCTTTAGCTTTGCAGATGGGCACCGTTGTGACAGGTAAGCTCTTTGGATGGAGCATCTGTTAAATGAATAAAAACTTAAAAAAAAAAATTAATCGGAAGCCCAGCTAGGAATTAGGTCATGCGTGGCGGTGGACTGCAGACTGTTTAGGTAGGGAGTCCTGTCACAGAGACCGTGCACAGCAAACCTCGGTGGCACTCTGGGGACAGCGACAGGTGGAGCAGTCCCTGTGTTGGTGTCTGCGTTTGTCCCACCGCCATAGAGGGCAGGCTAGGCCGCCAACATGGAGAACATACCAACTAAATGTAACTTTCCACTCCCCTCCGAAACTTTGTTGCATGTCCAGCCTTCAGAAAAAGCATCTTAAATATTTGAACACTTCGCAGGAGGATGCCAGAGCGGTGGTCTGGCTCGTTGACAGGTTATCTTGGCTGCGTACAATCTGACCGCTATACTCAAACGAGCCTTAACTCGCAAGTGCCGCGGACCGTGCCGGCTTGTAATGCACGGTCTGGTTCCCATCCCTGTGAGCACTGGGATGGTATTCCACCATCGTCTCGGCCACGGTGGCGTAGCAATGGCAAGCTAAAAATGCCAGGGAGTGCTGGTGCTCGGTAGGAAGCAGGGTGCGCCCCCCGCCTCTGACTCACACGCACAGTTTATATCCCGATTATAAATAGTGTCTCGGAAAACTATCCATCTAGACGTCCACATTCCCACGCTTTCCCGATTTCTTTAAGACGGGCTCCACTGTTCATTGGGAGGTTGTTAATGTCATTAACTGCCATTGCTCTGAACACCTTACTACTCCCCCCCCCCCCCCCCCCCCCCCCCCCGTTTGGGAATTTTATAATTATGACTGAGTGTAACTCTTAAGACATTTTTCTGGCACTGAAGGGATGCTAGAAAGTTCTCTGCCAAGTTCTCAATGAATCTCTGGTGAGAGAAATTCCCCATTCGGTACAGAACTGTGTGTGTGTGTGTGTGTGTGTGTGTGTGTGGGGGGGTTTGCATAGATCACTTTTGGGGACACTTCTTCAGGTCCCCATTTGGATAACCTCAGTTTTAAACAAATCTGTGAATGCAATCAAAGTAAAAATGCCAAAAGTCTTGTATTTCGGTTGGTTGCTTATGGTTAAGGTTAGGGCTGGGTGGGGGTTAAGGGTGTCGTGACTGGGATTAGGGTTTTTCCCATAGAAATGAATAGACGGTCCCCATTTAGACTGGTACACCGACTTGTGTGTGTGTGTGTTGTTTTTGTAGAGGTGAAGTGCTCCCACCAAAGAGATGTGTTCGAAGAGTGCAGGTTGATGCTTTCATCATGGAACAATTTCTCTCTGGGACTGTTTCCCTATCCCGCTCTCTCCACACACCCCCAACCCCCCCCCCACCCCCCTTCTTCTGAGGGAGGAAGTGGCTGGGTTGTTTCTGGATCCACTGGGAGCTCAAAGACGGAGCTCCCTTTCCTGTAACCCCTCCCTGCCCACTGCATGGCTGGGTGACCGCCCCCCCACCCCCAGCCTGGAGCCGGCTTCACAATGAGGCGTGAGCTATTGAAAGGCTGCAACATTTGGGTGTAGATGCCTTTTGGGAATAGTGCTTGTATGTGCCAGCAAACTGCAAAATGGCCATGGTCTCTTATTAGGCTCTGCAACCTATTGGAACGAATGTAGATCCACATTCACTGCTGATATTGGCAGTGGATAGATGTCCACACCCCTTCACATTTCATATCCACATCAGAAATAGACTAATAGAGAAACCAATAGATGGCCACACCCCTTCGCATTTCATTGGCACATATCACCAATAGATGGCCACACCCCTTCGCATTTCATTGGCACATATCACTAATAGATGGCCACACCCCTTCGCATTTCATTGGCACATATCACTAATAGATGGCCACACCCCTTCGCATGTCATTATTGTGAACTGTGACTTTCCTGGGTGAAGCGTCACATGCATTTTCACGCCATTACAAGCATTCTCACCCGTGTGTGGATGCGTGGTGTTAAAGGCCTTGAAATAATGTAAGCCTTGAAAAGCGAGCCAGACCGAATCATTTTCGGACATATCTGGCTAAAACTGCGAGCTACATGAGTCAGAGCATGAGCTCAGCTGGAAGAAAATGCAGCCTTCTTTGCCTTGGGCGCCGAAACATCTGCAAACATCTCAAAATGCACCTATGGTCAGTGTTAATTAATGCAAGTCACTTCAGTCATTCTGGATCTTTCCTTTCGGTGGCCGTAATAGCTCTCGCTTGTACCAGATGCTTCAGGACTCTGTGGTACTATATTCTGAGCACTTTTTGGCTTCCATAGCTGACAAGTGACATTGTGTTAACGACAACCGGGTTCTGGGTTCAAATCCTAGAATTGCTGTAATCCTTCCCTCTATTATAAGTTGTTTTGGATAGAAGTAAATAGTCAAGTAAATGAGTAAACGCACATTTGTTGCTATCAGTTGGGAAGGTGCTCTCGGCAGTCACTTCCTGTACCAGTGGATTCGTAAAAGAATTTCCTGTAGCCAGGCAGAGGGATATTGTTTATTTCTTAATCTTAACCTGAGCCAATCAGCATGTTAAACGCTCGCCAGCACTAACGTACCGAGCAGAGGAATAAGTCAGCAGATTTTGTAACACGCCGACATCCTTCCATTGCAAACTCAGGCCGCCGCCCCCACATAACCCTGCCTGCCTTTGCAGTCAACGCCCTGATTCCTACGGCTTCTCACCCAAACCATTGTTCGCATAAAAAAAGCCCCTGCGTCCATTTCTGGACCTGACGGTACCACCTGTGCTGTCCAGCTGTCATAATATGTAATCGGAAGAGGTTCTGACGAGCGGAACCACACAGACAGGAAGATGCAAACACACACAGATAGATACAAACATGCGAGCTCACACGCACGCACACGAGGTCACCAAGCAAACAAGTTCTCTATATTTCAGGAAACTGATGTTATCTAAAAAAAGCATTCATATAATTAGTATTAAATATAATTAACATATTTGTTTGTTTTGTAATGAAGGAGGGTGCCTAACTACTTGTGATGGGAAATATTTGAAACACTTATACCCTGGTGTTCCTGAAGCACACACACGTACCCCTCTGGCTTTTACCAAAACACATAATGTCTGGCCGTACCACGGTAAACCAGCAGAGAGGTTCGGTGCCTCTGAGTTTAACAGGAGTGTGTGTGTGTGTGTGTGTGTGTGTGTGTGGGGTGGGGGGGAGGCTGGGGGGCGGGAGAATTTGATCCCAAGTTCAAAATCGTTTTTCACATATTCTGTGTTAATGTTGATGGGCCGGAGGTCAGGGGTTTGTGCTGCTGAGGTGGGGAGGGTGGGAATTGGCTCCCTTTGGCCGTCGTGGAATTCAAGCAGAGGAGGTGGGCTGGGGGAGCACCGGCGAGACCTGGGTCAGTGCATTCCTTCAGCTGGAGAGCCGAGATTAGCCAGGCCGGGGAGAGGGGAGCAACTCGACAGAGCCTCCTCCCCGCCACCCACACAGTCACCCCCCCCCCCCCACTAGCACCACCAACGCCTGCCTCATGAAACTGGGGGTCTCTGTTCACTGTCAGCCCAGTGCTGCCCCACTGTAGCAGAGAGACGGAGCGAGGGAGTGCTTACAAAGAAGGAGATGGAGGAGGAGGCCAGGCAGGAGAGCCGACGTGGACAAAGGGGAGTGTGTTCACCAGGGAGAGCGGAGGAGTGAGATGGAGTGATGGAGACATAGTGAGAGAGATGGAGGGAGATGCAGGGATGTGAAGAGAGTGAAAGAGAAGATGCAGAGAGAGATGGAGTGGTGTGGAGAAAGTGTGCAGGCCCTGGTGATGGTAGCCCCACGTCACCATCAAGGGCCGGGATGTTTGTCACACTCTGTGGGCATGATGCAGGCTCTAATTATATCCCATCGCCTGTCCCGAGTCGTCCTCATCATCCCCGCCCCTGAGGGATGCATGTGCTTCTGGCTAAAAGTGCCCCAGCCACATATGTGTGCACCATGCGTGTGGGATGGGGACGTGTACGTATTTGGGGTACATGCAGGGTGGAGTGACCCTCTTCCGGGTGAGAGAGGGAGAGAGAGGAAGAGAGCAAAGCCTCACAAGGTTTAGCCGATTGGCTGCTAAGGGCTCATAAAATACCGAGATAATTCAGTCAGTGTTTCCGAGCCCCCCCCCCCCCCCCCCCCCTCCTCCCCAAACAGGCAGGAGCTGGAACAGGCAAACCTCAGTCTTACTAGGGTCATGAGATTGGAGGGGGAAGGGCCGGGTGAGGAGGGGGGCATAAACACCAGGGGGGCTCTGCTCCAAACCCACAACGGGGCGAGAGGCAGGGGGGCACAGACGAAGAACAGAGCCGTCATGAACCAGCCAGCGCGGGAGAAGACAAATGGAGGGAAACAGCAGGCAGACTCACGGCTTTCACCACGCGAGCAGGAGAGGCCCCGTTCTGGACAAGACACACGGTAGAGAGCCTCAGAGCTGTCCTGGCCGTGTCTGACCACTGCTGGGGGTCACAGGAGGTCACCCACACCATTATAACATCTCAGCAGGAATCCTGAGTCTGATTGGGTCCCTCCCTCACTTACCAAAAGCAATCGACCCAAAAAGAGCAAGCAAAATGTTTGGGATCTGACCCGTGCAGCTGGTACACTAAGGTCTTCATGGAAAATGGAAAATGACAGCGTGTCGTCCTGTTACCATCACTGCCTCATAAGTGCCAAAGTATCTTGTCATCTGCGCTGCCGGACCGTCGGTGCCCCACTGATGTTGCGTGTGCATCTCCAGTATTGACAGATCAGCCCCCTACCTGTGTCAGAATCTGTGCTTTTGTGTGTGTGTGTGTGTGCGTGTGTGTGTGTGTGTGGTCCAGCTATACCTTACCTTATGGGGATTAATCGTCCACCCAATGTGATGAATAACCTTATGAGCACCACTTTCCTGGTCTCCACAAAGGGAAAACTCAGTTTTCTAAAAATCTGTGACTGCAATCAAAAACTAAAAATGCAAAAACTCTTGTTTGGTTATGGTTATGGTTATGGTTATGGTTATGGTTAGGACTGGGTTGGGGTTACGGTTGTCAGTTAGCATTAGCATTTTTCCCATAGAAATGAATGAGCGATCCCCTCAAAGACATGATTCCAGGTCCGTGCGGGTGTATCTGTGTGTGTATTTAGCCTGTGATCTGGCTGGCGATGGGCGTGTCGGGCGGGACGTTAGGGGATTACGGTGTCCCTGGGCTTCCGACATTCCTCTGCTTCACAGTGATTTTTATGAAAGTTAAGGAGTTTGAATCGGAGCGGATGGGCAGTTTGCTCTGAATGTGGTGTCCGGGGGGGGCTTGTGCTGTAATGACAGAATGTCCGAGTCATTTACATGAGTGGAAGTAAAGTAATTTGGAGCACATTGAAAAAGTCTGGTCTGTGCATGTGTGCCTGTAATGTGTGTGTGTTTGTGTGGCCTGTGCATGTGATCATACATTTATAACATTGCAAGGATCAAATGTCCCCACAATGTGATAAAAACCTGTTATTTTGATGTGGTGGGGACCGTTTTTTCAGCCCCCACAAGGGGAAACTTTCATAAAAATCAGTGAATGCAAATCACAAGAAGTAAAAATGCCAAAAGTCTTGTATTTTGTTTGGCTACTCGTGGCTGGTGCTGGTAAGGGTTAAGGTTGTCCTTGTTTGGCGTTATGGTCATTCCCACAGAAATTAGTGGAGAGTCCCCACAAAGATATAAAAACAATGTTTGTGTGTGCGTGCATCTGGCCTGTTCACGTGTGTTTGCGAATGTGTTTGTACTGTGTATGTGTGTGTGTGTCTGGGGGTGTCTGTCTGTGTGTGCCAACGTGTGAGCAGCTGCAGTGGTCAGCTGACTCCGCCCTTTCAGCGTAATGGCCCAATAATGACCCATAATCGGCCACCGCATCCGGAATTTAGCAAACGATCAGCCGAGTCTGTCGGGGATCTTTACGCAATTTTAAAAATAGCCTGCATCCTGATGGCGGAAATAGACACGTGTCTTCATTTCATGATGTTTACCATGGGAGTGAAGCCATCCTTTTTTAAAAATAAAATAAAATTTAAATACAGCTCATGGCTCATGTATGACATGTTTGTACCCAGGAGCTCAGCAGTCCTGAGATTTAAACGTGGGTGTCTGCTGTTCTGAGTGTTGTTGTTAAACCTGAAATGGTTACATCGTGTGGTGCTGACCTGGGGCAGATACTCTGTTAAGTGTTGATGAGGGGGGAATGGTTATGATATATGTAATCGATCCAGGGAGCAGGTCACACAATATTTTGTTGATGCTGGTATCCTGGGAGACTGTTACTCTGGACAGTGTTGATGCTGGTATCCTGGGAGACTGTTACACTGGACAGTGTTGATGCTGGTATCCTGGGACACTCACTTTGTGCAGTGTTGTCCCTGGAAAGCAGATGTCCTGTAATCAAAGGCTGACTGATGTTATTTGGGTTGTATCTGTGTGTGTGAGTGTGTGCGCCTTTGTGCAAGGCTTTAGTCAGATGAAACCTCCTGACCATCATCTGAGGAAGAGCGATTGAGAGAGAGAGAGAGAGAGAATTTTCTTAAAAAGTGTGTAGCTCTGCATGAAGCAGCTTCCAGAGGCTTCAGAAATGATTCCAAATAAGGTGGTGAATTACAGCCTTGAGCAACATCTCTGGGGTCTGCTGGCAGAAACACTCGCCATGACGGAGAGAGACCCAGTGGCATGAGGGAACCTGCAGCGTTAATGGGGATGGCGGGGGGGGGGCGGGGGGGCACAAAGAGGTTCACTCGCTGAAAAAGAGACCTGCCAGGATGTGTGATACTGGACCTCCAAGCCAAGCAGCACCAACACATTGTAAAGAGCCATGTACAACAGTGGCCCTAAAAATGCTGGAATGGCGGGACACAGGAAAGCGGCGAGCTTGCGGTGGCGCACGGTGCAAATCCAGGCAAGGCGGGGAAGCATCTTTCACCCTGTACTCACTCTGAATCCCATGGTTGTATATTTGCCTTGGGTTATACTGCCCCCTATAGGCCACTTCCTGTATGCTCACCAGCGCTCTCTGCACCAGTTTTCTTGCCTTAGGGGAGTAACATTTTACACGTGTGTGCGATGCCCGTATTCCTGCAGAGTGTTTATGTCTGACGATCCGCTCTCGCCCCCTGCAGGTGCAATTCTACAGGTGAGGGTGTGTTGGAGGCCCCAGATCAAACATGACCCAGGTTCTCCAAATGGACTCCAGCTTCCCAGGTACTCAGCCAGGCCAGGCTGCTCCTTTAATGTCAATACATTACCTCCAGTTACTTTAATAGGGCCGACCAGTATAGCCAGCCTATGGATAATAATAGACCATCATGCTACGTTACATTAGACTACATTAAAACCCATACTGGGCAGCTTGTGAGTCTGACTTGTGGGGCCTCTTTATGTCTATGAGGGGTTGTTGTTGAGTTTTATTGTGGACACAACCAGAGCTTGGCTTCCAAAAAGCCTTAGAAGTTCCTGCTCAATGCCCCCCCCCCCCACAGTCCTAAGAGAATAAGGCTCATTGGCTAATGCTTCTCTGCAGGGTTTGTGTATCTACATGAATCCGAGCTACAGGCTTTAACATGGTTACTCCATCAAACTCCTGCTTTTAACATGATGTACCCCTCCTTCCCCATTCAGGGAAGGCCCCCGCCCAGCCTCCCCCCCCCCCTGCATGGTAAGGAGCAGGAGCCTTACTCGGTGGAGACGCCCTACGGCTACCGGCTAGACCTGGATTTCCTCAAGTACGTCAACGACATCGAGAAGGGCAACACGCTCAAGCGGCTGCCTGTTCAGCGGCGGCCCCGTTTTGGCTCACTGCCACGGGGCTATGGCTACACGGGCTCCTGGTGGACCTCCACCGAGTCGCTCTGCTCCAACGCAAGCGCCGACAGCCGCCACTCCTCCTTCTCCTACTGTGCCCCTGGCTACCACGCCCCCCCCAGAACGTCGGCGGCTGGCACGGCCTTCAACTTCAGCGCGGCGCGCGTGGAGAAGACCCTGCTGGATGCTCGCCGTCGCCTGGAGGAGGAGCGGGAGGGCCAGCGGCTGGCAGGCTTGGGGAGCATGCACGGCAGCGTGGCGGGCTCCACCACCTCCCTGGCCAGCACCCGCAGCTTCAGCCGCGGCACCGCCAGCGGAACCTACACCCCACTGGGCTCGGGGCTGTCCACGCCCATCTCACCGAGCCCCGCCCACCTACAGCACGTGCGCGAGCAGATGGCGGCAGCGCTGCGCAAGATCCGCGAGCTGGAGGAGCAGGTGAAGACCATCCCCGTGCTGCAGGTGAAGATCTCTGTGCTGCAGGAGGAGAAGCGGCAACTCAGCGTGCAGCTCAAAAGCCACAAGTTCCTGGGTCACAGCTTGGGCTTCAGCAAGGGCCGGCCACGGGGCGAGCTCTACATTGACATCCCTGAGGAGGAGGCGGTGACCTCGGCGGCATCGGGCGCCCTCTCGCCCACCACACCCGATGGCTTGCGTCAGGACTCCGGCTGCGAGATCGAGGACACGGTGCTAGTGGGCGGCGGGCGGCCCGGGAGCCACAGGGAGGTGCGCTCGGTGGGCGTGGGCCCCGAGGGTGAGCGGGGGGCCCGGCACGTGGGCGTGGGGGTCCGAGAGGAGGACCTGGGGCTGCCTTTGGGAGCCGAGGCCCTGAAGGGGCAGGTGGAGCAGCTGGAGGGGCAGCTGCGGCGGGCCCTGCTGGAGCTGCAGGCGGCACAGCAGCAGGCAGAAGCTCGCCGGGGGCAGCCGGAGGGCCCAGTACAGCCCCCCCGTCCAGAGCATCCCGTCAGGGCCACCAGCCTGGGCTGGCAGGGAGGCGGGCCAGTGATGGCCGTCGCAGGCCAGGAACTACAGACAGTGGTCAGTTTCTCCCAGCAGCCCTTGCAGCGGGAGCAGAGGACGGTGGGAATCCAGGTGTACACCCTGGAGAAGCCCACGGTGGTGGGAGTGGGCACACTGTTGCGGGCACAGGGGTGCGACTCCCACTCTCCAGCTGGAAGAATAGAGACCTCCTCCGCAGTGCGACCCAACCCGGCACTGGAGGGGCAGCACAGACACGGAGAGATTGAAGGTATTGGGGCTGCGTTTATAGTCTAAAAGCAGGACTGTGTTAGACGCCCACGTTTAAATCTCAGGACTACAGAGCTCCTGGATACATACATGTTATACATGAGATACTGAGTGTGTGAGTCAGAAACCTGACTGTTTTCCGTTAAAAATGGTTCGTAGGTATAAACCCCACATCCTAATCTTTTTGCTTCTGTTGTTTTAAAGCATCCTTCGAATTTCCTTCCCCTTTCTCTCTTTCGTCCAGAACCTTCCCCAGAGCTCCCCATAGCCGTCAGCTCCAGGCAGGTGCGAGAGGTCCTTCAGAAGAGCGAGGTGTCTAGCTCCGTGCCCGTGCCCAGCCCTGCCGTTGCCATGGAGACGACCTGCAACCCGCCACTATCTCAGAGGTTGCGGGAAGGGGAGGGGACATCACAGCACCAGCAGACGGGCGCAGAAGCTGCACAGGCGCAGGGAGACACGTTGACACCAGGTGACACTGAAAGTGAAAGTGAAAGGAGGGGAAATGTCATTAGACTAATGACCCTAACTCATCAAATTTTAATTGCAGTTTAACATCACTATGATATGACTTAAAATCCTAAATGCATAACTTGCATCAATGACATACAGAACTGCTAACTGATTAGCAGCTAGACCTACTAAGGAAACAGGATGCGCATTGTTTATGTAAATCTAATTTTTATCACTGGGGAATTTAGGTGTGGGCAACTTGGGCAGCACAGAGCGTCCGCACAAAAAAGAAATGGAAACACTTTACTCGAGGAGACACAAATACTTAGTAGTAACTCAGTTGCTACTGAAGTAAGCCCACAAATCATGAACGAATACAGTCGCTACTTAAGATGAAAGATGTGTCATACTTCATTAATGATGAACAAACGTGAGTCCATAACTAAGAATTTCTGATTAACTAATACATATGTAATAGCATAATAGTGGATTAACTGTATCCCTTCATGTAAAGTGTTACCAAAAAAATGGTGGTGTTTGTGTAGTTAGTTTGCTGTCACGCATTTGCACGTCACATCAGTGATATCTTGCCGCCGTGTGGGTTAACTTTGTGGAAGTGTGCACCCTGATCCAGGCGACCACACCAGATGTACGAGATGGGGAGAGGGGTGGGGCTGGGCTGACCGCAGGTCGCCTCACTGGAAGCAAAGGATGGGGGGGGGGGGGGCAGGGGAATCTGTCAAATAGCACACCCCTAACTTTATACAGTATTAATGCAATTGGTTAAATCAGTTTTAAATTTTATCATCATTTATTTCTATTGTTCCAAATGTCTTAATAAAAATGAGAGTTAGTGCTGAATGCTTTTCTTTCTTGCCGGGGTTGGGGGGGGGGGCCTGTAAACATAATTTTTGTTGCCGGGGGGGGGGCAGTCAGGGAGCTGAAGGGGGGGTTTGCAGAGGCGCCATACAAGCTAGAAGCACCACTGATTTTAATAATGTGTTGGTTGTTGTTTCTGATCATTCTGCCTTTAGCCTCCCCCCAGTCCAGCCTGAGGTCCATCATGAAGCGTAAGGCAGAGGGGGAGCCCGGTTCTCCATCCACCAAGAAGAACCTCCAGTTTATCGGAGTCAATGGAGGGTGAGTGGGGGGGTGTGTGGCACCGGGACTGCGAACTGGCGCATCGTGTCGGCCGGTTCTGACTCACGTGCGTCGCCATCCTTGTGTGGCAGGTATGAGTCTACCTCCTCAGAGGAGAGCAGCAGCGAGAGCTCAGAGGACGAGAGCGACGCCAGCGAGTATCACGAAGCCATCGAAAGACTCCCCGATACGAAGGCTGAACCTTCAGAAGAAGGAGTATCGGGGAAGGAGAACCTTCCTGACCACGTGCCTGAAACGGAGACGCCCGCTGAGGCGGACGGGACCAGCCAATCGCCAGCCTGCGAGGCTGCTGAGGCACACAGCAGCACCCAGTCACCGGCCTTAACTCCCACTGCGGTGGACAGTACCGACCAATCACCAGCTACAGTCTCCACTGCTTTGCACGTCACAGAGCCCTCCCCCCAGCAGAGTGCCAGCCAAACACCGCCCGTGACTTCCGACCCTCAGGAGAGCAGCAGCCAAACACCAGGCAACGCCAATGGACCTCAGCAGGCGACAAGCCAATCAGAAATGCAGGTGATACACATCCCTCAGCAGAGCAGCCAGGCAGCGGGTGACACCATCGCAAACCCGTCGGTCACGCAGGAAAACAGGTATTCCAAAGTATAGGCAGATTTTGATGCAGCTAGTAATACCTTTAGTCCAGTTTTTATCTGAATCTTTTCTAAAACTATTCACAGTCAAAACGCAGATGTAAGACTTTCAGACAATAAAAAGAGTGTAAAAGCAGGAGAAATGGAATAATGACACAAAATCCCTATTGTGTATCGCTCCTCCAGGCTGGAGTTGAGTGACAGTTTGATGACAGCCCTCCTGTCCGTGCAGAGAGCCCTGGGCGAACCGAACGGCTTCAGCCAGCAGGAGGCGGTATGCTCCCCCCGGCGTCCTGCCAGCGAGCAAAGGGCAGCCTTTTTTTTACACATATTAGATTTTTATTAAAGGAAAAAACGCCTTAGTGAGAATATGTGGGTTTTTGAGAGCACGCCATTGCGTACGTCAGGAGCTGGTGCGTCACTGCTCTGCCCCCCCCACCACAGAGAGCCGCCTACACCGCGGTGCTGCAGGAGTGGCTGCGCGTCTCCTGCCATAAGACGGCCAGTGCCGTCATGGTCAGGGCCTACATGGAGGCCTTCACCGCCATCTCGCCGCAGCTGCTGGAGTTTGTCATCAACATGGCCGACGGCAACGGCAACACGGCCCTGCACTACACCGTGTCCCACTCCAACTTCCCTGTGGTCAAACTGCTGCTCGACACTGGTGTGTGGTCGCATGCGTGTGTTATGACGTGTACATGTGTGTTTATTGTAATATGCAGTGTGTCGAGAGTGTGGGTATTATAGCATGTGCTGTGTTTGCTTTGTGTGTATTATAGCGTGTGCTGTTTGAGCTGTACGTGTATCATAGCGTGTGCTGTTTGCTCTGTGTGTGTATTATAGCGTGTGCTGTGTTTGCTTTGTGTGTGTATTATAGCGTGTGCTGTGTGCTCTGTGTGTGTATTATAGCGTGTGCTGTGTGCTCTGTGTGTGTATTATAGCGTGTGCTGTGTGCTCTGTGTGTGTATTATAGCGTGTGCTGTGTGCTCTGTGTGTGTGTATTATAGCGTGTGCTGTGTGCTCTGTGTGTGTATTATAGCGTGTGCTGTGTGCTCTGTGTGTGTATTATAGCGTGTGCTGTGTGCTCTGTGTGTGTATTATAGCGTGTGCTGTGTGCTCTGTGTGTGTATTATAGCATGTGCTGTTTGCTCTGTGTGTGTATTATAGCGTGTGCTGTTTGCTCTGTGTGTGTATTATAGCGTGTGCTGTTTGCTCTGTGTGTGTATTATAGCGTGTGCTGTGTGCTCTGTGTGTGTATTATAGCGTGTGCTGTGTGCTCTGTGTGTGTATTATAGCATGTGCTGTTTGCTCTGTGTGTGTATTATAGCGTGTGCTGTGTGCTCTGTGTGTGTATTATAGCGTGTGCTGTGTGCTCTGTGTGTGTATTATAGCGTGTGCTGTGTGCTCTGTGTGTGTATTATAGCGTGTGCTGTGTGCTCTGTGTGTGTATTATAGCGTGTGCTGTTTGCTCTGTGTGTGTATTATAGCGTGTGCTGTGTGCTCTGTGTGTGTATTATAGCGTGTGCTGTGTGCTCTGTGTGTGTATTATAGCGTGTGCTGTGTGCTCTGTGTGTGTATTATAGCGTGTGCTGTTTGCTCTGTGTGTGTATTATAGCGTGTGCTGTGTGCTCTGTGTGTGTATTATAGCGTGTGCTGTGTGCTCTGTGTGTGTATTATAGCGTGTGCTGTGTGCTCTGTGTGTGTATTATAGCGTGTGCTGTGTGCTCTGTGTGTGTATTATAGCGTGTGCTGTGTGCTCTGTGTGTGTATTATAGCGTGTGCTGTGTGCTCTGTGTGTGTATTATAGCGTGTGCTGTGTGCTCTGTGTGTGTATTATAGCGTGTGCTGTTTGCTCTGTGTGTGTATTATAGCGTGTGCTGTTTGCTCTGTGTGTGTATTATAGCGTGTGCTGTGTGCTCTGTGTGTGTATTATAGCGTGTGCTGTGTGTGTATTATAGCGTGTGCTGTTTGCTCTGTGTGTGTATTATAGCGTGTGCTGTTTGCTCTGTGTGTGTATTATAGCGTGTGCTGTTTGCTCTGTGTGTGTATTATAGCGTGTGCTGTGTGCTCTGTGTGTGTATTATAGCGTGTGCTGTGTGCTCTGTGTGTGTATTATAGCGTGTGTTGTTTGCTCTGTGTGTGTATTATAGCGTGTGCTGTGTGTGTATTATAGCGTGTGCTGTGTGCTCTGTGTGTGTATTATAGCGTGTGCTGTGTGCTCTGTGTGTGTATTATAGCGTGTGCTGTTTGCATGCGTTATATCATGTTTTGACCACAGTCAGTAGCTCCCACCCTTCCGCTTCCACAGCTGTGTCTGTCTCTATTCCGGCCTCGCAGGTCTGTGTAATGCCGACAAGCAGAACAAGGCTGGCTACACAGCCATCATGCTGACCGCCCTGGCCGCATTCCACTCCGACAGCGACCTTCAGACCGTCCTGCAGCTGCTGCGCACTGGCGACGTCAACGCCAAGGCCAGCCAGGTGCGCCCCCTGCTGTCCACTGCCGGATTTGCGCCCATGTCCTATGCAGCGTTACTGTGATGCGTCTCCCAGGGGTTCCCGGTTGCTGGAGCTGTGCTCTCTCCATAGGCGGGGCAGACGGCCCTGATGCTCGCTGTCAGTCATGGCCGGGGCGACATGGTGAGGGCGCTGCTGTCCTGTGGCGCGCAGGTGAACATCCGCGATGAAGACGGCTCTACCGCACTCATGTGCGCCTGCGAGCATGGCCACGTCGACATCGTCCGCCAGCTGCTGGCTGTGCCGGGCTGTGACGCCACAATCGCTGACAATGTGAGCACCACCTCCTTCCGCCCCCCCCCCCCCCCCCCAGCCCGTGTCGGGTCTTACTCCCTGTGACTTTTTTATAGGACGGCAGCACTGCCCTGTCCATCGCCCTGGAGGCCAGTCAGAATGACATTGCTGTGCTGCTGTATGCTCATCTCAACTTTGCCAAGCCACCATCACCTGTGAGTGTAACTCTCCATAGCTCTGCCTCTCCATTAGTGTAACTCTCCATAGCTCCGCCTCCCCTTTAGTGTAACTCTCCATAGCTCCGCCTCCCCATTAATGTAACTCTCCATAGCTCCGCCTCCCCATTAGTGTAACTCTCCATAGCTCCGCCTCCCCATTAGTGTAACTCTCAATAGCTCCACCTCCCCATTAGTGTAACTGTCCATAGCTCCGCCTCCCTATTAGTATAACTGTCCATAGCTCCTTCTTCCCATTAGTGTAACTGTCCATAGCTCCTTCTTCCCATTAGTGTAACTGTCCATAGCTCCGCCTCCCCATTAGTGTAACTGTCCATAGCTCCGCCTCTCCATTAGTGTAACAGTCCATAGCTCCGCCTCCCCTATTAGTGTAACAATCCATAGTTCCTCCCTTTCTGTGATTGTAACTGTCCATAGCTGTTCCGGTTAGTGTAACTATCTATAGCTCCATCTCAACTGTGAATGCAATTGTCCATAGCTTGGCCTCCCCTCTGAGTGTAACTGTCCATTGGTCATATCCCCTGTGAGTGTTAATGTCCATTGGTCATATCCCCTGTGAGTGTTAATATCCATTGGTCATATCCCCTGTGAGTGTTAATGTCCATTGGTCATATCCCCTGTGAGTGTTAATGTCCATTGGTCATATCCCCTGTGAGTGTTAATGTCCATTGGTCATATCCCCTGTGAGTGTTAATATCCATTGGTCATATCCCCTGTGAGTGTTAATGTCCATTGGTCATATCCCCTGTGAGTGTTAATGTCCATTGGTCATATCCCCTGTGAGTGTTAATGTCCATTGGTCATATCCCCTGTGAGTGTTAATGTCCATTGGTCATATCCCCTGTGAGTTTTAATGTCCATTGGTCATATCCCCTGTGAGTTTTAATGTCCATTGGTCATATCCCCTGTGAGTGTAACTTGTCCATAGCTCCTTCCCTCCTGTGAGTGAAACTAATGCAGAATTTCTCCGTGTCACCATCCTGTGTTTGTTCCAGGTTTCACCGAAGGCGTCTCATTTTGGATCTTCTCCAGAAACAAAGTAACTGTAATGCAGAGAGCGGCCAGCCTTCCCGCAGACCTTCAGCCATAAACACACAACTGTAGTTTCCACCTGCGTGTGTGCGTGCGTGTGGGCTTGTGGAAGCGTGCACATGTAAGCATACCATACCCATGTATCTCGCACATACTGATCCGTGCACGAGTGCATGCACATGGAGATTTTTTTGCACGCGTGCTGATGTATGCATGTGTCTGTGAGTGTGTACACACCTCAACACAGTGTCACAGCACGGTTAGGTGGGATGGCGTACGCTACACGAGGAGGCAGTGCGGCCGGTGTTGACGAACCCCAAAGTTTCTTAGGTATTAGGACGTGTTTCATGTAGCCACCTTAGAACGCTATCGTCTGTAATGCAGCCTGAGTGACCACATACCTTTAACGCAGATTTGCAGTATCTGTCAGTCTGTCAGCGTTCCCACACACAGTCCTCTCCAGCAGCAGCAAGCTCAGTCGCGGCCTTTGTTTTCAGAGGGCCAGGCCTCTGTGTGTCCGCAGGAAATGATGCGAGCGGTTTGCCAAACCGTGAGGCCCTGATTGTTTCCAGGCCATGCTTTGGAAGTCTTATTCCGATCACATTTCCCCAGTTGAATTATAGTTTCAGTTTTCACAATCGATACATGTCCCCTTCCTTAAATAGTGTCTGAAAGCAGGACTGGCCAGCCATCCATGTGCTTCTGAGATTCGTAAAGCATCACACTTGCTTGATAGGGGCTGTTGCCTGGCCAATCACCAAATGGAAAGGCACCTTGGTAACCCCAGGAGGTGACTCTTACGTGCGCTGCCTGCAGGACTGATCAAGGTGCGCCAAGAACGCTTTCCTTCTCTCAACCTTTCTGAGGACCTCTGTCTCAGAGGGAGGCCCCAGGTGTCACTCTGAGACAATGAGGACTGTTACCAACATAATTAGCTCTGTAATTAACCCTGTAAGTCACCTTGTACACAGATAGCATCTCACTCTGACGGGGCAGTGGAGGTTAATCTTTTCAGTTCCTGAGACATCTTCTAAACATATAACACTTTTTTTTGTATTGTAACTGTCCCATTTTCCCATACAAAACTACACTTACCAGAACATGGCATTAGGCCACAGTATTCAGCCCAGTGCATGCTGGGTAATGCTCATGGCCTCCCGCTGTTGTGTCCGACACTGCGAACACACCCAGGCACCCTCTGTGATCTCAGGAAGCAGGCTATCTTTGTGATCCCGCGCAATTGCTGAAGCCGGTGAAGGCCGCAAAGTTGCGATTAAGCTGAAAGGCATGACAATATGTGGCGTGACCTAACGCTCTTCAAAACACTGCTGTGTAAGTGTTTTGGATATATATCGTGGGAACTGTGGAGGGGAATACTGATGATCCGCTTAAATTTTGTCTGGAGCATCTGGTGGAAAAGGAGAACTCGGAGATGTGGGATGATTCAGGGGAGGGCTATAATTTGCGAGGCTGGGTTGGCCTGTGTTAGGTATAACAGAAGGTTTCAGCGTGGGGCTACAGTTTGTTAGTGGAATGTGGCAAACTGAAGTTGATGACAGAGTAAAATCTGGAGTGGCTTATGATGTGGGTAGCGGAGCTGGGGTCACGCTTGATATGCTGCTGTGACTTGTGTTTATATTGGCCTCCCACCCATAACATGAGAGCATACCAGCAACCGGCATCATGGAATGGCCAGTGTTCACCAGCAACCAATAATGTAGCAGAATGTAGTAGCAATGACCAAATGAAGCTTCATTTACCATTTTCTGTATTTTTGACCCCACTAGATAGTGCTCTTGGTGCGAATTGAGGCGCGAATTGATTCTTTTCTTGAATAGAGAGCACCATCTACTGGTGTTAGAAAATACAGCAACTGGTTCATGAAGCTTCGTCTGGCCCTCAATACTATACAGTGGCCAAAATTAACCAGCAACCAATAGCACAGCAGTATATAGTGGCCAGTGTTCGGTAGCAACCAATAGTGCAGCAGCAATCATTGGTGACCAGAATTTTACACCCCCAAAAAAAATGTTCAAGTGACACCCATTTAGCCGCCTTTAAATCTACTGGTTTCCCTCCGGCACTGTATTTCAGGGAAAAATGCAGTGGATGTTTCCAAGTGTCTGGACCCATGTGCCTGCATGGCCCTAATATCTAAAGCTTTTTCTGCCTTCAGCAATGATGGGATCCGCTGGTTAGCCTGTGTTCTTAAACGGACGCAAGAAACATAACAAACCATTCACTTTTTATAACACTCTGCATTTGTTCATATAGCATACATGATATTCAGGTAGATTTTTTTAAATGAAATTATAGTTAATGTTGTGGCTTTTCTACATAATATAACTTTCTTACAAAAAAATCAGTTCTCATGGGGAGGAAGGGGGGCACTTTAAATGTAGTTGTGAGAACTTGTATTCACTTGTTCACCGTAAACTGCTGCCACACAGCATTAAGTACAAATTTAGAGTCAATCCCAGTACGTCAGCAACAGCACAGAGTCTTTGCGATTGATCGCAACATTTACATTTCATGAAACACGGTGCTTATGTGATGTATCACACTCGTTTCCAAAACAAGAATTATGGCGCACACGCCGTGTGCTTGTGATTACTTACGAACTCCTGCTAATTAATGCGAAGCTGTCGACATTCCCCCTGTATGATCTACGTTATTCTCTACCTGAATGAATCAAAGTCGTACGCCGTCCCGTACAACTACCAGCAAGACTAAAGCAAAAATCGGGCCATTGACCCAGAAGAAGCGTATTATATTAGCTTATTACCGAAGTATATTAAGCATAATTTTCCTGAAGTTACAAGTTAATGATTTTTTAAATGAACAATATTAAATGTTCATGCGAAGCGTACAAAGCAATACGGAGTATTACCTGTTTTGAAAAACAAATTGATAATGAATGGGAAAAAATCCCGCCTTGTACGTTTCCCACGCGCCTTTCCTATCACTGAATTTAAGAGATTAATTGCGTTTTATAATCTTTTGTATTTGTTTTATTTAACTTTATATATCTATATTTGTAACATGTGTACACAACCACATATATCAAGCATTCTGTAAAGATGCTCATTTTATAAATTGTATGTGTTTACTGGTGTCTTTTAAAAAGAAATAAACTTTGCCCTTAATTTCATTGTGTATGTTTTTCTGAAACTGAAATGTTTCAAAAAGAAAATGGATGTTGTCCCTTAGCCATAAGACACATTGAATCCAGAATATAAATACTCCAAATCCTTTTAAAGTGAATTGCACTATGAATATTAATTAGCTGGATTTGTGCTCCAAGAGTGGACGTCACTTTCCATATAAATATGGCTTGGAGCCTTGTTTGAAAACTTCCCACGTGTATTTTAGAACCAAATATTTCATAAATAAAAAAAAAACTGCAGTTTGGAACATTGCCCCACTTTGAAAACTGGTGTTTTGTATTTGGATTAAAATATTACGTCAGTCCCTAATGACAGTAAGTCAATTTGAAGCGCCCGGGTGTTTTAGATTAAATATATTTAAACAATGTTTACCGTTCGCCACAAGTATAAATATTTAGACCAGATGGAGGTCTGTTGGGAAAGCTTTGTTTACAGACAGGCTTAAAAATACCTTAGGACATTTGCGGTCTTCAGATCAATTAAAAACTAGTCAAAATAACGCATAATAATTAATATAAAATGCTCCACAAAAAGTCAGTGCCATGCAGTACGTTAATGGAAAACAGTTTTACATAAAACGCAGGCTAAACAACGAGGCAATATGTATGACATTGCATTAAAACGTCAATTGACCGTGGGAAACAGTTTTGTGCCGCATACTGCCACCTACTGTATAATTTATGAATAAAATATGGTGAAAGACTGCCCCCCAAGCCGGGTTGTACCCCCGCCTCGTTTCCTAGACTCCAGGCCCTATCCGTCATCCCCCTCGCCACGAGCCAATCCAGGAATAGCGGTTGGAAATTTGGGAAGTGCGATTACTACTGCATTTTATGGACTATGTAAGCGAGTTACACTATTTACAATGCAACCACAGCACGAATTATGTGCGTCAACAAATTGGCTGGGAATACAGCTGACATAAAAGTAACTACGTAACTAGGTTAACGGTCCCTGTTACCACTAGATGGCGAACCTGTACTAAGTGATGCTCGTCTTACGATAAACCTCGATCAGGTTCAATCAATCTTCCACCCGCGTATCCTGCACAGTGGAGTCCATCCAGGCAGCTTTGGGCACAAAAGGGGCCAATAGGCTACATCAGAAAGGAGAAATGCGCACACATTAAGGAGAAAACCCAAAATTAGGACTATTATCCTTATAATAGATTTAGACAGTATTAATAGTCAGAAGAATACCCCACGCTTCATGCTCGTGAGTGAATTTTTGCCGTTCGCGTTATTGCCATTTGTATTTATGTACCACGTTTATGTTTCAAACAAAATTTTGTCATTCACAACACGTTCTGCTTCATTTTAAACCAAGGCTTCCTTCACACGTCTTTCTTTGCGATATCGGTTGATCTGAGTTGCAGTTGTTCGGAGCTGCTCGATCTCATAGCTGCGGATTTTCATCATACCTGGTAACAAACTAACAATAAAGTCAGCCACTGTCCTCATCTCCATGGTAACAGTCAGATCCCCTTCCTCGCTCCCTTCATTTCATTGATCACCACGCGTGTGCACTTGTCAGTTTGAACTCGCCCTACCCCCCCAGCGCACCTCCCCAGAAGGAGCACTGGAAGGTCGTCCTCCTCATTACAGTGATTCATGGCACTTTCCCGTGGCCATCGCTAAAAACCGTAAAAAAAAAACCCACAAGGCGTCCAAATCTCCCGTGCCCTGCAAAGGTGCGCAGTGAAACCTGCAGTACCCTTTCTAGGTTTTCCCCAGCTGTTTTTCCAAGTAATTGCTGCTAGTTTCACCCTTGCGCCTTACTGGTTTGTGCACTGACGCAAAAAAACAGCGATTTTGCTCTGGAAAGTTGGATGTTTACGGCACTGGTGTTGAATTTGTCCGCCTGGTACCCGGCAAATCAAGCTGCGGTTTAGAATGGCAGCTGCCTGGTTCGTATCGGCGGAGAATGTGTCGTTCACCATTAAATATTCTTCTGGACCAGCTTAATGAGCGACCACTTACCAAACTGAATGTTTAAAGGCAATATTGTCCAAACATTCCTTGGGGGAATCCAGTGACAGCACGCTCTATCTGCGTCTTATCTCAAAAGCTGCACAGGTGTAAACTTAATTTAATCTCAGATATATTTACACGTAATTTCACTAAATGTTACCCAAACAAAGAACCGATGCCATAAATCTGCCGCCACTTTTACATCACTGTGATACAAAATAACCATGAATTTAATTTATTACAAAATACATCAAGCCATCAAATTAAGACTAGCAATTTGTTCAATTAAAATCATTAAACTGAGGAATAATTGATCAAGCAATTTGTTTACTTTTTTACCATCTAACAGTGGATAACTGTTTAATTACAGATCCCAGTATTCAGAAATGGTCTGTAAGTATTTTTCTTTTGAGTACAATATTTTAAAAGCTGGTGATTGAGAGTACAGTATTCATCCGGATTTCATCACCGTGGTGACCGTTTCAAGCTTAAAATTCAGTGTAAGGTCACGTGGCCAAACACGTGTTTAATTTACCTGACACGCACCCGAAATATTAAGCAGCGTAAATAGCGGGTTTTATCTGAGGCATCATTTACGCGCAATAACGGTTCGCAGGCGCTCGGAGCTGTTATTGTGAAGTGTTTCTGGTCAAAGTTGCCGCTCGACACTCCGTGACACCGTAATATCACAATGAAATTCAGCGCCTCTGATTCCTATTTACAGTGCAATGGCGTTTAACGTCAGCTCCAGCATGCCTGGTAATCATAGATCAGACCACTGTCCGCCTGTCTCTATGGTAACAGTCAGACCCCCCCCCCTCCTCCGCACACACACCCTTTTCTTCTTCATGGATCACTAAGCGGGTGTTCTCTCTCTCTCTCTCACCCCCACCACCCGTTCGCTCTGCGATCTGCTCCATGATCCATGTCTTCAGTTGCACATGTATGTGCATCGCTTGTTTGGGTCCTATTTAACATGTAAAATGAAGTAGATATGCTTGTTTGGTTCCCATATAGTCAAGCTACCTACACCTACGACTCTTTGACATGATAAAACAGTAAATAGAATGACGGCTGCATTGACATGTACTTTATTCTGATACTTTACATTTGACTAACTCTGATGCGTAGATTTATGAGTTAGGGTGCTGTTCTAAGTAGTACAATGATATATCACCGGTTAAACAAAAATACAATACAACGTTATTTGTATAGAAAGAAGATTATTATTATTATTCGTTGGCAAATGAAAAGGCAGGTTTACATAAAACTCCAAGCCGGTTTTCTACCGTTTGCACAGAGGTGCAATTTAATTGTTTTTTTTTGAAACGTCCCACCCGCCGACACGAGCAGCTTCAGGATAATAATAAGGCCGGTCAGTTTCAAAAAGCGGCGCGGTACATGCATTTTGATGTCGGAATATGACTTTGGAGTGTGCTCAAATCCCCGCATACAATTCTTTATGTCACCGTAAACAGGATGCTGTAAATTCAATACGCTTTCTAAAAAATCGCACCGAAACCAAATTTGCGACATGCAAGACAGTCGTCTAATTGGGTGAGCGACTGCAGTTTAATAAGCCACACCATCCGAAGTAATGGGGGGGCGACTGAAGCCGAGCACGTAGCCAGACTAATTAGCCGCTGCCGTTGAGCGCAGTTATCCGGAGCTTACTACTTTTCTCCCAGCGCCGGTAAATCCTATTAAAGTTGGCACCGACACCACGCGTAGCCCGATAAAAGGCGCCGATTGCCGCGATCCCGGGAGCTGCGGAGCCCTAATGAGGTGCGCAGGAAGGCCGCGACGCGCATGCGCACATCAGATAGTCCGCCCCGCGCGCACCGCTCAGTGCCGTTGTCTTGCCCGTCGCACCTTCCGCGATGACAGCAAGCAGATATCACGACCGCTACGCTCCTGTCTGCATCCACCAAACTCTTAGCAGTGTTAGTGTTGCTTTAGGGTTTACCTGCTAATGTTATTCTCAAAGGAATAACCCCAACGCCTATTATTTTTGCGTCCATATACCTGTTTATATAAGTGTCTTGTTTGCTGCTATAAGCTGTCGGCCGGCTTCGGTTCTCCGGCTGTTATGCGCTGTGACATCTTTGGGGCTGTTTTTCTTAAATCAGCTTTTAAAATTTCCTCTGGTGATATCGCTAACGGTGTTTTTTTTTTTTTTTTGAGGGGGGAGCAGTATGGATTTGCTGTGGTGGGTGGAAGCTTGTCGTTATTCAAGACGAGCGTCTCTCCACCATGAAGCTTTCAACCCCAGGGCTCTTGGGGGTTTGCGGGGGAAGGGGGGTGATGAACAGGACTGTAACCCCGGCACTTTACACTTGAGGGGGGGGGGGGGGACAATGAGGTTGACCATAGATGGTATGATGTGATCAGGGGCTGGTGGACATCATGTTGGTAGCCCCCGCATCACGCTGTGCTGCTCTGTGATCAGGGTTAAGCTATAAAATGAAAATGGTGGTGGGGGGGGGGGGGCTTGCAAGGTGGAACTGTCAATAAGAAGGATGCCACCCCCCTCCCACCAAATCTCTCCCCTTTTTATTTTCATTCATGGCACAGACACGCGCACACACGCCGCTACCCCGCACTGCCTGTTCCTCTGTCCTGCGTCCGCACCTGTCTCTTACGTGTTTTCATACCCCTTTCTCTCAAAAGCACACCTCCTGCGACGCGAACGCAAACACGCATCGCCCCGTCGCAAACGCATGCCGTCCGACAGCTCAGACTCGCCCCCATAAGTGTGACGCATGCACATAAACAGGAGCAGCTCTGCATGTAACCTGTAACACACATGCACGCACACGCACACACACACACACACACACACACAACATGTGCCTAAACACACAATCAGACGAGCAAGTGTGAGCGTGCCGTCTCTGCTCGCGGTGAGGGAACCAACCTTCTGGAAAATCTCAGCATCCACCTCTTTATTTGGTGCGCGCTGCGCTTTGAAAGTACTGGAGCAGGTGGTCCCCTAGGCTCGACCCCTCCTTTTTCAGCAGCCCCCCCCCCACACCACAAACCCACCCTCCACCCCCCTGAGCATCAGCGATCACACACACTCGCTCTGTCTCTCCCTGACACACTCGCAAACAGCCACGCTCCGGATAGCTGCTAGACTTCCCCGTCAGAAGCGAAGTCCCTCTCAGCTAATTCCATTATACATTCTGTCTGGATGCAATACCACTGCCTTCTAATCGCTCTGTTATCCCCCTGAGCCTGTCCCCCCCTCGCTCCCGCCCCCCCCTTCCTCCCTCCCTCCGTCCCTCCCTCCCTCGGTGAACATGGCAGCAAAGGCGAGGAGGAAGGCCAGCTAGGCAGTCAGACTGCTGCAGTCTGGGAATACTGGTGCCATTTTCGCATCGCCGGGACGTTGCCATCCTGCCTGACTGCGCCGGTCGCATTGAGGACGGAGGCGGGCACCACTGCAGGTACTTTCTTTACTGTCTTCATCTGCTGGCTCTTCTGAAAGGTGCAGTGCATGTCAGAGTATGGGGTGGATGGTTCTGGGGCTCTGGAGGTACGGGGGGCTCTTGCATGTCTGCGGCTGCTGGTGGGAGGGGAGAAGCGGCCAAGTCCTCACGCCTTGTGGGTACGTCCGCCGGTGCCAGTGCCATCCGAGGCTGCCGGGCGAGTCGCGCAGCATGCTGGCGAACTCTGTCACCCCCACAGGAACGGGGCGATCGCGCTGTATCAGTAGCACCTCGGCGGAATGTCCTGCGATGAGCAGGACCCAGTTCCCAAAGGCGACTGTGCAGCGAAGAGGGAGCAAACTTTTTAGGGAAGGCGCATGTGGTGCTCTGAGGACTGTCCCCGCTATCCTGGGACGAGGGAGCACCGGGAAGTGCCAGGGATGTCGGATGGGTGCAGTGTTCCCTGACGTACGTGTTTATGGTCCTTAACAGGCTGAGGAAGTCCACAGGGCTTTCATGGCCAGTCTGCAGTGTCATGCTGTAGGAGACTAATTCTGGGGGCGTTTGGATGTCCTCCCTCATGCCGAGGAGAACAGGGGGATGGGGGGAGAGGTCTCGTATATCCCCACTGACATCACAGGTGGAACAATAACAGTCGCACTCCCCTCATCCCGAGTGGGCGCCCTGTTCTCATTTGGTGCTCATCCTGAAAGGGATTTATCCGAATTTACGTGCTGAGGGGACAGCAGAGTTGACAGGATATGAAAGTCTAGGCTGAAAAGGGAGGCTTTTTACTTTTCTGCTTCTGGGGGATGGCGGTGCGGTTCGCTGTTTACAGCAGAGACTCGGGGTCCCAAGGTGGCCTTTTAATCAGTCCGTAATTAAAGGATGTCGGATTGGGGGGAGGGGGGCAAATTATACTCCATGCCGCTGCGTTTAGCCAGTCGATTAGAGAGCAGGGAGAGCAAGGACGTGTCGGGGGTGGTCAGACTTTGGCAGGTGTGCGTTACTGTGATATACTGAGAACACCAGAGATGAAAGGGGGGAAAAAAGAGGGGGCAGTGCATGAAATGATCTGAGAGGGGTGGGGGGGGGAGGTCTAGGGTAGGAGGGGGGATGCTTACAGCCCCCCAGCCACTCGCGCCGCCACTCACCTGTTAATCTCACTCCAGAGTCGAGCTCAAAGTCAGCAGAATGGCATAAATCCCCCAACGCCAGATCTGCTGGGACCCTCGGGGGGCCAGGGCGGGCCCATGAATCATGCGGCGCCCTCCACGTCCACCCTGCCGCCACTGCCGCGCTCGGGGCAGGGGCAGGCAGCCAGGAGGCTCGCTAAAGGTCATCCACAGAAGCTGTCTGAGGGGAACGAGCAAGGAGGATCAGATTCTACCCCCGCTGAACTTACACACACACACACACACACAAGCGCTGACGGAGCCAGAATGAAGATCAGGAAACACGCAGTCCTTTACGGCCAATATGACGCTTCAGATAAACCGCGGATATAGACCTATAGCAAAGTCCCAATTTTTAGACCTTCTCCCTACTTAAATGGCAATTTAGGGAATCTCAGACAGGCGATTTATGTTTCGAAAATAAAACCCACTTTTACGAAAGGTGTGGATTATGTTTGCAGTTATAAATATAAACATTTATCTGACTTTCTGTTCGTTTTTGGCGTTCTCTCCTTGAGCACGACGCACAACGCTGAGGCCGCAGACGTGTTTCGGTTGTGTTATCCTGGCGAGTTTCACACCGTCGAGCGGGAGGTGCGCGGGGCGGATGGCAGGAAGGGCAACGCTGCATGATTTGTGGCGAGGTCACCGCGGTGGCGAAGTCGGCCGATGCGAACAGACTCCAGGGTGGACCTGGGGGGACGTTGCATTCTGGGTAATTTCATCAGTTTCCCCTGGCATGTGGCCAATCCAGGGAGGGATACTGCCTCTTTCTTCTAAATGCCTTTGCCGTTAATTTCTGATCGTCTTCTTGTGGTATTTGCCGGCCTGGTGGGCTGTGACGGGGGGTGACGCTGATGTCCCAGTGCCGAGGGGGTCGCTTCATGCAGTCTCTCCGCCTGTCCTTTTGGGGTTCGCTGCATCTCATCAGTTTTCTTCTGTTTTTTTTTTGACACAAGCTCGCGATCTGGCAGGGAGTCACGTGCGACGTGGACAGATTCTCCTAACAACCAGATTTTAGCCATGAAAGAGATGAGTAGCCTTGGGTTTTTCAAAAGAAAAACAGATGGAAAACAAAAAGGGAAATTCATGTACTACTCAGTATTCATTCAGATACTCAAACACTGGTAAAAGTATTAATGAGACCTGCATACTAAGCATACTTTAATGTTTATTTGCTGTGGGGCCTGAGATGTGAATGCTGGGGAGGTCATGACAACTGTGGCGTGAGGCTGATTAGAAACGCACCGCATTGAAACGCAACGCGTCCCACCATCCACCATAGCCGCTGTGGAGGGATGCCCCGCCCTGAGTCGAACCCAGACGCACTTTCCTGGAGCGCTTAGCTGGGTCTCGGCACAGACGGCAGGGGCAACGATATCGCGTACGACGGAGTAAATACTGGCGAATGTCATGTCGCTCGATTTGACGTTGTGTGGACTGTAAACATTTGCGCCCGTATCTTTACACCTAAACGGCCCTGTTTAGAAACACTCTGTGAGTTTCATGCATCTCAGGGACAAAAAAAACCATTTTGAAAGGTAAATTTGACAGTTTATATGTGTGTCAGACAAGTCCAGGGAGACGTGGAATCTACTCAACATAACGTAAAATATCCTGATCTATGATTTCTTAAATTCCCTCGTAATGTTTTCCTTTCATTGTGAGCATCATTATTATCATTATTTGATAATTCGTAGAGGAGGCTGCTATTGTCCCATCACACCCTATGTGGGTTAGGCGTATCGTTTCTGAGATGGATACATTTCGCGGTATGTCGGACATGGTGACTTCCCACCGTCTCCGAAAGCGCCTCACATGTAAACAAACACTGCCGCTTAATGTTTCCGTAACAAACCGTACACCCGAATTCGCCTACAATCTCCGTAATATCCACAACTCCGGGGGACAGGCGGAGCGACATCTAGACTATCACCATAAAACCGTCATCCTCACGTCTGATGTCGGCAGGCTGAACCAGGGCACCTCTACCAAAGGAATGTTGACTTCAAATAAATCTTTATCATTAATGACTTTGAAACCTTGAAGGGTGAAGTGAAGGAACAAAATGGAGGACAGCCTCGGAGACAGCGTCTCCTCCGCCCGTAAAGGAGGTAAAAGGGAATGTGAATGAGGAGGCGGCCTGGGTCATGACTTCCGTGTGGGCTTAGCGTGTTAGCATGTGTCAGTAACCTGCATGGCTGGCCGACACATGTATCACGCAGCCAGACACCCTATCACATCAAGGGTGTCACACAGGAGTGGGGGGGACAGGCCCCTGTCACAAACATAACGCGACCGCAAGTTCCTGCACGCTCCAGGGTTGCAGGATAAATGGGGAGAGAGGGTACAGCACAGGTCCAACGCTTGGGCAGAAAGAGGCCCCCTACAGGCCAGAAGCGTCCAATGTGAAGTCGAACACGGAGTGTCCCTCCTCCGTGTCGGAGCCTGGAGGAGCCGTTCAGCCTCGGAACATCATGCAAGGCGTGATTCACCCCTTAATGGGGTTGCCGTGTGATGTCGTCTGAATGCGGGCCGATCTCGCATCATCGGAACGCTTCTGCTGTCAGTTCTGGTAATGGCGAAGTCGGCACTGCTCCCAGGTTCAGAGCAGGGCGTTAGCGAATCGGATTCCTGTGCCGGGAAATCCGTAGCACCTGACCTGCTTCCTCCTTGTTGCCCCCCCCCCCCAGTACCTGGTAGGCTTGGGGGGGCACAATGCTGTCGAGGAGCTTGCGTCTGGTGGGCTGTGTTTTGATTCAGATGGAGGGTGCCTGAGGCACAGAGGGGCAGGAGCTATGGCAGTACCCACACCTGACAGATGGGTCTGTGTACTCGCGCGACCCCGCCACCGAGGTAAAGGTCCTACAGCGAATCCCTCGCCATGGCAACCCACACTCAAAGAGAGAGGAGGGAGACGGACACCGACGAGCTGGGGAACGAAGAGCATGCTGGTGTTTCGGCGATGCAGAAACGGCTCAGAAACACGAACGCTGTCGATGTGCCTTTTTAGGTTAGTCTGTTAGTAACGGGCGGGGGCGGTGGGGGGTGTTTGCCGCTCTGCTGAGAGGAGGAAGGGGCCCCTGCTCAGCCGCGACGGTGAGGGCCCGGAGGCGGTAGGGCCTCTGGGGGCCCGGGCAGCAGGCTGCACGCCTCTGCGGCTAATCCATCAGCCCCCCCACCCCCCACGACATCTGCGGGCTCTGCCGCGTCCAACAAACAGAACGCCCCGCGGGCCGGGCCCAGCTGCCGCTGAGGCGGTCCAGGTGCCGGAGCTGACACCGGATTCGGCATCTTGGGCTCCGCCCCCCTTTCTCCAGCATGGCCCTTGTCGCTCGCACCACGGCCTCAGCGTAGGCCCAGTGACGCACCTTCCCGTCTGACGACCAGGTCCCCCGAGCGAGGCCGTTAACGCCCTGTCACTCCAGGGATGGGCTGTCCCTGCTCTCTCGACGTCGCTTTAGATAAAGGCATCAAAAAAAGTAAAAGCAAAAAATGCAAAAAAGTGCAGGTGATCACTGCAGCAGCCGTTCACCAGAGCACAGACATCGCATCTCACGTTATATCGCTTTATAAAAGCGGTGGAGTTCTTTGCACCATTGCAGAGATGCATCGCTACGCCGCGGGTAACATGACCGTGTTGCGGCAGACCATCAAAGAACGGCGACTTTTCGTTGGTTTTGTGTAATTATGTGCGTTTCTGTACGCGGGAGTGAAGGGGGGGGGGGGGCACCTCAGTCAGCCTGTGATTAATTACGTTCTCATTGACACAATGTAAATTATAATTAATTGCGGTCCGCCACGGCGGCGTCCCTGCACTCGCTAGCGGGCTCGCCCGCATCCCGCTCTGACGGCGCCGCGCTCGAATCCCCTGGCATGAGCGGCAGGACTGGCACATCTCGCATGAGAGCATCCGATCGGGGGGGGGAGGGTGGGGTGGGGCTTCGCTGACATCATTGGCCGTGATTGATGAGCAAGCCGGGGTCGCAGATAAATGGATTTCTGTTGGCGGGGCAGCCTGGGCGGGATCAGGAGAGCGCTACGTTTGTCCTGTGCGGTCTAGCGCCCGTTAATGGGGTCGCCGGCGCCCCCTGGGGCAAAGCCTGCAGGATGTAAATATCGCCCTTCCAGATACGGGGCAGTGCCGCGCCGGATCTTACCCCGGTGACTCAGAGCGGATGTGAGGACCAGGTCCTGGACCACGGGCAGAGTATGCGACGGTGTTACTTTAAGACCCAAGCCCTGCACTCCCCCCCCCCCCCATCCATTAGTGGCCCATTATTCACACACGCAGCGTCTTGTGACCACACGGGAGGTGCTGCGGTCTGTGCATCTCCGGTCGGGGGGGAATCTGAGCTCCAGCTCTAATTTGGAGCTAAAGTGCAGGAGTTATCAGTCTGTGCTGTGGGGGGTTTCAGCTGCTGGGCAGACGTGCGTTGTGGCTTCTCGTTCATCCCAGGGGTCACGTGGCTCACCTGGCAGTGTATTCCCCACTCCCCCTCCATTTTTGTTAATCACTACCCCCCCCCCCCCCCCGACTCCACACTGCAACCCTCTCCTCTCACGACTTCATGACTTGTGGTTTCCTCATCTTCCATCGTTTACACGAAAGCTGCATGCAGACATCAGCGTCTGAAGTGAACTGGGCGGAGCTACAGCCGCTTTGCTGGTCTTCCCGGTCGACCTTCCCTTACCCCGTGACACGGGGACGAGCTGCAAGTCCGGTTATATTTCTGTACCTTCCAGGTACTTTGTCTCGTCTTCACCTTCACCGCGGATCATCACGCAAAGCCACGCACCTGTAGCGGGGGTCACCGGCGAGTGCGAGCTGCCGTGCCGCACTCACGCCGAGGTTTACCGCGGTGGTGCCGTGTAATAGAATAATGAGAACGCCGGGTAAATACAGATGACGGATGAGCATAATTGATGCCCCCCAGAAAAAGCGGGCGCCCGTTAAATACCACCCTTTCGGAGACGTTCATCATCCAGAGCCTTCTCATTAACTAAATGGAGTTTCACGCTTTATTAGCCGAGTGTAATTATGGCACCCACCAATCCGCGCCAAGCAGATCGCCCCGGCAACAAACGTCCGGGCCAAGCTGATCGATAAATTGGGAGGGTGTATGTGTTTTTTTTTTTTTTTTTTTTTTTAAATGGAGGGATTTTAAGGCGAATGGGAGCCTTGGCATCGTTTTCCACCCTCTACCACTTTCTCCCTCCCTCTCTTCCTCTCGCTCTCTCCCTCCACCCCTCCTCCGAGTCCTGCCTCCCTCTGTCCTTCACTGTCTGCAGCCAGCTGTGACTCCTGACCATTGCTGCCCTGTCCTCCCCCCATTTTCCCCATCACTGATTCTCACAGGCTTGACAGCCGCCGCCGCCACCCCCCCCCCTCCCCCCTCCCGGAGACGCACACACCGCGAACACCGCGGCTGTTGAGCATGCCGAGACTGCGGTGCCGAGGTCCGGCCAATGACACTCAAGGCCCCTCTGCTCCGGCGCCCCGGCCGTGCCGAGAGACAGAGCACCCGATTGGCCGACCGGCCGCAATTATGCATCCAATTACGGCTCATTTAATCTCTCGTCATGCACGTCAGCCCGTGTCGTCCGCTCAGCCGGCAGAGGAGAATACCGCCGGCGTTTCTTGCGGCTGGATTTCATAAGAGTGAGCAGCTGATAAATTGTCCGCTTGTAGATTAAAGACTGTAAATATGAAATCCTGCATCGCCGCTGCAGCTATTGGGGAAAAGGCCCCAGACGTGAGCATGTTGCGAGGTAGACATTTTGTCCTACACATACACAGGCCCACACTTAAACACCTGTTTCAGCTTCTGCTGAAAGAGGTTTATGAACTAAACAGAGACATGCCATGGTTAAATTCTAGCTGACTGGCGGCAGCATCGCAGTCTTTTTGTGCTAATATTACTAATGTCAACACTGATAGGAGATTAACACGTTAGTCGAAGACCGTCAGGTAAATTCTTGCTCTTATAATCTGCCTTAAAATACAGTTTTTGTCTTTTCTATCATCCGCGTGCCGCCGTAACATGATCTTCTCTGATGCTTTGAGGATTCCGCGCTCAAGCATTCGGAGAGGGTTTCTTAAAATGTCCCCCCCCACCAGAAGAACAACCGGAAGGCTCGGATAACTCCTGCTACTGCCGCCGCGCATCAGACAGGCCTGAGGTCCTTTACAGGAGGCGTGAAGGTTACTGGATTGATCCTCACAAGGAGCACTGTTACATTTTAGAATAATAAATCTTTCTTTCTTTCCACCTATAAAAGGTCATGGAAATGAGACTTTGAGACCCAGAGTAGGAGGGATTACCATGTGCTTTCAATCACAGGCGAGTATAATCTTCCCATTGGTTATTTAGCTGGCATCCATTAGTTTAAACCAGCCAATGATTGACAGCAAATGATAATCCCACCCACAGTGGGCTCTAAGGCCTCATATCGCTACTCTACTCTCGCATACATCTCTACTCTCGCACACAGCTCTACTCTCGCATACAGCTCTACTCTCGCATACAGCTCTACTCTCGCACACAGCTCTACTCTCGCATACAGCTCTACTCTCACATACGTCTCTACTCTCGCATACAGCTCTACTCTCGCACACAGCTCTACTCTCGCACACAGCTCTACTCTCGCATACGTCTCTACTCTCGCATACGTCACTACTCTCGCATACAGCTCTACTCTCGCATACAGCTCTACTCTCGCACACAGCTCTACTCTCGCATACAGCTCTACTCTCGCATACAGCTCTACTCTCGCACACAGCTCTACTCTCGCATACAGCTCTACTCTCGCACACAGCTCTACTCTCGCATACGTCTCTACTCTCGCATACGTCACTACTCTCGCACACAGCTCTACTCTCGCAAACAGCTCTACTCTCGCAAACAGCTCTACTCTCGCATACAGCTCTACTCTCGCATACAACTCTACTCTCGCACACAGCTCTACTCTCGCATACAGCTCTACTCTCGCAAACAGCTCTACTCTCGCATACAGCTCTACTCTCGCAAACAGCTCTACTCTCGCACACAGCTCTGCTTTTACATACAGCTTCCATTGTCTTGTCTCCCATCCTTCGTCTCTGGCCCCCCTTCATCATGAATGAGTTTCTTCTGAGGGGGGGGGAGCTGATGAGCTATGAGTTTTATTGATTCCTTGGTGCCGCAAGCAACATAGAGATTAAGGAGACACACTTGTAACCGGAACTTTCCCGACTGCACATCCAGGAAGGACCACCACTTGTGTTACTCTTGAGCAAGTTAACTTGGTTTAGTGACTAAACAGGTGGAACGTTTGACCTACATAGACCATATTGGTTGTGGAGGCGTGTTGACCTGAAGTTCATGAGCACTATTCCTGTGAAAGCTGTAGAATAATGCGTATTTGTATACAGTAATTGTAAGCATTAAGGTTCGCCTCCATGTGGTGTGATGTTTAAAGAACCTTCGGGGCATCTCCAGTAATACCATTTATGCGTTTGGGTGACGATGTGTTCTCTGCTGTGCTGTGTGGATGACTGCAGTGTTCCACAACCTTCACTGCATTTTCATCACAAAGAGCTTACAGTGTTACTGGTTTGGCTCGTGCTTTTATGGGTTTATATTTAAACGTTCAGTCCCTTTAGGGATGCAGTTGAACTCACTGAACACAAGTGGTTTTACGCTTACATTTTATCCCTTATATGTAATTACATTGTTGTATTGCATGTCATTGGAGGCCTTGTTATAAAGAAACATGCTTTGATTTTTTTAAGTTATTAAAATGCTACAGGTTGAAACTTCTATCATGGATACATTCAGAGCAGCAACACTTTTGTTCATAAATACGGCTGGATCTTTAATACTCTTTCAGAGTTGCATGTTGGATTAGTTACAGTGGTGTAGTTTACACACACACACAGACACACATAGGTTTGTAATTATATCTTTGTGAGGACTATTCATCTATGGGGAAAACTCTAATCCCAACATGACGACCTCAACCCCTACTCAGCCGTAACCTTAACCATAAGTAACCAAACTAAATATGAGATTTTTGGCATTTTTAGTTTTTTGACTGCATTCATAGATCTTTGTGGGGACCTGAAAAATGGTCTTCACATCAAAACAACAGGTTTTTATCATGTTGTGGAAGCCAATTGGTCCCCACAATGTAATATAAACATAATACATACGCATACACTCTCTCTCTCAATGTGGTACTAGCCTAAATATTTTTTAAGAAGTTAGCATGACTCCAAATGCACATTTGCAGTGAGTCTTCTGCGGCTTTTGGGCCGTCGTACTGCTGCTTTGTGAAAGCCGCAGGCCCCTGTTCTTTAGCAGAGGTTAGAACGAGGTTAAGGCAGTGTACAGGCCCCCTCCCCTCAAATTCTCATAGAATGGGAAGAGTTACTGTCAATTTGTGTTCTCCCCCCCCCCAACCCTTTCATGGTCTGGACCCTCCACTCTGGAGGGTCACCGGTAAACCGTTCTTTAAACGCTCAGGACAGTGTTGAATTCCTGTGTCGTTAACAATCATAAGCAAGACGTTTGGGGTACGTGCAAAATTTTCTCGGCGAACCATTGGCCTGAATGTTTTATTATGTATTTTTAAGTCCCGTCTGCCGCGTGAAGCACCACAGGGCACGGTGCACAGGCCTGTTTCGGAGGTGCCATGATGCAAGGTGTGTATCCTCAACGATGGCAGTGCGGGCCACACGTTGCACACGGGTGGAATATCAGCGTCCGCGCTGTGTGTAGTCGGGGAAGATGCTGCCGTACTTATCTACGCGGGGAGGGGGGCATCTCGTCACACAGGCTTTGCATCTCTCCCGGCGGCAGGTCCCAAGCACGGCACTTTAACCACGAGACCAAATAGGATCTCAAAACAGAGCCTGGCATATATAACAGAGCACAGACACCTCGCGCCGCCGGCGCCCCCTTCCTGTGTGCGTACAAAGAGCGGCCGGCTGAAGCCCTTTCAGCGAATCACCCGGTAAGCATCTCGCCTAAAGCTCCTCCAGAGAGCGCCTCACACAGTCCTGCCTCGCAGGCGAGCCGAACTGCCAAAACAGGCGCAGGTCCTCAGCTCGAGCGTACCCGTCTAAAAACCAGCCTGCTTTCGCTTGCCTTTGTCAACGGATTCAGTATGCTTTACTGACGATATCTATCGCGTAAAAACACCCAAACCGATGCAAGAGTACTTGAAGATCCACGTAAAAAAAAAGAAAGACAATTTAACTCATCAGCTGAGCATTATATTAAACACATTCATGTTTAACCGAGATTGTTGTGAGTAACATTAAACAAACAGAGGCCCGAGATAGCCTGTAGTAATGGACAACACATTTACATTTTAATGTCTTGTGACTCATCTCGTCGCAGAACTGGGCGCCTCGCGGTGTCTCAGCACATCATGATCTCACCCATCCTCTGCAAAGTCACGTTAGATTAGTACGTGTCGGCGATCGTCGTTCTTACGCACATTTCCCTTTCGGATCCGCCACAGTGGGCCGTGCACTGAAGTTTCTCACCGGTTTTAATTATTTGTTCAACGGTGACGTCCTTGAGTATTTATATGAGGGGAAGGTGTGTGAACTCGATGGGGGCCCATGGCACTCAGACGCTGTGCCTTTTTTAGCGGGTAGAGAAGCACGAAAAACAACAGGCATAGTAAACAAAAATGTGGTTTGTAGTAGATAGAGCCACAGATGTGACCAGCCACAGGCATATAAAATTTCATGTGTGAGGTTTATATTCTGAACAAAAAAAAAAATATATATATATATATATATACTTTCTGGTCTAATGTTACATGGGGTTCAACGCAAGGTTCCGTGAATATGACAGTGGTTATTATACAAGATTTAGCTTTGTGAACATCACTGACATTCACAAAACAAAAAAAAAATGCAGTTATTTCAAAGGTATAGCTGAACTCCACCGTTGTGCCTGTTTATCACAACAAACGGGCGACAGATGTCAGCTTCTGAATGACACAGGCCATGCGGTCGCTGTATTATTTATAACCCGAACGCGGCGCAAACCATTTTCCGGTGGATCTGAGGTCCGAAACACGGGCGGCTCAGTGGCGACAGGGACAAGGAGACGGATCTGTAAACACGTTTGGATACAGGATGTAATTACGGGAAAGCGGCGCTGTCGGATTGCAGGGCGCCGCACTGAGACGCGCATTGTAACGTCACTAAATATAAAGAAAATCCGAGGTGTCAAGGCTGCAATATATTCCGTCTCACTGTGGGATTCGGTTTCTGAGGCTGTGCGGGTGAACAAGGTGCCTGTGTCCTGCCTCCCTCCGTGTCGAGTGCTATGCAGACAGGGAGCACGAACGTTTCTTCGTATCTCTTCTAACGAGATCTTAATTAACCCCCTCCCCCCTAAAAAAACCAAGATGACCGAACAGATAAAAAAAAAAAAAATTAACAATGCAACGATTTAATTAAGACAGAGTACAGTAAGTGATGTTTCTCCTGACCGTCACTGTGCCTTGCATTACATCATCTACTTTATATGCTATGATGTAATGGACCCCCCCCCAGTCTCAAGTTCTGTCCCTGACACTCAGTAGATTAGACCACATGCCTTTTCCGTAATTCCAGGGAGGTGCGGCCGGACTCCGGTATGAAAGTTGGAGGTGGACAGAGAGGCACGTAGATGTCACACTCCAGTGCCCCCCAGTCCCCGTCAGTGTTGTGGGGAGTGAAGCAGCCCTCCCCGCTCCCAACACACACTCTGCTCTGAAGGCTCATGATGGCACCTCCAGCACAAGTGCTACCTCGCATGCTTTCGCAGCTTCGCCTAATGAATCTGCACCCTTAAGGAGCCCCGACATCTCCCGGTCCCGCCTTTGTGTTGCAGAAGGTTTACAGCTAATTCAGTAGCACAACCTTAACATTCACATCTTCATTCATTTCCATTAATATCCTGCTGCTTCTTAGTCTGTTTTTTTTTTCTTCTTTAAAGTGGGGGGGGGTGCATCGGGGGGGGTCACTGCTATTATGCAGATTATTCATTCTGGCTGCGAACGATGCACCATTATCATTCCGACTCAGTCCCGTTTTTGAAACGATGGTGCGGCAATTCGCTTGTTTTCCAAAAAACGTGAGTGGGGAGTTCGAAATCTGCCTTCAAAGGGGATGGGGGGGGGATTTAGCCTCGCAGCAGCTTTCCATCTCGGCGACTCCTTAAAGTGAAAGTTAATTACGGGGAGGGATGCACGACCCTGACTAGCCCTGAGTGTCAGCTGAACTCTTCACACATGAAGCACTGTACCGGGGTGGGTGTGAGGATTTAAAACTCAGGGGATGTGACGGGGGGGGGGGGGGGGGGGGGGGGGGGGTGGCTGGGGTTGCTACAGGGGCTACGTATTTGGCTGTTTAGAAAGAGCCCAGTTGTGGAATAAGCATCAGCCTTACCAGGGCAGACCACTGTGTCATGGAGGCAGGACTATAGTAGCACCCATTCTCTTCCAGCATCTTTGTGGAGTGGGGGGGGGGCAGTGGGTGCTGGAGGGCCTTAAGTGGGTTAGTGCCTCCCCAGCTAAGCAGCTACCTGCAGGGCTGCTGGTCCTGACGTGTGAATCACAGGCTCCGGTCTCCAGCTCACTGGGGCATCATGGCCGTAGCACTCGGCCAAACAGATGCATTGACAAGAAAGCTGCAGCTTCCGCGGGGTTCTGAACCCAATCCCTCCTCCCTCCTCCTTTTTTCCCTCCCTCCCTCTCACTTCTCCTCCCCTCCCTCCCCATGTTTTATTTTTAGAGGACGCACAATGTCAAGGTATTCAGCTATCTGTCCCGATTCCTCCAAGCGTCTGCCCCCCCCACCTCGTCCGATTTCACGCAGCTTCTGCGTGGAGCGCTCGCTCTCCGCGGTTGTAGGGCGGGTCGGTCATTCCAGGCACGGTCACTCTGCAGAGGAGTGCCAACACGCGGGGACGAGTGAACTGTTCCGCCCATGGCAGGTCCTCGGCCGCCTCCACACCGGAAACCGCACCTTCTCGCTGGTGGAAATTTCCGGGTCTTTGCTGGTGATTCTGAGATCATTCCACTACGGGCAGTCAGGAGCCAAAAATGCTCTCACTCCCGCCTGCATGAAAAGCATCCGTCTGATCACCTGCCAAGCCTACGTATTAAGGCGCGTAGCTACTGATAAAGGACATTTTGGTTATTGTTGAGGGGGGGGGGGGGTATGGCATTCCTTTTCACTTTTCAGGAAAATCAAAAAAAAGAAAAAAAAAAAAAAGAACGAACGTCGTGTTATTGTACCTCCCGTAGGACAGGCAGCTCAGAACGAGCCCGGCCGTTGCCATGGTTACCTCCCCGGAGACGCGAGCCCGCTTGTTTATCTCCGGCCAGCGAGCGCCGGCACAGTCTTCCCGCCGGGCAGCAGATGTGGGAGCCGGCGGCACCGGCGGCCCGGAAGCGAGGAGCGCGACAGCGGACAGTGACGCGAAAACGCACTAAATGTCTCCTGATCGTTTATGAGACTAACGAAGTGACGCTCGCATGCGGAGAGAGCAAGATGGGGGTCTGGCGATGCAACTGCGCGCGTCTGTCTGCGACTCCTTCGGACGCCTGACCGGGTACAGACCTCCAGCTTCTACAGTGCTCTGCCTGAGGAGGGGAGTGTGTCTGTGTGTGTGTGTGTGTGTGTGTGTGAACGTGGCAGAGGGGCCTTTTCCAGGCCATAACTGTCTCGATGATTAAGGCTCCGTGAAGCTGGGGAGTCACACAACTGGGCTCCAGATCTTCCTCACTGTAATCTTATGGCGCTGCTATGGCTTTAAGGTTTAAAATGATGGTACCGGGAGGGGGGGGGGCTCATTTTACTGGGGCAACAAATACCGGAGAGGTTAGCTCCTCCTAAAAATAACCCCGGTGCCTCTTGCCCCGTGCTCCCCCAGGAGCCTGCAGGCTCATCCTGCGATGCTTGCCTTCCAGGTGCTCCACTTCGAGTGCCTGACCCTCAATTTTAGCCCCCCCAGTGTGCCCCCCCTCCAGCCTCGCATCGTGGCCCCAGGTGCTCTAGCACGTGCTTAAGAAAGGGAAAAAAAAGAACAGTAATAATAATAATAAAAGGTTTAGTTTCCATCGTTCTGGACCCAATAGGCTTACTTCATGCTTCTGGGTTCATTGGTCCAGCCCCACATACTTCAGTCATCGCTCCGAAAATAGCATTTCCTCGGCAATGCACGGGGGGGGGGGGGCAGTATGAAGCAGTGGTTACGGGCAGGAAGGGTGGGGCAGGTATGGAGGGGCCTCTGTCACAACACCAGCTGGAGCGACACGCAGGAAGGCCAGTGGCTGGGCATGCCTCCCCGTTGGCAGAGGCTGTATCGGACCAGCCCAGGCCTCGCCCCCCCCCGCCCCCCCCGACACACATCAGTATTCCACACTCCCCACTGAGTCCCTGCAGACGGCATGCAGCTAATTGTGCAAGCTGTGCCCGCGTCGATGAGGAATGATCCGCCTCTGATGTCATGGCTAATAAATGCTGGCTTAAGGTGAGATGGGGGTGGGTGGATGCGATAAACCGCCCCCCCCCCAAACCACACACACACACACACACACACACACACACACACACACACACACACACACACACACACACACACGAACATCAGAAACACCCCCCCCCCCCCCTTCAAGCTGTCCCCACAAGTCTTTCTCCACACGCCCTGACTCCACACTGCCAGAGGGTGCAGTGCTGCCTGGTTGGTTGGTTGTTGGTGGTGGTGGGGGGGCATTGGGGGGGGGGGGACACGGACACAGACGCTCAACTGCGCTGTAACATCAAAAGACAGGAAGGGGACGCGGCTGGTGGGGATTAGCGTCTACAAAGACACTCGCTGTCCCAGTGCAGGTAGAAATAAAACGCTGGGCGCTGACGCGTCGAGTGCATGTGTCTGTGGGGGGGGGGGTTCTCTCTCCCCAGTGATCTGCAGACACAAGGTCTTTTTTTTCCTAAATGCCATTTGGGTCTTACACACCATGCAGGGAAGCACATCTGTGAGGGAGGGGAGGAGGGTGTGTGGGGTGCACTGTCCTTCTTTGTGGTGTTATGCATGGTCCAGTTTTGGGGGAGGGGGGGGGGGGGGGGGGGGGGGGCTTCAAAGCGAATCAGAGCAGTTGAACCAGGGGGGATTGCGGAGAAGTGTGGCAATGGGGCCAGCTGTGCCGAACGCTGTGGCCGTGGTGGTGGGGGTGGACCCAGGCTGGGGGGGGGGACTTTAAACAAGAAGGCAGGACACGGGGGAGGGGGGAGACCGCTGGGTAAAATGACAGAAGCTGAAAAGGCCTGAGACTCGGTGTCATTAGACACCTTCATATCTGCGCGGAGCAAGCCGGCGCCTCGCTCATATATATGCAAATCAGGCCACCTATGCAAATGAGGCAGCGAAGGAGGAGAAGTCACAGCAGCCTCTCAGGTCGCAATTAGTCATCCGCGCGAGGCCACTGGCGCCGCAGCCGATTGGCCGGCCGCGCCGGGATCCTGCCGTGGCCCCGGCGATAAGCGGCTCGAGCGCACTTCGCCCGGAGAACAATGTCGGCCATCCGCGCCAGCACGAGTGTGCGCACCATCCGCCAGTGGTAATGAGTGGCAGCCACAGCCCCCCAAACGTCCCGCATGGGGTGGGGCGTAAACAAACAAATATATAAACGAGGGGGGAGCCGCCGGCACTTTGCACACGGCCGTCCTGCACCGTCTGCTCGGAGACCTGGCGCTGCAGTGCTGCCGTTTGTTGTCCTGCCTTGGCGACAGGCTTCCTTTGGTGTTCAGGGCTTGGACGTGGTTCAGATTTTTCAGTGAGGAGCCGCAGACGCGCGTGAGGCTGCCGGCATCTTCAGCCGCGCTCCTTGGTTACTAATGAGCGGCTCTAATGATTAAAGTGGTGCCCCCACCCTAACCGTTACACTTTGTGATGGAGACGAGTTCTGGTGCCAGACCACCAAGGTCTACGGCATGGGGGACTGAACTGGTTTGGCGAAAGCGAGAAAGAAAAGGAAAGCAGGAGCAGATAGCGGGAGTCACTGACCAACTAGCAAGCATTACGGTGCATGTGTTAGCGGTGTTCAGCAAGCGGGATTCGCTGATTGTCCGTTAAGCACTAGGGTGTGTGTGTATGTGTTAGCGGTGCAGAGCAATCAAGATTCACTGACCATCCACAAAACACAAAAGAATATGTGTTCATTCACTAGCCTTCTAGCAAGCGCTGGAGCATACGTGTTAGCGAAGCGTGGTTAGCAGGATTCACAGGCCATCCAGAAAGTGCTAGGGCGCGTTTGTTAGCAGTGCGCGGCTAGCAGGAGTCACCGACCATCCAGTGAATGTTAGGGCGCGCCTTTAGCAGTGCGCGGCTAGCAGGAGTCACAGACCATCCAGTGAATGTTAGGGCGTGTTTGTTAGCAGTGCGCGGCTAGCAGGAGTCACAGACTGCCACCAGAGAGGAGGCAGACAAGCAGCGGTGAGACAGGAGCCTGAAGGGCACTGTGCCCCGGAGCTCGAGTCCAGTAGTCCCCACACACACAGGAACACACAAAGGCAGGGTTCAAATGCATGGGCTGGTCCAGACTCACGGGAGTGCTATGGGGGGGAGGTGGGGCTCTTCACTCGCCAGCGCTAACGTCATGTGGCGGCACAGAAAGAGGCTCTAGCCATCGCCGTATCTGGGACTGTTCCCTTCGCTCCCAGTCCTCCGCGAAAAAATAGGAGAGACATTTCCCCTTGCAGCAGAAGGCGACCTTCAGTCCTCCTCCTTGTCCTAGCCCTACATCCATGGCTTTTTACTACCGTCGCTCTACGGTCAATTACATTACAGGTAATTTGCACGTACTGGAGATTGAAGTTTAATTAGACAAACTGGAGTAATTAAGGCCTTCGTTTAATATAATAACGGTGTGCCGAGTCCCCCATAATGTGCCCGGCGTAAGGGGGGGGTGGCAGAAGGATCCAATTCCTTTTTTCATCGACAAAGGACCAGCTTCCCACTCCCCCCGCCAGTCTGGCTGCCGTCCATAAACACATTCACACTTGCCCATTCCTGTCCACATGCTCACCCCCCCCCCCAATCAAGGCACACTGCTGGTTCAGCAGGAGTTTGGTGTGTGGGGGGGGGGGCGGGGGGGGGACAGCTCCACAACATCCTTTGTTTCTAATCGACCCTCTTTCCCCTGAAAGCTGGTGACATTAGCAATGCACTCTCCTACTCCCCACCAGCCTCATCACCTGACACATCCCCCCCCCCCCCAGAGCATTTCCCGCTGCTGTCCCTAACGGGGTCACGCCCGTGGTTCCAGCTGCTGTCTGAAAGCCCGACTGCATTTGTCAGGGTTCGGGGGGGGGGGGGGGCGTGCAGTGCCACATAACCCCACAGCCGTTATTATTTTAATAAGTAGACCAGTTCCAGCTAAAAATAAATAATAAAACACGTCAGGGCGGCTGGTGCAGCCTCTGTGAACAAACCCCCTCGCCCGCGCCGGTGACCTGGCCTAATGACTATCCGCAGAGTCCCAGAGGGAAATGCCGCTTGGGAATGGGGGGGGCTACACACCGTATGCTGGATGCCCCGCTGCACGGAGACACACAGGCACAAACTGCATTTAAACTTTCTGCCTGCTCCCGGTCCCTCAAATTAAGTCCGCCTTTTTCTGTCCTGCAAGCCTTTATATATACACCTAATCTCTCCTCATTCTCGTGGCCATGTTTAAAGTTCGTGAACCTTTACTGCATTCCAAGGCGAAGGAGCAAAACAGAGCAGAAGCGCCGAGGAGCGCTTTGCGCCTTTGTCAATAAGCCTCAGTTTCCACAAATTCGTAAACGTTCGAGAGATACTCAGCTTCGTGGAGGACAGGAGTGGCGACAGGAGGTTGGATCCCGGCAGACTGCTATCAGACGTAACCAATCATCAGTCTCGCCTTGAGCCAGCTGGCCGAGGTCGCCGGCATGCGGCGAGGAGAATTCTGCTGAGGTCGCTCTTTCGCATCCGGACGCGCCCTTCACGCACACGCGCTGCCCGGACACATGCGACCCCCACGCCGGAGTGCTGGAGGTCAGGGGCGAAAGGTCGGACAAAAGAAACGGGAGATTGGGAGCATCGCTGACAGAGACCGGACGGAAACTGAAAGGAGGAGGAGAGAGAGAGAGAGAGAGAGAGAGAGAGAGACAGCGTGAGTGACATTGCGACCACTCTGCATCATCAATTAGGCGAGCTGAAGTGGCACAGAGCAGGAACAAGTGCAAACCAGTCCGGCTCACGGGGAGAAATAAATGACTGTGCCCTTATTGAACGCAGCAAGGCATATAGTATTTCAGACTACTAATGTCACTGCGCCTTTGTGCCAGCGTTATTGATGAAGTCTGTTTCAAAGAAAATAATCCCCTCGGTTTACCAGCGTTTGAGATTTCTTTCTCAGTTTAGAAGATCAATATGGGGGGGTGGGGGCAGATAAAATGCAGAGAGCAGGGAAGTAACACGGCACACGATAAACTCGGCAGGGCCACCACGGCACAGATACCCGGATCAAAGGCTCCAGTGAAGCACGGTACAGTGGCCCGGCCTCCTGTCACACCGGCACACGCACCCCCACCTCCCCGGGCCAGCAAGGGAGGGGAGGACGGTTTGGAGGCCGGCCCGGCTCCCCCTGGAGCAAGCCGCTCGGCAGCGGAGCGTGCAGGCGCGCAGACTCCCCCCGCAGTGGATGAGAATGGCGGGCTCTGCGGGGAGGGCTGCTCCGGCAGTCTGATGCTCCGCCCGTCATCGCCATGTCAACAGAGCCAGCTGTAACGATAATGGTTTAAAGGGCTCTGCGCTTCTGTTTACCGGCTGAGGGGACAAAAGGCACATCTGACACGCCCGTAAAGGGCAGGGGGGGGGGAGGGACCTTAAAGCCCCGCACTCGCTATTTGGGAAATCTGTTTGCCAAATAGATGTTTTCACCATGTAGGATTAACCATTGCGGCAATATAGATGAGATGTACCTGTCAAACAATGCCTTAGTCCGAAAAACAAGACCTACCAGTATGTCACAGAAGAATACCTGCTGTTAAAGGCAGAAACGTTGATTTGAAAAAGCCATGTTACCCTCATGTTTTTCCCCCCCCCGCTTGATCTACAAGTCAGCCGATTCTTTCTCACCTAAACCTTCGAGCAGCTGGGACACAAAGCAGAAGCCTGCAAAGCTGATACTGCACGACTCACACATGGTCAGGCGACTGCAAGCGCAGGAACCGCACCCCCAACGTTCAAAGCGATAGACGTGATGTAACCAATTCACTGGTTTAATTAAAGGCACGTGTAATCATCGACGTGCTGGCAGCCGTGCATGTCCAAACGATGCGGTCGGCATGTCAACGGGGACCATGACATCTCTCTCTTGCGGGCACCAGCGGTTCGGCTCCGACTTATTGCGTGCCACAACTGACCTTTATAGGAGTGGATTTTCAAAAAGTGTGGCATCATTTGGTCCTTTGGAAATGGAAGGAGGAGCTGTTGCTCTGAGGGACAGGGCAAGCTGCATGCGCATGCATGAGCCAGCCTGTTGGGGGCACCATTGAGTGGCATTGTGAAAGGAGGAGGGGAGCTCTGGGCGGGTGTGTGTCAGTCCATGTCTGCATCCCCCCCCCCGGGAGCGACAGCGAACCGTCCTCCTGTGAGAGACAGTATCCGTGTCCAACTCGCGCGACCGAGCAGAAACGCGGGACGTGGCCAAATGCACTTGCAGTCAGAGCCGTCTTGTGTTGCAGATTTCCAGCCTGGCTCCTCTCCGCTGCAAGCAATTACCGTGAACCGACCTTCAACCTCCCAATGTCACTGTTCTCAGATACTCACCGGCGGAAGATTCCAGAAAGATACCGGCTCTCCTTTTTCTATGGTTCGCAAACAATCAGGGGAACAGCGATCTGTAACGTTTGCTTATTTACCTGTAATAGCGCACTCCTTCTCGGACACAAAAGGAGGGACAGGAAAGGTTGAAGCAATCTAATTAGGATTTCATGCCGTCGTGTTTTTTTTTTTTTATTCCATAGTAATGGCATAGGTGAGGAATCAGAGTTGAGCGAATTAAATATGAAGGCACTTATTCTGGGGTTAATAACGTGACATTTTATGTATAGCGGAACAGGAAAAAGGGGGGGGGGGATGCTGTCAGGAGCCCGGCCGTCTGAGGGAGAAAACGTCAAAAGCCGCATTATCAAATGTCAAGGTCTTTAGCGAGGAGAACAATGGTGGAGCGCGCTGTCCTCGGCTCGGCGCATGGCAGGACGGCACCGACTCGCACCCCCGACCAGCTGCTCCGGCATGCATAATGAAGGACCGCGGCACAAACACGGGGAGGGGCGTGTGCGCCCTGACCCTCACGCCCCCCCCACCACCACCATGATTGAGGGGGGGAGAGAAGCCCCATCTTCAGCTGCTGGCAAGACGATGATGAGATGGAGGGGGAGGGGCAGGGGACACGGTGGCTGGTGTTCGCTGCGTGTGGGATTAGCCGCCGTGCAGTGGAACAATCCCCCCCCCACACGGAGGCAGCTTATTATTCAGCTGCACACCCTTTGCAGAGGATCAGCGGCAGCCCTTTGTGTGCGCCTGTTTACGTTACATCGCAGTCACTGCTTTGCATGCACTAGTCACCAAAAGGCTGGAGCTGGCATCTTGATAAAGGCAGATGCAAAGCCGAGGCGCCTACCCATTTGTCCACGAGCTTACCTTCTCCTGGCGTGCACCTACCTTTGCAACCAGCTCTCATTCCCCACCATTCTGACTGTCAGCTCCTTTGACAATGTGGAGATCCGTCCTTTGTGCCGACCCATGATGCAGTGCAGCAGCATTAGCTGGCAAAGGCCAAATAGGACATTACAGTGCTTCAGAATTAACCTCATCCAATTAACAATTAACCTCATCCACATCTTCCCACCTACCCTCCCCACCCCACAGCTCACCCAGCACGGGATGGATACTAAAAAAAAAACGCAAAAATTTATAAACAAAGACATTTAACCTAAGGAAAGATGAAGTCTGACTGCTGCTTCCAGATGTGTAACAGCCCCCATATCTAACGCCCCCCCCCCCTCTCGATTCTGACCCTGACGTGCCCTGGGTTGTCATGAGTGAGCTGTGGTGCACTGGCTGCTTTATGGACCATATCTGCTCAGAAAAGCCGAACCAAACCCGGCTCTGTCCTGACCTTCACCCTCTCCGCTAATCATGAAACATCAGGCCCAGGTCTCATCCCAAATATACGGTTGTTTTAAATTAACACAAATAAATAAATATAATTTCGGCAACATTTCCAGCAAGTTTTACTAGTACCTACTTCAAAATTTTGAAGGGCTTTTTTTCGTGCCTGATTTTAAGAGGAAATGTTCTGATTGTGTTTGTTATACACCTACATGGCATGATGTAAGCAGTGTTTACAGTGAAAACTGCGAAAATGGAGCAGCTTCAATACGCTGCTGAAACCAGGTTGGTGGAGGGGGGGGGGGATTAAGACCTGGTTAAGGCTGTTAGAAGAGGATTTATATAGGAATCTGAAGGTGGTCCAGCCCTGGTTTTTAATTTTGCCGCAGAACAGTGCAGTGTTGGTCAGGTGATGTGCTCTGTTTGGTGAGGGACTCCCGTGCTTCCTTAAGGACACGCGAGTCGCTGTGGTCGGGAAGGAGCAGAACCAGTGACGGGTCAGAGTTTCCACAACAAGCAGAACCTCCCGGCCTCAGCGGCACCACAGCCAGAGGCTCGGCTTACCGGCGGTTCGGTACCGCTCCATGGAAGAGCATCACTGCTCGATAAGGTTCATTCAGCCAGGATCCATTTACGTGTAGAATTCATACATAAGAATGTTACAGAAGGAACACAAAGCTCGTGTACAGCGAAAATAACAGTAGATGGATTATTACTGTAAGACTCACTTAATATAAATTATATTAAACTATTTTATGGACAATGAAAATATGAGGAACGATTGCCTCAGGTCCACTGATACTCGCACCCACACAGAGCATCGCCGATATCACGAGACAGACAAAGCTGTTTAAGATATGCTGCTCTTCCTGCGTCGTTCTCCTCTGTTTTAGGAGAACTACATCCCCAAAAAGAGGGGAGAGATACAACCTAGAAGTTCTCAAGTGTGAGATGAGGTCGTCAGCCTCGCCGTGACACATCCCATTATTCCACCGTGCTCGGAAAACATACCGTCGAGATTTTAACCTTGATGCGTCGTTAACGTGGCAACCTGCCGCTAACGATGGCGATGCATAGCTGCGGAAAGACATCGCGGAAATCTCTTAAGAGACATTAAATGGAACAATGCCTTAATATATTCAAAACAACAACAGTGATATTGAGGGCCGATGCATTAAAATGAGCAGGATGATGGGTGTGATGGAGCAGGAAAGCACTGGCATGCTCGGCAGTCCGCTGAGAGCCAGCTTGGCCGAAACCACGGAAAAGGGCAAAGCGCATCGATTTAGCTGCACCCAGATAAAGCAAGTCGAGATGAAAAGCTAAATGCAAGCGGGGCACTAAAGCACATGCTCTGTTTTGTTTCTGCTTTTTTTTTCCCTCTACAGCCCCTTGTTGGAGTCATGCAGTCCTTCAGGGAGCGGAGCGGTTTCCACGGCAACCAACCCTGCTACCAGCAGGAACCACATGAATTATCACGCCTTGAGAATTACAGACATCATCACGGCCAGGCCAGACAGGGCTACGAGACGCACTCCCTCTCGGCACCGGCCGCCGCGGCCGCAGGACCGGGATCTAAGGATTGCTACGGCCAGACGGCTTACCAGGGCTACGATGCCAGCCCCGCACCGGCTAAGAAACAGTACAAAGGGGGCAAGACTTCGGGCCAGCCCCTGCCTGGCGGTTTTGGCAACCGTCTGGGCGCCGCCTACTTGGCCCAATATTTGAGTGAGGGCCACCTGCAGCAGAAGTGGGAGGACCCTACTCACCTGCCCCAGTACAAGCAGGACATGGTGGGCAGACTGGAAGCCGCCACGGGCCCTGGGGGAACCACCCCCCAGTATCTCGAGCAGAACGTGCAGCCCATTTCCCAGAGTCAGTGCTCCCATGCTGCCCAGCCTTCAGCTCCTATATATACCAGCCACCATCAGCAGAACCTGCCCCAGAACACCTCCCCCTCCCCTCTAGCCTACAGCCAAGGGCACCTGCATTTCCCTCAGCACTCTCAGTCCCTGTCGACCTCCACATCTTCCTACATGGAGAAATGCAGCTCCATCCCCCACTGTTACAAAGGCTATGCCATGCCTCCCAACTCCCAGTTCAACCGGCCAGTAGGAAGCAACAATAGCCTGAAGCAAAGTACCTACATATCCCAGAACAGCTACACGTATCAGCAACCTGCTTCCAGAGCTGGGTACGACCAGCAGGCTTCCCTTCAGGGCATCTCCGGCAGCCAAGATGGCCTTTCAAAATACCAACACTTCAGTCAGCAACAGCAAAAACTACTGCCTTTCAGATATGGCAGTGAGGTCACCAGAGCATTACTACCAGAACTGTAGCCCCAGCTCCAGCCACTCACCAGCCCGGTCAGTAGGAAGGTCTCCTTCCTATAGCTCCACCCCTTCCCCTCTGATGGTCAACTCCGAGACATTCCAGTACAACCAGCAGCCAATCCACACAGGAAACCCATCCTCGGCAAATCTCCCAGAACAGGGCCTTCTGATGCCCCCGCACTCCCACACATCCCCCAGCATCAACCACCCTACGGCAAGCTACACCAGTTCCATGAAGGACAGATTCTCAGAGAAACTGCTGTCCAACCCAAGCCTGTGGAGCCTAAACGCCTTGACATCTCAAGTGGAGAACATCTCTAACAACGTTCAGCAGCTGCTGCTCTCAGAGGCCCTAATAGCTAACAAAAAGGGCAACAAACGCAGTGGTACCAAAAAGGGTGATGAATTTAAGGGCCAGCTTCGATCCCTTGAGGAAAGTTCATGCTCAGATGTACAGCAGGGCACCCCTGTACCAGAGAATTTCAGTACTCCACAGTCGATCCACACCGAGATGCAAGAAGGAGGATATTCCAGCAGCTCAGAAGATCAGATGGAGAGGAACTATTACTGCTGTGGCCAAAACAGGAGCCCAGCACAAGCAAATGCCAACCCACAGCTCACCCAGGACCTGGTGTCCTCCTGCTCGCTGACATCACCTAATGACATGTCCAAGTCAGAGGACTGCATTCCCAGCTTGCAGAGTGCCCAGACCGGAGATAATCTAAATGCTCTCCCATGGCTGCAAAGCACACCGGCCCAAGAATCTGTCAACGCCTCACTGACAAACACAGCAGAGAAGTCACCTCAAAGCACTGTCACTCCCAGCCCACAGGAAGCAGGGCAGAATTCCCCACCAGCTAGGCAGGGTCAAGAGGACCCACTAAAGGAGAACTTTGAGGAGTTAGCTTGGTCAGAGAAGCAAGCTGATGAAAACAAAGCGATGAAGGAAACTGCCATCGCCGACTACAACAACCAGACTGGGGTCTCTCAGGCAAGCGAGCAGGAGGAACAGAAGACTGAGCAAAATTGGCCTGAGGAGGACAAATGTCAGGCTTTGTTTCATACTGTAAGCAAAGCTCTGGCTGAGAAACAATATCACAACGACATGGAGAACAAACCAAACCAGTACTATCTAGCCAGAGTGGATTCTGCTGAAAAGTCAGATGGCATCTCCCACCTCACCCACAAAGGAGCCGCAGATGCTGGCGAAATATTGATGAAGTCGGAGATGTACAGGTCAGAGATGCCCACTGATTCTGACATGCCAGAAAAAACAATGTCATTCTTTTGGAGAGATGACCTTGTACAAGATCAATATTTAACCGTGAAGGAGGACAACTCAGAGCTCCCGCAATTTACCACCAGGAGTGAGCTTTTAGAAGAGAGGCTTTTAACTGTCGAGAAGGAGACACGGGAGGCTCTTGAAGCGCAGCCCTCTGTCCTCTCCCATCAGCCCGCTGAAGTGAGAAAGGAGAAGGAGACTCTTCTACCCTCTGAGGAGGTCATTAATAATACAATATGGTCACGGGAGTCTGGAGACTTCTGCCATCTGGCTGAGGAACACGGAGGCAAACCTCCAGTGAAGGCAGAGAACGCGACGCAAGACGCAGTGCTCACCGGAGCTGAAAGGAGGTCAGTCGCTTGTGATTCTGTCTCCCTCTCACACTCCATAAAAACCGCTTTCTCTGCCCTTGTGGAAAAGGCCACGCCTCCAGGTCAAGTCAGGGAACACACTGACCGTCGCGATGCAGAGGTGCTAGAGCCCGACTCCCCCCAGTTGCCCGGCAAGTCCATCCTGCACTCAGCACCTTCCTGGGCCGACACACCACCTTCCCCGAAAAAAGGCGATGAAGACATAGAGCCAGGAATAAGCAGCCCTAGTGCGGTGACGCCCTCCACAAAGTCTGAGCCGGTGGCCCCTCTGGCGAACATCAGAGTGCTCAACAGAAAACTTGGACGGGGAAGGAGAAGCCAGGCAACGAGACGGATAGAAGCAGGAGGCCGAATAAGAAGGCACCCCGGAATGGAGGCAGAAGGGGTCACAGCCGATCCCCAGACAAACACCCTGCCGTGTACAGAAAGCGGGCTTTTCCCAGATCAGCCAAACTCCAGCCAAACACCCAAACGGTTTGCTGAAAACTTCCCATCCAGGATGTGCACCCGATCCGTTACTGCTTCGGCTGCGCCCAAAGACTGCAACCACTTCAAAAGGCAACTGGGACCAAAGATCCCAGAGAGAACAGCTTTGGAATCCCCTGGTCTCCTCAAGGACTTAGTCACTAAGATCAAGTGGATGAGGCAAAAAGGTCCAGAGACCACGACTACGGATGAAGCGAGCTGCATGGGAAGCTTAACGTTGAACAGTCAACAGGATGACAACCAGGACACTGCTTCACATCTACCCCCCTTGACAAAAGACCAGAAGCCAATGGTACTTAGGTCCCGGAAATCCACGCAGGAGAACCCACTTAAAGAAAAGGGAAGAGAGAAGAAGATACCGTGCCACCTTCCCAAGAAGATGAAGGAACCCAAGAGACCAAAAGACACACTGCTGAATGATGAAGGCTGCCCAAGTCTAAAGCAAACCCAAGCCAGTGCACTGAAATCTTACAGAACCTTGCCTACCTACCCTGATGAGAAGACTGTATCCCTCAACAAAAGAAAATCAAGCTTCCATTCAAGCATCCCATTTAAAAAACACAAAGGGATGAAACCAGGCGCACCTGAGACAAAGGAGCTTCATCTGCCAGCTACACTGATGACCATGAAAGGCCCTAAGAAGAAACTTAAGCAGGTGGAGCACCTTCAAGCATCTCTGAGCAGCTGCCTTACAAAAGACATACCTACCGTTAGCGGTACAGGTGAGATCCACTCTACTCCTCCTCAGTGTCCGACAAAAACAAAGTATCTACCACCAAGGAAAGGCAGAGGTCTAAAGTATGAGGCAATGGTACAAAAAATCACATCAGCGGGGTCGAAAAAGCATGTTCCATTTCCTCAAGCTGAGAACACTCCTATGGAAGTGACCTCAAAGATGACACAGCAAGATCTAGTGCCAAAGGAGATGGAAAAGCCCGCAGAGGTGATGCCAGAGGACAGCAACATGTGGCGCATTGTTCCAATGCCGGATGCCGACTGTGCCAAAGCCACTATCAGGAGGAGGAAAGGGGTATCCACTGAGAATGAGGAGGAAGTCAGGGTGGCAGCAGAAGCCGGGGTAGTGGCGGAAGCCAGCAGCCCCACTGTCAACACACCTAGGCTAGCAAAACAGCGAGCAATTAAGAACAACTATGAGATGCACCTGAAGCAGAGGAGGAAAAGGAGGAAAGGTCCCATTCTCCCCGAGAATGTGACCAGCACAGAGCAGCATGGACCGCGCCCTGCCTCTGTAGTGCCCGACTACACGGGGGACCTGACAGGCAGCTTACAGGCAGGCACAGCAGTCGGCGCATGCAAAAGGGGAAAACGCAAGACACCCCCTGCAAGGAGGAACCTGGCAAAAGTGCTGGGCAAAGACAACAGCAAAAAGCAAAACATTATCAAAAAATCGGGGCCCAAAAGGAGGAATAAAAAGACTTCAAAACCAGGGAAACCTACAGAAATGGGACGAAGAACTAAGGCAAGGCAGATGGAGCAAAACTCTCCAGTGGTGCAGGAGAACCAGCCAGAGATGACTTTAAAATACATCTTGTATAAGACTCAGAAAAATGAAAGCAGGCCCTTTTTCAGCCCATACGTTCACATTGACAGCTCAAGAAACTTTGCTTCCCTTTGTACCATTGTCAACAGGCCTGAGGAAGAATTGCTTCTTCTTCAAACCATGAAAAAGAACTCCGCCAAAATAAAGAACTCGGTTACTGTTGCCAAGGCAATACCGAACTCCTCAGTCATGCTGCAGGGGCCCTTAGTCAATAAAAACCTAACTGACAGGTGTCTAACTTGTTGCCTGTGTGGAAAGCCAGCAAATTACAGAGAGCTCGGGGACCTCTGTGGGCCATATTACCCTGAGGACAGCATACCAAGGAAGACTCTGTCTCTCAGACACAAATTGGAGTCCGCGGATGACAGAGAGAAAATGAGCTGCAGCGCGGCGCCAAGAAGCCCTCCAAAGAGAGAGGCTGTGAGTGGCTTTAGCTGCTGGGGAAGCCGCGGGCTCCAGTCCGGAGTGACCAGGAGAGCAGAGGGGCTTCCGTGGGGGAGCGGCACGCCACGGCCTAGCTTTCGGGAGCAGTACCGAAAGCTGCAGCGGTTCCAGAACTACGAAAGGAGACCCGGGGACGGCGACAGCGCCTCAACCCTGCTGCGGAGGATACAGCTGGAGGCAGAGGCAAAGGAGCACTGGGCACACGAGGCTTGCATTGTCTGGACTAATGGCGTGGTTCTGGTTGCGGGAAAGCTGTATGGCCTGAAGGAGGCTGCTCAAGCTGCAGCTCAAACAGTAAATGCCCCCCCCTCAGTGAACTCCCTTGTCAGCACTGTCGAGGATTAGCTTCGTGAGATGCAAGCGTAAACAACCCCCATATACATATAGTCTACATTTCAATATACATTTTAAAAGTAATGTTATGAACAATAATACATTTCATATGCACAAATAGCTAGTTCGTTTATATATATTTCAAATCTGATTGCATAGTCGTTACTATATGAAAATCTTCTCCCTAAGGTGTATGAATTTCGAACTTTAACAAAAAGTTGCCATTCGTTATCGACTTACAGCATGTTAGTATTGTTTCGAATGTCATATCGAACAGGCCCTATGTTTTACAATATGAAAAAACGCTGGTTTTTCTGTATCTCGGGGAGATTCGACTCGCTAGCGGGCCAGCGCGTTTAAACTAGGGGGTGGAAATCGCTTCGCGGGTATCGCTCAGCTGCGCTCTCTTCTCTCACCGCGCAGCCATGCTCGCGTTGCCAGAACGTGGGCGCGTCCGTCAGCTGCTGCCGGAAAGGCTGTCCTCAGAAGTTCCACTTCGTCTGTGCCAAAGAGACGGGTGAGGCCCTTCACTTGGTCGGTCTCTGTGTGTGTGTGTGTGTGTGTGTGTGTGTGTGTGTGTGTGTGTGTGTGTGTGTGTGTGTGTGTGTGAGAGAGAGAGAGAGAGAGAGAGAGAGAGAGAGAGAGTATGTATGTGCACATGTTTGTGCGGAACCCCTGCCCCAATTACGCAGTGCCCACACAAAGCTGAAACGTGCCACTAAAATCATCACCCTCTCTTTTAACTACTGAGTAACTGTAAAGTGTAACATTAATGATAGGCTTGCTTACGTTATCAATATGATGTAATCAATGACAGTTTAATTTCTAATATTTAAACCATACCTTTTCATTCTTGTCATCTCAGGTTGCTTGTTGCAAGAAGACAACTTCTCGATGAAATGTACAAAACACAAGGTAAAAACTCTTCCTTAAGTCCCCCAAACTCAAACCAAGCGACACATGAGGTTGCTTTGATATGATCTTCCGGGAAAACAGCCAATTGCAGTTATTGACTGCTGTATCTTGTGCTGGCACTCGTGTTAACACCATGCTCCGATAGAAAAGGGGTGGCTTTTGTGCGCTGCGACGCTTGTCTGGTGCGGCTTGCGGGAAAATCATATACAAACAACGCAAAACGCAATATCGATAAGCTTAAGGAAGCATTGTAAACAAACCCTTACTGAATAACTCACACCAAAGCCAATGCGATTATATACTTGCCCCCCCCCAAAAAATAAACCTTGAAATAATGGCATTTCGTTTTTCGCACTGAAAATGGCTATGACTCAAAACATGACTGTCATTACCAGTTTATTCACTAACATAGTAAATGCTCTAAGTATTACTAAACATAGCCGTGAAAAGCATCATTACTGGCATCCATGTTTCCTCTGTCCTGCTGGGATCTTACGGTTGCCTCGGTCGCCATCTACTGATCGTTCAGGGAATCTTTACTGAGGGCAGGCAGAACCTAAAAAGCGGGTGGGTTACGCGTCACTAGTAGCAACAGCCTTCCTAACACAGAGATCCGCTAAAACTTGTCATTGATCAATAAAGCCCCCTACCCTTGCTTCCCAAATAATGAGCACCCAGAACAGACAGGGTGCACGCCGACCCGAGGATCTAAGGCTTCGGTCTCAGCGATGCCAATTTGCAGCCTTAATCAAAAGGTGGAGGGAGTACGGATGCCGCCTCCATTTGGGGCTCTTAAGCTGCAGCTTTTTTCTTTTCTTTCCCTTTGACACCAACAAGGTTACAGTGGGAGGTGCAGCGCGCGAACGGCGGCGTTACCGAGCGCCCTTTATAATAAGTCGAAAGCACAAGGGCGTTAAGGTACGTCTCCCTGCTTTTGGGAATCGCGTAGGTGTCTTGAAAAGAGCGCTGTTGTATCCCACCGTGGTTCGGAGAGAAGTAAAAATGTGCAGTGTCGTGAAAGCAACGAAAAAAGGAAGCATAAATATTTATACACAGAAAATGATTTTAATAACGAAGGCTACTGGAGGACGTTTCTGGTGTGTCTCTCTGCAAGGGGAGCTGGCTTGCCAGCTGCAATGTTTTGCCCAGTGCATCCCTCGTCCCTGCAAGGAGACCCACCATAGAGTGCAGCCAATTAAAAGCAGACGCTGAAGCAGAACTGCACATTGAAGACCTGGCAGCTCGAATCCTGCCCTGCAGATGTACTAGACCGTGTGTATGTGTATGTTTACACTCAGATGCTCCTGTCTTTGTGCATGCCACTGTTAGAGCAGACGTCCCTCCCCAACACGCTCGAGAATCGTTCCTGTGCTTTGTTTTTCAGTCAGCTTGAGAGCCAGCCCGTCTTCTGAAGACCTCCTATGCAGCGCACAGACGTGTCCCAGTGCTGTTAAGTCAAAATGGATTAAAGCGGGGCGCGCCGCATACAAACTGAAAAGGGGAGGGTGTTGTGTAGCAAAACTGCAGCAATACTGACGCTGGACAAAAAAGGCAGAACTGTACAGCATCCTTATGATCGTGGGTATTTCAGTTCTTCACGGTTTTTTCCCTTAGAAAGCAGCACTTAAGCAGATTTCTTTAACGAAGTAGGCAACCTGAAGAAGACACCGTTACTATATGGTATATTTGGTCTACCATAAAATGGCAATTGGATGTGCTGTATAGAAAAAACTGAGTCTGGTATTTTGTTTGAGGGGCAATTGGTTCATCTACGGACTACGAAGGCCTACCAAGACACTCGGCACCAAATTTTGCAGTTGTCAGAACATTAAAATGTGTTCAAATGCGTTCGGATTCAACATGTTCGCTTACGTCTTAACAATGTATATGGTGTGCTTTCCGGGAGTAAATATTCTGACATAAAATGTATTTTAATATAATGCTCTTCCATGATGTATTTTGATGTGCATTTTAAATATATGCCACATTTGAATCATCGGTATCTGTTCAGCTTTATCATTTCAAGCTGTTGAGTTTCACCGAGTTCAGCAACGCGAATATGTGTGATCTTAACTGTGGGAGTCGACGAGAGAAACGAGCGCATCACTGGGAGAACGGCGCTGGACCTCGTGCTTGCTGCACAAATGAGCTCGCGAACGGCTCCTCCACGCTGCGCCTTTCAACTGGAGCTCGAGACCGCTCATATTCCGCGGGCTCATCCTGAGAGCGTGCACGTGCCGCGACCCAGGGACAGAACCGGATGGAGAAGCAGCTCAAGCGACTCGATATAATTAATGGCGAATACATACAACGTAGCCCGTTCAATGTACTGCAATGATCTCATTTAGGTTAAATTTGTAACAGATTATATAGAGAACATACAGGCAACGTGGACATCGCACCAAACGATTCTTATGATAATGATTCTTTAATATAATTATTACTTAATGGTGTACATAAGTATTGAACAATGTTTAAATGTGATGTACTTAAATAATTGTGTATAGTATTTCTTAGAGATGTTTATTTTATATAAATAAATATGTTAATTGCCTATAAAATGTTATTAAAAGAACGACTTAAAGTGTTTTTTGGAATGCTACTTGTCCAGGGTGGGAATGCTATCTAAAAGGTAGGCGGTTTTTAAAAAAACTATTCTGTAAATAATACAAAATTCCATTTGAATGGGAACAGGTTACTGTTTTCGAATCTCAACACTGTCACTTGAGCCGTTTATTGTAGTTGATTCTTTATCAATACAGAATTTTTAACATTCTAGTTAATCTTACCGCAATATAACGATAATTATTTCAAGTTGTATGGAATTATACGGACATGACTATCATTAATAGTGTATTATTGATAAATTAGAGAATTAAGTATAAAGACCATATTATATATGGATACATAAACCTCCCACCTTCCTGAAACCCTCTTCCTCATGAGGAAGCACATCAAAAAGAGCAGGTTACAAAATTTTAATTTTATTTACATTCTTAAAGTGAAATCAATGAGCATACAGTCTGACCGAACATCTTAGTTAAAAAAAAAAATGATACAAGTTCACACTCACAACAGACTGTTTTTTTCAAGCTGGGCCCAAATGCACAGCTGTTCATAAAATTATGTCTTGAAATCATATCAAATACCTAACAGGCAGAAAGGCCATGAGATCAGGGATTTCCAAGACCCTGCAAAAACTGCATCTGCATCCAGCAGTACAAGTAGAGCATCGACATAAGACAACCTCATCTGTTATTAATACCCCTCATCAGTCATCCATTCCTAGCATTCAACTTTTGCCAGTTCATTGCTTTATTTGCTTAGAATTTTACAATGTAATCAGGCAATCGTTTGGATGCAGCTATCCACAGGCAATATGCTCCACATTAAACACCTGATTTCCGGCACAGTCCTCATGCATGGAAAACTCTAAAGACGACGCGGTCGTTCTCGTTCTGAGTATGTCGGAATGTCTTTAAGGTAAAGCTCACAGCCCACTTCCCTATGATACACGTGTAACATGCTTGTAAGGCCGCTGCTGAGCCCCAAACACTACCAACGCCACCGCCGTGACAATGCGAGGACACCGCGTGTGACTAAGTGCTAGAAAAAAAAATGCTGTTTTAAGGTCATTTTGCCATCACCTGAGTGCCGCACGAGGAAACTACAATGGGAGTTCAGTGGGAACACTGTCACATATACTCTGACGTTGGGGGCTTTCTGCTTCTCAAGACAGATGCCATTTTCTGACTGGAGCCCTCTGCACATGCTCAGTCTCACCCACCACACACTTCTTAAGTGTAAACCCCTCCAATACAAGGGGGTGGAGTGGGGTTTTATTGGGGGGAGATAACAGTATAAATCAGTATAAATGAAAAATGCTGATCACGCAAACTTTACACGATCGATAAATATACTATTTAAATATTTACAATGAAAGCATATCAAAATGTCAGGAAAAAAAATACCGTAATAAAGCCTTTCTCATTTGAAAATATTAAGCCCAGTCTGAGTAGCGCAGGTTAGATCTATACATAACAACGTAGAACACTGTCACCCAGTTAACAGCGGCACGACCAAATCAGACAGAGCGCAAGTAAGACAGCGATCCTGAAGTAAAAGTGACCATGGAGCACTATTAGAATTTAGGGAAAAGGGATGCTACCACTGTCTAAATACCATTCTCCGCAAGACACTCCATGTGGGCATTGTTACTGCAGTGCATGTTCAAAGAAAAATAAATTAAGTAATTTTGAGGGAATATAAATAAACATAAATTATCACACCTGCAGCAGAAAACAAGCTTAAGAAAAGCTTTTTTTTTTTTTTTAATTATTATTTTTAATGATGTTATTATTTGTAGCTATTTTTAGCTCTTCATCAAACGTGACCTCTGAGGTGGTTCCCATGTATGACGTGTGACAGTCACAGGACAGAGATGAGGCATCCCTGCTAGTACATTCTAATGACCGTCTGGGGGGGGGGGGGGGGGGGTCTGCACCTGCAATCAATTTCGAACCTGAAAACTAGTGTGAGGGGCAAATACACCCCACTAAGCTTCCCCACAACACATGCAGTAACGTATGTTTATTCCACGTACAGACGACAAACATACGTGACCTGATTAATCCAGCAATACAGCTGGGCACTTTCCCGTAGGAAAAAAAAAAGGCTGATGACCCCCCCCCCCCCCCCCCCTCCCACTGCATGCTGGGAATACCGTTTCTGCAAATCCACAGCTGGTGATTCCATCATGCCACACGGAGACCAGAACTGTGTATTAACGATGACAGCAATATCGTTCACTAGGGTAGCAAGAGGTTTGTATCTGTAAACATTAACTTTATGCTAATGGGGAACCATGTCGCTTGAGCCTAATACGTCGACAATTTAAAGTCAAAGCTACAGCCAATCACGACCCTCTGAAGTAGCTCCCTAGCCAATATAGCGGGCATTAAACTGAAATGGCACAGATTTCAAACAAACAGCTCCTGTGTCTCCCCAGTATGTGTGAGCTTTAGCGAGCGAGTGTATGTGCTGATTGTGTTTTAATCCGAATTGTTTCCACGTAGCAACCGTATCAACGCAGGTCGCTAACTTCAGGGCAGCTGTTTCAGTTGCGTAATGGCGCTTTCCGGAAGATTTGCAGAACGGAGGAAGACACGATGCATTTATGTCACGCTGTAGCCAACTAAATGCAACTGCATGGTTTAAAGGAAGGCTGGAATGCAGCGAGCCCACATCCATGTATATCAGTGAACAACTGCGACACCGCGGCACTCAAGCCGTGTCGCGATCCGCAAAGGTACTGGCGACCCCGAGAAGCTCAGCCGGCCCAGAACACTCTGAGCACTCGCTGGTGTATGGAACCAGGAGACTCAGGTAAGACAGGGGCACGCTGCGATCGGGAAGAACCGTCTCACGTCGACCTGGGGGGGGGCGACTTGCAACACAGACAAATGAGTACCGGACTGTTTGGAGTCACTTCATAGGTTCAAATGATCTCACGGGGGGGGGAAAGAAAGGTGTGTGAAGGAGAGACAGTATCGGAACATGTGTGTGTGTGTGTGTGTGTGTGTGTGGGGGGGGGGGTGTGTGTGTGTGTGTGTGGGGGGGGTGTGTGTGTGTGTGTGTGTGGGGGGGGTGTGTGTGTGTGGGAGGGGGGGGGTGTGTGTGTGGGGGTGTCCATGCAAGGTTCTAGGTGGACGTGACAGTGGTGCCGCTGCCCAGTCTGATGATCATCTGCTGGCAGTCGTGGAGGGTGCGCTTGTCGCCCAGCTTCTCCAGGGTGCGGGCGGCGTCCGCCAGCATGCCCACGCGCTGCCCCGGCGCCGACAGGAAGGACGGGGGCAGGTAGCGGCACGCCAACATCACCGCTTCCGCCTGCTCCCGCTGCCCCGGGCGGGTCTCACTCTCCTCTGCTGACAGGCAAACGAACACAGAACAAAGCTTTGGTGATGGGGGGGGGGGGGGGGGTCCCACAATGTCTGTTTTCCAGAAATCGCTCTCTCGGTGGGGGGGTCATTCCCTCCACACGAGTTTGTGCATGTGTGTGTGGCAGATGCCCCTTTCCCAGTCGCAGGCCCCTCCTCACCTGTCCTGGCCCCCGGGGGTGGCGCGTCTCCTCAGGCTGCGGTCTAGGAGCTGGTGGGTGCGCGTGGGACTGGCCCCCGCCATCAGGCGCGCCGTGGCCTCGTGCAGGAACAGCTGCGGGTGTGGAGAACAGGGCCGCCTGTCAGCTACGCGACGCACCGTCAGCCCTCCACTCGAACCTCTCTAGGGCGATTCTAGGATTTCATTTAAGGTGGGGAGTATTCAAGGGGCCATAATTCATATGATGGGGCCAACCTTATCATTAGCCAATGATGTGTTCTGAATCAGTGAGTGATGGGGGGGAGGGGGCACTCTGGAAGCCAATCAGCTTTCAGCTGGGTCCCCACTACTCTATATACCCCTCCCCCATTTCTGAGTAGTTTATGAGACGGCTAAAACATGCCACATGCAGCTACCTGATGCACTGGTTACCATCGTCTAATTATTACAGGAAGGCCGCCAGATTAACTCTTGTGGTCAGCAGAGTGAGCAAGGCCCCTAACCCCCCCATTTCTTCAGGGACTGTGCAACCCTGCTTTCTCAAAAAAAAAAGTATGTCACTACGATCAGCTACACAAAAACAATGTGATAAAATATGTAGTTTGGGACCAGTTAGCTGTTTCTGGTTGTCCTTCATACTTTTATCATCATTTAATTCAACACGGCCCGCCCCCCCCCCCCCCCCCCCCCACTCCGAGCCAACACCTCACCCTGCGCATGGCTGGCCGGAAGCTCTGCGCCAGCTTCCTCAGTGAGCTCAGGTCCTGCTGGAAGCCATGCAGCTCCAACGCCGAGGCCTGCACCGCCCCCTGCTGCTGGGCACCAGCCACTGCGCTCTGCTGCTGGCGCCACACGTTGGTGCGGGTTACCAGGAGGAGGTCACACAGGAGCAGCTGCAGAGCCTGCAGGGGGACGGGGTACAGACACACCCTCCTCTTTATTCATCCTTTGCAGTTCTTACAGTACGTGTCACTTGGCAGTTCTACATATAGCAATAGGGCGATTCCTAAAAAAAGACTGACTACAAGTAAAGCATTTTATAGTGCAAGTTTATTCCCCCCAAAAAAGTCATGAATAATTCGCTGTGATTCTAGTAAGTACTGTACAGGCCTCCCCCCCCCCCCCCACAGGCTGGCAGATGGAAGGTTACGTGATGCAGGGCAGGCAGTGAGGGTGAGGAGGGGCTGGGTACCTGGGACGGCGGGGCGGCTCAGCTCTGTGTTGCAATGCAGCAACATTGCACAAAGGCAGACACATGCAATGCAACTACAATGCACCACAGCACTGGCCAGGACAGCACACAGCCGACACGCGGGACATCGTGGCTCATTTTCGACACTGCTGCTTTGACATTAACCGGGGGGGGGGGGCGGGTTACCTTGTCAATGTTGTTGCTGTGACAGGGGGGGCCCAAGTGTAGGTGGTCCCTAAGCAGGCAACTGGCCCGCTCACTGTGGCTGAGGCTCAGCTGATAGTTCTCCGGTTTGGCCAGCAGGGTGCGCACTGCTCGGAACACACTGAGAGCGGCTCTGGGTAAGGGGCTCCTGAACACAGGAAGCGGGACAAGGCCGTCAGGGACAAAACAATACAGTGTCATTTAATTAATGGGTCATGGAGCCCCATGCAGCGATGTCCGACCCCGACCGGCCCCAGGAGCCCAGCCCACTCACTCAGCAGCCTGCAGACTCTTCGGCAGGTGCTCCACCGCCGGGTACAGCCTCTCGGCGGCGCCGTCGTCACCCTGCAGCCAGTTTATCATGACCACCACAACTTGGGACCACCATTTGGAGTGCGGGTCACACCCTGGGGGGGGGTCACAGAGGTCAGAGGTCATCCGGATCGTAGCCAGACACCGTTAAGAATCGCCACGCCGCTAAAATACCTAAATAAAGGGGGTCTGGAATGTTCTCTGCGACCTCAGAGCAGTCCTTACCGGTGACGGTGGCCATGTTGGACCCCACGGCGAAGGACTGCGTCGTGGCCCCGGCTGCGTCTGAGGAGCTGGTCAGTAGCTGGAGGTACTCCAGGGCGTCAGCATAGTCTCTGTTGGGGCCAGCAGGAGCATGGGGGGGGGGGTTATTGCAGGGTATGGTGGGTGGGGGGGGTCGCCATGGAAATTACGGGGAATCCTCACCCCTCGCTGCTACTGGCCGTCGACTCCCCCTGTGGCTGGGCCATGCAGTACAGCGCCTTCTCCAGCAGGTGCTCCCGGAACGCCTGGGTCACTTGGGCCAACGGGTCGACTGTGGGAATATAAGACGGATATAAGCATCTGCTCCTCATGACCCAGGCAGGCTGCCTCGCCACGCTGCAGCTCGGAATGGGCCTCCACACTGCCCCCACATGGCCGTTATGTAATCAGTAAAGCCCTGACTGGGCGAGATGGTTCTGCTGCAAACTGGCAGTGCTCACTGATGACAGAGATGCCTCCTTACTGTGTCCGGGTTTTAACGCATTTGTGTAGGGCCCCCGAAGTTTGGGCTCCCCCTCTTGGCCCCAGGCATGCACTACACTAGCAGGAGAGGGGGACACCCCCGACCCAAACCCACGGAGAATGAGAGGGGAGGTTCGGACCCGTGTTGCCGGCCTGGCTGTAGATGCTCTCCTTGGGGATGCTGCGCACGGTCCAGTCGCCGTCCACGAAGAAACGGTGCCCCAGAGGGTGGCAGAGCCACTGCATGGCGGGGGGGGACGCTGCCACTGGGGGAGAGGCAGGCCTGCCGGGCACTGCTCAGGAACAGCCTCTGCGGGCAGACATGCCACCACCAGCTGTTAGCATTCAGCCACTAGCGCTGCCACAAGGGGGCGCCACATGTGTCAGCATGCTGCTGCTCTAGGGCCATGGTTACATTGGTAGGAACATTAAAACATACACCTGCACAACACAGCGATGCCTTTAGGGATAAAAATGACGCGGGGAACATAATCCAGGGTTAGGCTCAGCTGTGACTCACTGCGGTGAAGTGCAGTGCCCTCGGCAGGCTGGCCTTGACGCGCAGGGCGGCCGACACGTACACCTCGGCCAGCGTGGCCACGGGCAAGCAGTCGCCGGCGCACTCCGCCAGATTCACCGCGCTCAGAGCCATGTGAATTGCCGACAGGTGGCCACCGCCCAGCTTGCCTACATGGGGAGGGGGGGGGGGGGAAGGGTGTGGATTCAGATCTCACCTTATCCCATCACCTGCCATCAAAACCGCTAAAATGTGTCCCATTAGTGCACAGGCAGGGCACCACATTTATATAATAACTATCCTGGATGTGCAATGAGTCACGATCTAAATAAAATGCATTTCTGTGCCTATTCACAGGCACAAACTTCCTTAATGTAACATTACTGTCATGGAAAATCCGCCCCCAGCCCCCAGGGCAGCAGGCAGCCACTGCACACACTGTGTATTAATACCAGACTCACCAGTCATGTGCAGCTGGTGAAGCCGGTGGTAGACCAGGGCGCCGTCGCGGCTGCTCTTGCGGGCATCCTCCTGAAGGGGGCGATCCGAACGCAGGCCGCCAGCCCTACCCGCCAGCCAGCGGCCCACCCACAGGCGCTGCAAGAAGAGGCGCAGTGCCGCCCACAAGGTTGCGCAGGCCAGGTCCAGCTGGGAGGTGGGTAGAGGCCGGCCCAGAGCCTTCAGGCAGGTCCACAGGTTCTGGGAGGCTTGGGCAAAGTCACCCTGAGCAGAGGGAGGAGAAGAGAAAATGGAGTCAGAGTCAGAGAGAAGACAGCCTCAGGCAGAGAGGATAAAGGCAGAGAAAGGATGGAATGAGAGGCAAAGAGAGACAGAGTCAGAGGCAGAGAGGATGGAGTCAGAGGCAGAGAGGACGGAGTCAGAGAGAGGATGGAATGAGAGGCAAAGAGAGACGGAGTGAGAGGCAGAGAGGACGGAGTCAGAGGCAGAGAGGACGGAGTGAGAGGCAGAGAGAGGACAGACTCAGGCAGAGAGGATAGAGGCAGAGAGAGGATGGAATCAGAGGCAAAGAGAGACAGAGTGAGAGGCAGAGAGGACGGAGTCAGAGGCAGAGAGAGGATGGAATGAGAGGCAAAGAGAGACGGAGTGAGAGGCAGAGAGTGGAGGCGTAAGCAGCTGCAAAGAATTCTGGAGAATAAACAAGTAGGATAGTCACAGGATGACTGAAGTGGGACAGGCTGAAGGAGGACAGGAATGGGGGGCTGAGTGGGAGGGGGTGGGAGAGCAAAGGAAAGACAGGAAAACTGCGGAGGAAGCAGCCAGAATATTAGGCCTGATTCTACAAGAACGAGGGACAGCGGCCAGGAAGCCAGTCAGAAAGGGGGATTTAGGATTTCGGAGGATTAATTAGCACTAATCCCATCAGAAGCATGGCCTCGTGGTACGATTACAGGCGCCTTGTGTGCACCAAGATGCACCACACTGGGGCGTACAGGCGGCTCCCGCCCCACCGGGTCTCAGGACCCCTTACCCGGGCAAGGTCCAGGTCGGCCTGCTTGCGGTGCCTCCAGAAGAGCACAGAAGAGCTCGAGTGGGGCCTGGTCACCGGTTCGCCGTACACCAGCAGCCGGATCAGGACGAGTGCCACCAGAACCACGTTCAGGAGCCAGACGAATAGGGTGGGCAGCATCCAGTCAAGCCAGCCGGCTGTCTCCACTGGGGGGGGGCAGGACAGAGTGAGGGGAGCACATGTCGTAGGCAACAGGGTCGATCTCCACTTCAAATCAAGCCCCAGCACATAAACGTGCCTTGCTGATTATCCATTCATCTATTTAATCTGTCCATCCATCCATCCATCCATCCATCACAGCAGGGTCCTCCACACCTTCTCCGAACTGGCCCAGAATGCTCCGACTTTTCCCAGCATGCCCAGCAGCGCCCGGGGAGCCTCTGGTGGCCACCCCCCCGTACAGCAGGGAAGCCAACGGGTTCAGGGAGAGAAACAGGAAAGCGAAGGTACAGAGGGCCATCCGAGAGCGGTCAAGCATGCCTCCGCCGGCCGGGGGGGGCGGCGTCCGGCTTCACCGGCACCTGATGGGTGCAGAAACGGAGGACATCAGGTCATTCACACCTGGGAGGGTCAGCACACCCCCACAGCAAAACTCTTACTAATGAATCAACTAATTGAATCATAATAACAAACAGTGTACTCCATTTGGGCACTTCCTCACTGCACCAGGAACTGTCCTTTTCAGGGGCTGGGTTTCCACTGGTGTAAAAATTGGGGGCTTTTCTGTACTAATTAAAAAACATGGCTGCAGTATATTATAGGGCTGGACTATGTGCGATGTTAATACTGACATCCAATTCTTACATTGCTAGTCAGCTAGATTAAGATCAGGCTATTTCTTATTGTCCAGACATTATAGTGCAGGGAATTCAAGCATCACTCAAACATCTTCACTCCGTCATAAGAAAATCTGCAAGTTTTGCAATTTTAATGATTATTCCTTTTCAAGACTATCTAGTATATGTAAAATCAGTTTAAAGTTTACCTCCACTGCTTTTGTGCTGCATGCGTTCGCCAAGACAATCATAATCATTGTCCTAGTATATTATACAAAATACTTTATTTCTTGTCATGCCAGCCTGATCGTGTTGTATCTGCGCTTTCCGACCGGATCGCAATTTAAGCTTGGGTCTTTCATTTGTCCATGCATCCATTATTATTACTTTTATATATTTTTTTACTTCGTTTATCATTGGTTCCTGACATTTTTCAAGATGGTGGTTGTACTGCGTTTAGAGGCGGGCTATTTGCTTAACCAATCAACAAAGAAAGCATTTCAAGTCCCACCCCAAAGTACCAAAGAAGTACCCCAGCTGGTTTGGCACTGTAGGTACTGGAACCTTTGGTCCAGAAGTCAGTGGAAAAGGGTAAGTACCAAAAGTACGGTACCTGGTGGAAAAGCACCCCTAATGAACCAGTTCAAGTTCCTGGTACAAAGGTTCAAAGGCAAATTCTGGGATTTGAACTAGCAGCCTTTTTCATGATGCTTTCTGGGGGGAGGCACCTTGGTCTCATCCCCCATGGGGCTGTCAGGCTCCGAGTCACTGCTGCAGTGGGAGAAGGGGCTGCTGTCCCTAGGCGAGCCCACGTCTGAGGGGGGCGGTGTGGGCATCTCGCTCTTCACGCTGCATGGCGGGTCATCCACCTCCATGGCCACCAGGCCTTTGAGGGACACTGCGGACGGGGAGGGGGGTGAGAGGTCAACAATCCCCGGCAGACGCGAGGCATGGATGGCGGGGGTGGTGGGGGCGACGTGCGGCCGCACTCACTGTTCTTCTGGGATGTCATCTTCAGAGCCATGTTCTCCTGCTTCAGCTTCTGGTTGGATTGCTGGAGGAAGCGGATGTAGTCGATGGCCTTCCTAAGCACGGCTGATTTGTTCAGCTGTTTGGGGGGGGGGGGGGGGGGGGGGGGGGCGAGTATAAATCTCAGATGAAGCAAAAATAACACCATTTAATCCCAAAAATCCACTGTCTGGGGAGCTTATTTCCTACTCAAAGCTGATACTGAAGATACTGAAGATACTGAAGCCCCCCGAAGCTGCTAGAAGCCGCTTAATGCTCTCAGAAACTTCTGGAAACTGTCAGAAAACTGCGTGAATCTTTATTCTTTGCCATCGTTCGTACTTTGGCTTCCGTTCCAGCCACCAGGTCTTTGAGCTCGAGGATCTTGTCGTTGATGGAAGACCTGTAGCGCTTCTCGATGGCATTATGGGCGGTCCTCTTCTCGCCCTTGGGGGGCAAGCCTGTGGCCTTGCAGCCCACGGCGAGGCGGTTGATTGGCAGCTTCTCGGCATCCATCACGACGGGCACCGTGGTCAGGATGGTGCCGCCGTTCATCAGGGCCTGTCGAGGCGGGACGAAGTGCGAGAAGACACCGTTAGAGGGCGACAGCAATGGTCTGGACACAGATGCTTCCCCTGCACATGCCTTGTTCCTCATGGCGTACCTGAAGCGAAGTGCTCTGGACAGAAGACGTGGAGGTGGCCAGGGTTGTGATGCAGGGCGATGTCACAGTCGTCACCACACTGCCCCCTTCAGGCTTCAAAGCAGTCAACACAAGGGAGTCAGCCTTGAAGAACTGGGGCTGGAGGAGCACCTGAAGGGAGGGGGGTGGCCTGGAGTGAGGCGTGGCAGCAGGAACACCCCCGAGAAGAGGACACGAACTCCAGACTCTATACCAGCCAAACGCGGTTCATTTAATTCAGTGTCAAAAAAGCACATTAGCAACGCTAAAAACATTAGCCTTGTCCACTGGCAACCGCCGGTAGTAATCCTGGGTTGCTGGTCTTGAGGGATAGGATGGAGAGGAGTCCACATTTTTGCTCCCTCCCCGCTCCCAGTACGTCTGCTAAATCTAGCCATTCCTTCAGAATCCAATCGGATTGCTAGCAAAAAGAGAGACGACGTATCAGGAGATACACTCACAGGGACCTGCTGGACGTGTGGCGATATGGCCTGCATAGGAGGGCTCGACGCAGTGGCCAGGAGGGGCTGAGCCGGCACTCCCTGCACCTGAGTCTGGATGGTCACTGGCTGGATGTGCTGAGGTGAGGTGGCCAAACTGGGAGAGGGCTGGGCGGGGCTTCCTTGACTGACAGCTGTGAGACAGCGTGAGGAGCAGGGACAGGGAATTCAGGATAGCATCACCCATCGGGCTCTAAACACCCTAATTAGGGAGCAAAAACGATTACAATTATTCATCTAACTGTCCTGCTGGGCAAACGTTTTTGCCTAAGGCTGCAGACGTATGAATTTCCTTAACGCTCACATAAAGAAAACGTGACAATAACCCACAGAACAAACTGCGCAGTTTAGGACGCTGTCCCTGTGTTCAGAAGGTCATTGGCTCAAATCCCAGGGTTGGCAAAATGATGTTAACGTTGGGTCCTTGAGCAAGGCCCTTAACTCCAGGGACTGGTTGAGCCAGCTTTCTCCAAAAAAAAAAAAAAAAACTCAAAAAAAGCATATGATAAATAAATAAAACGTAAATTTCACCAATTAAACCAGGTGTTTCCACAGTACACAGGCTGCGTGGTAAATAGTCCAGGTAACCTGCTAGTGATAGCGAGGATTATCCCAATTATTTTCCGATTATGGCGCAAGGAATAGGAAGGGTGATGTTCACACGGAATTTGGAGTAGCAGGTCAGGGTCACGGCAGCTGCCAACAGCAACCTGCCCTTTGAACCCACTGGCCACGTCCCGCTCTGCACGGTTACCTAACGCGGACCTGGCTGGGGGGGGGGGTTGCACCGGTCTGCCACACATTTTCGGAAGGCGTCCCTTTGCCACCCTCCTGGTCAGGTAGGAGGATCCCACGTGTCAGCGAGGCGAGCTTCGAAGTCGCAGTCAGGGCCAAACACGCCGACGGCCTGAGCATGCCATTACTCAACGGGAACACGCAACACACTGTGGAATTGCATCACCTGATCACTAACAATGGTGCGCCTTAGTCATCCTCATGCCTCGTCCTACCCTACAGAAAATCATGCATGAGCTCCACATACAAGCCACTGAAATGAAGATTCTACACGCAGGATCGTAGTCAGCAATTAAAATACTCCAAAACACACCTAAACAAGAACAACGCTGCCAGCAACCACTCAATCTGCACAGAAGGTTGAAATTCACTCTGCTGATGATATATTTAACAGTTTATTTAACGGTTTTACAGACAAAAATAATGACACAGACTAATCAAAGCTATCTTCTCATCCACGGTTCACAAGTTCACTGACTAGTCCAAGAGGGACAGAGCTTGCAGTTTCCCTTTTTCTTTTTTCCAGTTCGGTCTAATCTTCCCAGGTGGTGTTTTGCAGATTATTACATAAATCTACACCTCGACATCAATGACCCCACCTTTCATTTCCTCCCAAAGCTTCATGGGAGTAGAAAGTGCTCAAGGACAAGGCGGTCAGCGGACTGACGGTAACCTCTGAAAACGCCCCAAAATAAACCACAAGTTCATAGGACAGAACAGAACAGAAACTGCTCCAACTTCACTATCCCTTTGAGGAAGTCTGCAGCCCCAAGGTGATATGGTCACTCTGCCAGTCACAGGATTCAAACTCACAGCCATCCGGAAAAGGGCGAAAACATCCGAAACCCATCTTTCCGTAGGCAACACTGTTGTGCAGTGTTTAGAAACTGCAAAACCACCATTTCTGGCTGCTCAGCTTACACATGTACAGCTTACATACAGAAATACGTACTCTTAGACTTAAGTCCCCTCTTTCAGTCTGGAGTCAGGCAACAATTTATTTCACAACATATAACTGTGTGCCTGACAAACATTGAAAGTACAAAACCCATTAACACATCATCCAAATCAGCAGCTTAATAAATGAAAAGGCCCAGTGACATGCATGGCTGTCTTCAGGGGGCAGCTTGACAGCCGTTTAATGACTAGTATGAAAGCTAAGACCTGCAGCGTAAACGTGACCCCCGGGGGGGGGTTACCTGATCAGATGGGGAAAGATCACAGCAAAGGTCGGACAGAAGCGGTTGACTGCGTGGGGATCCAGGGCCTGCTTACCTGTGAATGCGTTCTGATTGGTGTAGCCGGTCTGCGCAGACGCCAGCTGCTGCGCTGACGGAGCGGCAGAGGTGAAGAGCGCCTGCGTGCTGCTGCTAATCACCTGGGCCATCCCCGCCGCAGGGTGGATCAGCACCGGCTGGCTCACGGGGTGCAGGGCTGCCGGGCTCGGCTGCATCTTGGCAGGACGCACCGCTGGGCCCGGCTTAGCAGGAGGGGTCGGGACGAGGGGGCACAGGGCCGGGGGAAGGGGCGCCGGCTGCTGGAAGGCAGGAGGGGACTGGAGTGCCTTGGAAGGGGGAGTGGAGCTGGGGACAGTGGGCGGGCCCAACAGGGCATCCAGGTGAGGGGTACTGCCAGGCTTTCGGGGAGACGAGGAGGTGGAGGAGGAAGATGGAGATGAGGGAGAGGAGGTGGCATGGGAGGGCGGAGGAAGGTCCGGGGGCGGAGCAACGCCACCAAACTGCTGTTGCTCAAATAGTCCCGGAAACTCCATATCATGGTTCAGATACTGCAGCATGTCTGTGAAAACAGAGGCGAACGATCCAGTTACAAAAACACATTTTGTGCAATTACACTCTCACTTCCTATACCACAAAAATACACTCTGGCTCATTAACAGGTACTGCCACTCCGGGAAGCACCAATCAGGCTTCACGATTATTATTAAAGCAGAGCCAACACCCTGCAGCATTCAACCAGACATTTACATATTTTAGTTAACAGACACTGCAAAAGCACTGGCTTCTGCTTACTGACACTGCACGGTTGTTGGTGATAACTGCCTGTTTATGATGCCTCTGACATGGTCAGTCTCAGCCAGGATGCTGAAAAGCAGGGAAATATCACTTTACTGGGGGGGAGGGGGGGCTGGTTTGTTTTCCTGCAGCAACAGAGGGGCAACGTCCCCCCCCCCCCCCCCCCAATCTCAGTCTCTGCAGGCCACCGCGACCACAGTCCATTAACCGCGGGAGGAAATCTATTACCAGCTTAACGGGGCGCTAAAAGTCATCAATACCCGGCTGAAAAATCCAGAAGCGTTCGGGCAAGAAAAGGATAGAAGTCGATGTTTGGATGTTTGCCGAGAACGTAAACGCTGCACCCAGTGGGCATGAAAAGGGAGGATAGAAGCACCATCCCACCCGCTCTGTATTCTTACACCGCAAGGCAGATTGATCATTCAGGAGACTGGTCCTCGCAATAGGCACCACACAGATTATTAGAAAATAGTTATATATAAACTAATAAAAATAGTTTTTAAATAATATTGGTAACAGCAATTACTGGTAATTTTGGAACATACATAAACAAAATGAAAAAGTACTGCATATTATGCATCATAGAATTTTTAGAACAGATAAATCCCGAATGTACTCCGATCGCTATTTTTTTTTATGAGCATCTATGAGATCAATTATATCGGCCATAAAAGAGACCGATGACTCATTATGCAGCATGGGACTAAATGTCCGGGTGCCGAGGGGTGCGAATGGCAGGGATCTCTACCCGCAAGGGGGGAAATAAATAAATAATCAAAAAAACATAAGTGGGATCAGTCAGGCAATGTTGTGTATGAGGTGATCGCTGGCAGCCAATGGGACGCGCCCTAGACGCTTCGCCATAAGGACCCGCCCCCAAGACTGGAAGAAAGCGCGTCTGTTAGCTGCCGCTTCCCCGAGACCAGCGACCCGGGGTTACTATCGGCCATTGTCACCAACCACTCCGGCGAGGGGTTACCAGCGGGCAGTGCTAACGTTTTTAGCATTGCTAATGTGCTTTTCAGCACACACCTTATATGTATCTCGCAGCAAAACTATTATAAATGAATAATGCGTGCATTAATGAAAAGATAGAAACGAATGTATGCGCCGTACTTATAAATAACTTGCTCTCTACACTATGCTTTAAAATTTAAAAGCTTAGCTTTGTATCAAAAGAAACCTGGTAAGATAATCCCTGTACACAAAGACATTAAAATATAACTGAAATGTGTTTGCTTGTCATTAAAAATACACAGAGTAGAATAAAGCAGCGTATTATTAAAATAAACTCAAACGTCTTTCGGGTGAACTCGAGGAAACGCACGATAGTAACCCTACATGACGTCATCTATACAAGTTTGAAGGGGGCGGGGAGCTCGCATGGCAACTTTACCTCATGCTCTCCACACCGAACTGGAAATCTGCACAGAATAATGCACATTACTACATGAGATGTCACGCCTTTAAGCTGCAATATGACATACGTACTCAATAAAGATGATGGATAGTATGGAGCCTTTTAGATTTGCCAACTAGATGCATTTCGCTTTCCTCAAAACATATCAATGCAGCTGTTAGCCGACTATGCCGGTGTACCATTACTATACTATCCGTACGTACAATCGTGAGGTCTATTAACCGCAGTTATACACATATCGTTTGCGATCCTGGAATTTTCTGCAACTGTAGCCCCCGCTTAGTTACACCGGATCATGGGACACTCACGGTCGGGTGCTCGGTCCGGTGACAGTGCCTTACCATCAATGTCGCTCAACAGCGCTGTGTCAATGTCGCTGGGATCGCCGAGTGAGATGCTTGGGTCCAAGCTCTCCAGCGACGGATCGTCAAAGGACAAGTTGTTCATCGTGACTTATTTTACAAATTTATACCAATCGCAATCGATTCCGAATGTCTACGATGTGCCATTCAAATGACAGAATTCTTGCCGTTGCAACACGTAAAAGTAAGCGGTTGCGTACACTAGAAGACCTCAAAGTACATAACTTAGTACTGATTTCTCTACCTATAAGCAAGACTCTTCCGCCTCCATACTGATACTCAAAGCAAACTTGTCTAAACACTCAGTAACGAGTGTGCACTAACTTGCTTGAGGAGGATCCAGACAAGCCCCCAAGTCCCAAATGATTGACACACAGATTAACCAATCATCTACGACATTATGGTGACTCACGAATCCCTGTAATTTGCGAGCTCTCTCCAACAGACCTTTCAGATATAATATCAACAGGGCTATTTTTGACCATTCTGCTCCGTTTTTTCATAGGGGTTCCTTCCAGTATATTATTTTCTTATTCTCAACCGTGTATATATGTTGACAATCATCATTTTCCCTTTAAATCTATTTCAGGCAGTCACTAAGATTACATTAACATTTGCATGAAAAGTATTCGTTGCATTTCTTATTTAGAAACAGAATTTAACCATAACTCGTTGACGGCAAGGAACAGGAATTTAAATTAAAATGTTATAGTCAGAAACTGCTGCTATTAAGCTGGATTTTAGATGTGCATTGAAAGTGCTTCACTTTTCTTTTAAAGCATCATTATTGGAATGTATCAAGTGGTTCTGTATGGTGGGTAGACTGTCGAAAGCGACGGAGTAAGAGTGCTGCACAATACCGACGTTAACAGGCCGGGGCGCATTGTGCGCCACTTCCCGAAGTGTGGCCACTTTAACGGACGGTATTCGGCTAACTACGGCCGACCGTTCCCATCGCGGACACACCGGGGGAGCAGCCAATCACACGGCTCGGGGATGGACTTAGTGGATGCTCAAGTTAGTGTGACGCGCGCCAAAGACTCCGCCTGTAGAACCAGAGCGAGCGACCAATTGCTGCGTTGGGAAAGCAGTGGGGTGATATGACGTCACAGCGGTGCCTTTGCGGTTACATCATTTATTCCTACTTAATGCCGGGGGGTGAGTTTTCAGGTTAACAGACAAAACGGACCTGCATGTCAGTGAGCAACAAATTTGAGATAATATGTGAAAACAATTCAGTTGCCAAACAGTTCAGCATGGGAAAACACTATCCTTTTATGCTCAGCAAAATGTCAGATGGTGCACAGTTTAGTGTACGACGCAGCATACAAAAAAATTGTAATGACATAAAAAAAAAATTCGCGCATTAAATGACTAGAAAGTTTTTTTCCTGACAAAATACGCAGAGCGCTCTATACAAACTCCTGCCTTCCAAATAATCAACATAAAATGCTGGGGACAATGTGGGTTAATGACCGGGGATAGCACTTGAACTGAGACGGGGTGGAGGGAAGGGCATTGAATAACATGACATGAGACTGTTTGCTATGTTGCTAAACAGGGGTTGTCCTGATGAACGTGCCGTTTGCATTAAATGATGAGCTCTATGCCAGTAAGTTCTTATTTATATACATTAGTGCTGTAGAACTGGTTTATTGTATGTTTTTCCCAGATTTGATTGATATTCTTAATATCTCTATGATATTCGAGATGGGTTGGCACCATGTCCTGTGTTATTCCCTGCCCTGCACCAGTGGCTTCCAGGATTGGCTCCTGCATAAGACAAACTGGTATAGAATACGGATGGATGGATAGTGATATTTGCACCTTTCAGGAACTGCAAAGTGGCTTGTACTGGTTTTCAAATCGGGAAACATTTCCGCTTTACATCACGTGCAAGATATAAGAATAAATATGACAAGGAGGCTCAGCTTGCAATAGCTCCAGGGTCAGGGATTCCGATCGGTGCAGATATGCACGTACTCCGTCTCTTTCCCAGGCTTTCTGGCCCACCCATGTACATCCATCCCTCTCAAGACGGCCTGGTGTCTGATCATAACGTAACCTCTTATACATCCTACACACTGCTAGGTCAGCATATACATGATCACATTACTTCAATAAGCAGTTATTGAAAGTGGATGAATATCTGAAGCATTAAATGCAACTATTTGTTATAATGGCATATTTTCTACGATAGAGGCAAAATATTGTAAATGAATCCTGCTTATCCCAGACCAGCATCTCCCAAAACCAGTCCTCAGGGATCGGCAGACAGTCCGCATTTCTGCTTCCTCCCACATCTCAACACATCTCTCATTTCTTGTTTGTTTGGCTCAAATGTGCCGGCAGCTAGGAAGGGGAGCAGAAATGTGAAGCAGGAGACACACAGATCTACGTGATATATAACAGTTAACCGTGGAAACAAATGGATTAAAAAGACCAAGGAGTCCATCAGGAACAGGTCACACACTGCTAGTGTTTTTATTGGAGTTCAACACATGCAAGGGTTAAACAGCACTGAGCTCGACTTCGGTAGACTTGCACACCCACAAAAACGTACGGATGCTTCAGTCAACACATGCCAGCAACGGTGCCGCGGTAAAACCGTCACACCCTCCCTACAGTATCAGAACACGCCTCTGGAACACCCAGTCGAACCTTCAGACACGTTGGTTGACTTAAGCGGTTAGCGGGACACTGCTTTTGCGAAATCAGGTATGTACACCCATCCAGGCTCCGACGTTAAACGTAGATGGGCGGCACGTGAGCGTGTCTGCTCCTCCCGCGTGCTTCCCAATGCGGCACTTTAATGGATTATGTACAGTTTGTTATGCTAACCCATGAAAACAGGAAGCCGACAAATTACCGTGAAGCGACAATTGTGCAAAATGATCCAGTTTCCTTAGTGTGCCCTCACTTTGGGCCGGGGGGGGGGGGGGGGGGGGGGCAGGGGGGCGGAGTCCTGTCATATTTGGTTTTCCTGAAATACTTCTAATTAAGTATTCTAAAATATATTAAAAGAAAGCTTTATGAGTATTAGAAAAAAGATTCTTATGCCGAATGTGATCTTGCACCTACAATCAATCTGATAAACAGGAACCTTCAAGCAGGACGAGTATTTTTAAACTTTAATGATACTGGTTGATCAATATTACATTTTTTTTTAAATTTCAGCAAATAAAATTTACAGTACATTGTACAAATTATTTGTTAATGAGCCTCACACCGAGAGGATAATATCTTTATACATGTCTAAATGCTGTGTTAGTGGAGAGGACCGTCAGCTTCTGAATGGTGAGTTTCGGAAGGTAACATTACCGCTCAGCTGACGCAAGGTAATAATACTTTTACAAAACCTGGAATGACTCGTGAGGCCAGCAGAGGCCTTAGGCTCCAAGCCACCGGTAACTTTCAGCCCCCCTGCACTCAGCAATAAGGATGTCAGTTTACAGCCCTCCACATCTAACCGGAAGCCGCCAGAATTAAAATGAATGAGAATCCTGGCACCCCCCCCCCCCCCCCGCCCCTCCCCCCCTCAAAAAAAGACAAAAAAATTAACACACACAGGAATACGCTTGGAATAGAGGACTAGAAACTCACAGGGGAGAAACTTGCATGCATAAACATCAAAGATCTGCAGCTGTTGCGTTCCATTAATTCTAAAGAATTCATAAAAAAAATAATAAAGATGGAAAATAGGAGGGTTTTCTCTACTACAGTGGAAAAATCACCACCAATGAATGAAAGCTTCTGGGGGGAATGCTGGGTAGTTAAGTGATGGCGGTTTTCCTCAATGATAAATACCACAATTATGTTACAATTGTACATGTGTTCAGTTACTTTTTCCCCATACTGTATAGATTACACAATTAAGTATAGAGGAAAATGTTACAACAAACATATAGCCAAATCCAAAAATAAAATGAAGGTCTTGATGTACACTATACAACCAAGTGGATTTATATTTCAGTGCTTTTAGTCTTGTTACATTCTTTGCCTAATGTCATTATCTGGGACGTCTCTGGGGCCCGGTGACAGTCCAGATATGTGCTTGTTTCTAAAAGTACAGAATACTACAATGCATTGGTGGCAGAAGACAAAAAGAGAATAAAATGAATGTAATACTTGCTAATCTTTTAGAACAAACGTTTTTAAAGGGATTTAAACCAATATATCAATATTAAAAACACTGGCTGTAAAAGCAGGTCATCGAACGCTGATTAAACATCTCATACCTGGCACACAGTCCGAAAAAACCGGGCGCCAAACTCCAGAGGGGAACAGTATGGTTTGTGAAAATACTTCAGACTCTACCAGATGGGTGAGGCAAGCGCGAGTTTTTAACGAGCACTGGTATTAACGATAACACTAGAGCAGATGCCAGTCGCAGACCCCAGGGCTGAGGGAACCCCCCCCCCCCATGCCCCCACACAAAAGGAAAAGGGCTGTGCTTTCCACTTTTGAAACCTACATGCTGGGCCAAGCCATTTGGTAAAATAGGCGGCCGCCTAGGGCGCAGTCTTCGGGGGGGGGGGGGGGGGGGAGGGGAGCAGACTCAGCAAGCCAATCTCACGTCGTCTCGCACATGGGGCACCAGTGGTGATGCTCGCCTTTGACACTGTACCGCCCGTCTCTCTCATTACTCGCCGACACACGCTAAATCTGCATCCCTCTGCCACACATGCACTCATTTTGCCCCGGTACATCCGATCCTGGCACGGCAGAACCTAGGAAGACTCGAGCGAACCTGAAACGAGGCCGAGGCACTAAGCGAGCCGGCGAGGTCCAACTCCTGCGCTGGTGGCGACAGCGAAGTAGCGTTCGGCCTGTCACAGTCCTGCTGGGATTTTTCCAGAATGGGAGACAGCACAATGGAAGCTTTTCTCACAGTGCTAGATTACACCCCCCTCTTAAATGTAGCCATGGATACACCCCCTTCTGAAAACCCAGACACACACACATACGCACACACAACCAAAACACCACCGAGAATGTAGGTGAACTCTTCAGGCCCCCACAAAAATGCAGAATGGAACAGGCAGCTGGTGTCTGTACTCCACCCCCAGTAAGCTGGGCCAATGTGGCAGTTATGCAGGGTGGCAGGAATTAGCTGGCGGGAGGGGAGGGGGGGGGGGGCTGTTGTTCTGTGTGCCAAAGCAGAGGTGGCCAGGTGGCTCGGGGGGGGGAGGGGGCGCGGGACTCAGGGCATCCTACAAGGCAAAGAGGGCGTCCTCAGATCGTTCCGCTTTCTTGCGGCTGCCGCTGGGGGCTCTCGCAGCGGGTGGCGGCGGCTGGGTTTCCACCAGGTGGCGACGGTAAGCTTGTTTCCGCTGCTTTGGCCCGCTCTTCTAAGAACTTGTCAAACTCTAGGATGGGAAAACACAAATAAATCAATCTATCCGCCCATTTAACACAGGACATGGCGCCAATCCATCGAAGGGCGCAATAAATAAAATATACTACATAAAACAGTAGTTAAATAACACTGTTATAATGCAATACATTATGGCTGGTAACTCCATATACACAAATAATGTGAGTTAGAAAAACTGTAAATATGAAGCACAGGAATTCCGTAATTAATAAAGCATTTTAACTGTAAATATGAAAATCATACCTTCACTTGTCACACCTTCTTCAGCATCATCACCCTTCTGTTCATTAGGGAAAAACAAATAAAATCAATATTAGCGTTTCACAAAAAAAAACCCTCCACCCCATAAAGACAAGATGACCACCCTCAAATCACCACCCAGCGACCCCCGCACACGCAGAGACGCTCCCACACGGACATGCGGCAGGCGATGTATGTCGACGCGCCTGGACATGTGTGTGCTCAAGCTACCAGCTACTCCACAAATGCTACCCCCAATATGAAAGTCTATAATAATACCTCTCCCACACCATTTAATATGTGCATGCATAACAACATGGTTTAATTACCGCTAATCAGCTGCTAAACAAGGCTACAGCTGGGCCCCTTGATCTTGTCCTTGTCCCCGTTGGGTTAAACTGGGCCTTGCACAAGACCCACAGAGGGGTGGGTGGAAGAATGCGGCTCTTTCTCTACCTCAGGGTCATTTTGACTCTCTTTCACTTCTTTATGTATCTGTGCCTTCAACTCATCCCTGTTTTTCTTATTAACATTTCAAAAACGAGTATTCGAACGAAGATCAGATTAAAAGGCACCATCCTCCACGCGCGAAGGAAACACACACGCAAACCCCCCCCCCCCCCCCCCCCCCCCCCCCCCCCCAATGGAGGCTTTAAAGTGAAACTAACCACGCTGCCATTAAGCAGCCCTAATCCATCCCTGTCAGGTTGCCGTCGGTAACATCTCCCCAAGCGAGCACGGATTCTGCAACCGTCCACACTTCACAGCAAGATGTCAGAGTTTCCAGGAAAATAGTGGAAACATTCTCAGGGATCTTAGTTCTGATTGGCTATAAGGGACTGGGCACATGGAGCTTGTTAGAAGGTTAAATTAGAAAACAAAACTTAAATAAGATGAAAGTAATGAGAAACGTTACGCCACGGAAGGGGGTGGAGATGAGAGTGGAAGGACGTATAAGGATTCTCACCACGTCTGTACAGAGCCACTCCTCAATGTCATCCATGACAGAGGACTGTGCAACGGGATCTAGAGAGGCCGAGACCGGGAGGGACGGAGGCCCCGGAGGGCCAAAATACATCCAAGAACAAAAAAGCAAAATCACATTAAATGGAGGCAAAAACGAGAATCAAAAATCACAAATCCAAAATGAAGTGATAAAACACACATTATGAGCACACACGCACGCATGCTTGGAAAGGGGAGGGGGCGCACAGTGCGGCATGCACGGGTGGCGTAGGACACGCTCGGGTCAGGATGTGAATGAAGCGTCGCATTTAGGAGGAAGCGACGAGACGTCAAAGAGTCAGGGGGTTAATTCGAGGGTTTGGTCCTGCCGGGGTGTGCAAGGGACATACTTACTTGCTCGTGGTGCATGCACACACACACACACACACACACACACACACACCACACACACACCACACACACACGTGCACGTGACCAGCCTGAGAAAAACGCTATCAAACTCTCCACCTGGTTAATTTATTCCCTCAATGTAAGTCAGTGTGAAAACAAAAATTCATGAGCAGAAAATAAAGGACGGAAGAAGGAAAAGAAATATAAACCAATGTCATAAAAAGTTGCAAATCATAAGCTAGGGTCAGTCAGGGCAAATCAGCATTCGGTACATAAAACGGCCTTATTACGGTAGGTTATAAAATTCTAATTGTGTTGTATGGTCCTGAAGCCAGGAGCAGAGTTACTGTCTCTAATACCTCATATAACCGTATACTGTTGTTACAGCTTAATATCAACTGTGTGCTATGACAGGTCAAACTCCCAGAATGCCGCTCTAGGCAGGTTGGACCATCCAATCATGTCTTGTGGACCTAAAGTGGATTGGTCAGAAGAGCAGGTGTGCTCAGAAATCCTGGCTGACCCAAAGCTTCCCAGTGGGAAGGCTGTTTATTTAAGTAAGGAACTATGGGTGTGTCAAACCTCATGATTCTAGGGGATTTTGGACTGTTTTTTTTTTTTTTTTTCCTGTTTGGCATTGCAAAAAAACCTTTTACTTCATCGTAATGTTTTATATTTTTCTATTCATTGAAAATAGAAAAAAAAAAAAACACCGGGGAAAGAAATGTGTCAGTCGTCATAGCAAGTCACACTTACAAAACAACAGTCTTTGTGAAATAAGCGGTCAGTGTGTTAAAACAGGGGATTAATCAATACGTTAGAATAAGGCTGTAATATTTGTAGCATTATACGCTGGTCTCTCCCCGCCCGCCCGGCCCCTCCCCTCCCCTCCCCTCATCCTCGCCCGTGCTGTTAGCTGTTAGCCGTGCAGGAGTGATCAGTGCAGAGAGCGGGTGACAGTGAGGCTCCTGTGTCACAGCCGTTTAGGCTAATCCTAGTTTGGCACATCAGAGGGAAAACAAATAATCCCGCAGGCGGGAGAGCGGCTGCAGTTGCTTGGCAACACGACTCTCGCATCCGAGACCCCGCGGGTAACGGGTGCTGTGTGACAGGAGTCCCTGACCGTCTGGGTCAGACCATTAGGCAGATCTCGTTTTACCCCCGTTATGGAAACACTATCGCAGTGAAGGCGGCCGAGCCAAAGGAGGGGGGGGCGACGAGAAGGGGGGGGGGGGGGGGGGGGGGGAGCAAGAGAAAACCAACAGTAAAAGGGAGAGAAGGATGAGGGGATGTTTGGTCGCAGTTGGAGAGACGGTTGCGGCGGGCGGGAGAGCACACCGACCACCAGACTCGACCACAGGGGGGCAGGGTTGAAAGCAGAATGAACCACTTCATATACAGACGAGGGCTGAGCATCCAGAAAGTGTGCTCGCATGTGCAATTACTGTTGTTACCGCTTTGAAGTCCTGCTGGATGAATGACCTAAAGACTTACGATTTACTAGAGGAACAGTCTATTAAACCCCTGCTAATAGGAGAAAGAATACAAAAGAACCACTGGAATACATACATGTATTCAAAGTATTTATGTATAACTGTGGTATCACAGTTTACATTTTATTTATTTAGCAGACGCTTCTATTCAAAGTGATGTACATCCCAGAAAGTAGGATCATCCAGGCCCTGGAGAAGCTGGGGGTTAAAAGCATTGCTCAAAGGCCTAACGGTGAAAGTACTGGGTTCTGGGATTTGAGCCAACGACCATCTGATCACAGGCTCGGCGTCCTAACACACCGAGCCACACGACTGCCCCCACGGAGCCTGAGGTAGGAGGGCGCTCATATTTCAGTTAGAGCCTGAAAGATTTCCCTTTTACTGTCATGGTGGGTGGTTTTAGCAATATGGGACCACAGTCAGGGGTACTGGGGGCACTGAGCTGGAAAGGGCAAATGGGAAGGGGGGGGGTATTTGTGAGAGCTTGGTGGAGTGGGGGTGGGGGGCGAAGGTCAGAGACGCTGGTGAGGTGCTCACCATTCCTTGGGAGATAAGCCAGCTGTCTATTGGCTCCATGTCTGCGTTATCACCTTTTACACTCAGCTGAATCAACAAAGACCAGTGTGTAAATAGTAAAAAAAACACACAATGGCAGAACCAGGGAGTACAGGCACCTTTATAACACAAAACAAACAAAAAAAAAAAAAAACTACCAGAGAATTCATACGGCAAAACCTGAGTGCCGTGGGAAGGGTTTCGAAAACTAAACATCACATCGTCAGATACAGCAGGACAGGCAAGATGATTTTACAGGCCAGACAAATGACTACGGCGTCTGAAAGCTTATCGGAGATAGCTGACATTTCATATCCAACCAACAGTCCTCCCACAATCCACTCCTGAACTGGATACAAATGCTTAAAAGCTCCGTCTTTTAATTGACCGCCTTTGAAAATAAAATTGCTTTGCTACAATGAGCATAACCAAGTATGCTCTTAAGATCACTGTAATACTATGATTTCTTTAGCTACATTTGCTGCACCCTTTTGCCTGCTGTTTGCTTTAGTACGTTGGGTAATATCCCTCCAAATCCACCATCTTACACTGTGCGATTTCTCCATTGCGTGGTGACCCCATACTGATGCTGATAAATGAGGCATTGTTGCAGGCGTGCATGGAAACAGAGCTTCCATAGTGATTCCATTGTTGTCGCTCCATCCCATATGTAGTCCAGAATAAATCATTTGTGCACGGACAGCTTGGGTCATACTACTGCATTTTTACTTTTTTGGCTGCTCTGGCTTCCTGTAGAATGACATCACTACGTAGATTCGCGCTCGACGTGTGTAAACGCAGCAGGTATGAGGTCACCACCCATTACAGACATCCTCTTGTCAAGAAGACCTTTAAAAAAACACCCTCTAAAACGATCTATTCACTGTCAAAGCTAAAGGCTGCCGTTTCTGATGCTATTTTTAAATAGTGAGAAATTGTCAGATCCAAATCTGTACTTGGATTACAGGCTTCTGATTTTTAAGAATCATAAAAGTGATTCAGTCCAAATATCTTTTAAGTCAAATTCAGGACAAAACCCCTCTTTGATTACAACATGTGTGTGTTTGTTATTTTTGGCACATGGTCACCTGGACAATTACATTGATTTAGAGATTTTTAATGTCTACTGCTTTGTGTTTGGGTGCCCATATGCATTTTGTATGTAGATAGATAGTAGGGTTAGATGATACTAGAGTGGTTTGAATCCAGAGAGCAAAAGACATGCAAAGAGGAGGCGTCCAAGAATGCAGGACAAACGTGGTGCGTTTAAAAACCAGGCACCTGCACATCTGTGCAGGAAGCACAGATGGTGTGTGTGTCTGGGTGGGCGGGGTTACAAAACTACATTTCCCAGCAGGCTCAGCAACACTCACCCCTCCAGTATTCTGTTGCCTAACATCCAGGGCGGAGGCCAAGCCACCCAACGCCTGTGGGTCTTCATACTTCACGCTATCAATAAAGAACGAAAGAATTCAGTCCCCAACCTCAAGGGCATTCCGTGGTGTAGTGGTTAGAGATGCTGACTTAGAACCTAAACATTGCTGGTTCAAGTCCCACGCCTGGAATTCTTAGGTTAAATTTACAACATTATAAATCAATAAAAGCACTTTCACTTTGACTACAAGTTACACGTAAAATGGAAAACCCCTGGAGATGAGGAACACAAACGCACTCACTTTTTGCGCTGGTCTGCCAGAGAGCTGCCCCTTGTCTGAGCAAACATGTCGAAGTCGTCCTTGGGGTGGCACCTGGGCAGCGACCTCAGGGTGCCACTCACGCTGTTGCTGCTGACGTCTGTGGGAATAACCGGCACTCTTTATCTGTTATGCTCGTCAAAGTGCCATTGAACGGCCTCAGGTCAACCATTAATAACGCTCCAAATTACACTCAGAAAAGAATTTTCATAGTAACAATTGGATATAATGAATACTTCTTAGCAACAAGTAAAGCACCTCGCTACCAATGCAAAGGTCAAGGGTTCGAGTCCCAGGGAGCACACAGAAAGTGTCCAGATTCACTTTGGACAAAGGCCAAAGTAAATGTCCCCAACTAGCTACTTCATACTGCAAGTACTACCTTTTACTTCTAGGTTTTGGGCCTGATTACCATATTTCTCAGAAAATGAGCCCATCGCTCAGTGACACAGCATCCCCCGCCTATCGCGGAAGTTATGTACCAGACTCAACAGCGATAGGTGAAAATCCGCGATATACAAAACCCATATAAATAATTTTTTTTTTTTATAGTTTAAGCCTTAAAATACCCCTCCCACACGCTTCAAACACATGCAAAAAACGTATTAAAACACATTTTGTAAATACATATATGTGGATGTAATAATAATATGTAATGTATATGCATATACATATATATATATACACACACACACACACACACACACACACACACACACACACACCTCTCTCTCTCTCGCTCTGTATACGTAATGGAATATATAAAATGGTCAGGTCTTCCTCTGGCGCTTAGGCTCACTACTACCAGAAGACTTAGAAGATGCAGGATGCTGGGGAGCCATCGTAGGGCTTAGAACAAAACGAAAGGTTCACAGAAAGTTTGCTCACAACAATCGGACCGCAAGCAAGGTACGTGATGCGCAGAGAACCGTGATGCGTCGGGGAAAAATCCGCGATAGAGCGGATTTGCACCAAAGGCCTGTGGTAATGATGCGATGCGTTTCACTCCAGCCTCACCGAGTCCAGCCAGCTGGGTGGACAGCGTATCCGGTGTGGCCGGCGTGGCGGTGGTGGTAGCGGCGGCGGGGGCCACAGAAGGCAGGCCAGGAGTTGGGGCCACACTGACCATGGGGCTCACCACGGCGGGGGACCCGGGGCCCAAGTCGATCAGGTTATCTTCTGTGGCCTCGCTGAGCACCTGCGGATATGCAGAGGGTCACAAACGGATTTATTTATATGTCCTCGGGCTTTACTGCCACTATTCAACAACCTGTCATTAATTCCGCTACATCAAAGTTAAAACTATACACAAAAGGACACCTCATTAGGTGGAGTCACTACCTGCAGCCAATCACTGATTTGTTTAACCCAAATGGAACCAATAAAGTAGCCAAGAGTTTGGTGACGGGCAGCACATGGTTCTATCTCTACCACAACCATGATGTGCCGATCAGTTATGAAAGGTACCTAACAGCCACATAGGTGGGAATGGGGAGGGATGGGGACAGGTGGGGGTGGCAGATGTTACGATTTCTACCATTGGTTAGCAGGTTCTTGGGAGATTAACCAAGCACATATACACACGCATCATGTTTAACACTCACTTAACTCACTATTATCAATTAAAATCTACTCTGATTATACTTGCCTGCCTCAGCTAGCAAAACAAAAAAAAAAAGCAACGTTTACAAATCAAAAAAAGATGTTTATTGGCGGTATGGTCAATATACAAAAAGAACCACAGCTGATGCTTGTTCAAACAAAGTCACTTCCGGAGCAGACGATCCAGAAAGGTTGGAACTTGCCTCATTGTTGGAGCTCCGTCCGGTTCTGCCGGACCTATATCGCTCATATCTGCCAAGAAACAAAGCAATAAACACACTAAGACCTGCCTCACATCATTCACCGGCTACTTTTTTGTTGGGGGGAAACAGCAAGAGATGTAAACATACAGCCTACAAGTCTTACGATACATCGGAGACCTTCACAGAATGGTGGAGGGTACCTCTCATATCGCAGGAATATGTTGTTGAGGTCGTCATTGACATGCAGGAGCTCCTCGGTCACCTCTTCATTGGAGACGCGCGAGATGAGCTCCACTATCCTCTGCTGCATGGCCCGGCAGGTCCGATTCAGCTCCTGCATCAGAACCGGGAGATAGTGGCTATTAAGGAAGGTTCTACACCATGTTCCATCTAGAAGGTGGAGAAGGAATCCCAGAATAGGAAGATTTATGACCAACAAGCACACCTGGAGAAGCTCGAGATCTGATGGGTCCTCCTGTCCCGGGACCATCTCAGTTAGCATCTCTGACATCACCTTGGCGTTCCCACGGACGATGTCTAGTTCGCTCCGCAGTCGAGCGATCTAAGAGGGAACAAGGGCGAGTCTGTAGGGTAGAAGGTGCCCCGAGACAGGTCCATCCCATTCCTAACATGCAGATAAACTACTGCCTTCACACACAGCACGACAAAGTTAACATGGGCTCACCGGGTGATAAACTGTACAGACATGGTAAATGCATTTAAAAGGGGGGTGTTTCTCAATATTCATTCTTGACCATTTGTTTGTTCTTGTGTACCCGTTTTACGTCATGTTCCATTGTCAAAGACCAGTTCCAATACCCAAGAACAGAAGTACGGAGGATGGAAAAAATCCCTGGATGTTGTTCCTGCCCCGCCCCAAATACCGAGGATGCATCTATTGCATCATTGCTGAACAAGACCAAACCCATGATTCACTCTGCTCCAAGTTTGTTCATGGGAGGCAAGTATGATCTTCACATCCTTAGTATTGAGAAACACCCTGGGTATGACCCTCCAGCCCTGCTGAGCCTGAGACCACACCCCTTTGACCCTTGATCCAATGACAGAGATCTCCTGCAACCCCAGAGATCCACAGGGGCACCCACCTGTTCCGAGTTGGCGTTGATGGAGCCTGACATGTGCAGACTGGGGACCTGTGGTGCGTTATAGGCAGGGGCCACCACAGAAGAGGCAGGGGGGGCGGAGCCTGTCTGCTGAGCAGTTCCAGCCTTGTACTTGTGAGTTGCGGGGTCCACTTCAGGCACTCCCTGGAAAAAAACATTTCATCTGCCAAGGCAAAAGCAAGACTGGCCCCATTTATTTAAATGACAAATGCATGCCTTATTTTTTCGACAGGATACTCAAGACCATAGCAGCAACCAGCAACATAAAGTTACGGGTGAATGATTTATATAATCAGGCCTGATTGGCAGGGCATAATAGTGTCAGCAGTCTTTTGAAAGGAGAATTGGGGCCTGTTTTGGAAAACAGGATTTCTTGCTTAGTCGGATAACTTGTCAGATTTAAGGTACCCCAGGTTAAATGGACTTTATCGTCATTCACTTACATTTAGCCCAGACCACCTTAAATTTGAAAAGATATCCAGTTAAGCAAGAAAGCCTGCTTTCAGAAACCGGCCCCTGTTCTCAATGTCAGTAAAGATCACCAAAGTATCCTGAATCCTGAAAGAGCCAAGCACATTTCTAAAAAACGCCTGAAGATTCAAAAAAATGAATAGGTATTTGGAGTGGATGGGGGAGGTTTAAAATTTGGGGCAGGATTCTCACCCTCTGAGGAGTGTGAATAGGGGACAATGCGTCCAGGTCAGCCATGGGGAACTCGATGCCCTTCCTCTTCAGTTCTTCGTAGATGTGGACCACGCCGGTCAGGTCTGGGCTGCTCCGGAAGGCATCCGCCCAGGCCTGGGACACAAGGTTTGGCTTAAACTTCAGCAGACCTTGAAAACTCCTGCTCCCTCATTCCCCACAATGAATCTACAGAAATCACAATAACGACACGCCGGAGGAAGGTGCAATGCAAGGGCCGACCGCAACAGACCTTATTGCTTTAATATGAGCACACATTTCCTTTATTTACTTGGGTCTGTCCACTACACAAAGGAATCGTTTTAAGCAGATACCGCAGGGATCTTGGGTAAATTCCCGACAATTCTTTACGACTGCAATGCGGTAATGTTCATTCAAACTGAGTTATGTCAACGCGAATAGGAACAGGGTGAACAAAACACCACAAAGGAGAGAGAAATTCATACCAGTCAGCTGAACTGCTGCAAGTAACTGGATACTTGTGGGGCAGGTAATCGGAGATGGACTCTATCGCTGGGGCTATCGTTCCCCTCATGCAAGCTGCCCCCCCTTATCTCGAAGGTAGCGAGATCCTCTCCGCCCCCCCCACACCCATCCCTCCCCAGTATCTCACCTGGATCAGAGCGAGCACCTTGTCCTGCACGATGGTCGGAGGGTTGCTCTTGGGAGAGATTATCTTGACGAGGACGCCGTCGATGAAGTCGCGGGTGGCGACCAGGACGTGGAAGCGGTGACCACAGTTCTTCACGCAGGTCTCCAGGACCTGAGAAGATGGTGCGTATCACCAGGGTGATGTGGGTTAATCGCTTCGCGTAAAGTTCACCTACGTGTCTTTCAACTAGACATACGTCCTCGGAGCAGAGACACGTCGGAGCACTTATGAGCTTATCGGTCTTTCAAACATCATCATGGCTAATCACACTCTCTCTAATCTCACCGTCAGCGCTAGCATCACTTCCCGGTAGTTTTTATTCCCGTTTAGTCGTTTCTTCACAGCCCTGATGGCATCCTTGGGTCTGCAAGAGATGGAGGGGGGGGGGTAGCCATGAGTCTCCATGAGGAGTTTTGTTATGGTGAAACGAGAGCTGATCTCGATAGCTTCATTGTGATGGCAGTGGGATCGTAGCGCCAAGCATGTGAATAATTAACATTTACAGCAGGTGTCAACGCTGCCAGAGGAGCCGTGGCCTCAAACCCATAACCCACTGACCTCGCAAGAGTGTTATTACAGCCCCATGTGCCATTTTCATAACTCAGCTCTTAAGACGATGAAGAACGGAGGAGACACAGACCATCAGGAAACTGACCGGTCCTTGACGTCAACCAAGACCGTGGGTTTGCAGGTTTAAAAGTCCACAGTGGGATGTTATCAAGCAAGCTGAAGGTGCAGGGTAGCCTGCTCTGTTCACAAACGACGTGCATCTGCTGGGGTCTCCTCACCTCAGCACCATCTATTATGAGAGTGGCCTGTCCATCCGCATACAGGGCCAGAGCGTAAGCATGGGTGTATGTGTGGAGGGGCGGACCAAATGCCCCCTCAATGTGATAAAAACCTGTTTTTCTGCCGTTGTGGGGACCATTTCGTCAGTTCCCAAAAGGGGTAACTCAATTTAATAAAAATCTGTAAACTAAATCAAAAAACAAAAAATGTCAGAAGTGTTGTATTTTCTTTGTTTGGGTCATTGTCATTGTCGGGTTTAGGGTTATTCTTAGGAATCTAAGGCTCTGAACTGCAGTCTGAGGAAGCTTCTAGCACCAGGAAGAAATCAGATCACACAGAAGCTGATGGACAGCCCTGAAAAACGCCAGCAGTGGCAGGGATTTGGAGAGAAGGGGGAGCAGGACCCCACCTAGGTCAGTAACTCCCCCCCCAGCACCCTTCCTCACCCCTCCTCGGTCTCATTGATGATGTCACAGATCTCCATATTCAGAGTCCAGTCTTCGCTCTGTAGAGAGCCGTCCGTGGCCTTTTCTGGGTGACATGAGATATAGAGAGAAATAAAAACGCTCATTACTCATCTAACACCCAGCAGCCCACAGCAGAAACCTTCAAAGATGGGCGTTTAGATGGAAGCTCCTCTGGGAGCTCCGACCGTCAGGCTGACAGCCGCCGCTCCTCCGGAACATAATGCCGGCAGCGTGAATAAATCACACCCTCAACAGTGACTTTCACACAATCATAACAGCCTCCGTCAGAGAGAGAGAGAGAGAGAGAGAGAGAGAGATAGAGAGAGAGAGAGATAGAGAGATAGAGAGATAGAGAGATAGAGAGATAGAGAGATAGAGAGATAGAGAGATAGAGAGAGAGAGAGAGAGAGAGAGAGAGAGAGAGCACGAGGGGGAAAAAAACAGCAAATTAAAGCCACACATGAGCCAAACAATCCAAGCGACAGAAGGGGTTTTGGGCAGAAATATTGGCAGATTGTGGGTCCAAAGGGCACTTGTGACCACGTCCAACAGGCAAGCACGATCACCTCAGAACACATTGCAGGAGAGCATCCATACATCAGCACTAGCTATTATTACGCTGCTAATATTAGCATCACAGCTTGTTTTCCCCTGCGATCCCTGGCCTGGGTTAAGCGTCCCTGGATCAGTACCGGACTCCCACCCCCCACAGGAAGTGGGAGAAAGCTGCCGAGAACCCATACGTTTCACACCCCCACCGGCCGACCTTATTCCCCACGCCGCAAGTCCCAGTTGACCCACGGGACGTTGAGGCGTTTAAACAGTCACCCGTGGGCTTAATGTGGCCCTGTAGGGGGCGCTAGAGGAGCACCCAGCTCAGGAACTCCCCCCTCTGCCCACTGTCTGTGTCTAATTGATGCCAATTATGTTCTCCTGCTGCAGAGATCCGGCTCACAGTCAGCAGACGGATGGCATGCTTGGATTGCAGCCCGTAGTTTTAGCGTGTGCTGTAGCAGACTGCTAAATAGATGACTGAAGGTTTAAAAGGTTTCATAAAATTATTCCAAGTACTACAGTTTATGTAGGCAACAGAAGAAAGAAGAACGACTCCGATCCTTGAACCGCAGACCAAGGCAGCATGATCTCATCAGTTGTCCACCACAGAGGTTCTTGCGGACCAGGAAGCCAAAGAAAGATGAGGTCACCGTGTCACCTGGACCCCTGATTGGCCAGAGCATTCTGGCCCTGAGACCGCCAAGCCAACAAGCAAATAAACCCACATCGCTCTTTAAAAAAAAAAAAAAAAGACCCCAGACACAAAGAGTTCCCTGAACCGTAGAGTCCAGAGCAGCCGCATCCACTGCGATTCCCTCATTAATCCCGTGTTCAGAAACACTGTGGGAGGCCACACTCCACCCTACGCAGGAAGCCTGTGGTGGGGGGCGGGGGGGGGGGAAAGAGTGCAGGAGGTGCGGGGGAGGGGCTGGCATCCTGCAGGGTCACGTGAGCCCCAGCGCCAGGCTCTGCCACCCTTGGATGTCGCCATAACATTCACTCAGCCACAGCTCCGACAGATACAGGCAGCATGCAAAATGATAATAAGTATAATTCGGATACCCTAATCAAGCCGATCGCACGCAAGGCCCAGTCTGGGAGACTCAGATAACCATTTAATCCCTATACCTTAAGTCTGATGTAAGAAACCTGGTAAGGGTGGTGTCACTTCTAATCTAGCTCATCGTAAATCTGTACGTCTCCTTAGGTACCCCCAGATAGCCAGGGCCCACTGTACAGTCGGCCTTCGGCACAGCCTGTAATTCACAGAATGGTCCAAAGTTCAAAGGTCGCCTTCTCATGAGGGATTCTGCAGCTTCTTGATCTTAAGCTGCCTTGAATTCTTGAGTTTGCAGGCATGCTGGCCCTCTTTCTACGGTTACAAATCGACAGCAGTCTTATCACTCATCTTGGTCTCCATGTTTCTCACCACAGGAAGGCCTGAGGCGCCAGGCAGCTCTCAGCATCACGCCATGTCCCATGCATGCTTCCTGACTGACATCCTTCGCCCCTAACAATAAATCGCCATCCCCCAGTTCATGGCTCCATCCTATTCCACAGCGATCACTTGACCGAGCTCCTGAACGAACACTACGTCCCAAGAGTGCTTTTGCGGTCCAGCTGGAACAAGCAAGGAAGTCTCGGGTTATCGAGGTGCACAGAGAGCAACAGCAAGGAAATCGATACGTAGTAATAAACCTCGAGATGAACGAGGGCCAACCCAGTAAGGTCGACGCAGGTGTAGCTGAAATGCTGAAACTTCACAGCACACAGATCATTGGCTTGGCCAAAGCCCAACTAGAATTTGGCATCATGCGTATATCGTAAGCGTGAGTAATATTCACGAGGATGACACAGGCATTAGAGATACTACTTACAGAGAAGGACCATCTGTCCCAGATGAATAGGCAGGTAGGTGCTAATTTTACTACTGTGCTTCTTGACAGCTTGTACCCCTAAAGAACACAGGTGAGGCGTCTTTGCGTTTAGGTGGCCCGCCTTTGCGTTTAGGTGGTCCGCCTTTGCGTTTAGGTGGTCCGCCTTTGCGTTTAGGTGGCCCGCCTTTGCGTTTAGGTGGCCCGCCTTTGCGTTTAGGTGGCCCGCCTTTGCGTTTAGCTCCAGCAACCCCTGGCCAGCCACATGGCTGGTTTTCTGCATCATTTCTTCAAGTGTGGGCCAGTGCCTGGATTGACCAGAGGAGGTGATCAAATCTCAGCTGGGCTCCACTCCTGACACAGAAGAACAGCCGCATGATGCTTGTCAGGTGACCCCTGCATATAGCTGCCAGGATGACAGGAACAGGCGTACGTTATCGCCTGGCGCCATCCCCTCCGGGTGGAGAACATCTACCCTCATTATTGGGGGTAAATTGACACTGAGTGTGTACAAGAACTGCATTCTGCAGCTCCAGATCCAAAATAGCAGCCAGGTCAACCAGGCACAGGAGTACAGAGGTGCTGTATATGCATTTCAAGAATTGCCCATTTGAAACTGATATATTGTTCATGAGTTTCTGCGTGGGACACTGAGGAAAGACCACATTTTATTCTGAATGGTAAACAGATTCAAAAGCAACGCCATCAGCATTAAGGTGTCAAGCAAAAATACAAATCAATAATTTAAAACCTTCTAGAAGTGACCGTCTCCATAGACCTTCTTGCTCTTTACAAACCAGGCGTAAAAAACCATCAAGGTTACGTATGTCCATTTCAAAGCTACAAGACATCAACATACTCCGGGCCAATCACAGCTCAAGGCCACTCCGCCCATCTCTCTCTGTTTCTCTCTACTAAAAAAAATCATGCTTTTAAGATATGGCAAAATCACTTGGTTACAAGCCTACGACACCCAAAGAATGATATCAACTCAAGATAAGGGAGGAGTCACTGAACAAACCAAACAGTAGGTCTGCACCACAAGCTCACCACACATATATCGTGTTCAGATTAGCGTTGCAGAATTCTGTGCATTTTTAGTTAATTGCCATATATTCCTGTTAATTCCCATGGAAAGTTTCAAACTTGAAATATTTCTAAAAATTCCCCAACTTAACTTTCCATTACATGGAAAGTTTCTGGAAAGTTTCCAGAAATTTTAAGCCCCTTTAGAACACTAAAATTGCAGTCAGATTAACCTATGGCATTCGGGTATTTGTGGCTTTGATACTCAACCGTATTTCCTCTATTATTCCCTCTCCATGGTAAAAAAAAAGAAAATCCAGGTTTGTATCGAAAATGACAGTCATGGAATTCTGACCATAGAACTACAAGATGACAAAGACCGAATGAGAAAATCACCTCCTGGAATTTATGGGAATAGAGAAGCAGACTGATGTAAATGACAGGGTGTGGGTGCTGGGGAGTGTGCACTGAATGCCGTTGCATCACCACCATTTCACAAGGCAGGATCAAATGAGAAATGGATTCCTGTTGCAAAACCAAGGGTATGTGTTCAACACCAAGCATGGAGGTCACTGATTAGAGCCGTCATTGGTTACCTGGGTGATCCTCTACCTATTCTGGGTATTACTTGAGGGAAAGATAACCTATCAAAAGCCACAATGAAATGTGCTGGCCTAAACTGTCTTTCAGCATCTCAATAACAGTACAACACGTGCTTTCCATAAACAGGGCCTGGATTTTATCTACAAACTGGAAAGTAATACAGTCCTATAAAGCCCATGTAAAAGTCCCACTTTAAAGAAATGTTACAGTGCATATAAGTGCATTTTAGCGGTCTTTCTGTCTCCAAGGTGGCAATGAAGGACAGCTGGGATTTTACAAGATAAAGAAAATAACTGACAGCAGTCAAGTTAATGCCCAATTACACGTGCAGACTCGTCGAGTTGCTTAAATTTCCCTTAAATGAATATTAATTTAAACCTCGGACAATGAATTGCTTGTTTAAAAAGTGACCGTTGAATTGTACTGCACGACCCACTTGATTAGACTTAGCGATGTTATTTGTGGCGCTTTTAAGACATCAGATTTTTAAAATACTACATTAACTACTTTTATGACTTTGCAACATATCAGGTATTACAATCCGTCAGTATTTTCTCCGCTGAACAGACATAAAACATACTGTTGTCTGCCGCTAGTAAGACCAGGGCGAGCGACACCAGTTTGTGTTTGATTTGCTGCAATCAGAAAACAGTATTAAATATTACCTATGCTCATTGCCATTGCTTTCCCCTGCTTAATCGTCAGGGGTACGAAACGTTAGCCATCTCAGGGTTTATGAAGTGGGCGATCAATTAACTTCAGCCGGACCTCTCTCTGGCTAAAGTGGCTCCGTTAGCTAGCTGCGTCAGACAGCTGCAGAAAAAGCGGCTTCAAAAGCCACCATCAGTGCATACTATTATATGACCGCTATCAAATAAGGCAACGTGCGCACGATCAAAATTATAAACCGTACAGGTAATTACTTACCTATGCATTGCCCCACTGGAGTGCTATATGGATTCCCCAATAAAAACTCCATCTTGATGACAACAAATAATTTGAGCTGACTGACAGTCAGAAGGACGGAGGCACATTTTAAGTCCCTCCTACGGAGCAATGTTATTGGGCGACGTCAGCAAGCGGTCCATGCAATTTGACAGTCTTCCTGTCAATCAAGTGTGTAGGCAACCCGAAGATAACGCCCAAAACAAGGCCCGGTGAAAGCGGAAATGCCTTTATTCCCTTAACAAAAGCTGCACGGGAGGTGAAGTCCATTAAGACAGAACGCGGAATGACGAAGGCATAGTAGAAATAACGAAGGAAGTATAATAAAATTAAGATATAAAATATAAAAACGAAAGTAACGTTATTTTGTTTTTATGGAGTACACGATATATACATAAACTAACACACATGAGAACACGGAAAATGTGCTGATTTTGATTTTAAAGTTTGAAAACTGTAAAAATAACCGTGGGAAAATATTTTTTCTTGGAACGCCATCTCGTGGCTAAAATGGAGTACTGCGATTATTTGTTCGTTTATTTCGACATGGGAAACTGGTTTAGTTTCCTGAATTCTTCCACCTTGCGGCAAAAACGAATACTGCCGCTTGTTTTTATTTAGGCATTTTATTTTAGCAAAATATACTACTTTCGGCCACAATGTGGCAGGATTTCGAAAGAAGAATAGACATCTGCTTTTTAAGTATGTATCGTTTAAGCCAAGAGAAGGGACTCATATCGGAGAATTGATTTATCTAAGTTTGTTTGCCATTAAGTATAACAATAGCAGAAAACTGTCCTACATATTCTGTATGTGAACCAGGGGAAGTGATTGTACCTCGTGTACAGACGTAAACAGGGTTTTGAGGTCAAAATCCTGATCTAGGCTACGTATCATTGTGGATATGTGTTGTTTAAACTAGCAAAAGCTTGGCAAGCTGCACTTACGGCTAAAGTTAATTTCAGGAAGGCCTATCTGAATATAATGTTTCGGATTTTCTCTTACATTTTGGTAATTGTCAGCAAAACGAAGCTTATCTTGCAATAATCGTTTTAGCAATTTGGATAAGAAATTACAATTTACAAAATATTTTATGCATTTGTCATTTTCCTCAAAGATCTGAAAGTTCTGAATGCTCTTCAAAATACACTGAAAACTTCTAATTTTTATAATGCCACATAGCCACGGTGAAGTTTCTGACGCATTTTCAGATATCTGTAATTTTGGCTTATTGTTGAAATGCTTACAGCAGGGTCGGGCTTCTTGCGCAGTTAAATCACGCAGGTTGTTGCTGTAGAGAACCGTGTCCGGATATGGTTGCTAAGCAACACGAAAACATCTAATGCCGGCAGAGCTCGGAGAAGCGAACTCAAAACTTCGGGTGGGTTTGACACTTTTATTTGCATCTAAAAATTAAATATGCAGGTAAATCGGCTTGCAGCGTCTAATCCCACCAATACAGTCTTGAGATAGGCTTATGACCTGATAGGAAGGTAACTATTCAGCCAGCATGTTAACAAAATAACTAATTGTTGTGCACACTTATTACTGCAGTCAGCTGTTCTTGCAGAACTGTATTTTGAATGTCTAGACTATTTATAACTGTATATGAAGATCGCACAACTTTAATGTATAAATATTGCTGTTGATGGCAATATTTCTCTTATGTTTATTAGTTTTCTATTTACGGTTTCGTGCTAATTCTACATGACTATTGAATTACAGAAATATTTTGTTTTAAAGGCTACAAGTGTCTACAATAAAAATGTCCAATATCTGTATTCACGTAAGTCACGCGTTTTCTTTAGTCTGAACCCTTTCGTTGCTGACCGCGTCGTGAAGCAGGATGAGGGAGCCGAACGACACGCTGGAGCCCAGCGTGATCGATGAGGAGATGCTGCAGAGGGCCGTGGAGGAGCAGGGGCCGCAGGACGCGGAGAACCCCGCCGCAAGCATCGCTAAGGCGGAGGGTATCCAGCGGGAGCATGTGCGCCGGCTGCGCCTGGATTTCAGGAGTGAGCCTCACTTCACCGTCCCGCTTTCATATGTATCTCACAAAAATCAATATTATTTTCTGTTACTAAAAACGTGTTAGCAAATACATTATATGGCTTTGCTTTCAATATTCAAGATTCATCATTTATTGTCATAAAGATTAAGTACAGCATGTACTAAAATACGATGAAATTCTTACCTTCCTCTCAGAATGACACTTAAAATATACATAAATACGACGTAAACCAACCAACCAACCAAAGAATCAAATGAACACGCGAACAAAGAAACAAACCAATAAATAAACATGGCAGCTGTATGACATGTAGCAGCAATAGCGCATAATAAAAGGACGATATAAATAACGATGTCAACAGTATGAAAAAATAGCAGCAGTGAGTATATCGTGATAATATGGATAAAATAAAAGTAATGGCAACGGTTCAATGGACATATTTGCAAACCCTATTATAAAACAAATGACATACAATGTAATAAAATGTTTCGTTTGCAGAAATTTTAAAGATCGATCACCTCTGGGAGTTTACGTGCCTGACCAAACTGCAACTGGACAACAATGTTATTAACAAAATTCAAGGACTTGAATCTTTGGTTAACTTAGTATGGCTTGGTAGGTATAGAAGTCATATGTGTTACAAATTTGGGGCAGTAGCCTGGATAAAATGTGTCACCTAAATCTCATTATTCATTCACTCTGTTACATCTCCCCTTTCCACAGATCTTTCCTTTAATCATATCGAGGTGATAGAGGGTCTGAATACCTTGTTGAAACTGGAGAACCTGAGTTTGTACAACAACAGGATCTCTGTCATAGAAAACATGGATTCCCTTGTACACCTGCAAGTGGTTTCCCTTGGAAACAATCTTCTGTCCCAGCTTGACAATGTGAGCATTCCCACCTGCGGTGACATTTTAATAAAGCGTCGTAATCATTATTTAATAAAGAGTAGTCATTATACGGAATTATTATGTCAGAAAGCAGCGTTTCCCAATCAAGTGCTGAGAGACCCACTGCCAGTCCACATTTTTGCTCCCTCCCAGCTCCCTGCCAGACAGTCCACTTTTTTGCTCCCTCCCAGCTCCCTGCCAGACAGTCCACATTTTTGCTCCCTCCCAGCTCCCTGCCAGACAGTCCACATTTTTGCTCCCTCCCAGCTCCCTGCCAGACAGTCCACATTTTTGCTTCCTCCCAGCTCCCTCCCAGACAGTCCACATTTTTGCTCCCTCCCAGCTCCCTGCCAGACGGTCCACATTTTTGCTCCAGAAAAAGAAAGGAGCAGAAACGTGGATTGTCTGTGGGTCCTCGAGGACTGGATTGGGAAACAGAAAATGTCTGAACAGGATACAGCATTTAAAGAAAGGCTCAAAGACCTCGTCATACATCCAATCCCTAGCTGTTACAAAGTGGCCGCTGTTTTCTGTCTGCAAGCAACAAGCCTGTTCCACCTTCCTTTAGATTGTTTATCTGCGGAGGTTTGAGAGTCTGCGCACACTAAACTTAGCAGGAAATCCTTTTTGCAAAGATGAAAACTACAAGGCCTTAATCGCTGCTTACCTCCAAGGCCTGGTCTACCTGGATTACAGGCTGGTAGATGAGGAGACGGTGAGTGTCTCGCTGTGTCTTTAATACTGTCAGATTTATCAGTTGGGTGTGTAAAATGCGCCAATGAATAATTAAATTTGAATAAAGGTATACTGTGAAGAGGAATGGTGGTGCGGTGGTTTGCACTATTGCCACATTATCTCTGGCAGCTGCGTTTGAATCTCCGCTATAATTCCATGTGTGTGGAGTTTCCTCCAGGTACTTTGGTTTCCCCCCCACAGTCAAAAGTTGCTGAGGTTAATTAGAGTTGCCAAATTGTCCATAGGTGTGCCTGTGTGTGTTAATGGTTTGCTGGGTGATGCCTATAACCTCCAAAAGCTCCAGGAACTGCCTGACCACACTTTCGGAAAACGTATGTCCTTTTTGATAAAGGCATCTATTAAATCAATAAAGCTAGATCTATAGACTAAAATGGATATGCAACGTGAGCATATCAGTAGGTTTACTTGTCACGCATCCCCTGCGACTGACGGTGTTTGCAGCGCAAGGCAGGACTGGTGAAATACCAGGACGCCCTGGAGGAGCTGAGGCACAAGGAGGGGGAGGCAACGAGGGTCTTGGAAGCCAAACGCAGGGATGAGGAGGAGCTGCGGATGCACAGGGTAAGTGCACACACACACACACACACACACTGCCGTGGGGGGGGGTGGCGGGGGGCATGTGACGGGCACACGGCAAGATGGGCAGCGGTCATTATCTCGCTGGACACAGAGGTACCGCTCCACGCTGTCCCATCAAAACATACCTCAGTGGCAAGTTCCTTTGCAGACAATCCTGTTTGGTTATTAAGTCTGTTATATCGTTATTCTTGTATCATTATTGCAATAAAGTCAGTATGATAGCTACTCAGCTAAAATGGTCATTAATTTGATGATGATTCCAGTTCAAAAGGCAAATAAATTACCAAATATATACATATACACACACACACAGTATACATACAGGTAGATAGTATATAACTTTAAAAGCCTGTCTCTTGGATTTGAACAGGAGGCTTTTGTGGAGTTCCTGAATGGACCCTATCTCTTCGATAGCATGTATGCAGGGGATCCAGAAGCTGCCAAGCTGGCCTGCCTGCCTGGGCTGAATGCGCTGCTGGATTCATACCCTTTCTCTTTGAGTACCTCTCACTCTTTGTTGTGTGCTTGTTGTTTGGATGCGAGCTAAACGGCGACCAAAAGGGCTCTGCTTTTTGAGCCTGCCAAGTAAATCACAGGAAAAAAACAAACAGTTTTTCCTTGACTCGACTCCCTTGACATACCGGAGCCAGCAGGTGGCGCTGTGCATGCAGATGTTTGAGTTGGGTCTGCAGCAGTGGGAGAGAAGGAAGGCGGAGGTCGACTCCTTCTTCGAGGGCTGCCAGGAGGCTGTGGCTGATAACAGGAAGAGGGGAGCACAGCTGGTGGACGACTTCCAGGGCTCCGTCAGGGAGGTGGGCAGGACTCAAATGGAGAGGTTTTCGATTTTGGTTATGTTGAGGTATTAAACCATTTTACCAGAGACTTTCAAGAAGATGCAGACAAATTGGCTTAATAATACTTTCTAAAACTTGTCAAGACTGGTTCTCCAGAGACAGAGTTTTAGTACATTCTACCAGTACATTCCAGATCTTGAATCCAAAGCAGTTTAGAATTTGGGCAGGACAAACGCCAGCACATCTACATCTCAAGCGAAGGATGCGTTCATCATTCTGCCAGAATAAGTATATCCATCTGTTCAACAGAACTTACATTCACCAAGGCACTACCCCACGGCGATCATTTAGAAGTCTGTCCCACGCAGTGTTAAAAAATCTAAAATGCCCACGACTGTGTTTGCAGACCCTGGCAGAGATGCAGCACTCCACTGAGCCAAGGCTACTGGAGACCCAGTGGAACCAGTTCAGGGGAGATCTCAGCCAACTCTGCGACACACTCCTGACTGTGGAACTCGAACTGGTCGACCAGCTGGAAGTGAGGAGGGGGGTTGTTGGGGTCTGGGTGCACCATGGCTAGATGCCTTCATAAATGTCTCCATCTATTACTCACTATGCAAAATAGTCCACATCCTTCAAAGCATCCCAGGAAGGTACCTTTACAGGCACACGGGCAAGTAAATTCATACATATCTAAGTAGTGGACAGTCTGTCAATTTGCTGAACACATCATTGGAAGCAGCCTTGTGTTGCTGGAGCACCGACGGTTCTTCAAAGCTTCAAAAAGAACCAAGTAATATGAACTAAATGCATCATGCATTTAAATCAGAGCATGATTTCACGTATTATAACAGTGAGGAGATGCTACCTTCAGAATGAGCGGGTTAAAAATGCAATCTGCTACCATTTCCTTTGTGTTACAGGACATCATCAAGGAGTTTGAGAGGAACTTCTCGGAGATGACTGGGAGCTTCCTCGAAACTTTGCAGGGAATATATCCTTTTGTGGGCATGGCCTGTAAGGATGGCACGTCCTGCAGGACCATTGTAGGCGTATCTACATCTGATTCACAGCTCCATCCTTCCTTAACAAGCATTCACCTTCACCCAGTGCCGCGACCTTGAGAACCAGCACCATGGAAAACTCCAGGAGATCGCCTTGGCAACCTTGGATAGGGTGGCCAAGGGCACAATGGAACAGGAGATGCCGGATGATGTGCTTGCGGTCAGCTTCCAACCGGTCCCGAGCCAACTGTACACAGACAAATGAATGATGAGCGAAATGGAAAGAGGATGGTGCTCTAGCAACAAGCTGAACATCAGAAAAATACAAGCCGTTACAAATTTCACGCTTACCAGCGAGCTTCAGTATTTCCACTCATAACTCTGCCAATAAAATATCCTCAGTCAGGCCCATTTCCCTCTGGTCCACGTTTCAGCTGTTCGTCGATAAGGACACGCTACTGAGCGCCGTCGGCGCCTCTCACGACACTCACCTGCTGAGGATCGACAACCGGGAGGACGAGCTGGTGACGCGCGTCAACAAATGGGTGACCGAGCTGATGAAGACGGTAAGGAGGACAAAGCTAATGGGATATTCTAAATATACCCAGTCTTTTTTGCACCGCTGCTATGTGTCCTTTTTCCGCAGATACAAAATGATGAAGTGAAGCGAAATCGCAAGCGGATCGCAGAGATTTTCCACTACGCTGATTATGTGAAGGAGCAGATGCGAGAGGCTTTAGACCAGGAGACCCGGTAAAATGAACAATTAAGGAAATAACACAATAAGTCACAGAACAAAATATGTTTTAAAATATACAAACATATAATAAAGTTGTCTGTCATGGTCAAATCTCATTTGACTGTTTCTGTAAATAAATTGTTTGTGTTGCCTTTCGAATTTTTTTTATTTGATCGTTAATAACTACAGATGTCAAAATGTAAGCCAAATATCCACGAAACCACGCACGGAATTGAGATGAAACAAACTGAAAAGAGTTTTCGAAAAAAATCCGTAGGCTACTAAATGACATTACGCGTATTAATTTTTTTCCTTTGAAACTGGTAAGTTCTTTATTAAGCAGCAGCTTGAATTAAACTTTATTTTACTTTCGTTCCTGGTTTATTAAAATACCCAACCCCCTTGTATACGGCAAGATATATAGTCAAATACAACAACAACGTAGAACTAAGCAACTAATGCAACATTAGCAACTAAGTACATTATAAACTAGAAAACAAAAACTGAAAGGGGAGGAATACTGCTAGAATGATTAATATCCAAAAGAATGCTTAACATCTGATGACTTATGAATAACAGCAACACAGCAGCCTATTATGTACACTTCTTTACTTTGCACTATCCCGTCGAACATACCACCTTTCCGGAAGTATTATTTTAGCATACCAGTATCCAAAACGTTCGTTTGATTTGTGGGCACGCGTCACAAGAAAACTCACACGGAATTCTGGGAAGTGATGTCCATTAGGCATAAGGGGAAAACTACATATTCGTTTAAACAATACAAATCCCAGCATTCATTGCGGGGAATCGACCAATGAGGTAACGGTTTGGTATTACAACTCTCGTCTAGCTTATTGCGAAACGTGATGTTGCTTTGTTGCGTCGTTTTACTTTTCAGGGATTCCGCACGCAAGTACTGGTGTACTGGGGAGCATTTGTGAGCCGACTAGCTGCCTTGCTAGCGCTCCCCACTACCTTCTCCGACTTTCTCTTCACTTTGTGCCGCCTGTCGTCTGCCGTCGGCGCCGCAGCCGCGAAGTGATCGACATGCCAGTCCGTACCGAGTGCTGCAATAACTCCTCCACGGCCTGCGCATCATCGGCTTCGCTTATTCCACCTCCGCCGATTAACACTCAACAGCCGGGCATAGCCACTTCGCTCCTGTACAGCGGCTCACAGTTTCGAGGACACCAGAAGAGCAAGGGCAACTCATACGACGTGGAAGTTGTCTTGCAGGTAAGTTTTAAACGGCGTTATTTCAATGCCCGTCCGGCAGCATTCACAGATACAACACGGAACAAGTGGCGAACTGACAGCGGTGTCACTATGTGGGAAGTTAGCTGACTGGACATCGCTGTCTCACCCCCAGCTAATGACAGCACACAAATTGCTGTAAGATACTTTTCCAGACCACATTTCCACGTCTCAGAATTGAACAAATATACTGTAGAATGGGGAGCATACTTGAATATTTGTTTTTTAACTTGCATACTTGCTGTGGGACAGATAATGAGATGGGAATGCAGGGTTTATTTAGTAAACCGACGCCAGGCTGCCAGTCCTAAAACCTTACCGACACCCCCGGATTTTTGACAGTTCTGCCGGTAATTCTCTGTCTCCGTAGATGTAGTCACTATTAAAGGTCCGATCCGCCTCATTAAAATAACCAGTCTTTAAATTTATGAAAACCCCACTCCTGACAAGGATAGATTCCGGTACCACGGTAAACTGCCTGACGTATACTTGACTTGCAGTGTGTACATATAGCCATTCATGTGTAGTTGAAGGTGAGAAGGTGGAGAGACTTAATGCAACCCTTACCTTGATTTCCTGTTCCAGCATGTGACTATGGAAGAGTCCTATCTATGCGGGTACCTAAAAATCAAAGGACTGACAGAGGTGAGGTCTGCTTTCAGATTAATTTCTCCTTTAACTTTGGCTTAGGGAATTCCAAAGTCAGTCATACTTGTTAAATGGTTCTAGACAGCTGCTGTGAACATAGGTTTAAATGCTGTTCAGTAAATACAGATGCAGCATTAGCCATGTTAGCAATGTCTCAAAAAAGACCAAATGAGGAATTGTTTTTGAAACATGTTTAATGTGATTATTGTGCTTTTACTTTCAGAATAAATTAGTTTGAATGCGTCACAAGGAATTCAAACCTGTGTACCGTGCACTGTTCGCCGTAACTAACATTTTTGTGTCGTTCACCTGCGTAGGAGTACCCAAGCCTCACGACGTTCTTTGCAGGGGAGATAATTAGTAAAAAGCGGCCATTCTTGACACGGAAATGGGACGCCGACGAAGACGTTGACCGCAAACACTGGGTATGGGGTGTCCCCCAAAATCTGACGTCTGTAGGTTCCCAGGTGCTTTCAGGAATGTTAACTTGCAGTCTCTCCTTCTGTTCAGGGGAAGTTTCAGGCTTTTTATCAATATGCAAAAATCTTTAACTCGGATGATTTCGATTACGAAGAACTGAAAAGCAGCGACTATGTCTTCATGAGGTGGAAGGTCAGTCGGTTTAATATGTCTTTGATATTTAATATGGTTTAAAACATCACGAATGACAAGGGCAAATTCGGCAGGCTTCCCTTGGGGGATGATTAGATGAAGCCACTGCTGATTTGGGTTTTCTTTTGAGTGTGTAGCTTTGGTTGGTTTCATTCTGCCAAAATACCTTAATGGTCCAGATCTGCTGAGTGTTTCTCGATCTGCTCTTCTCCACCACCTTTACTTATCAGGAGCAGTTTCTGGTCCCGGACCACACCATCAAGGACATAAGTGGGGCATCCTTTGCTGGCTTCTACTACATCTGCTTCCAGAAGTCAACAGCAACCATAGAGGGTTATTACTACCACAGAAGTTCTGAATGGTAAAAAAAAATGCTTTCATTTATATTTTCAGTACTTTTCATTTAGTGGTTTTATGTGGCCTGTTACATAATCAGGCAGACATGGTCTGGTTTGGTGGGTCACATTACAGGCAGAATACTTAAGTGTTTCTTGTTTGCAAAAGTCATTGGCATTTAATTAAAGCACCTTTTCAAATTAGCTTATTAATCCTGACCCAAGGCTCGCCATGTCTTCGCCACGTTAGTTTCGCTTGGGCGGAGGCGGAATGACGCCCAGTGCTAATGGATGCTAATTTCAGCATCTGCTTCTTCTCTCGCATGCGGCGCGCTCCATCGTCCTCCCTCAGGCCGGCCCGCGTGTCTTCACCACCCATCAGACAAACGCTAATCCGCCATTTTCCATGTTCGCTTCCAGGTATCAGTCCCTGAACCTCACTCACGTTCCCGAACACAGCGCTCCGATATACGAGTTCCGGTGACACTGGCTTTCCAAGGACAAACAGGACTGCTACCAGAGGGTGATTTTCCTTGTTTTTTGTTTTCCTTTTTCTCCCCCTCTCTCCATTGGGGGGGGGTGGATTTGTCAGTCCTCTTGGCTAAAAAAGGAAGCAAACCAAGTAAGGGACTGACAAAGCTGCGAGGAGACCCTTCTTGCAGGCCACAGACTGGCAGGTGTCTCATCTGAAGTTCAACCCTGAAGCTTTTGTGATTTACTGTCTAATTTCAGCATCTGCTTTTAAGCCATTTAGTTAACATGCACCGAGTGTGATCTACTGGCGTTTTACTTTCCTTCATTTTTATAGAGATTTTTTCGGACAGTTTCCTTTTCCTCAAAACGACAGAGATGAGGAGGTCACTTTCCTAGTGGATTTATTTTTTTTTCTTTGCCAGAAAGACTCGTGACATTGAACTACACGTGTAAAGAGTCCGAATCGATGTTTTAATTTTCTCCTGTTTGACTCGCTGCCGCAGCGCTGCCTGCTGAGATGAGCTGGGTGGACGCGTGGAGCTGTTCTCAGCGGCGGATGGAAACGCCTCAAGGACTGTTTGCTTTTATTTTGTTTTATTTATTATTGTTCTAATGTTTTTGCCGACCGATAATTCGGAGTTTGGTTTCGCAAGAACGCTGACGCGAATAATGATTGTAAGTCGGCATCTTATGAACGAGGCGCAGCTTCGTGGTGAGACTCTCCTCTACACCGATCGTACTAAAGGCGCGAGAGACTGTAAATAATCCGTTGAAGGATGCTGCATTCCTGTGTCCGAGGTCTTATTTTTGGCGGGGAGGAGAACGGTAAAGGAATTAATGGCAGTGATATGCTGGTGGAATCTTACATTATCAGTCCCATTAGGAGATGTGTACAAGGCCGCTGGCTTCTGGGGATTAAAAAGCATGACATTCCGGATTCACGCCACACTATAGAAAATCGGGACGTGTGACACACATTAAACGCTGGTTTCCAAAAGATTAATTTTATTAGTAATCTTTTAAGGTAAATTTACGACGGATATTTCCTTTACAAGATTTCCACGATTTGGCTTGGAGAACGTTTTATTTATTTATTTATTTATTTTTTTGCACGACTGATGTTTGATTGGTTCTTTCTCCTGGCAGTTCATAGATATCGGGGATCACCGTGAAATTGAAAGGTAGAAACTTGGGGTGGCAGGGTCATTCAGGTGGGGTGGCTGCAGGACATTCATACTGGGAACATTACAGCGTCATTGTGGGTGGGAAGTAGGGGCGGAATTGACATGCTTAAGATGACTAATACCAGGAAATTATTTTCTTCATCACAGGAATTTGAATTTTAGTGCTCACTGGTCATTTAACCCATATGTCACATGCAGGGGGCAGTACCTTGCTGGTCGGGGATTCTAACCTGCAATCTCTCAATTACAAGTGCGCATCCCTAACCATTAAGCTACCACTGCCCACATTTATTTCCAGTTATAAAATTAACCAGTCAAAACTATCCATAAAACATTAGTGAGCCTATTAGCTGAAAGTGAAAATAACATCAGGGTCTTCATGTGAAAGTGTATCACTGCTGATTGGGAATCCTAGGCCACCAAAAATATTTTTAATGTCCCGGTGACACATTTCTCGCCTGAACTCCGGAACTTCACCCGCCTCTCATTATATATACTGCTAGAGTCGCATCAGAGTGTTCAGCCTTTTTATTTTCTCTTAAATTTCTTTCAGAGATTGATTTGCTCAGGTGACAGATAGTGACAGCAAGAATACGTATAATAAACGTAAAATGAACCTACCTCAAGGGTCAATTCATGAAAACCTATGAACTTTACCAGCTCAAGGAGGGACAGCGTGATCGAAGACGTTGCCAGACTCGTGGTGGAAGATATTTTCAGGTCAAGGAAGGGTTTCATTATACCTTTATTTCTCCAGAATGAGTCAGACAATATGAAATTGTTTTGATCAAAATATTCAGTTTTGCTGGCATTTGCTCAGCCCTGCAGGGGGCACTGTGTATGCCACACTAAGTGCAGTTCCATACTGCTCTTTAAAAAAATGACCTACATATGGTGACTGTCAAGGGGTAACAGTGCATTTACTTTTCACGAACCATTTGTTACACAGCAGAGCAAGTTAGTGTTCAAATCTGAATTAACAGTTCAGTCATTCAAAGTAATTTCAGTAACGTCTAGTATATGTTACATCAGGGGCCAAAACACACTTTTTGTTATTATATATATGTGTGTGTGTGTGTGTGTGTGTGAGAGAGAGAGAGAGAGAGAGAGAGAGGAATACAGACATTCAAAAAGGACATAAATATGATTTGTCAAAATTCAATCCAGAGTTTCAATCATGTTCAATTACAAACCAGTTCTACTAGAATAAAAACCAGTGTGCATGTATATTCTCCTGGACTGCGACTGTTGGTCTGAGGGCTACAGCAGTGGGGGAGTTGTATTGACCGTGTGAACGCGCTCTTATTTCAGTGTTTGCCTATCCATGAAATGATATTGCCATCAGTGGGAGAACGATGTGTACAAGAGGACCTGCGGTGCGTAAATGTGTAATATAATAAGACAGGCACTAATACTTTTGTACATAGATCAAGGTCATTTTTAATTAATATGGACTTCTGGGAAATATGCTGAGTCTGAGTTCTACTGACCATCCTGAAGCACGGTCAGCTATCGGCTGAGAACGACTGCAATGTGGTTCCTGTGGCGTTGCAATAAAAACCATTTTCGAAATACCTTGTGTGATGTTTTTCTTTGAATTCGCGTAGAGTGTATTTCATCTGGGCATAATAATAATAATAATGCATAAAACCAGACATTGCCTGTCACTTAAAGCGCAAGGTTACGATTTCTCCTGAAATAGTAACTAAGGCAGGGCCCGTCTCCAAAAATACCTCTGGTCTGCTCCAATAAGAGGAACCACCACGACATTCAGAGTAGTACTTGCAGAAGTGCTGCATTTAAAATTTTCACCAATAGGCAGCACAATGTACGCTAGGCTAGGCTATGACAGGTTAGGTGTAATGTATTACCTTACGATCGGTTTATCGGAACACCTACGGAGAGGCTGTATTGAGCAGAAGTTGCTGCAGCTTTACAGTAACTCAATACCAGAGGTGGAAATTTCAGGTCCAGAAAGTAAAAATCCAGTCCGAGCTTTTGATTCAACTAACCAGTTGAGTATAAAGAGTCGCGGTCACAGAGTGACTCAGCTGGTTGGTTGAAAGTAAATCATGGACTGGATTTTTACTTTCTGGACCTGAAATTTCCACCTCTGGTATTGAGTTACTGTAAACCTGCAGCATCCTTTGGGATTTATAAAGTATCTATACATATATTTACATATGCTTTCTAAAGTGACATACAATTGGGAAAGTAGGATCAGACAATCCCTGAAAGGACTGGGGGTTAAGGGAAGTTGCCTTGTGGACCCTAGGATATGAAGCAGTGTCTTTCTGATAAGGGGTGAAGCATCCTAATCCACTCAGTCACACAGCACTACATTCCCAAACAAGGTTATGACCTTACCTTAGGAGGGGATACCAGTCCAGCACAGCAACACACATTACAGATATCTTAATTAATAATATAGTTTGAGTTCTAATAAAGTCATTCATTGTCCCACGTATAATCAGTAAAGTAACACCTATGGTCGATTCACCATAAGTAGAAAAACCGAATGATGCATCGTCTCTCAACCCCAACCTCTCCTCCAGAAATCCAGGAAGGGGGTGAAATATGATTTGGGGGCGGGAGGGGGGGCAGAGAAAAGAACTTTCAAGTTAATCACCAAGTACTGCGACTATGATTCAGAGAACATCATTTTCAACCAATGAAAGCTACTGAGAGCACCTCCCCGAGTACATTAGTTGTTAAATATTTACCTTTGGCTTAGTGATTAGTAACACACCTCCCAGTTCTCGCATGTGTCTGCGATCCATGCCTCCATACACGCACCACTTCACGTGTCAGACAAGACGCAAACAGTAGAGCGTTTCCGCCTCCTCTCTGCTTCACTTGCCTTTCACTTCCCCATTTCTTGTTTGTTAATCCCCCCCGTGAGTCGAGCTTTTCTCACATCTGCACCCCTCATCGGCCCCTCGGCTCCATATCCACAGTATCCTTTCCGCGACCGTCCGTCTCCGCCGGCCCGCACTGAGCCCCCGTCTCAAAAGTCTGCAGATGCTAATAAAGACGCTCAGCTTATATTTTAAAATCAGAACGTCACAGTGAAGGATTAAAGGTAGGAGCGACTAATTTGTATTTTCACCAGTTAGTCAGTTTTTTGCACAGTGAATATAGGACTTGCTGTAACACAGGAAGAAGTGAACAATTTTACACCGGTAATACTTCATCTTTCTGTAATTAAATATATATTGTAGCTGGATGTATATTTGTTCGTCTGCGCTCTTTATATCTTGATGCCATATACACAACTTTATCTTTAATCCCTTATTTATAATGCACTATAATACCATGGCAATTGAGATTAGAGTGACCGCAGTCTGTACCAGGAGACTTGAAGCGAAGGGATCAATTTAAAGCCTGAATTGCAGAGAAATAAAATGATCAAAGCAAACATATACAACTGATTTGTGTTTTGTGCACGTGCGGAGATCTACAAAAAGCGAAAAAAAAATTACAAAATAGCTCATATACACTTGTAGATTTTTAGAAGGTCTAGGAAAATTGGTGTAATTAAATATTAATTTGCTTGATGTCATTTAATTAATTCTAAGATATTAAACTAAAGCATCAATAGCATGATGTGATGTGAATTCAACAGTAGTCGTAACCGAATTCAGGAACACGCTGAAAATATACGATAAGATGAAGTTTTATTGCTCTCCCCGCCCTCATCTTGCCCGCAGCGGTGCCCAAGAACCTAGGGGTTAAGGGCCTTGCTCAAGGACCCGCAAATGTGCTGAAGCCAGGCTTAAACCGGCAATCTTCCGATCACAGGCACTGAGACTTAAACTTAGCGCAAGATAAGAGAAAGTGCAAAGACAACACATGCAGAGAAATAAACAACGCAAACTAAAGTACGCAGTACCAACAATTTTCTCAGAAAAACACACAATTTAACACTACATATATACATTAACAGCAACACAATAAAAACAAACAAGAATTTCTTCAAAGTTCTTCAAAACGTCACTGATATCTTGTTGGACGGCTAGAACAACACCGCTTCAGTTCCCAAACCTCTCCACCGCGGTACCTGAGCAATTCCATGTATTTGCTATACATTTCACCACCATCCCAATTAATCAGTGAATTAGTTAAGTAATTTAATGAGGTACTAATTAGCCAAACAAGGCGTACTAGTGATCTGGTCAAAAATACGTGTGGGTGCAGGATGATTGTTCGAAACACTGGGTTGAATTTATATGAGTTGTTTTCAAATGGCAAAGTTGACACATTTTAACAGACACCAGTTTTACACCAACATGAAGATCATTTTAAAACATTTTTCTTTAACCTTTACACCGTACTACGTATGTATATACATTTCTAGTAAAGGCAGTTTCCTTCTATTTTTTCTGAGATTAACGAAACCGTATCACCGTATCACATATAGGGACATGGTCTGAAAGTCAAATTAATTATTTGGCTCCCAATCCGTGCGTCTTTTTCTTAATCTTTTTAGAAAGTCTGTTAAGGTCAGTGTAAATAAATATTCTATAGTATGATGTAATGCAAATCCGAGGTAACAACAGCATTCAGATTCATAATCGGGGACATTCCAGACGGACAAGATATAAATATTTTACCAAAAATGCAAAAATATACACGAAATAATCACACAGAAGCTAATGGAAATTTTGACACAGATGCCCATTTTTGCTCATGTCAACAGAAACCGAACGATGACAGGCGCGACTTCGGCCAGTCAGAATCACATGCAAATATCTACGATGTCAGCAGGAAGTTGAGTATCCCTCGGTATTTTTGTGAATGCTTTGTCAAACTAAACGTATCTTCCTTTTTTTTACAGTGACTTTCTCTGTCCGACAGCCTGTGTACATTTCATCGTCTCTCCTTATCTCTTTCAGGCCCGGCGATAATGAATCAGGGCTCTACAGATTACTGGGCAAACTGGATCCTGTACACGGTACCAGGTTCGGCCTTCCTGCTGGGCCTCGGTCTTTTCTTGCTGGTTCTGAAGACCCAACCTCGGCGGAGAGTGGGTGCGTGCCTCCGGCACCGCTGCTACTGCAATCGCAGCAACGTAACTGTTTATATATAGAAGCAGCCCGTCTGCATTAATGAGCAGGTGCACCTAATAAAGCTTACACTGAATATATTTTCTAGTGAAAACAGTTTCTCTCCAAATCATTATTCTGAAACTAAGAAAATAGTACCTGTTGCGAACAGAGATATGGTCTGACAGTGAAATTTCACCCCCCCCCCCCCCCCCCCCGTGTCTTTAAATAGAGGCGAACGAGATCGGATGTGACAGAGGAAAGCAAGCAAAACAGAGGTATCCACCGCACGAAAAGCAACACGGTGACACCCGCAGTTTATTTTGCACATTTTATTGGGCACCACATCACACGCTCACACGTATCCTCTGAAGTTGCCGCTTAACGCCAAGTCATCGCAGTGCCATTATGATTTTTCCCGACTGCTTTGGAACATATTGTCATAATTTGGCACAATTTTCAGTTGCTTTAGTCTAATTGTTGGTCAAAAACAGATTAAGTTGATTCCCATTGTAAAAAATTGCACACCCAAAACCATACATGTAAGAGATCATCCTGTTAGCATTTTTTGGTCTGGAAGTCGTCCTCAAAGGACGACTCAAGGACATCCTGATGGAACATTAATAAAAACAAGTACTTAAGATAAAATAATATATTTAAAATGCCATTCCTGGAAGCTGTCACAACAACTTTTCAAGGATATCTTTATTTTTCATAGTAACACGGTCGTCCTAAGGACGTCCACAAACAGGGGACATGTTGCGGACGTCCTGAGGACGTCATAGTCGTAAGAATGTTAAGTATGACGTAATCTCCAAAGTTATGTGGCAAAGCAAATACTCTTTTTGAGGAGTCATTTTAACAAAACGTATGTTAACAAAGAAATGAATGGAATAGCTTCAGATCATTTTAGAGTATCTGGGTATACTGTTTTAAAGAGCATATCTTGAACTTGTCCATACTGGTATCTAAAATGGATTTTCATTTTAGATAGGCCTATATATTTTTAGGTAACCCCCCCGGGGCTTGTTTTTTTAGCAAGGCACTCGCTGAAAAGACCAAGTAACGTTACCCTGTGTTAGATGCATTTCTGAATTTCATGAGCCATCAATCAGCTCCGGTTCTTTCTGGCTTGACGTCGTGTGTGCTGTTGCCCTGGGCAAAAGGAGTCAGATCATTTACAGATGTCTCGTGCAGAGAATGGCTGGCATACCTTAAAATCTGCATGTCCTTCCAGCTTGGATGGCATCATCTCCTGCAGCTTGGACACTGGGGTGGCCCTCCAAAAAGGTAGTGCAGTTAAGCTAACAAATGACGTTTATCAAATGCATGCAATATGAAAATACGGAAATCATATTCCAAGTACTGTGGGAGGCCTAATGTTTGTGTGTTTACCATCCCCAAATTATTTGAGAGTGTGTTAGTTTCCTGTTTGGAAATCAGCTCAGTCTAATCATTTCCACAGCGAAGTCAGCGGAGACACTGAGTTACGAGAACGTAGAAACGGGCATCTACGAAAGTCAGGATGCCCTTACTCAGTTCAACGTGGACGACCAGGAAGGTGATTATCGAGTGTCGACGCTTCGCTACATGGTCCTATTTTTATGCCTCCTTCCTTTGGTGGAGAGCTTCTACTGTTTAAACCCATAGCCAAAGCACTAGGTCTCCAGTCCCCCTTCAATGATGTAACCCTTCCCCCATTTAGTTTACATCCTTCCAGATGAAATCCACAATGGAACACAAGGGAACTTCAATACCCATCATGCAGCTCAGCCCCTGACCGAATCCGGTACGTCTTCTGCCGTCGCATGGCGCCCTCTTGTGGCTAATAGTGCCATCAATGCTCCGCAGCCATACGCACTCCGAATCATCCATCCTAATGTTTTGTATAGTTATTTATTGTAACGTTCCTTGAACTGCACTCTTGCATATTAACTGGACTGTCCTATCCTAATTATGTATCTGCTGTATGCACGAGGGCCCTTGACAACCAGAGATAAATTCCCTTTGTGTGAGAGAACAAAGTCAACCAATAAACCTGATTCCGATCTTAGACTCCTACGAAAACATGGTGTGCTCATTGTACGCAAGAACTATCAAGGAGCAGCCTTTCGAGGGAAATAACGAAGGTGAGCATGACTCGACCACGCCCCCATCCCCGCAACACGTGCATGTATGCGTAAAGAGGTCACATGACCACGTACCCCAAAGGAGCAGAGGTCACATGACAACACAGGTGGAGTGAAAATCGCAGCACTGAAGAATTGTGAGGTTTCACTCTCATGGTCCATCTTTGCTTCCAGATTATATTGATCCTCATCCGATGGCATCAGATGACTACTATATACAGCGCAGTGAGAGCTTAAATGACATAGATAAGTGTGAAGAGTGCTGGCTGGCCAGATGTGGGTTGCCAGAAAGCACAGCCTCACTCTATACCCAGAAACCAACATCTTGTTGCCTTCTCAGATGCGGAGTCGTACATAGACATGGACCCACAACAGGAAATGCACCCAGACTTCTGCTCCAAGGAAGAAGGTAAAATAGAAGGCAATCAATTTTCATCAGCAACACATCACAACTATTACATCCAGTGTTGGGGAAGTTACTTACAGGAGTAATCCATTACAAACAGAGGTGGAAAGTTCAGGTCCAGAAAGTACAAATCCAGACCAAGCAGTTGAATATGAAGTTACAGTCACAGAGAACTGGTTGGTTGAAACAAAACCTTGGTCTGGATTTGTACTCTCTGGACCTGAACTTTCCACCTCTGTTTGTAATGGATTACTTCTGTGAGTAACTTCCCCAACACTGATTACATCTCACACCAAATGGGTTTTACAGCTTAGATATCTTTGGTATTATTTTGAGCTGGTTGGTTGACACTTTTTTTTCTTTTGACACTGTTATAAAATGCAAATTTATATGGTTAGTATAAAACTAACCATATAAAGCCTGTGGTCTGGTAGATTCGTATGAGAAAATGGCGAGCGTCGAAATACCAGATGTGGCAGAGGGAGTGTGGCACCAGGACCAAGGAAGCGGCAACTTCAGAGGACACGTGTGAGCGTGTGATGTGGTGCCCAATAAGATGTGCAAAATAAACTGCACAAAAGTGACAGACAGAGATGTCCAAGGAGAAGGCAGAGAGACAGCCATTGATCAATCTACATCTATTCCTGTTGAGTAGTTTTGTACTGTTTTACCAAAACATAACCCAGAGTCGAGCGCTCAACCAGGTCTAGGCACGATTTTTTGTGTAAATATTTTTTAATGAGGAACAAAAAAATACTACGGCAAACTATATCTATCTACAGGTGTCATACAGCTGCCATTTATATGTCATTCATAAATGTCCATTTCCCCAGATACCGCGTGAACAGCTGGAAAGGACAATATGGCCAAACCTCGTCACATTCCCGTTACACGTGGTCACCGGGAAACATTTCCCTAAATCTGCACGTTATCAGATATACAGTATTACTCAAACTTCTGCATAGAAATCTGGTTTCTGGTTGTAGAGTGCTGGTCCTCGTGACCACAAGGGGTCAGTATTCCCTAGATCAGTGTTTCCTAACCCGATCCACAGGGCTCCCCAGACAATCCATGTTTTTGCTCCCTCCCAGCTCCCTGCTAGACAGTCCTAGGGAGCCGGGAGGGGGCAAAAACATGGACTGTCTGGGAATCCCTGTGGATCGGGTTATGAAACACTGATCTAGGGATTACTGACCCCCCTGTGGTGCTGTCTGTCTGGCCACCGAGCTTGACGATCACCCCCACTGCACAGTGGCACCTGCCCTCATCTCCAGCTGGACTCATTTTAGCCTCGATTCGGCGCCGGTTCATCCCCAGTTCAGCCGGTCCTCATCCTCCGTGGTCAGCATCTCAGTCACCAGGCCAGCACCGTCTTCCCACAACCTCTCACCCTAAACCTATGGCCATTCTCCAGAACCTTTACTATCACCAACCCATGCTGACTCCTCTTGCTCACAGCACGCAAGTAACTCAGGGAGATCCAGGCCACGCTAAGCCAGCTGACATTTCTATCACTGACGCATCAGGTACGAAGTGCCAAGTACCCCACTCTTATAGCGCCTTGTGTTATATCACGTGTGTGTGTGTAAAAATCCAATTGTAATTAGCTATATTTGCAATTGTAATTTTAATTTGTAATAAAAAAAAATTCAATTCAATTAAGGGACAAGCTAATTTAAATAAGTGTAAATTCAGTTGGGATTCCTTCTATTTTTCTCTCAATCAACATCAAAGCCGCTTTGATGATCTGGAACCCGGATGGTGCATTTCGCCAAATAGCCGCTGAAATCAGCCGAGGATCTCTGCTGTACTGCATCACATCACTGTTTCTGACTGCAGTGTGACACACGGGTCTGTTTGTCCTTGTTTGGTCGGCATGACAACTGGAAAGAAAAGTCCGGTGACATAAATACAGATAAATAGCACCCCCCCCCCCCACTCTGTTCCCACTGATGCTCGTTTTAGTGCCGTAAGAGCACTAAATGAAGCATACAAGTTACTTTTAAGGGGGGTTTGTTGGGGGGGGGGGGTGGTGTCTTCCCACATGATCCTGCTTAATTGAATTAATCTTCCTAGAAAATCCTACACACACACACACACATTTCATATATTCCTATTATTGTGCGGATCCTCCATTCATTTCTATAGGCAAAACCCTAACTGTGACAACCTTAACTATAAGTAATCAATCAAAATGCAAGGCTTTTTAGCTATATTAGTTTTTAATTACAGTTACAGATTTCTGTAAAATTAAGGTTTATATTGTGGGGGATCCAAAATATGTCCCCACAAACTAAAAAAGTATCAGGTACCTACGAACACACACACACACACAGATTACTGTGTCTTACTACCCCATTGAGGTAAAACGCAGTAACCATGCCAACAATGAAAAGGAGAAAAAGGGCTGTTTGTTTTTGCCGTGTAGTAGGTGGGTAAATGACAGCATTTTCTTCAACATCAAGCATAGCTGCACTACAACATTTTGTCACAAGGTGAAACAGAGCCCACGAGACCTTATGTCAGTAACAAGTCAGTTTTGATAAAATATGTGGTTAATGTGTCTTGCCTTTGTGAGGCAGTGCACTCGGGACATGAGTCTTGAGTCAAGGAGTTTTTCAAAAGGGAGAAATGTTATCTGAGCTTTGCCAGCGTGATTTGGTGGGGGATACCATCGGCTTTAAGGAAACCTCCCACCCCACAGCAGACATTAATCCTTAAACATATTTAATCCTCATCCGCTCAGTCACTGTGCATCCTGTTCTGGTCACTTACACAGCAGGCGAAGGCCATCTCCATCACATCCGAGCTAAGTAAACTCACCATCGCTCACTCCGTCACTCCACGACCAAATGCCCCGGAGACGCACCTCTGCCTGCACCGTCTCGTGCGGCGTGATGGAGCCTTGCACACGACCATCCCCCTCCTCACGTCACCCCTCTTCAGCCCCCTCACCAGCGCCCCCCAGGTGGTCCCCAGCCTCGGTGAGCTCCAGGGTCTTGTGGAACACCTCAATGCCTAGGAGGCGGGACAGTGTATGACTGTATATGCAGGAGTATGACTGTATACTACATTCATGCACGTGACAAATAAAAACCTTGAATCCAGAAAACATTATTGTTATTGTGCACATACACAACAAAATGAGGTGGTAGGCTATAGTGCGAGCATCACCCACCGTAATATTAATACAACAGAACAGAGGTAGGCAGTCCTGATCCTGGAGTGTCGGTATCCAGCAGGTTTTCTATCCTACCTGAGAGTTACTATCTGTCTGACGTCAGGTGCGGCTCATCAGAAACCAGGTAGGATGGAAAACCTGCTGGGTATCGGCACTCCAGCATCAGGGCTGCCTACCTCTGGAACAGAATAACGAGCATAAGATTAAAAAACAAAGTGTGACAGTTTGTATGGTGGGGTGCAAAAGTTTTCGTACTGCAGAGCTAATACCGAACTCGCTGGCAGACGACACACAGTAATCTAACAAGAGGTCAGGCTGGCACAGAAGAAGCAGCTGCTAAACATGTTATCCAAACGTGCACACTCGTGCAAACAGAGGGCACCTCGCCGACCTGTCACCACAGACCTGACGGAACAGCCGTGTCCCACACGCTCACACTCGTCTCCTCTGGTGAGAGCCCCTCCCTGCGGAGCTCCCGTCACCACCGTTCCCCGTCCAGGGGAGAAGGCAGCACTGGGTAAGCCCTCGGACTCACAGACGTCGTTAGCCTCGATGTAGCAGCTATGCTGTACCTGGGCGTGGGTCACACATGGATGGACGGCTTGTTCAGATCCCAGTGGGGCAGGGTCGTGTAGCTGTCTAGGGCCTCTGGGAGTTTCAGTACCGCCTCAGCCCCCAGCTCAGGCTCCCTGCCCTGGGAGGAAAAGAGTAACACCCCAACAGGAGGGAGGCATTACATCATCTAATTACCCAGTGCCCCGCCCCTTACAGTTCAGCTACCCAATCACTTATTCCTCTGATTATTACATCACGTCAATCAACTCAGGCAGGTAACGTTCTCCTGGCATCCGCCAAACCCAGACTCGTTCATCAGACTGCCAGAGAGAGAAGCCTGATTCGTCACTCCACAGAAAATATTTCCACTGCTGCAGAGTCCAGTGGCGGCGTGCTTTACACCGCTCCATCTGACGTTTGGCATTGCGCTTGGTGATGTGAGGCTTGCATGTAGCTGCTCAGCCATGGAAGCCCATTCCATTAAGCTACCGGCTCGCAGTTTTTGTGCCGGAGTTAATGCCAGAGGAAGTTTGGAACTCTGCAGCTATTGAGTCAATAGAACGTTGGCAACTTTTACGCACCATGCATCTCAGAACTTGGCGTCCCCGCTCTGTTACTTTATGCAGTCTGCCACTTTGTGCCAGAGCTTCTATTGTTCACTAAATGCTTACACTTTGCAATAATACCACTTACATTAGACAATGCGATATGTAGCAGGGAAAAAAACAATCACAACCTAACTTAATGCAAAGGTGGCATCCTGTGACAGTACCACACTCGAATTCACTGAGAACTTTGTAAACCTGACTGCATGGCTGGGTCCTTGACTTTATACGGCTGTTGCAATGGGTCTGAATGAAACACCTGAATTCAACAATTAAGAGGTGAGTCCAAACACTTTTGTCCATATAATGTACACTTCAGGTGAGCACCAGAAACTCAAAATGGAAAAACAATAATGTTAAAGGTAAAGTGACAGGCAACATTTTCGGTACCTCAACAACAAAATTGCCCTTTCCTTCTCCCACGCGTTCTGCGCATGTGCGAAATAGAACACAGTCCGCGGGCGGAGAAGTATGTCCAGGCCTGAAGGGGTTACATGTCGCCACCATACGGCAGAAAAAGCAAACTGCAGGAATCTGACAACCACACGTACCGCTGGGCTGCGACTAAGCAGCAAGCATGAGGTGGACCGCAGAACAGCTACACAGAGTGAATAGGTATTCAGACGGCTAAACTGCACTTATAACATGTCTATAATGTTATGCCAATATATTAACTATTGCTTTTAAAGTAGCTAGTTAGGTATCTAACAAATAAGCAAAAACTCAATAGAAAACGTTTATAATCATTTAACTCATGGCCCGCAAATACCGACGTTGTGCCCCGCTACGACACCTAACACGACCTCATAACAGCATACCTCAAAGAACTAGCTAAGTATATTTTCCTAATTTATTACAACACCTTTAATAACGTTCATAGCATAATTATTCATAATAATTGCACTATAGCTTCCCGGCGTCATGCCTATTAAAACACAATATTGTAAATACAATGTGTAAAAGTTACCAGGTAAGGCTATTATTCCAAATCGTATCAACGCAGCCATCTTGTAACCTGTACGGCAAACAGGGGGGTGCGTACGGAAAGCCATAAGTTCCAAAATGCACCGACCAAACACACTATGGGAGAATTAAAATTGCAGTCCTTTTTTAGGAGTTAATAATTCTCTAATGCTAACATCGGCTTTCGGCGGTCGGAACACTTCAAAGCTTTATAAAGGGGCGTCTCATTGCTGTGTCCCATAAGTGACAGACTATCAGCTGTACGATTTTAAATGTAAATATTTGTAATTAACGGTACAGCCCACTAGCGGTCAAAACAAACCAGTGCCTATGAATATCAAAATGACCCTGAAGTAGTGATGCACTGATGAAGGAATTTCTGGCCGATACCGATAGCCGATTATTTGAAAAACTAACATCGACTGTTTGGGAGGCTCTGCTTAAATTTAAATAAAGTTTAACGGGATCCAAATTATTATTATTATTATTATTATTATTAATAATAACAACAACAAAAATAATAATAATCATATATTATAAAAATATGAAACAGTATTTATTCTTGGGAAGAGAACATGTCACCAACTCTGACATACAACAATCCTGAAGACAACCCGCTCTGCTACTTAACTGACCAGATCAATATCCCAGAAGTTTAATTCACTTGATGCAACACTCTGATTAATAAGTGCTCCTTTAATTTTTTGAGTAGTGTATTTATGACACTTATAAGAGAAGGGCTGATCCTCAAGTGTGATAAACACAGTTTTCCGAGTAATATCTTTTGATTTCACAGTCTGCACTGAATTTTCCTATATCAAAAGCTTGTGTTACTGACAGACTACCATTATTCGGCAATACCGCAGCATTCGCTATTGGAACCGATTTGTTTTTCAGAAACTTTTCATGCGCTGCACTGTCTCGTCTTAAGGTGAGCAATCAGATTTGTTGTGTTGAAATATTTAGTAGATCCTCTTCCTGAAATTTTAGCAGAGCAATATTCGTAAAATTCATTTATAACGTCGTTTTCGCTAACGTTACAATAATTTCTCACAGTAGACATTTTTGTAACTATTTAGTATGCGGGTGTGCAAAAAATTAATAAGTGGAATTATCGGCAGTAAATGGGCGTATCGGCTCATTCTTAACCATGGGCCCATGACCAATTGTTGCTATATAAGGCGATACCGATAGTTGGCCGATAAAATCGGAAAAAATAGAAATCTAGTCAACTTCTCAGTTTAAGTTTTGGATTTCCAAATCAATACTCTGCAGGATATAAAAGGAACGAAGGGGCACGCGCTGATTACAGCGCATTGCTGCACCCACCACGCGACGAACTACCTCAATGATGAGAACCTGAGTGCAGCCATGCAGTGGGCGTTACCTCAGCACCACATTAGTCCGAATAGACCAGTGTGAGTTTTTTTTCCAATAGCTGGAGTGCCAATCCTGCCACCAACCCCCAGATTAAGTTGGAGGATCTCCTTGCAGAGCTGGATGTAGATTAATGTCATACCCAGGACAAAGCAATTGCAAGTTAATGGCTTTGCTTAAGGACCCAACAGAGGAGGATCGATACAGGCATTCACATGATTTGAACCTAACCGTGTGTTTTTTTTATATTAGTATGGCAGGTGGGAGTATGACATAATACACCCTGATCCTTGCACTCATTCCATACCAGGGAGCTCCTTCCTCATCCGTATACAAGGAAACCTCAACCAACTCCGCCGGTCGAGTTCAGCAGTTGCAGTACTCACCTCTCAGCCACGGGGCGGCAGCGTGTCGCGAAAATTCTCTCACGCCTGACCATTTTCAATGCCTATATGACTTAAACCACAGTTTCTTGCATTGAACTAGGTATGAAATTACGCCGTATACTCGTAGCTGAAGAGCAAATTTAAACTCTTGACGGTTTCATCTATGGGTGTATAGTTTGCGCTGAAATTGCCTGTACGGAGCATCGCACAATAAGGATTTTCTGCTGTAGGCTTCTGATCATGGTACACACGTATACATACATATCTAAATGTCAAACATACCGACTGAAAAATTAGGCATTAATTGAGGTTTTTTTGGTCATATCTTGCTAAACATACTGCAGATGTATAGACAGAGCCGTATTGGCACAGAGGTGGAATCAGACAGCCATGGCCCAGTTTAATTTTATTTCACAATTACCATATTCAAATACCAGTCAGCACAGCTCTCCCACACCTCAGCGCGAACACTCCTATAAATCGAGTCCATGGAGTTAAAAGCATACGTTGTATGCTATATCCTAAACCCTATTGAAACTCCAGAATATATGCGGAGAATATAATTAAGTTTAATTTAGAAATCCATTAGTCAAACACGATCTCTGGTTGGTGCAAATCACCGTATACGAGGAGTTCGATTGCAAACACCACGGACGCAAAACTGTAGTTGCAGAATAGGCTTCCTACTGCCGCCATAGCCCTTCTCAGGATAAATCTAATATAGCAGGAAACATTAAACGGCATTTTGCATACACTAACTAGACCCACATGTGTAAATCACACTTGATGAATAACGTGTTAGTACAAGATCGTTACTCAGTTTGACGCAAATTGTTGATTTCAGACCACCTCACTGGTGACCCCGATTTGCGTACTGTTAGGTGCTGACAACCCGAAAGCACAAAATTAGGAAGATGACGGTTTAATAGGCTACCGCTGTTTGCGGAGAGAGAGAATAAAGACAAGGCAAAAGATACAAATACACTTTTTATTTTCTACCTGGTAACAGAGAGACAATATCTGTGATTGGTTGCAAAACAAATTACATAAAAAATAAAAAATAGCATTTTTTTTTATTAAACCTATGAATTGATTAATCCAATTTAACGTCTGTATCCTACCCAGCGTCAGTGCTTGGGGGAAAAGGTCCCTGATTGGTTGAAAAAAAAACATTTACAAACTCTCGTTACCTAAGTTAACCTACTTCTGTCAGGTAAAAAGAGGGAAAAAAAGAAATACGTGATGTACGTTTCACTGCAGGTATGCACCAAAAATAATCGTGATCGTTAACGAAACGCCGTCGACTTTTCTTTTTTCTTCAGTAATGCTCTCTGGAAGTTAAGTCTCCAGCAGTCAGAGGGAAATTCACCAAGCACACACACTGAGGTTTTTACAGCGATTCCTCCCCAAGACATTTTTTAGCCAACAGGCTAAAACACGGTAACGTCCTGTTACATTTCGTATTGCGGATGGCTTGCTTCTAAACCGTATGCTTTATAGAGATTGTCTATGTTACAGAAAAGCGTTTCTATCAAATTAAAGCCTTGTCTTTGAAGGAAAAAAAGACACATCCTCCCTGTCAGTCACTATTACATTGAATATCAAACCACTGTCTCAGAGACAAGGGGTGAAAAAAATACAGCATTGTAAATGCCTCCTATAGGCAAGCAATACATATTCAAGACATTACCTCTTGCATTAATCATCCCCATCTGCCAGTTGTGAGAAACAGGCATGAATCGGAGCCACCGCATTTACATGTGCCCCTGAAACGCGTCTCCCGTGAAGTTCACACAGCCTCGCTGGCTGCCGACCGTGGGGCTGATTTTCATTTCTCACCCGTCCACTCTCGGCAAGCTTTTCGCCATGTTTGTTTAACAGTAAAACTTAAGGTTCATTATACAGTACCAATTAAGTTGTTCAAAAATGCACACCCTGCAAAAAAAAAAAAAAAAAAAAAAAAATATATATATATATATATATTGAAAATTCACATAATGGAAACAGAAGTCACCCCACCTATTAACCAGCAAAGATCGCACGGGCATCGTGAAGCACAGCGCTATCGCTCCAAGATACCTTTTGGTCAGACGATTAAAGGACGTGGCAGCTTATGGAGAAAATAAGGAGGACGGGCAGCTCGGTCTGGTCTTGAAAATGCGAGATGCGCAATGGAAAGCAGTCAGCCAATCACAGGAAGGGAAGGGATACGTAAAAGCTGCACATGAGCCTGGAGAAGGGGAACCATGAAGTCCAGCGATGGTGGCAGCATGGGACCGCAGCTAACCACAACAAACTTTCAAAGGGCGAGGGGATTATGGAAAGCTGACCAAGTGCAGCTGTACCTTTTAAACTAAGAAGCAGGTGCTATTTAATGGTGGGGCACCTGAAAGGTACATTTGACTACAGCTCGGATGTGGGAGCGAGAGACAGCATAGGTGATGGAAAGCACCTACTACAGTACATGGAAATTAAAAAGGGGGGGGGGGTGAGGGCTGTACAAATGGCTCCGGGCAGAATGAGACTGGGAGGCAACATGAATGAGCAAAGCAAAAAACAGCACAAGGAGCAAAAAGAAGAAATCAATTTAAAAGCAATTTAAGTGTGAGGAGGAGCTCGTCCCCACGAGGGGGACAGAGCAGATGAGGCCGCTGGACATGTGCAGCAGGATCAGATATAAAGCAGACAGCTTACGGACGGCATGGAGACGCAGCATGGAGAAAAGCAAGCTTGGCTCTTTTTCTTTGTATTTTTAACGTTTCTTTATTAACCCATCTTTGACGACTTTAAAAACAAAACTTTAAAAAGTCTGACACCTATAAAACAATGACACCTGATTTTGCTCCGTGAGTGTGTCTGTCCAGCCTCTGCACATCTTCCCCCGCCCGCACACACGCACGCACACCCATCCCTCTGCACGCTGAACAGAAACCCTGGCGTGCGACACGGAATCGTCACGTATGTGCAAGGCTGCCTGTCAACCCCCCCCCACCTCCCTTTAAAGTGACAGGCATCTCTGGCAGATTAAAAGAGAGCGGGGTCTTACATAAATGGCAGGATTCCTCCCACGCCGGCTGTGAGCACAGCGGGCCTCCTCAGTGCTGCCACCTTGTGTGCGTTCAAAGCAAGCGTGCCAGAGGAATGAGGGTGGCGGTTTTTAAGGGCATGGAGGAAGGCCGGGCACAGGAAGGACATCTCGTCACAAACCTCTCAAACGTTCATGCACACCTTAAAAGTTACGCAGTACCAAGAATCAGGAGACCGGAAAAACAGAATCTTGGATACTGCTTTGCCGCTGTTTGGTGATGGAAGGGGAATGGACGGAGGGAGGGGAGGAGGGACGGAGGGAGGGGAGGAGGGAGGGAGGTAGAGAAGCAGGAGGAGGTGCAAGTTGGGGGGGGGGGGGGTTCAGCAGGTGCTATTTCTTGGCTTTTCCGCCTTTGGCTGAATTTCGAGGGGGGGTAACCGGACGTCCCGATCCCATGCCCCCACCTCCGCCGTAGGTGTAGAGCTTCTTGTCTGCAGGTTTCAGGATCTGAACAAGGGGAGAGTCAGTGCTGTTTTTAGCCAGGAGTACGGGCATGCAGACAGAGACAGTGATAGACAGACAGACACAGACAGACAGGGACACCCCCGCGGCCTACCTGGAAGGAGCACATGAGGGTCTCGTCCACACTCATCATGGCTCCCGCATTGTCGAACTCGCCGCAGTAGTTGGGTGCCGAGAACAAGGTGACCAGCTGCCGCTTGGCGAAGAATTCGTAGCCGTCTTCCACTACCTGCGTGGGGACAGTGGCTCAGACGAGGCCTCCGAAACCGTGGGACACAAGGCCCAAAGGACACGCAGCGTTGGCGACAGCTACTTCAGTGCGAGGACTAAAGACAGGGCTGTGCTGCACTTTGGTAAACAGACCCCCAGCTGGATCTATTAATTCAGCCTGACACACAATCCAGCAGGCCTGCTTAGACAGCCACAGTGCTCCTATGTCATGCCTAAATTTCAACGTTTCTTACATATCCCAGCTGAGGCAAAGCGGGTACAGTCCCCTACATGGCCGCCCACCTGGTGCGCCCTGCAGATGAGGTCCATGTCATGCTTGTGCAGGAACTTGGCCACTACGTCAGCACCGAACGTGAACGAGACCCCGCGGTCATTCTCGCCCCAGCCCAGCACATCTTTGTCCGGGTCGGCCCACAGCAGGTCGCACAGCAGGCCTTGGTCAGGCACGTCCGTGGGTCGCATCACACGCCGCACTTGCTCCATGGACTGCAAATCCGGGGAGAGGCCTGTGGATGGTGAGGACACGCGATACACTGAGTGCACCGGCCGGTCATCCATCACACTCCTGTCAGCTGTGGCGGCGAGAGGATCCTTAATCAGCTTCAAGAGGCTCTGCTTTCAAAACATCTGTCTGTGACGCCTTCAAGTCAGCCGCAGATAAGAGGCCGCAAAACGGCAGTCTGAATACGGAAGCTCTCCGACGCCTCCCAAAAAACAGGTAACCCAACCCAGGACTGGGCAACAAAAGGATTACATGTTTCCCCAGAGGGGTGGAACTTTTAAAGAGCCCGGAGGATATGTGTTAAACTGCATGGGCGGAGGTTAAAGGCGTGTAGCAACAAGAGTCACGACAAGGAGAATGAAAAGCAGCAGATCTACAAACCGCAGACTTAACTAGGTACAAGACGGAGTGACAGGAAAAGCCGGGACAGCAGCCGGCGGCCACGTGCTCGGCATTCTGGGACTGGGACTGTGACAGGACACCCCCCCCGCACAGGGCCTCACTGCCCTATAGCTAGACTCCTGTGTGTTTTGGAACAGACGCAGGGCCTTTGCTGCATTTCATCACGGCTGGACTGAAAGCGGTTAAGGCATCCCCCCCCCACACAGCCTAGGAAATAACACTTCGACCTTGTAATACTCAATGCAAGAGATTGCAACGTTTTTTTTTTTTTTTTTTTTTTTTTAACCGGTGAGCTCTTTTTTCCCCACAAGTGTGCCTCATGATGTCACAGTCACTGCCCTGAATCCTCGTGGCGAGGACACAGGAGGCTGGAGGCAGGGACCGGAAGCGCACGACGGCAACGACAAACCTCCATGGCAGCAGAAGATCTTCTCGTCGACGATGGCGGCCACAGGCAGGCAGTTGAAGCAGTCTGTGAACGTCTTCCAGAGTTTTATGTTGTACCGCCTTTTACCTGGGGGAGGAGAGACCAAGCACAAGACATAAAGCACGCAGAAGAGAAAACCGGTTTGCTCCTGTAGAGAAACGCAGCCTGACAGAGGATGGCCATGGCTGAGCACACGGCAGCGCTGCTCGTGGGTGACTAAGCACCCCCCCCCCCCCGATTCGCCGATGCCGAACACGCAGTGACTGTACAACGGCAGCAGGGCAGCTTATGTAACGGCGCGTCGCCAGAGCGCGGTGACTAACGGCCCGCCGGGTCCCCGCCCCTCGCTTACACTCGTCGTAGAAGCCGTAGATGCGGTTGATGGAGGCACACTCGTGGTTCCCCCCGCAGCAGGAAGAAGTTCTCGGGGTACTTGACCTTGTAGGCCAGAAGCAGGCAGATGGTCTCCAGCGACTGCTTGCCCCGGTCCACATAGTCACCCAGGAACAGGTAGTTGCTCTCCGGGGGGAAGCCCCCATACTCGAACAGTCGCAGGAGGTCGTAATACTGCCCATGGACGTCACCTGCGTGGAAGACGGAGCACTGCGCGTCAGGGAGCGACTATTTTTGAACAGGACGCAGCTTGGCCGATGACTGAATTATCATCACAGCTTTGCTTTCAATCAGAAAGACACAAATCGAACTACAATAGAGTAAATCAGAGCCAGCTACAAACAGCTTCACTGAGCTGCCTGGCTGAATTTCTGTGCTGCCATTTAAAGGCGGATCTTAAGGAACAAGAATCTCCAATTATCACACGCATAAATGGGACAAATCCAGCGGCAAATGCTGCAACCTACTGTCTCTCTCCCTCTCTCTAATGGGAAGAAAAAAAACCAGTCCCCCGAGCCGGAAGCCTGACTTGTCAGATAACGCTTGGCATTTAAGGAGCTATATTACCCAGGCAGGCAAACGCAGGGTCACAATTCGCCCAACAATCACAAAACAAAGTAGGTCATAGGCAGTCATCCAATCAGCACTCACCACAGATCTTGAGCGGAGCCTCAAGTTCAAGGAGGATTGGCTGGCTGAGGAAGATTTCCCTGGACTTGAGGCAGAGGCCGCGGATCTCGTTCTCTGTCAGCTGCACATTCTTGCCTGGCCGGGAGCCCTTCACTGGAGATGGAGGAACAGGCCAGCGGGTAAACAGTGAGCGTTAGCATGGAGAAAGCCTAAACGCCAAGCTGCACTGACCATTAAGAAAGTAATAAATCTTTTTTTTATTTATTCTCAATGGCAAGGTTGAAGAAAAGCAGATTTTGGGGGGGGGGGGGGAATCTGCCACATTTTCTGGAGGGTGGAAAGCTTCAGTAAGAATACAGTGTAGGAACCAGAGAATAAAATATCAAGCAGGAGGAGCTTCACAATGGTAGGAGTGGCTTCTGAAAAGCAAATTATATATATATATATATATATATAAATCAGCAGAGCCTCAATTGTAATGAGACGATTAGCCAATAGAATCACACAACTCTGCTGGCTAATATGAATGCTAAACAGCACAGCTGCTGCCACTGAAACCTAGGCTTACCAGTGACATGGGACACTGTCAGAATGGAAGAAGGTGAATGTTAATTACACGGGAAAAAAAAATAAATTAAAAGAAAACCAAGGCCAACCCTAGGGGCCAACTTTGTGGGCTGTGAGGGATCCTGGATCACACACCTGCTCACCATTAAACCCCAAAGCCATAAAAAACAGCCTAAGTTATGTGACGTAATTGAAAACAAACACATCAAGCACATTACTCCGACAACCTGCTCTTTACTGCATATAAAGAGTGTGTGTGTGTATACACACACACACACACACACACACACACACAAGAAGCTTTTCAAACTATATAAGCACCAATACACATTATGTAACGATGAAATGCAGTGTATGGACGTATGGGCATGGTGCTGCATAAACCGTAAGAACGTACATGCATGACGGCAGCTGTCTCAGGGAGATCTGAAGAGAGGGCCGTCCTGCGGGCCAATGTCCAGCCAGCAGAACAGGATTCGAGGGCCCACCATCACTGATGCGACAGGTCATAGGGCGCCGGTTAGATCAAAGCACGCCTGACTCACCGCAGCCAAAAATACCCGCCGCAAGTTGGTAAGGATCGCCGGACAGCTTTAAAACTCCTTGCCCAGAGGGCACTTCAATAAACTCTAAATTAAGGAGGGTTAAATCTTTTATATTGCATCAGGTGAATTAAAGACCTTGGAGGGCGGGGGGGGCACCACTGGCAGGTACCTCGCACCCGGTTTACGTTTCCCTTCCGCCCCACAGTTTACATTTGGAGGAACCTTCCCGGACAGAAGGCGACCAGGTATGCAGACGAGTCCCGCTGTCAGCAGGGCGGCTGTGAAGATGGCTAGGGCGGCCTTTAAACGCTCTTCTAAAACAAACACCCCATGCAGTTCTGTTTAAACAAGCGCGGTGCACGGCAACAGCGGCATCGACTGATTCGACTCCAAGAATCCACAGGGTCTCGGACCTGGCGTAAGCGCAGCAGTATAAATAGGATGTCGCAGCTTGTCACGTTAAACCTGGATTAAGGCATGCTAAGCCTCGGCAGTGCTCTCGCTCAAGTTAGCCATCGAACAAATAGGCAGCATGTTACTGACATGGACGGGGTGTGGGGGCTATCCGAGGGGCCAGTCACTGAGTCTGACAAACTTAACATAAATCCAAATACCCCCCCCCCCCCCACCAAATGCATCTAAAACCTGCAACCACCTACAACCTTCTAAATATCGTGACTATTACAAGAGCTGCCCAGGTCTCTCTTATGCACATCATGTAAAGGTGAGGGCTATCAGCCCCATCCGCTAGCATTCTAAAGACCAACATCTGACTTGTTAAGTTTGTGTACAATCTACAGTGCTGGTAGGTCTGCGTGTTTCCATAAAAGGCAAATCACAAAAGGTCAGCCTGAAACGCTCCAGAATATCATTGTAAATTGTCAGTTATAATAACCCTTAACATTAAAAATGTTTTTTTTTTTATTTAAAAAAGCCATCATTGCAAAAAAAGGTTTGCTACAGCATCACCCAGGACTAAGGTAAAGCAATTAAGAAAATAGAGTCGGACGAAAGTGTTAGACATTACATAAACAAAATCATATTATATAACAGCAAATGACTTCAGTCTGGACTGAAGGTGAACCAAAGCTGTAAACTTTCAGACAAACGTCTACAGCGAAAGGTTAGATCTTCGGCATCAGAACAAAGGTGATTCAATTTTCAGAAAAGAATCCAACCAGAAATAAAAAACAGCAAGTAATTAAGGGAAAGTACAGAGCCCCGTCACTAGGGTAACATCATAATGCTTCTCCTTCCTGACAAAGATGTCAGTGTGGTCAACTTCACCGCTTCTCTTCTCATTTAGTCCATAAAAATTGCATTATAAAAAGTGCTCAGAAGCACCATTAATGTTTTAATTCTTCCTAGACTCTCACATTCACATAGCTCCATGTTTTATTGGGAAAACCCAGGTTAAGGGCTTTGCTGGAAAGAACATTAAGCTTTTTTCACCAGAGCTTTCACCCAACAAGGTTTCCCATTTTTACAGCTGCAGATTCTACTGGAGCAATGTGCTGAAATGCTTTGCTCAAAGGCACATCAGCAAGGCCCCTGCTGAGACTTAAACCAGCAACCTTCAGGTTATAAGAACACAGTGGTTAAGGGCATGAAATCTGGACTTAAACCGGCAACAACTCTTATTGAAAGCCTAGCTACTATATTCAAAAATGAAACAGAAAAATATTACCTTTGACCTGACCACAACTCCACTATTCTGGCATTTGTACTATTACACCCCCCCACCCCAAGCAGGTTTCCAGTCACCCTCAGGACTTGTCACACCAACAAAGTAACCATGGAAGCAAAGGTTGGATCATATGGCCCATTTCCCCCCCCCCCCCCATCCCCTTCCCCAGCAGTGTTCTTCTGCTATAAAAGTGGTAATACAAATGCTGTTGAAGGGCCTCCTAAAATTTCGGCGAAGCAGAGCCTTGCAGGTGAGACACTGGCCTCCTGTTGAAACCACCCCCCCCCCCCCCCCCACACACACACACACCAAATCCTTGATCTAACATGTCTACTGTGCTCTCAACCAAACTGTGCAACAGTAGCCCTGTGGCCTCAGCACACCTTAGTGACTTGTGATGTAATCCACTCACTGCGGCAGTGGCGAACCCATGACCTCACTGGTGATTAACCTGAACACAGGAGTAGACACACAAGCAGGGCCGCAGCCTCCCATTACAGTGCAGTAAATAAGAATTTAAAAGTTTTTTTTTTTTTAAAAAAAGAAAAAACATGCACTTTTGCAACTAGCAAAGATACAAATCTGAACCTTTACAAACTGCACCACCTACAACATCAGAAGTTCAGAGTCAGGCAGAAGCTTCAGCTTCCTGTTTTTAAATCCTGCTGAGAACTGAATTACAGATAGCCTTTTTTGGTTATACAAGCCTTTGTCAGGGGTAAACGATTCAAAAAGTCCGTTCTTATACGGTTTACCCGTGCTAAAAAGATGGCAGATCAGCCTAAGGTTAAAACACCAATTCCACATTCGATTCCTGCAATAGTGTTTTCAGTAAGGCCCTTTATTGAACAAAGGGAATTCTGTTACATCCATCAGTTTGCAACAGGTAGATATTCAACCAGGTCGGTAGAATTTGTAAAACCATTAAAAACATCCCTAACAGATGGTGGCTAGCAAATGGGAATTTAAAATGTGCTCATTTTTGTGGTCAAGCAGCATTACTTAAATGAGGCTCAAATCAAGAGTACAACTACCCATGGCATCATTCCATGATGATTTCATTTTGCAACATTTTACCATGTGCTTTCACTGTTAATCCTCCCTATCCGTTTTTGGCCCATTTATAAAAACTTGCCTCAATCTGCAAGTGTTTTTACCGCTTAAATTTAATTTACCAGACAACATGCAGAAGTATATTTTTGTAAAATCTAACGCATCAGATGCCTCATGCAATACTCCATTTTCGGCGATATCTCTGGCAAATAATACCACAGTATGGATGTTTCCGTACTATACCCAGAGCTGGTTGAAACTGACATTTTATAATATCCCACGGATTCCCGCTTTCACTTCAAAGGGCATTAAGCGGTCGAGCAAAAACCGTTTTTCATTATTATTTAGACTTTGTGACTTATGGATGACACATGAGCAAGACGTTATTCCGAAATTACCGTTAAACAGGTTTTTTTCCACACCCTGCATCTCGACCTACCAGCAGATCTTAAGGTTTCCTAAGGGCTGCTGAAAAATTAAATACGGAACGCTCATATTCAGCGATATGACAACGAAAATGACATGGTTACGTGAGCGGCACTATGGGGGAGTATCAGGTCCATTCCCAGCCCTGATATTCAGACGCCCCCAGCCCCCACACTCTCCACACAGCCCCCTCCATTTTACCCCCTCATTCACAACCCTCGCGTCCAGCCATCCGGCCACACTCCCGGGACCGATGTCACACTCAACATTATGGAATACTCACCAAAACGAAATAAGCACGAGACTGAAGGCCAAAGAAACATCAGTGCTCACCTGAACGTTTTCTGATCCACTATGAAGTCCATAACAGAGATTATATTGTCTAGCTCTTTAAACCAAGGACCGTTTCACATACATGCGCGCACATCCAAACGTACTAAAGGCGCGCATCAGTCGATGTGTTACTATATATACACGTATACTACTATGTACATACGCGTATTTATATTTTCCATAGAATTAACTACAAACGTTATCGCCTTGGGCTTGCATTTCTGTGGTTGCTCAACAGCGGATGCGTTAGCAACCGGGACTAGGCAACAAACTATATGTGTTACCTACACTGTAGCATCTGGTTACCGGGGTAAAAGGCATGCAAATCTCCCGGTCCGGCGTGTCCACGTTCGCCAACCGAAACACTTACACGGGGGATAAGCAGTCTAATTAAAAAGGCATATCTGTGGCGTTTTCCGGGCTGCGCGAGCTCGCCCGGCTCGTGCCCCGGTTCTTCACCGCCTAAGCCGCCCATGTTCCTCCCTCTGCTCTTCATCTTTCCCCGGCTTCAAGCCCCCTTGGCTCCGTCCTTTCGGAAAATTATCACCGACCACGACAGTTCGCATCAGCTCGGATAACAAATTAATAAAAGCAAACAACAGGGGGAAATAAAAAACGTCTCACCTTCCAGAAGACGCTGTATTATAGAGTCAATGTTTAATTTGTCCGGCTCCGCCATTTTACTTAATTTTTTTGGTCGTTTTCAAGCAGTCAAGTCTTTCTCCCCCGTTGCTCCCTCAATTCGTCGTCAATACGATTTCCCCTCAACAAAACAGGTGAAGCGGCGATTTTTTGTAATTTTATTATATAACCGGAGAACAACAGATCCGCCAATTCCAGCCAACTTGCTAATGACTGTTCCCGTCTTATCTTTAGCTAGCTATCGATAGCTCACGTTAGCCTGCTCCCTAACTTATCCGCACTATCGATAGCTAGCTAATATATAAAGTGGATAATAAGAAACGAGGAATGTATATTCAGTATAACCCCTCGCGCCTTTTCACTACCCCGTTTACCCAAAATTCCTCTGTTTCTTATTCCTTCCACTCAACTTTCAAATTAAAAGGGCCGTGTTGTTCGAAAGGGAGAGTAAAAGAGGGGTAGGAACACGCATCCGATTGGGTAGGCGCGGTGTCAATCTCATAAGAAAGTACCACCTTCGTCTCCGTCTTCTCGATTTTAATTGGTCACAAGTCGGCTCCGCAAGCGTATTGCTGCCATCCCGGGATCCGCCTTAGGGTTGTGTGGGATGACGTCAGCAGAGTTGAAAAAGGGCGAAGGAGCAAGCCGGTCTCTGCGAATAGTAGCGGCTCGTGGTCCTAAAATCGGTAGTATTGCTCATTTTCTTTATGTTTCTCAACTTTACGATTTCATGCTGAAAGACATGCCATTCTAAAATGCAAATATATAACATATATGCTACAGAATGCGTGTAATAACCACCGTGACTTGTCGACCGTTCGATTTCACCTGACCCGTGAATGTTTTACATTTCTAACAGTCCATCCATCTTCCATCTTGGAAATGCTAAATACCATATTACAAAAGAACAGTCGACATGTTGGTGTAACTGTAGAAAAGTTTAAAGCACATAAAACCGACAGAAGTTTATCCTATTAAAGATTTTTTAATCGTCTTTGAGACAATAACGCATGTCTTCGGTACATGAAGTTTTGAGAAAACTACAATTCCCGCAAATCCTCTTCATGCCTCGATCACCAAGTAGCACGGGAAAGAGCGCCATCTAGTGTAGATTCTTTTTCAGCGTTATAGACAGCTAACTGTCCCAGAACAAAATGGCTTTCCGTTACAACTGAATGAACGTAATACTGAAACGCACCGAGCTACGGGAAGTGATAGCAGTGTGACAGAATGAAATAAGTTATACAGATCATTATACCAAATACTACTTCTCAAATTGATGGTTTCATGGCTGTCATGGAATCTGATTAAGCCAAATTTTAAGTCTTTGAACGCTAGACATGTTTGAATGCCAAAGCTTCAGTCTCCTGGGCTGTTGATTCGATGTGTGATAATGGATTTCCTGTGTCTGTATAAGATTGCTCTGTCAGTGCAAAATAAAATTGTCAGTATGCCGTGCCGTTCCGGATGCCTCTCTGTGCTTTATGGGATAGACTTACGCCACCCTGAATTGGGTAAACTGCATGGAAAAAGTATGGATGGGTGTGTGTGTGTGTCTGTGTGTGTGTGTGTGTGGGCGTGCGTGCGTGTAAAACTTGTTTTGGTCTCCACCTGTGTGACATCTTCTTTCCCAATGTTTGTATACCTCTATGAATTTCCTAATCTATCCCGTGGGTTTCACATCATTACTCATCCTTTCCTAGATATTCCAGCAATTATCAGCAACTTCCATCTGCCTGTCTTTGTTTCGTTTCGTCTTTTTCTGTGTGGAGTTTCGGGTACAGGAGGGATCAGACGATGTTATCGTCATGGGCAATGACGCAGAAATGAGGCCGGGGCGTATGGTGGGGAAAGGGGGTCGAAAATGGCATGTTAGAATAAATAATTTCTACTTCATTTTTCATAGTCACGTAGAGGTTTCACAATGGAGATATATGTAACATCTGTCAAAAAAAAAAATCATACTTAAACCGATATATGTAAATACACAGATAATTGATTTTTCAAAAATAAATAAATAAAACTGCATCTTATTACAAATTTTGCATATTGAGCTTTTTTTTCCCTTAAGCACTGACTCTAAATCAACGTTTCCTTTGGAGTGTTTGCCATTCACGGTAAACTTTTGCCAGTTTTTATGGGAGAGTTCCTCTTGGTCTGCAGTAGGCACTGCAGACAAGGATCCAAAAGTAGTCAAGAAAGACCGACCGACAAGTTCAGTCTGGTCCAAACCGCCAAACACCTGCACCACCTTTAGTGCCCCACCCTTCACCTCACATTCCTCTACAAAAGCCCCCAACACAAGCGCTCCCTCAACACAGAGGATCCTACATCGAACCTGTACAGACCACCGCGCCTGCAAAAAGCAAAGGATTAAACATTGAAGACTTTTCTCTGTTGGGAACCCGGGGAACAACACTGAAGGTACTTAAACATTTCATTACTTTACAACCGGAATTTAATTTAATTTAATTTAATTAGTTCTAATCAAGTGTAACTTTTTTCCAGATATACAACAACATAACATGCATACCTGGCGACAATATGATACTTATACGAATAATTATCATATAAGAATGTAGTTTAATTATCAGAATATAGTTTAATTTATGTTAAGGTATACTGTTTTTTGGTGGTGGGTTTTCACATTTTATCTCATTTTGCATTTCCTTTCGATTTCAAAATGAAATACCCATCATTGGGATGTTTTTTTCTTTATGCTGAAACAGGGCCAATCACTCTTGCTTAAATTATCGAATTATCACATGTAATGCAAGCGGATATCTTTCCTATTGGGGAGTACATTTAATATCATAAGCAATCTACTTAGTATTTATTCAGGCGACTATAATAATGGGCATTTGCAATCAAGTCATATCAACATTAGTTTGCTAAACGTATCACATACCTGTGGAGCCAACACAGTTGGCTTATAGTATCTCGAGTCAACGTATCATGGGAAAAATGTCGCCCCTTTGCCCCACAGACAAACACCCCTGGGGGAAACCTTGTTCTTGCTTGTTGGGACCCAAAAACAGAGTGAGCAGCTATTGGTTACTTTCATAGAATCTCTCCCCTCCCCAGTCCGCGTCAGTGTTAAGAACCCTGTTGTGTATATTTTCTACGTCGTGATGATTCACGACTATTTTGGGGGGGACGGTCAATACACGCAGTGAAGCCTTCAGCACGGAAGTATGGACTGCGGTCAAAGGGGGGGGGGGGGTGTTTGTCACCTAGGGTTGCTGAGACATGGGTTTGGAAGTGGAGACTATCCCCCAGAAAACAGAGTATTTTATGGACGTGTCAGGACTGGTCCTCGGGCCCTAGGGCGTGTCATTCGTCATAGCTTTGTTTTTAAATGTAGCCTTTAGCTACAATGTCTTGCACAGACTTGCCCAACTCATATGCCCAGAGTGTCAGCATGCAAACGGAAGGGCGATGCAAGACCACGTCATTGCACAGCCACTGATGGTCGAGATTTTTAACAAATAGGACTTGACCCCCTACCCATTTTCTCCCAGGATGGGAAACGCAGGGATACACATCGTCTGTGTGGCGTTGGGGATTCTGGGTCTAGTTGCAGCCATCATCTGCTGCGCCATCCCCAAGTGGAGAGAGTCTTCCTTCACGGGACAGAACATCGTCACCGCGCAGGTACTGTCATTCCCTCCAATTTTTTCTCCTAGTTGATAAAAAAAGTAAAACAAGTTATTTGTTCATATATTGTGAAGCAGTTCAGTGATGAGCCTCATTCTCCAAAATGATACCTGTCATGGATTATTGCCTCTGGCCTAGTTTCTTAAACAACTGTGCCGCCCGGTTAAGTTAACGTTGTTAAATGTGCCCCAGTGAAAGTGTGGCAGACACAGAGGTGTGGAAACCAGATGCAGGAACCCTTTGGGTCAACACCAGTATGAATTTTCTGCTCTCCCCCACGCAGGAGACCACAGAAGGGCTTTGGATGTCCTGCGTGGTGCAGAGTACGGGGCAACAGCAGTGCAAGGCCTATGATTCGCTGCTCATCCTCAGCTCCGACTTGCAGGCGGCCCGCGCCATGATAATCATCTGCTGCATGCTAACCGTGATCTCTGTCCTCATCCTATTCGCTGGTGCCGACTTCACCACCTGCGTGGAGAACGAGGACGCCAAGCCGCGCATCGCGCTGACAGCCGGCATCGGCCTGATACTCGCTGGCCTCCTGCTTATCATTCCAGTCAGCTGGACGGCCAACAACATCATCCGTGACTTCAATAACCCACTGAACCCGCAGAAGATGGAGCTGGGTGCCTGCATCTTCATCGGGTGGGCTGGCGGAGTGCTGCTCCTACTGGGCGGAGGGCTGCTCTGCTGCTTCAGCAAAATGCGCTCTGGGGGCTCGGGTGGCACTGCTAAGTACTATAGCAACAGTGCCTCTGCACCCAGCAAAAATTATGTTTAATTCAGGGGGGGTTAGGGGCAGACAGCCTCAGGGGGCACTTGAGGAGAGACTAGGGCGACAGGAAAGTCAGGAAATAGAGGAAATAACATGGGGGCTATCACAGACAAAGTGCATTATAGAACTAAAGGATAAAATGTAAATACTACTAACTTGGCAGGTTTCGTTAGTTGTGGTGAGGAAAAGCTCTGGCGGCTGGGACACACTGTATATACACAATGGCTCCAGTAGGGGGAGACAAATATCTAGAGAAGTATGTTAGTTAACCTTTCATAATATGTTTACTAAATATTTTTAAAAGACTTCTTTTTGAGTTCTTTTCTATAACATATTAAATTTGAGGACCAAATTCAGTGTAAAAACCTGCCATCAGCTAATTTTGGTGGGGGGTGAGAAATGTAACTGTCAGGTATACGGTACAGTGTCTAATGCCTGTAAGTGTGTAAAGAAGTATTCAGATTTACGGATTTGACGTCTTCTTAGTCAGGATTAAGCAGGAGTAAAACACCAGCTTTGTTTCTCATTGTTTTCCAGCACTGATATTTGCCAGCACACAAAAAAACTAATAAAACTTATAAAACTGTTGAAAAATGTTACGAAAACTTTATTTTCATTTTTCAAAAAAAAAAATAAAAAAATAAAACCAGCATTATCATATTATATTAAAACCTAATTGTATTGACTTGAAACCAATAAAACTGCAATGAAATTACAGAAGAAACATATGACATACTTGGAACCAAATCTCTGTCAAAAAACGATGACAACTTCAGCCTGTAAAAGAAATGTTACCGCTCGGTAAAATACTGTCGTGCTCTTCTCAGCTAAGATACACATGCTCCTCCCACATCACCACGCCTGCTGCTCCACCGCTCTTATCCGCTACACCACTCGATACCTTCTCACATTTTTTACACAGCTTATGTTGTCCCTTCTATCCTTTCCCTGCTCCTTCTGTGCCTCAGTTCTTGCCCTCCAGCTCGCTGACTCTCTGAGTCAGCTCCTCCACAGTCGCCTTCAGCTGCTTCAGTTCCTCCTGGATGGAGCGCAGATCCTGGAGAGGAATGAGTCGTGTCAGGGCATTAAAGAGTGATAGTCCAGAGAAGTGCGATAAATAAATGTGGTCACTGCATCACCAAGACAACACTGGCGCAGTTCCTCTCAGAACGTGAGGTGTTGACAGTATTCTCTTACCGCACTGTCGCCGTTCCTGTTTCCACTGCTGCATGTTGTGGTGCTGAGCAGACTCTTGTGAACTTTGAACTCTTTGGTTTTAGTTGCCACGAAGCCATCCTTCAAAGAGATGAGGATCGGTTTGCCATCCTTGCCCGCAAACCAATCAGAGGCCTCCACCGAAGGTTCAGGGCCAATCGTGTCTGGGTAAAGGTCTTCCTGGAACAGGTCAGACTGAGAACAAAGATGACAAAAATCAGTGCTCAGAGTGCATGAGAGGGGAACTCCACAGAACAAAGAAGGACGTTTGGTGGACACATTTGGTCACACCAACATCTTTGAACTGTCCCTGTGACATGGACAACCAATGCCAGCTGAGGAACGCATACCTTCCGAGGTACAGTCATGACAATGGGTTCACACTTCCGCTCGTGAAGTTTGTAGAACCTGACAGTAGAGGAACACACACACAAATGTCAGAACGTTCCATTGCAGGCGGCCCCTGCTACACATGAGGGGACGAAGGGCAGGTTCTTGGGTCTCACCGGGAGATCTCGCACTTGTTGACCTCCAAGCCTCTCTTGGGCATGTAGCCCATGCCCTTTTGGCTCTCCTTGCTGCTGTACATGGACAGGTAGTGCACGTAAGGTGCTTCATCCGTCACCTCATAGTACCGAATGCTGCTGTCTCCCTGGGAAATGGTGGTGCAGTGTTACAGATCAGCAAAACAGCCACCATAGCCCCCCCGCACACACACAAACACACCATCCGCCCACTACAAGGTGCAACACAGCTGCTCTCAAGCGCTGAGCACGGAAGGCAGGTCAAGACATGATGGCTTTCATACTAAACATGCTTACACCTCTGTGTAGATCGTGGTGAGTTTGCACGCACATTCGTATACTCTGTACTTCAATGCATTGAAATGTAATGAAACAGCCATGGCGACCCTAAGTGAATATTAACACGTGTTCTGATGTTGGGTTTAGTGCACAATTGTGATCTCCAGGTCATGGTCAGCTTCAAGCAATGACACAAATAACAAGTCAGCCCAAGTGCGCATGTTGGTAGGTATTTTTTTTTTTTTGCATAAAACTGGTTTCATCCTTACCTTCCCACAGAGGTAGATGATTCCGGTGTCAGGGTCAAAGAATGGCAGCAGGACCCCGCTGCTCGTATCCAGGTCTTGTAAGGTGAGGGCCTCTGAGAAATTATCCTATCAAAACACGGCAGCAATTAGTACTGCTGTGGCCATCCACTAAACCTCCAAGCCACTAGGGGGCGACAGCCACAAACAGGAGGAGGTTACTTACTGGGTCCCACAGTGCCACCTGCCTCTCACTCATACGACTGAAACCAGTGGTCAGGATCTTGCCCTCAGACACAAACACTGCCCTTACGGGCCGGTGACCTTCATGGGGCTTCTCCTTCTCCTGAAAAAGGGTGAGCAGGGGACCATGTGACACACATGAAGGGGGACCAGAACCTCACATTTCAACAGACTGATATCAAATAATCAGGTGACACCCTGTGGTCATGATACAACTTTTTTATGGTCCAATTTCAGGGTTGCTCAAATCAGTCCTTGTGGACCACCAGACAGTCCAGCTGTAGAGGGAGCAAAAATGTGGACTTTCTGGGAACTTACGGAAACCCTGAACTCCAGGCACACAGAACATGGAGCCGGGGTGGGTGGATGTAAACCTGCAACCCTGGGGAAAGTCGGGGGGGGGGGGACTCACAGCGATGACAGTGCCTTTGCGGGGGTCCAGCAAGCGCAGTTTCTTGTCCTTGCAGGACGTCAGGATACGTGATCCATCCAAATTCCAGCAGGCGCTGTAGATGAGGTCGGTGTGGACGCTGTCGATCTGCACCACGGCCTGACCGCATGCCACATTCCACAGGATCACCACATTATCGCAGGCTGGTGGCGGGAGGGAGGGGGCAGGGTGTCAGAGCTACGATCAAGAGCTGGTAAGCGGATGCCGCCATACAGGCAGTGACAGAGGACAGCCCCGAGGGGTCCAAAGGGGACCGTGGGACATACCAGCAGTCAACAGCACGTTGTGGGCCGTGGGGTGCCAGCTAAGGATGCCCACTCTTTTAGAGTGGCCCTCCAGTTTCACCACAGGCTCTCTCAGTGGGGAAGTCAGGCCCCCGTCTGGGATCTCCCAAATCTGTTGAAGGGCCACAGGTAAAATGTTAGCCATTAGCATGATGCTAACCACAGTCCGTATGCCCATTCCCTCTCCGGCTTGTCCCTCCGCCCCACGACCCTCACCATGACAGTGCAGTCCTCTGAGCCGCTGGCAATGATGTTGTCATTGTGAGGGCACCACTCAATGTCCAGGACCGGCCCTTTGTGACCGCACACGGTGGGGTAGGACATGTCGATACGGCCCGTCTGGAGAAGGGGGGAGGTGGTGGTTACTGTGTGCTGAAGTAAACTCAAGATTCATGCATCCATATATGAATGTGCAAATAAATGAATACAGACACACACGGAAATCCCATTATGTACATGGTGCCCAGAAGGTGGTCAGACACAAGACTAAGGGCAAACAAAAAGTGAAAAATAAAAATTGGAGATGAGCGATAGCATCAGGAAACTGATTCCAAGTCAAGAGTTAAGCCCCCAGTTACCCATAATGCCTTTGAGCTGCCTAGGGTTGAAGGTTCTAGGTGTAACATCATTCTTCTCTATGCTGCTGCTGCTGCCCTTTCTAGCTCAAACTTCCGTTAGACTCAAGCTCAGTTAACGATTGGAAAATTCCTACTGTGGGCTCAGTCATCAGCAGCAGCTGGTGTCACTCATCCAGATAACCAGTAGAATAACCATAGTGGCCAACAAATGGTTTCACTGGAAGTGAAGTGAACTTTGGAGTCTCGTGTCTCCCATAAATGAACGAGAAACGGAACCACACAAAAACAGATGCTTCCTGAAGGGGAAGATATACCTCAGCAATAAAATTTTAATCGCACATTAAAAAATAAATAAAGCTTGCTTCCTGCTCTGCCGAGGAGTTGGAGGATTCTCAGTGATTAGGTGTCTGTCATGATATTCTTCGTGTCACATTTCACATCTTTGTAAATCTTGATCTGCAAACATAAAATTGTGACTGGAGCCTTCTCGCCACCAGATGTCGTGGGACCTTGAAGAGATGGCCATCCCTGCTGCTTCGCCTCTTGCTCAACGCTCAGCTCTTTCTAATTTTATCTCTGGCTATCACTTAGTCCTTTCGCCCTTGCTGTTCAGCTGAAACGTGCACTGACTTTGTTCCGTTCATGGCGTTACGGAAGCATAACTAGCCCCCGAGTCTCTCTCCTACACTAGTAGGAGCTGGGAGGGAGTAAAAACGTGAACTGTCTGGTAGGGAGCACGGAGGGAGCAAAAACATGAACCGACTGTGCATCCCCGAGGACCGTATTGATAAACACTGCTCTGAAGTCTTGAACCTGAAATCTCTCTACAAATTTCTTTAATGGTGAGAAAATATGTGGTTGTTCATGGAGAGATCAGGTGAACGCAAATTGATTATTAGTTCACAAATCGATCTGGGGGCTCTCTTTCTTTTTAGCATCGTACTGCATTGACTTCACTAAAAATCCTCCATAGTTAAGGACCGGCATACGACATAGGAGGAGATAAAACACGTGTTTGTTTACACCTATTTCCGCTGGAAGCCCCGCCTCCAACTTCCTGCTTCCAACCGCAGTGACAGAGAAGGTTTCCAAATATGGAAAAAAAACGCAACAGGCCAGTGAGCGACATGCAAAACAAAAGCCGGCCCCAGACTTCCTTATTTAAGAAAGTGTTCTTTCTTTTACTCAGAATCTGTATTTCAAAATCTTGAGTGAATGTCTCGCCTCAGCCGGTAGAGCTAAACGTCGGTTACGCATTTGGTTTGGGGGAATCTAACTGACAAATGAACAGCTCACGTTCCCTTTCACACTCAAAGCTGTTGCATTAACGGCACGGTTTCAAGAATGAAACAAGAAACTATTAGCAAACGCAGTCTACCTTTCTTAAGAGTCTTATTATTTTGCAGGACACGATGGTGTGACCTAATTATGACATCATCAATGTCCTTAATTTACAATGTAGTTTTATTTACAACCACTAACCTTTAACCAATTGCAAAGGCACTTACTTAAATAATTCAGATAGATGGCCTTGCTTAAAGACTAGGCATCTATCTTCCATAGTGGATCTACTGAATATATGAACGTAGCATGTTAAGCATGTTAATTGAAACTGTCATTTGTGATTTTGTTTGTTTTGTGGGCTGCTTTAGTGAATGTTACAAAACAGAGATGCTGGTGGCTTGAAATTTCTTTGGAATAGAATGAAAAACCCTCCACAGAACAGCCAGGAACTTTTAAACTAGTGCCTGATGAACTTCTCTTCCACTATCATCACTCCAGATATCTACAGATGCTCTGTGCTGTATCCTGCAGCGATGCTACGGCAGTCAGCCTTAACAAGAAATTTAGCTCAAAATGAATGAATGTGTCACTTGTTGCTTGAATCTTACCGGATGCCTTCCATCAAACCATCAAGTGCTATTCCATCACCCAACAGGTCAACCCAACATTATGCTGAAGAAGCTCATTAATGCATGTGATACGACTGTCAGTTGCCTGGCTTTACTCATAAAAAAGCAACTGTACAGTCATTCGACACTTCAGATCCACTTAATGCCAGTGAAGCCTGACAGTGTGCTTCCCAAATCACTCGCACTGCTGACTGCACGCAGCAGTTGCACTCTTCACAAATTATTCACAAGCAGCTCGATCGACAGACCATTGTGTGAAAGGCAAGAAATTGGTGCAAAACGAAGTGGCATGTCTACATGTGGGAGGTGTTATAAGAGCTACAAAAAGTCTGCATTGACCTTGCCTTGAAGAAGCATCTATTTATATTAAATGAATTGCATTTTTTAGGTTTTGTTTTTAACCAAGCTTTATTGCATTGGCGGGAATCCTGAAATGGAGACTCAAAGTTCTGCATGTTTCTCTGTTTGCTACAGGTGAAGAAATGATGCCCCCCCCTAGGCCTCCACACCTACCTTACTTAGGGGTAGCACCATGAAAGCCCCTCCACCACTGGCCTCCACGATCATGGCCACAAACTTGGGGTTCACGGAGCAGAAGGTGCTGTCCCAGGTCATCTGGGAGATGCGGATGTCATCGTAGCACTGATCAGCCTTCACTGCCTGTCCGAAGACGTGGCGAAACTTGCTGGTCCTGACCACTTTCCTGGACATGATGGACTGTGGTGACAGAGAACATAGACAGAGATTAATGGGGGCAAAAAGAGACAGGTGGTTAGGCAACAGGAAATTGAACTAAAATTGCCTACATTTTATATTTCCAGACACAGCTAGTGTTAACAAAAATGATTGGAACACCAAAACTTGTTTCATTATCATCAAACATCATGTTTTCCTGTTCTCCACCATACTCTCCATGCTACATCCTATCACCAATGAAACATCCAGGTTTCAAGTGTTTAAATGCTCAACCATACTCGCGAAGCATTTTTTAAGTTTCACAGTTTATTAAGTAAAGGAATCGGCCTTCACACCCCGGTCCACATCAGCCCGGACTAAGCCATGGGTCAGGCGGGGACATGAAAACGGCACTCGCCGCGCCGGCTGTGTGTCAGGCCGGCGCTCCTCCAGAACACGCTGAACTGTCATGCAGGAAGAGGAAGTGGCAAGGCTTATGAAACCGCCATGCCCCGAAAGAGACAAATGCAGACTGAAAGGATAAAGACATATAAGACTGTGGGGAGCGCACGTACACGGACATTACTCAGGATAGTAAATACCGCGATCTACTGGCATACAGTGCAAATATTCGGCAGCAAGAGTAAAGACAGCGGAGGGACAGCAAATCCGGCCGTGTGTAGCCACTGACAAAAGCATCGAGAGTTTTGAAACTTCCTTTTGTCTGAACACATTTTCGCTCGCCCTTGCGATACATGCAGTGACACACCCTCGCGCATCCTCGACTTTTATGGGCAACGTTTTCCAGGCTCCGCCTCTTTTGCCATATAAGGGTGTCCCGGGAAGTAGTATCAACTGAAAAATATGGGTCCCTGTCTTTCACCATGAACATGTATATATCTACTTGTCATATTTTGTATCGTACATACATTATCACTTAAAAATGTATATAAAATGCAAGTGCATCAGTAAAACACTTATTTATTTAAAATAACAACTATAATTAATTACCAGGAAATACCACTTAACATAAAAGACAATTGATTTCCATGAAAATAAAAGCTATTTTTTTTAAACAGAAACGAAATGGCAATAGTGACATTTCACAAAAGGCGGGGGGGGGGGGGGGGTGGGGTGGGAATGACCAGGTCAAATATGCCTCCGTTGCCACGTTCAGTTTTTCTTATCCACTCACTCCTCACAGACGGCAGTGATCACATGAATAAAAGTTACAGCGTCCAGCCAAATTTGATGTCATGCACCGAAACAAAAAAAAATCAAAACGGCTTCAGTTGTTTGACTTTCGCTAAAATGTAGACGTCAGTCACATCATTCGGAATTGGGCATGCATTAAATTTATTTTGCAGTAGATAGTATAATACTGCATTGCATCTACTCCTTAAACCCATGAAATGGAGATTATTCTGTCCAGATCTTCGTATAGGGTCTATACCGGATTTCGTTCACATGCAATTGAACAAAAGAACATCAAAACAGATGTAGTGTGGTTCACGTCGGAGAGCTTGGAGTTAACATTCAGAAAGACTTGTTAGCCATCTTATTATTATTATTATAGTTGTTAGGCATATCCTACTTTGATTTCCCATCAAGAGCTCAAATTCTAGTATGAATTCTGGAATAAACTTCAGGTATAATTATTTTAATTAGACACATAACCTCATCCCTCGATCTGCTTTAATATTACGCATGCTTCAGCAGTCATGGAGAAAAACGTGAATTTTCAGAGCACATCCTAAAATATTCATGACTTCGGAACGCGCATGTAAATTGACGGAATGTTTCACACTGAACGGTCACGTCCGCAAAATTGCAGTAAATTAACCTATGAACAAAATATTTATGCTGCTATGAAGAACTGAAGTTTTTGAAGAAATAGACTCGTATAGACACACTTCCTCTAATCTGCAGCCGCGCCTAACTTTGAATGTCCAAATCCGTTACACCGAAACGGTAAGTCAGCTCGGCCCCACCAGAAGTGCATCTTATCAAAATCCAGTCTTACATTTACTTTTAATTAGAAAACTCGCCAATTCAATCATGAGCTGAGGCTATAAGCATATACAGGTTATTAAAAAAGAGCACATGGACTTAAATTCACAACAGTTGCTGTAAGATGCAAAAAGAGATGGGGGTAGTCACATTTAAGCGCGCAGTTATAGGAGTCGCAGAAGAGACGGGCTGACCTGCTGTCAAACGGGAGGAGAGGCACAGGTCCGGGCTGACGTGAATCCGCCAAAAGGGAGACTGCGAGAAGGAGAGATTGTGTGCCGGTAGCCCAGATAAGACCTTTTAAAGTGATGGAGGAAGTGAAACAGGCAGAGATGGGAAGGGGAGGTGTCTTTTTTAAGTTCGAAAGTAGAGCAACACAAATTACTGAACTTCAAATGTGGGTACTTTAAGTACCCAGACTTAAAACACAATTTATTTACGAACTAAATTCCCACCTATTTCAACATATCGAAATTTGAAAAGAAAAAGAAAGATTTGAATTTGCTTAACATAATTATAGTTGGTAATATAGGCATATTCTTCAGTGTTTTGTCCCATACACAGGCCCATGTTCTATTGTTCTAGACAATTATTCATGATCATGTCCGATCTCGGCCAATACAAGCTATAATTTCAGCACTGACTCAAAGAAAACCGCTACCTGAGCTAAAAATGCATTAGACGCTGAGACTGTGCAAAAGGAAAACACGACTGTGGTATTTCTTCAGATAAGTAGCCTACCTACCCTTTCGTGAATCATCTGCGACATGCCGTTAGTCTGCGGTACACGTATTCATTTACAACCGTTCTTTAAAAAATAAATGTCCAGCCAATGGAGGGCGTTTTGGCAGAGCGATGGTTTACTACAATTCATCGTTCACTTTAATAAATATTAAATATTTAATAAATAAAGATGTCTCAAAGAAACCGTGGTATTCCGCAGTGTAATAAAAAACTATAGTTAAATGTAAGACAGACTGCAGGTTTGAAAATATAGAGTTTATTGCACAACTTTTTAGAGAACGAGGGCCTGTTTTCCTGACAAGAGTTGAAAAAATATTTACCTGTGTCGGGGTAAAGGTAAATGAACAAATCATAAAACTGATATCGTGTTGGAGGAAACCTACTGTGATAAAGGGACAATAACATACTAACGTTTTGCAAATAAAGTCAAGCAGCCAGAGTCGCCATAAATCACCCGTGAGCCTTTTCACATTCAAATTGTACAGTCGGGTAGAGACGCCGAGCTCGCCTTCCCCTCCAAGGCGCCTGCACCTGCTCTGCGGTCATTACGACGTTACGCGCTTAGCCCAGCAGGTGGCGGTAAGACGCGGATGTGAGACTTGGCCTGAAGCTCTCGGTAAGAGACGCGGGGCGGATGAGAAGACAGAAGAAAAACTGGCGGACCGACCCTCGGAGGCGCCCATTCAGCCTTAATCGGAACAGTTGCCTCTACGTTTACGCGATTTATACAGTATTAGAAGTACTAATCACCCTCAGAGTAGTTATGGTTAATTTTATTTATTTTTAAACAAACAGGCTATCCAGCACCAGCATACTAAAAACATTAGTTATACATTATAACGGCTATTATCAACATAAAAATTTACAGTGAAGGATGATGGCCGGGTTCCAGTTCTGAAAAGCAAATCTGTCGAAAAAGCAGAGGGGTGAATATTTTGCCCTCCCCCGGCCATTTCTCGCCCCATCCCCCCGTGCAGTCAGGTACAGACAGGTTTTTGACTACTACCGTCATCGTGATCTTTTCACTTAGAGGCTGATGGGCACCATTTCTCCCCCCTAGAAATAGCGAGTTCACAAGGGGGGGAGGGGGCGGGGGTGTAACCCACCCCTCACAGAAACCCGTTTTCAAAAAGGGAACCAAAGCCTTCACAATAAAACTACAGTTAAAGCATCCTGAGACAACCTGGTGACCAGCTCAACCATGAAGATTATTATTTTTACTTTAAACTCTAAATGTATTTAACAGACACATCCACCTTAGTGTATATCAGATTATGCATAGATATCGAGTAGTATTCCGAGGTATTTAAAACCCTTAGCATCCCAGACAGGAATTAACACCAAGTACCGATGTGACACATATCCACCACCTCAGTCCAGTGCAGCTTTGCCTGCCCAGTGACCATACCAACTGACCTCTGCTCTAGATCAAGTCTGTGGATGTGTCTCACTACGTCAAGAGTAAACACACATATAGGGATGGAACTGGTGACTAGATGCTCCCGATAATTAAAAAAAATAATCGTACACTCCACTTCCTATGTTGTAGTTACATGTCTAACATGCCCAATGAAGGTAGTCCATCTCCAAAGTCCCAAATCGCGGTGGATATCGCTGACCGTTAATCATCCCTGCTTAAATTTAGTTCAAAACATGTTTATATTTGCATAAAGTTGGCTTTACATTAATTATATTCATTTAATATAATTTTATAGTCATTTACTTTGACCCAAAGCCCTTCTTTAATAATAAACAGTATGGTTTGTAAGATATACATCTATTGTCCAAAGTTTGTCTTATATTTGAAGTGGTTTCAAACCCTTCCATATAGCATGCTGGTTTTTGATATGTGTGTATGATCTCGCTCCTCAAAATCGACCATCTGCAGGATCATGATGAACTATGTGGTAGTTAACCTGGCCTGTCCAATTCTGTTTCTACAGGGGGCACTCAGTCTGAGTACCAGTTTATTGTGTATGGAGCTACAACAGGCCCTCTGTCATGGAATGAGGTTTGGGGAGGGACGATTATATGCCTTTGTAGTACCGATATGCCTTTCTGTAGCCTAGCGGACTTAAATTCGTTTCCCGGCTAAGAGACAAGATACTTTGAGTTATGCAACTTCCTGTAGGGTGTACGAACGTAGCTGTGAAACACTGAATAAGCCACAGAGAAAGGTCTCATGTCATGTTTACTGAGCATTCAGCGACCTCAGCCTCCACTCACGAGTAACCAGCAAATGAACGAGGACAATCGAGCAGACGTTCTTTGTGACAGACGTGCAACAGTTTCATATAGATCGGGGGAAACCCACTCCTTACTGCTCGAGGCACATTCACCTCAAGCTGAATATAAAACAAAACTCTGACATACCCTACATTTTAAATATTTGCATTGTACTGCAACCAGAATGCCTGCATTTCTGAAAAAAAAATAAAATAAAATCTCAGTGCAGAACACAAAAACTCATAATGCCATTCCCTTTTTTACAAATAATAAAAAAAAGGATTCAACTGATATGTCTGGAGTTTCACTTTGATAAGATCAACCGTAAGCAAGCTGGTTTTCGCTTAAAAGACTTTCTGACTTCGCATTCAAAGTAATACGTCGCTCTTCTGCAAAAGCGACTGGATTCGTTTCAAATGCTGCGAATTACATCGAAAAAGGAAGGACTCGCAGGTTTTAGTGTTTGGCAATTTTCCACAAAGGACCCTAAGTATATATAACATAGCTATCTGCTGCACATCAGCAGAGAACTTTCCACACTACAGTACTACACAGTCCAGAATGCAGGTCAGCCCAGTCATGGAGGAGACGGTTCATTCAAGAGACCAGATGGCAACTTGATCTTCACTTGAGGCAATGATTTCTTATATATGCAACTACCAAAGAATGCCAATCATGTATTAAGTGACAATAATAATAATCCAGACGAGGAATCCAGTCCAGGCCCAGTAACAGGAAAACACAGCCAGGGTAATCCTAGCAGGCAAGATCTGTGCATCAGGTGGTACAAGAGTGTTTTCAACCGGCCCGTGAGCTCTGCTATGATGCATGAAGTGGGCTCAAGCCGGACCACATTGGCATAACATCTCCCACTACGTAACAAGCTACAGAAATTGTTAGAAAAATAAGGTTTGTCTGTGTTGAGGTAGCCAACGTCAAAGGTACTCGGGGGGGGGGGACATTCCTAAAATATACTGTCAGTTGGTGCAACAGATTTAATAAGGAATAAAATCAAATAAAAAGATCAGCATTTGAACAACCAGGCCAAGTCAAGCTGACCGTATGCTGATGCAGAAGTATTAAGATAGTGTCAAATGTGGAAATAGCTCGGAAGCTATGTGAAAAACCACATATCTAGCACAGTAATACTGCCAAAATGCACAGCACACTTCTGCAGTGCCGATGGCTGAATTTCTGACTCAACAGCACCCCCTACTGTGTAAGCTGTAACTGCATTCTGGACTTTTATTGCCACATTCCTTCTCACGATGAAATGTAAACACGGGGCCCCTGCCGCACTGCAAGAAGCCAAAATAAAACAAATAAATAAATATTAAATATATTATAAACAGAAATGTCAACAGATGATGCAGGTCCCTCTGAATGACACCAAGGAGGAAAAAAAAACATGATGCAAATGAATCTAAAGCCTGCAAACTGACATGCTAGTGTGCCACTTCTGACCTCCTTTGCATCTAACCACAGAAGGGCAGGGGGGGTGCATTTCTTCCTCGGTCAGCTTTCAAGGAGCCGTTCACTGAAGCGGTCTCTTGAACGGCGGGCGGAAGCTTGTGCGCGATCGCTGGCTTCTCGGCTTCTCGTGCGCGTGAGTCAGTGCAATGTGACGTCTTCGGTCGCGAATCTGCACGAGCGCAGAACAGGCCGCGGCGGACGGTCGCCCTTGCAAGGAGAGCGCGGATGCTCAAGCCTGGCCTGCTACAGCTGCTCTCCAGTGATTTAAATAATGAAAAAATCTGACTGGATGTCACTCATCACAGATCAGACGAGTGAAACAATTATCATGTAGGATACTGTTCTTTATTTTGGAGGATATTCCTATTGCTTAAGTGCCTAATATCTTAATGATGGCGAGTATTTGCAATTATGTGTAACTGAGGCTGTTGAGCGCTGGTGTAATTGTAATTCGAGGACCATTTCAAACTCTTGGCCCTTTGTTTTCTTTTGCAGGTCTTCTGACTCCCACAAACGTCACGTCACGCGAAGGACAGGCTTCGGCTCCTCTATCCGGTGTGTGTGTGTGTGTGTGTGTATAGGCAGCCCTGGGCAGATTGGACAGTCTACTTCTGCTAGTAAACTTGTAAACTACCACAGGCCTTTAGAGGAGAATCTGCCCCTAAACCTGAATGCATGTATAATGCGTAATCTTCAAGACTCTTGCATCGATTTTAAAGTAAAGTAACAGACACATACGAAGGGGAGGGAAAAAAAAAGGAACATGCTCTAATTCAAAGAGTCCCCCCCCCCCCCACCCATAGCAACCCCCCACCCCGTTACCCGGACGCCCCAGGCGTCAGTCGGAGGGACAGTGGTAGCTGTTGATCCACAGCAGGTCGTCCAGCACACCCCAGTGCAGGTAAAGGATGGATCCCACCACCAACACGTGCATGATCTGGTGACTGTTGCACCAGTAGTCAAAGAGGCCCGGGCGGAAGCGCTCGGGGATGCGGCTGATGTTGATGATGCCACCCAACACAGCCAGCGTGTCCATGGTGAGGAAGTGCCGCAGCGACGTGGGGCTGCCGCCGCCCACGCCCACCCAGCGCAGCACGAAGAAGGAGAAGCGGAAGAGCGCCTGCCAGGCGAAGGAGCGGAGACGCCGCACGCGGTTGCGCGCCGTGATGGCGCAGTAGATGGAGTAGCTCGAGAGCAGGATGTACGCCAGCAGGGCAGCGCTGCGGATGAAGGGGTAGCAGAGGAGGGTGCTGTACACGATGGGCAGGGCGCCTGTGTGCAGACAGAGGACAAGGCCTTAACCTCGAACCAATCGCAGCCAGCGATCTCTACATGAAACAGTTCAATCATTCCATTATTTGATTGTCTACTGAAGAGCTCATACTTCCATCTTAGGTGCAGTTCTGTAATGATGCAAAAAATTAGTCTGCATCTAACCAAAAAGACATTGAATCAACTACAGGTCAATCGACACCATTTACACCGTGATGCGGAATAACATGCCATCCAAATTTTCCATTTGACAATGAGGGAACGTGGAAAAAATACAGCATGTTTAATGGGGGCGTGCAGTAGCCCCGGCGCGGAGGGCCTCACCCAGAGTGTTGATCATGCAGATGCCGCACATATCGAGGGTTAGCAGCGTGTGGTAGACGGGCTCGCCGCCCTCGTGGTTCATGAAGAGGTGGTACACCACGGAGCCCAGCTGCGGGGACAGGCAGGCCAGGAAGTGGACCACGCCCAGCCAGGTGACGCTGATCTGGGACCAGGGGATGTTGAGGGGGAGCAGCACCAAGAAGCACAACAGCGGGATGCCTGCAGGGGGTGGGGGGCACAGCTGGAACCACTCAGTTTTGACAGAACAATGTCAAAATCGGGCAGTTCGGGTGGGGCAAAATGGTTAACTACCCCCACTCACAGACCTGATTCTGCACATGCACGTTTACTCAAGAGATTGGGTGCAGGAAAGGGGGGGGGGGGGGGAATTGTCATTTTCTGACCATTTTCCTCCAAACATAAAAAATAAGACAGAAGTAGAATATGGATTGGGTTTCGTATTTCGGTAAATAAAAGCCATCCTAATTTCTAATCCACTGAGACACGCATCTTTTCCCTCTCACTTCCTCTCTCACCTCCCCAGGTTCCAAAGTCAGATATTGTGCTGACCGGATGATACAGCACGGGGCATTTAACACCTCTGCTGAACACCCCCCCCCCCCACCCGCCATCGTTTCTGAGAGCACCGCATTAAGTCCATCCACAAGCCAGAACACACACCACAGACTAGAAATAAATCCCTGCTGATTTTACTGGCCGACGCCCGACGAATCCAGCCGGACTCTCCACCGTCGACAACTTCTACACCAACACACCTGAAAACATTCACAGCTGCGCCCAGGCCCTGGGGACAGTCCAGGCGTGAATCACTCATTTAGCAGAATTGCTGTCTGCTTCAAAGATGCTCAGTTCACAACTTTTCCCCTTTCAACAAAGTGTAGGGATACAGGCCTGCTTCACTACCTAGAAAATAAACCGACCATATAACACAGGCAGAATCATATACGATTTAGCCACTGTCGGTATGCAGCAGGGATAACCCTGAAGTAACAAATCACGGAGGAATTTGTCGGGTGTTGTGCCTTTCTGTCGACATCTTAAATTGCTCCTTGGATGCTGATTTCCCAGCGTGGATAACTGCTTTTAATGACTGTAAACAGGTCCCAAAACGCTCGGTTAACACCTTTACTCATTAAAGAGAAGGCTATATTTAGGATGCTATTCGAGGTAGGGGGTAAAAAACACAAACAATAACCATAGAAAACTAACATGCAACATGACCAACCCCTAAGCATAAAGTCGATGCAATTCTAGCCGAATTTAAGCGCCATCGCAGGACAAACATCAGACAAGGTGGTTTGCATTGCGGCTGCACTATCAGGTCGCCGGCAGTGATCCGAAACCTGTGGACATGTAGTAGAAACATGATCCGTCTTTCATTGCTCCCATGAGTGTGAAAAGTCTGCTCACCATGTGTGTATATGTTGCCCAGCTCGTTGTGCAGGTAGAATAGGCTTCGCACACAGTCCTGCACCGAGGAAATGGGCCTGTAACCCGTCAGCACGTATTTGTTGAACTGGAGATGCGGAGGTGAATTGGCCCAGTCCAGCAGCCTGGGTCCATTTAAAAATGCCATAGCAACCAAAAGTGTTTATAAAAAAAAAAAAAGCACTGTTAGGGCTGGAGAAAAACTCTGCAGGCCTATGTACAGTCCAGCGGCAGCGTTAAAAGCAAAAACGTCACCTTTAAAAAAAAAGGCCAGTTTTGAGAGTGTGCCTCGGTGCTAGGCAGCCAGCTACATAGTCCAAATAGTGAAAAAATTAGACAAATATTCAAAAATACAAAAAAAACCAGGGCCAAAGACTCTTGATCTTTTTAAAGACCCACAACCTCTGTCATCCACAGGGATTTATAGACCGATAGCCTAACAAAGCAAACATTGTGTACTTTTTTATCTGCACTTTAAACGCTATATAATCACAGCAGTCATTCTCACTGTAATATCAGCTAAAATACCTCACGGAATTTAAAGCAAAGTACTTTGCAAAACAAAAATATTTTAGATGATCAGTAGTCAGACACTGCACCCGGTTTGTTACTTCTTAATTAGTTAAACGAGTTGCGTCTACACTGTTTCTGTCCAGCAGCAGTTGTTACTTTTTTAAAAAGTAGTTATTTTAAATATTTCTGCATTGTTTAATTGTCGAAGCTTGCAGCCAGCTATCCTAACTACCTTTACTAAAACGTCCCAGCTACCGACTACCCCCTGGTCAACTTTTTTAAAATAGACTATTAAAAAGGGAATAAAAGTTTATCCAGATGTATTATATTGTGCGTTTCAGATGCGGGGTGGTATTACACGATAGCGGTCGTACCGCTGATGCTGGCCGGATTACTAAAGCGGCTAAGCCGCCTGGCAGGCGTCCCGATCAGCCCCGGTTATCCGGACGGTGATGGGGAAGCGCCTTGGCAACCGGACCGGGTCCGCGGCCAACCTGTCCAGCTAACGGCCGTCCATCGGCTTGCCTAAGTGCCGCTATCTGCGGTCGAGTGAACCGCGGTCTTGGCCGGAGGGGGCCGCGTTACGCTCCCCGGAATCCCGTCGCCTGGGGCGACCGGAGATCCGGGACGGCGAAGGCGGCTTCAGCCCCGCACGGCGACCTAACGGCGTGACGATGCGAGCCCCCCCAACCCTTTGACGCTCCTGTTAGCTGAACGGCTAGCCGGGTTTCCGGGAATGTGGTACCGCACAGCGGTGTTTAGCTATTCCCGGCTAGGTCTCGCCGCATCTCCCGAGGTCCCACGGCCCCCTCGACTCGAACGCGCCCGCTTCGATGCGCCGGCACGGGCCCGAGTAGCAGCCCGCATGCGGCACGGTCGGTCGGCCAGTCAGTCAGTCAGTCGGCGCCGTCCGTGCCGCTCCGATGGCCAGCTAAACGGCTAGCTAAATGTCCAGCAGACCGACACAACACGAGCTACACCTGGTGTATTCTGTATTTAGCCTACATGCAAATAAAAAAGGAGATCAAAACGACTTCCGAAATGCTTCACAGAGGTAGCCCGAAAATAATCAGGTCCGGTCCATCCGGTGGGTCTGTGACCAGCGTTGCCAGTGACTGGAACCAGTGTGGGGGAGCCGTGCGCGGACTCAGCCGGAGCCGTGATTGCATCCGCAGACTTCCAGCACGAAGAAACCGGAGCACTCGTGCACGCTGATCAGACGAGATGTTTTCAAAAATGAAAATAAAAAAACGAAGATATTTTGATGGTGGTGATGTGGAGGGTTCCCGCTCCCCCCCCCCGGCTCCGGTTCCCCTCGCTGCCGGTTACGCAGCGCCCGGTCGATGGCCTTGACTCCGCACCTTCAGGTGACGTCCGGGATGGAGCCGCGGCGCTTTAATCCCGGGTGTGAATGGGGAAGAGGCGTGTGTCGGTGCCAGGGCGTGGGGATCGCTGAATGGGACCCTCCCAGGACGCCAGCACTGACGTGGATATTCAAATCCCAATACTGTAAATAAACCGCGCATGCTATTTTTAAAAAGTTCCAGTCAAAGTTATTTAGGTGTAAATGTGTTGGCAGGTGGTGTATTAAAGATTGTGTTCACGCGTGGCATTAACGTTGTGTTTTTGCCATGCTATTACTGAAATGTGACATTTGTGGTGCATTCATCTGAAGTTAATTATGGCAGACTGCAGTGCCCATATTTTTAAATATTGTGTGTGCGAAAATTATTCTGCTTAGTTGTTGCACAATTTATAATTTGTTTAGGCCTATATATGGTAGATAAACGTAGCGGTACGCGTTGTGCCTTCCTCACATTTCATTTGGAGTTAATTGTGTATCCGAACCAAGTTTCAGTTTACCTTGTGACTTTATTGCAGAGGACTAGACAGCTAGATATTAAACTGTTATTTTTGTGTGTCGTACACTTCCGCGAGATCAAACATTAATGCCGTCATATCCAGATGTGTGCCAGTGCTGACTCTCAGAATATGTACATCATCACATTTCGTCATATAATTTTTACGTCATGTGTTGCACGTGAATGTCTTTTAAAAAATCCATCTTTTACGTGTTATGACTCATTGTTATTGCGGTACATTTATTTCTCAAACGTTTTAACGATTTTCATAATAATCATCCTAATGAATGTTATGACAAACGACCATTAAGAACAAACTCTCCTATCATTCGAATACCGAAATATCGTGCAGCAATGTATTACCTTCCCTAGTTTTGGTTCTCAAAAAGAGGCGTTCAGATCACCATCGCTATTTGACTGTCAAACATTAAAATCAGTGGTCGTTGAAATGTGGTAATTACCACCGCTGGAGGGCACACTTGCTGTAAAAAAAAAAGAAAAAAAAAAAAAGATTTTTTTCCACCACGCTGGTTTTTGATGCAGCTTCGCGTAATCTAAGAAAAATATCCAAGGAAAAATACATTACAGATCCTTCGTAATACTCCCACTGCGAAGTAACTGGGGAAAGAGTTTATCAGTCTGATACATTGTGGTATTGCGATCTATATGTCACTCAATAATATTTATCAACAAGGGTAACGTAATACACAATGTGGTTGCATGCTTTGTATTGTTTTTTCAAGATGACTTCTCTGCCAATTTAACTCCGGCATTGCAGATGAATATCGATGTAAGCATGTTTTTAATTATATATTTTTTTCCCTTAGGATGTCCGCTAACAAAAATTACACTCTGTCTTTATATTCATCTTTTGACCCTTTATCCTGGTAGGTATCTTGCGAGGGCCTGTAGTCTGTTCCAGCCCGTCATATATACATAATCATTTAGAGTAACGTAAAATAGCGGAAACGGGTCACAATATATTAATATCAAGGACCCAATTAAGCAGTGTGGCCACAGCTCTGCCTTCTTGGACTGCTGTCATACATAAGCAGAAGTGGGTTCTTTGGAGCTTAATGGAGTAGCACTGCATGGTCACAGTCACCTGAGCACTGCCTGCCAGGCCATTTCCATTTAAAGGACTTATAATATCTACGTAGCTTTCTAAAATAACTTAGATGGTTTATCGTGTTCCGAAATACCTCTAGGAGTTTCTGTGATGCTTAGAACTTGTGACTGAAGAGGCTATGGGTGGTGTTTCATTATACACTGGTGTTATGGAAGCTTTTGACTGGTTGCCAGTTCGTACGGAGGTATTATCATCTTGGAGTATGGGAACGTTATTCTGAAAACAGTGTAGGTGCACCTGGTCTCGTTAAACAAATCTCACATCCCGTGGCCATTAAATGATAATGCAGAGCAATCATCAGACCCAGTACAATTGGTGGCCTAGTGATTAGGGAAGTGTGCTTGTTGGAAAGGTTGTTGGTTTGAATCCCCTCCACGCACAGCTCCCTGGGTGCTACATTATAGCTGCTTAATGCGATGTCACATATGGGTTAAACGCAGAGGACACATTTCATTGTTGTGTGCTACGGTGCGTCGACAATGACAATTAATCACTTTCACTTCACTTATTAATACCTCCCAGCAGATGACTGCTCATACATTAACAATCTGTCACCTTCTGTGTTGAAAGCGACCTTTAGCTATTTCTTACCATAAACCCTTCTGGCTGTAGAAAACAGGGCAAAAGTTGACTCATCAGATCATGTTACATTTTTCCATCATTTAGGGCCCTGGTTTCATCCTTCTTATACAAGGTTATGCGTCCTTGTGTGTTGGCCTTGCATTTGAGTGTTTTCCAAATGGTAGCCGTAAATTCCAGCTTTGTGCAGGCACAGGCATCAAGAAATTCGGGATTTTTCCGTTCGTTCTTCCCCAACCCCGGCATTATATAGCCCATTTTCCGGGGGGGTGCCCAAACTGTCGGTTGATCATCTCGACATTTTTTTAAGGTCGATCACAGGAGATGATTTATGGATAACGTGATCAGTGAAATTTACCAAAGGGGACCCTAGCCAGTCAACAGCTAATTCCTGGGCTGCACAGTCTCTGTGTTTTGCTTGTGGCATAACGATTTAGCTGTTTTTGTGACTATTGGTCCATAGCTGTTTGCCTCATGCTACTTTGAAGGTCTTGATTGACAGCCCTGTTTTGTAGGTGAGACACACTGCTACACGGAATTCAGCATAGTGTGACTCACCCATGTAGCCGTGTTTCGTTACTTCAAAGTTGATTTAAAGTCCCTTTTCATGTGGTGTTTCCCATACTTCCGTATCACTCCCTGCACAGAAAGCGGACCAACAACTTAAGTGACCGACTTGGTAAAGTGGAATTCTGAATAGCACAGTATGCGTGCGTGTGGGATATGACTGAAAGTTTCGGTATGAAAAACAACGGCATCTGCATTATTTTCTCTGCAGTTTAACCACAATCACCTTTATACCAAAAGTTTCCATCCGGCTTACAGCTAACAAGGGTGGACACAAAGGTGATGTAAGCTGTGAAGAATGAGAGAAGCCAATTAACTATCGCAGTCTATAATCCGTCTGCCTGTCTGTGATCTTTCATTGTTTTTTGATAGTGCTGTGTAGGATATTCAGTGAGGCTTCTTTTTTAGGTAATATCCGATTAGATAAAGTGACTTAAAAATAAAACGGAAAATATCATACGCAGGCAGGAACATCAGAGGGGCATGGAGGCCCTGGCAGGTTTAGGGGGTCCAGGACTCTGGAGGGACCCCCCCCCCCCACCTTGGAAAAATGTACTGGGGTGGGAGAGGCCTCATTTTGTTTCGTTTTGACTCTGTGCTTCACCATCGCACTTGATAGACCGCTCTCTCCAACCTGATGTCTCGGCGGTGGTCTTAAACTTCGTGAAGCACAGCTGTGACACATCTCAGCCATCGGCAGAGGGGAGGAGTGGTTCTAACGAGAAGTCAGTTTGACAGGAACACCACAACCTAACCGTGAGATGCCATTTCCGCAAGCACCCGGCACTACCTCATACCCCCCCCCCCCTCCCCCGACAGCAGTATCTCTAGTGACGTCCTCTGTGGAAACCACAGTGCTCTGGTTGACCAGCGTCAAATCATCTCCCTCAGCATATGTTTCGTGTTCATTTTTAAAACGGCCCCCCTCAACCCCTCCACCACATTAAAGTGAGAACAAGTCTCATAACACTCACTTCGCAGACGACGAGTTAGCAGTAAAGGTAAGATATTGTCATTTGCTTTAGATGCACTCTGTATATCATTGGTTTATCGTGCAAAACCAAGTCTGTACATCATTGATACATTAGGGGATATTGTCTTGTGTAATATGCTGTCACACCATTATAATATTACAGCTTGTGCTATATACTGTTGTAAATATTTACTCATGTACTGCCTCTGTCTTGGACGGTTATGTACTGTCAACCTTATATTCAAATATTGTTCAGTGACCCTATGGAAAATTCTTTGGTCTCATTGTACACTTGTGTATTAATCAAATCATTATGGATTTCATGATTTTTTTTTTGTTTGACTAAAGGAAAATTGCCATAAGGTCAACAATAAATAAATTGGAGGGAGAATTAAGACAACATTTCCAAGGAGTGTAGTTCCACGGAAGTTTCAATGTCATCAGGCTTGGAAGATAAATGGATGGATTTTACGGGGTACTTTTTCGGGCAGAAAATGCAAAGGGACGTCTTGGGCATCGGGCATCAATACTTTGATACCTTAGTATAAACTATAAATATCTTAAGAATAAATTACAAAAGGGATCTTTTTATTAAAGTAACCAAGAGGGCACCGGATAAATTTCATCTGTCCTGCGATTCACACAAAATGCCAAACCGTCTTTCGGTTGCGTGGGAAACGCTTCCATTGCAAGTGCGCGGCTTGCGCATCTGCCCATTGTCGCTATTTGGGGATAGTGACTCGAACTGATTTCAAAGCAGCGCCACAGGTCACAGGTCCGACCTAACGTTTTTAATTAATTATTAGTCCTGGCCTGCAGATCGATCAGTTGTTTTCCACGGAGAATTAAAAAATGATACAACGTCTTTCCAAGCGGGCAAATATAACCAGCGGATTTTAGCGGATTATTTGTATATAATTTTTATTCTTTTGTAAAGGTAAGATATTTCTTTCGGCTAAAAAAATATAATGACTTAAGTGGTTAGCTTGTGCTGAAGCCAATACTCCCCTCGGTTACGTTTGAGACCCCTGCCACTATGCACATTTCAGATAGGGGAAAAAGGAGCAGAGGATGGGATGGGCTGTAGCAAAATGTTTCCCGATAGGTCGCTTAGCTTTTGTGCTAACATAATTAGACAAGTTTAAAATTCTACAACAATGTTTCGGAATAGCTTGATATTGCTAATCACTGGGATTTTCTCAAACAATGGATGTTAGAAAGAGACCAGGCGGGGCTGGAAAAGTCAAACTGCTTGAACAGTTCAATAAACTATTTATTTTGTATTTTCTTCTTGAAATGTCAGTAATAAATTTATTGGGATATTAAGACTTGAACTGTGGCATCATTTATGAAAGTTCCCCCGGAACGAGGACAAAATGGGCTGGTCTTGGCATAAAACTCCCTGGCTGAAATTTAGTTCTTCTTCGAGCCTGGTGATGGCCCTCTGTTATGCTAGACAGCTATCTAAGATAGCAGAGTCAGGTTTATTTAGCCAAGTATGTTCACACATACAGGAAATTAGTCTCCGGTTATAAGGGCTCACATAAATACGGTAGGTAAAGATATTGGAAATCCAGTCTCACCCTTTTGTCACACTTGCAGACCAGCAAGGAAACTATAGTTGCTGCATTTTGACTGATCATTTTTATTTATGTTACAGGAGTGAAGGGATCTTGGCATTTCACGCTAATTAACCGATAATGCCCATGTCTGTCGGCGCCCTCTGGGTGGGGCTCATGCTGTTGTCCCTCCCTGTTCCAATCACTCTGTCCTGCATCACTGGCAAAGCCGACGAGTGCAAGGATTTGGAATTTGCACCTGGGTCCAATCTTGCAGGGGAAGGCTTTGACATAACCAAGATGCAGCGCAAAGGTGCTTATGTCATCGACATGAGCTCGTGGATGCTCCGGGACAAGAAATGCGTGATATGCAACAATCCGTATTTGGGAAGAAAGGAGAAACTTCCCGTGTCCATCGTGGACTGGAGACCTAGCCATCAGTGCAACATGAAAGTTTCCAGCAGCATCTATGAGTCCAGCGAATCCCTGGTGACCTCCTCCTCAAATAGTGTGGAGAACGACTGGAAGGTCAATCTGGAAGTCCAAGACAAAAGGGGAGAGGGGAAGCTCATGTTGGCGGGGACCCAGTCCAACCTGGCCCAGTACTCCATGGAGAAAACCAAAAAGGACAGATTCAGCTTCACCAGTCACCAGGTGTCATGCAGCTACTACAGGTGAGTGTGGTCCTCACACTTTAAAGGTCTCCTACTATGCTTTTCTGGTTTTCCTTTAGTGCGTTATACAGCTTTATGTGCATTTAAATGGTCTGCAAAGTCTTATGGCCCAAAGTACCTGCCAAAGGGAGTAACTCTTACCACAGAAAGCACAGTCCTCTAATCTGCCTGAAACGCCTCATTGAAATTCCACCCCTTACTTCCGTGACATGATGAGGTCACTTCGTAACATTATCCTTAGTGGCTGTCTACCTGCCGGGATCAGTCTGCAGACTGCAAGATGGTCAGAATGTGTAGGGCAAGCTGACCAATCAGAGCGCACTGGGTTCATCAGGGGTGGGGCTTAAAGCTATAACAGAGCGTTTCAGACAATTGTAGACAGAGTTATAGCCTAAGTGAACAGAGATGTACAGTATTTGGAAAATAATGTGGTTTTAGTACCTTGATGGCTGTAAATATGTTCTAGTAGACCTCAAAAATAAAATTATGAGCAGTGAAAATGAGTAAAATAGGGTCCCTTTAACACGTTGGTCATGGGAAGAAGAGTCTGTGCACCACAAATCATTAACCTCTCCATACATCGATGGCTCTGCAGCTACAGAATTTCCAACCAGCCTCGTCTACACAGCGAGTTCCAGCATGCGGTGAAGAAACTCCCGAAGAAATACAACTCCAAAAGCAAGCAACGCTATTACAAATTCATTGATATTTTCGGCACACATTACATCACTAAGGTAATAGATAGGTAAAAAAAAAGGGGGGAAGTCCTATAGGGATCATCAGCCAATCGAACCCATCCTTTCATTTTGATCTCTGCTGACTACCCAATCAACTCTTCCGTTTGACCGTTGACCTCCGCAGGTGCGCCTGGGTGGCAGTGTGAGCTCGGTGACCAGCATCCGGCAGTGTGAGGCAGCACTGCAAGGCCTCAGTGTCGAGGAGGTGAAGACCTGCCTGGATGTGGAGGCCGCAGCCAGTGTGGGACAGCGGCTCAACGTGAACACCAACTATAAGCACTGTGAGGAGGACAAGAACCAGATGGAGAACAAGGCCAGCTTCTCCAGCAAGTTTAACGACAGGTATACCAGGGCTCTAGGCAATAACATCCACGTCGTTAATATAATGAAAATTGTAGCAATGTAATATTTACAAAGCGATAGCTAAATTCTGTTTATTGAACTAATTAGGATACTCTTAAAGTCTTTGCAGTATAGTTATTTGTTGAACCATTTGTTGAAGTCATTGGAACCGTAAGACGATTTGTCGTGGGGGGTGTTATCTAATTTAGCAAAATATCTCCAACAGATTGACAGAGATCCGAGGGGGTCACACCACAGAGCCCGAACTGCTTTTTTCAGCCCAGAAACACCCAACAGCGTACAAGGAGTGGATGACCTCCTTGGCTACCACTCCAGACCTGGTATCCTACTCGCTGGACTCACTCCATGAGTTGCTCCCCAACTCTGAACCAAAGGCCCAGCCTCTACAGAAAGCCATCAGCCATTACATCTTGGAGCACTCTCTGTGGAAAAACTGCTCTGAACCCTGCCCCATGGGCGTGAAGACCCATCCCAAGGATTCTTGCATCTGTGCTTGTCATAACAACCCAGGGGTGACCCCAAGCTGTTGCCCTTCCAAGAGGGGGTTGGCTCGGGTGAAGGTCACCGTGCAGAGAGGTTCGGGACTTTGGGGGGACTATGATACAGGCACTGACGGGTATGTCAAAGTGTTTAGCCTTGGTGTCCCTGCAGGACGCTCTCCGGTGATCTATAACAATAACAACCCCACCTGGAACTACATGCTTGATATGGGCACGCTAGTGCTGTCGATGGAAAATAACCTTCGTTTTGAGGTCTGGGACGAGGACAGCAAGTGGGACGACGACCAGCTGGGCGCCTGCGACGTCAAGTTGACGGCAGGAGTGAAGGAGGACCTGTGCACCCTGAATCACGGCCTGCTCTACTACAAAACGGAGGTGGAATGTGCGCCGAATTTGGGAGGCGAGTCGTGCCACGATTATGTGGAATCGCCGATGAACTTACAGCTGAAGAAAAGCTATGTTTCCCGCAACGCCCATCCAGTGCCAAAGGAAATACTGGCAAAAATGGGTGTGCTGCTGGACACTCATTATAATACTTCTATGGCAGTAGGTACAAATGATTACAGCAACAAATTTGCTGCAGAGTAAAAAGATATTTTTCAGACAAACTTAATTTCCCAGAGAACTTAAAGTAAATTTATCTGATCACCTTTAACAGAAGCGACATAGTGGCTAGCACTGTTAGCTGACACCTCTGGGACTAACGTGTGTGGAGCTTGCATGTTCTCCCCGTGTGGTTGTGAGGTTTTCTCCCACAATCCAAAAAACGATGCTGAGGTAAATCGAAGTTGCCAGATTATCCTCATGAGTGCATCCTGCGATGGTTTGGTGCTCCATTCTGTGTTTATCCCTGCCTTCTGCCCATAGCTTCCATGACCTTGCCCAGGACAAGGGACGATACAAGTTGGACATTTAAAAGAAATTTCCAGTAAATTGTGAATCGTTTCTCCCTTCTCAGTCTTAAATGGAAAATAATGGTGGTCGTGATGGTGTGTGTGTTTGTGGGGGGGGCTTCTAAAACCCTTTTTCCAGTTCAAACTGAATCATGTATTCTACTAATTGAACACCTCCCTAGAAAAACACATTCCATCTGCGTGGTCTGTGGTTTTGTAGAGACCTCATGCAAGTCAGCGCTGACTAATATGCTCCATGGCTTATCAATTGTCATGTGGCATCTTTGGATGTATAGTTGTATATTGAAATTTTACAGTCTCACCTATTTCTCTAATTTCTAAAATATTATATAATATTATAATTCTCTGCATTGGCATCCTGTCTCAGGTGCCCCCTGCCCTGTGCTTCCTGGGATGAATTCCAGACTTTTTGCTTAATTTATACAATGACAATTCCTGTATTTAAGCTCTGGATATTTAACCATAATAGAAAAGTATATTAGACCATCATATTATTTCTTATATACTTTATTGTGATTTGTTTTTAGCATTTTTGTATGTATTTTGCTATTCTTCACAAAATAAACATTGAGGTAAAGTGTGTCGAGTCGGTTAACATACCTACTTGAGAAACTTCCGGAAGCTAAGGGGTTTATTTTTGCTCTTAAACAGAACCGGATTCTCTAATCTAAGCTGAGCTGTGTGTAAGAAGAGCCATTTCTGGACAGGCATCTGGAGATTGGGTCTTCGCAAACAACAGACACCTGATGCGCTGGATAATTTTAATATGTCAGAAAAACGACAAGAAAGGAAAAAAACAGTCCTCCGCAGTACAGATAACCATATGAAAAGGAAGTGATGCGGTTTCCTGTCTGCTGATCAAGATAAAAATAATGTGTGAGGGTTGGTAATGTGTTTATCTCGAGATGCAGCTTTAAAACAGAGATCCAATTAAAAGATCGATTAGTCACAGTGTCACGGGAAGGCTCGGGTGGACAGGCGATCGTGCGGGCGGTGGTTCAGAAAACCAGGCAGACGAGCAGGATCGGGGTAATCGGGGTTTATTCGGGACAAGGAGACACGGGAGGCGAGGGACCACCAACACCATGTGCACAGATCACGTAATGACGGACAACGATCACAGGCAAGACTCAGACTTAAATACACAGGACTGATCACAGTAATCGGACATAGGTGGAAACAATCAGGGAAACACACGTTGGCAAGCAGGGGGGCGTGGCACACATGAGGAGCCGACGAGCAGGGCATGACAGAACCCCCCCCCAAAGGCGCGCTTCACCGGGCGCGCCAGGGAGGAGGCGACAGACGGAACACGGGAACCCGGACCTGGAACCAAACGGAACAATCACCGAAGCACAGGAAACAAAACGGAGACGCAGAACACGGCAAGGGACAAGACGTAAGACAGGACTTGACAAAGGGCAGGGAACGCAGAGAGACAGACTAGAAAGGGCGGAACAGAGGGAACAGGCGGAACAAAAGGAGCGGGAGTGACGGGAGGGAACGACGGGAAACCAGGAACCGAGCGGGGCAGAACAAAGGGACCAGGAACAGAGGACGGCGGGACAAAGGCAGGAGGCGGAACAAAGACAGGCGGGATAGGGGCAGGAAAGGGAGAGAAGGAGGGGGAACCAAGGGGAGCCCGTGGGAGCCCCAGCGGGCGACGGGAGGCAGCCGGAGGGGCCGCAGGCGGCCGGGAGGCCGGAGCCGGAGGGGACCTCGGAGGGGCCGAGGAGACAGGGCGAGGGACCCGCGGAGGGGCCAGGGAGGGAGCAGGAGGGAGCACCAGGGAAGGGGACGAGGGAGCTGGAAGGGGCCAGGGCGAAGGCCCGAAGGAGGGGGGAGCCGCAGCAGGTGGCGACGTCCGGTGGAGGGCCGGAGGTAGGGGCCCCGCAGGCGACCGAGGAGCCGCCGTCGGGGAACCCCCAGGCGACCGACCAGGCACCGGAGGGGGGAGCGAGGCAGGGCGACGAGGCATCGGAGGGGGACCCGCAGGCGACAGCCGACCCGGAGGGCCAGGACCCGCAGGCGCCAACCGAGCCCCAGCGCAGGCGAGGCAGGGCGAGCCAGGGGGCAGGGCGGGCGGGACCCCAGCCCTGCGTCTGTGTCCCCTTCCCCTGCGGGACACAGACAGGCCGACCCTAGGTCGGGGTCGACGCTGCCGGGGCGAGGGATCAGGGCCAGGGACAGGAGCGGGGCCAGGGACAGGAGCGGGGCCAGGGACAGGAGCTGCTGCAGGCGGAGGGGGCGCCTCTGGAGCTGCTGCAGGGCGGTCAGGGACAGGAACACGGTCAGGGACAGGAGTGGAAGTCTGGGGGGGCGCCTGCCCGGGAGCTGCAGCAGGCGGCTGCAGAGGGGGCGCCTGGACAGGAACAGGAGCACAGTCAGGAACAGGAGCTGGCTGCAGTGGGGGCGCCTGCCCGGGAGCTGCAGCAGGTGGCTGCAGTGGGGGCGCCTGCCCGGGAGCTGCAGCAGGCGGCTGCAGAGGGGGCGCCTCTGCAGGAACTGGAGCGCGGTCAGGAACAGGAGCGCGGTCAGGAACAGGAGCGCGGTCAGGAACAGGAGCTGGCTGCAGTGGGGGCACCTGCCCGGGAGCTGCAGCTGGTGGCTGCAGAGGGGGCGCCGGCCCGGGAGCTGCAGCAGGCGAAGGGAGCGCCGGGACAGGAACAGGAGCGCGGTCAGGAACAGGAGCGCGGTCAGGAACAGGAGCTGGCTGCAGTGGGGGCACCTGCCCAGGAGCTGCAGCTGGTGGCTGCAGAGGGGGCGCCGGCCCGGGAGCTGCAGCAGGCGGAGGGAGCGCCGGGACAGGAACAGGAGCGCGGTCAGGAACAGGAGCGCGGTCAGGAACAGGAGCGCGGTCAGGAACAGGAGCTGGCTGCAGTGGGGGCGCCTGCCCGGGAGCTGCAGCAGGTGGCTGCAGTGGGGGCGCCTGCCCGGGAGCTGCAGCAGGCGGCTGCAGAGGGGGCACCTCTGCAGGAACTGGAGCTGGCTGCAGTGGGGGCACCTGCCCGGGAGCTGCAGCTGGTGGCTGCAGTGGGGGCGCCTGCCCGGGAGCTGCAGCAGGCGGCTGCAGAGGGGGCACCTCTGCAGGAACTGGAGCGCGGTCAGGAACTGGAGCTGGCTGCAGTGGGGGCACCTGCCCGGGAGCTGCAGCTGGTGGCTGCAGTGGGGGCGCCTGCCCGGGAGCTGCAGCAGGCGGCTGCAGTGGGGGCGCCTGCCCGGGAGCTGCAGCAGGCGGCTGCAGTGGGGGCGCCTGCCCGGGAGCTGCAGCAGGCGGCTGCAGTGGGGGCGCCTGCCCGGGAGCTGCAGCAGGCGGCTGCAGAGGGGGCGCCTGCCCGGGAGCTGCAGCAGGCGGCTGCAGTGGGGGCGCCTGCCCGGGAGCTGCAGCAGGCGGCTGCAGTGGGGGCGCCTGCCCGGGAGCTGCAGCGGGAAGAGGGAGCTGCGCAGGCATGGGAACCGCAGGCAGTGGCGGCTGCACCTGCGCTGAGTCCGCGGGCAGTAACGGAGGGAGCACCTCCGTACCGGCGATCTCCGGTCTCTTCCTCCTCCTCCGGCGCCTGGCGGTGGCGGGAGGCTGCGTGACGTCCGTAAAAACGGACGGCGGGAAAACGAACTCCGGCTCCGGGTAAGGATAGAAAGACTCTTCTTCCTCGTCCGTACTCGAGGGCCAGTACCTCCACACGGAGTACGGGTCCCGTGGGGTCGGTCCTCGGGCTGGAGTCCGGATGGGCTTCTCCGCGTCCGGAGACGGCCACATCCGGGAGAGCGAGCAGGCTCCGAGTCGGATAGTCTCCTGCGGGACTCTCCTCTGCCTCCGCTTCGTCTTTTGTGGGTCCGTCATTCTGTCACGGGAAGGCTCGGGTGGACAGGCGATCGTGCGGGCGGTGGTTCAGAAAACCAGGCAGACGAGCAGGATCGGGGTAATCGGGGTTTATTCGGGACAAGGAGACACGGGAGGCGAGGGACCACCAACACCATGTGCACAGATCACGTAATGACGGACAACGATCACAGGCAAGACTCAGACTTAAATACACAGGACTGATCACAGTAATCGGACATAGGTGGAAACAATCAGGGAAACACACGTTGGCAAGCAGGGGGGCGTGGCACACATGAGGAGCCGACGAGCAGGGCATGACACACAGCAAGATAATCACTGATGACCATAAAAAGCTCATGTTATGTCAAGGACTCTAGCATTACCAGGCTCAGAGTACAGTTTCAGTTTCACTCTCTCTCCGGCGAGCTCAGATACGTTCCGCGCAGGTATCTAACTCTTTTATTCATGTGCTAACATGTAGATTGTGGGCGTGATATTCATGCCACCGACCTTCAGATTTCTGACGCCCTGCAAGCGTCGGCGAACCAGACGGCCCTTCACCCCCAAGAACATTTTGATCTGTCCTCTCTTGTCTTCTCTCTTACTTTCCACTCAACGTCTTATCATTGTATAAGATGAGGTCTTACATACATCGATTGTGTCGTCCTTGTTAAATCCCTGTCAAGCATGTAGGGGACGTTAGGTAGGGGAGTGCGCTATATAAAAATTAAATGAACTGGAATTGAATTGGCTAAGGGTTCATAATGAATGGCAAGGCTGACCAATCAGAAAAGCACAATACTAAAGGTCTGTGAGTGTGTGTAATAACTGATACTTAATTGATCCCGGTGGGGAAATTGTCTTTACGCCTCCCTCAACTTGCTCTTTGTGAGTAAGCTGTCTGCGAAGGGCTACCACCTGTAGCGGTGCCCACGGAGCTGGGGGTTAAGGGCCTTGCTCAAGGACCTGCAGACGTGCTGAGGCTGGGTGTGAACCGGCAACCATCTGATTATAGGCACACAGGCTTGGCCTACTGAACCACATGCTGCTCCAGTGTGGATTTGGTTTATATTACTTTGTGGGGACCACTTTTCAGGTCCCCACAAAGATCTGTGAATGCAATCAAAAAAACAAAAAAATGGCAATAGTCTCATACTTTGTTTGGTTACTTATGGTTAAGGTTAGGGCTGCGTAGGGGTTAAGTTTGTCATGTTGCGATTAGAGTTTCCCCCATAGAAATGAATGGAAAGTCCCCACAAAGACATGATTACAAACCTGTGTCTGTGTGTCTGTGACTGTCTAGACAAATCAACTTTGTATTAATTTCAGATGCCGCACGAACAAACACCAGGAGTCAGATACTGGATGCGGTTGCTGTCTGAACTTTAGTAAGAGCCAAAAAACTTGACAATAAGTGAATTGGTACAGGGGTTCGCAAAAAAACGTACAAAAATATCAATGGTTGTTAAAGGTAGAAAAGAATACAAAAATATACAAAAAAACAAAACAGACAAATAACAGAAAAAACATGATTCGGGCAGAACGCTGATATTAGCCTGTAGGGACAGAGATATTATTCAGAGATATAATTTCGAGTTAAGAGGACTTATCCCTTAAAAACAACAGCATGCACAGGATGCTGGGATGTTATAACACATAATGTATTAATGCTGAACTGTGTATTAACTTGACAAAATGTAACAAATTTCCATGACATAATGTGATGTTATTACATAGTGTCACAGATTATTACAGCACGTGATGTAATAACTTGACAAAATGTTACAAATTTATAGACATTATAATATTATATTGCAACATTATCTTATTATTATCATCATCGTCATTATCATTATTATCCTCATTCAATTTGTTACATTCTGTCAAGTTATTACATAATGTGGCATTATTACATAACACGTTGTTACAAGGAAACAACAATGGCTAGATGATCTGGCTTTAACTGCTCGTTTCTTACCTCGATATCCATTTCCAAAGAATCCGTTCAGTCCATACTTGCTCTCCTTGCCACCTATCGACAGAAATACAGGATAAAACCACATACATGATATTTAAGTGGTAGAGACAGCCGTACGCCTTTTAATACAGTACAGACTGATTGGCTGGTTATTCCAAACTCAAACCTGATCATTTCTGTTTGAAATGAACACCTCAGTAAGGGCCAATTAATTAGGAGCTGGAAGACTAATCACCCTCCACTCAGGACGTCTGGATCAAGGATAGGAAACTCACGCCTACCAAAAACGCCAGCTGAATTATTGAAAGGAAAACAGGCGCGTGGTCTTTGATGTTGGTCATCTAAGATGGGAAGGGAGCCCGGCCTAGTTCACTGAGCGTTGTACAAGACGACAGGACCGGCTGGAAGCCTCTCACCATACGGGCCTGCGCCATCACCGAGTCCGACGTATCCTGTCACGGGTCGAAGGAGACACGACTTTCATTTGTAAAATGAGCTTGACTGAGGTCAGCTTTATTTTCTCCTGGTTTCGTGGGATCGTGCATCGCACGATAGCTCCTTATGAGGATGACGGCGATTGATTCTGAGCATGAACATTAGTATATATCTGCCTGACTCACTCCACTCAAGTCGATCTGAAAGTGCATGGCTAATGGTAGCTGGAAATGCTGTCCACCGTGCTTCTGACTAATCGCAGCATGTGACTCATTTGTAGTTATGAGTAAAGAATTTCTTAGCAATAGGCTAAATGCTAATTTGTATTATTTAGGTTACCTGCAGGTTGCACGGGGCCATTCTGGTACCCTCCATCTCCTAAAGGAAATAGACAAAAAGGCACAACAGATGCAGAGGGAGGTACTGTGGTTTAAACAAGGTGAGAAACCACCACATTTTTACAAGTTTTAACAGCTATGTTGACAGTAGGAGTCAACGTGCGTCTGTCTGGCTGTTTTCACACTTAACTAAGTTCCATAGCAAAATAAGTGCCTGGCGGAAATGCACATTATGAAAAACGTACCATGTTTGCTTGTTGGTTTCCCATTGGCTGCCAAGGCTTGGGGACCATATGGATAGCCCCCATTTCCTGTGGGAGGGGCGGAAGTCCCTTATATCGTGGACTGCTGCTAAACCTCTGCCCCACAAGGGTGGAGCCCCCCCCCCCCCTCCCCCCCCCACTGCTCGCTGTCCTTACCGTTCTGTGCCACAGGAACAACTGGGGCACCGTTGTAAAGCTGCCCCACGCCACCTGCAGCAAATGGGATCACAGTTCACATGTGCCTCTGAGCCTCCCCCCGAAATACCTCACAAGCGTCCCAAAAAAACCCAAATCCTGTAGAATCTGTCCTGACGCATCCCGTGATGTCATCGCAGCTTACCGCGTTTCCCTGCTCTGGACTCGAACAGTCCGCCGCCAAGCTCGCTGCCCAATCCACCTGCAAAATATAAGCCAGGATAGTCCATCCACTCCAACAGAAACAATGGTCCTAGTTTGCAGTTGTACTCACCCAGGCTCCCTTTAACTAGCCAATCCCTTGGTACTACCCCAAAGTGCAGATATGTGTACCTAGGTCCCGGTCATCAGCCAGCCCCACCGATTGGACGGGATGAGCTCCATACGGTGACTGTCCCTGACTGTAGCCGACCGCCTTGCCATTGCCTCCCAGCCTAGCAGGCACCAGTGGCTGGCCCCCGTAAGGCAGGTGAGCCTGGGGACCACCAACTCCAACACCTGGTCCACCTCCGGCACCCCCTATTGACACAGAAAAGGTACCGCATTCAAAAGCGGAATTCTATGCACGGTGCATGATAGTGTGTCACACGTGACAAACACGGATCAGAAGCTCAGCAACGAGCTGTGACAACACGGAATCACCAATCTGTATTCATTGTTCTGTTTCCCATAAGACCTTTTCTTTATCACCTTAAATGATATTTAGATCAATATCTTCATCACAATGCTCATAGAATCATTCTAGTCAAAGCACAAAGTGGGAGGGGTCTAATGCTGCCAAAATCTGGCCGGCCACAGAGCTGCTGGTTTAACACGCATGAACTAGAAAACCTCACTGTTATCTACAAATGACCGTGTTTGTATGTGTCGCCTATGTGTTAGAATCTAATCCTTTTTCTGTAACTTTAGTTTCAGAAGGAAGTCTGGATACCCAACCCTTAATTACCCATATGTCTCCTACACCCACCATATTTTCCAGGCTGGACCCCCAGTCCCAGGCCCTGTCCTCCGTAGGGGCCGGTGGCGAGCCCTGGGTGAGACAGAGCAGTGACGGTCTGAGCACTTGAGATGCAAGATTCAAATCTCTATTGGTCGTGTGCGACAGACGCATTAGAACACTCAGTTGGTCAGCCTCCTTCGGGTACAAAGAGAGTGAAGGCAAAACAAAATATGATGCAAAAACTAGACGACATCTTAATGATTATCTCATTAAGTTAAATCTCGACAATCAGAGCAAGAGGAGAAGGGTCATTACATTATTGACTATAGGTGGTGTTAGCCTAGGTTAGCCTGGGTTAGGCTGGGTTAGTCTAGGTTAGCCTGGATTAGTCTGGGTTAGCCTGGGTTAGCCTAGGGTAGCCTGGGTTAGCCTGGGTTAGCCTAAGTTAGCCTTGGTTAGGCTGGTTACCTGCTGCCCTCGCAGCTTTGGCTCCCAGTCCAGCACCGTCAGCGGAACACTGGGGTATCCTAACCCTGAAGGAGCTAAAGCCCCATTTAAGGATATTTAATAATAAATCGAGGTTCCGTCAGTGTTAAGGCGCCACACCCTTGCAGTAGCCGTTTCCAGTAGCTCCACAGCCGTTAGCGTAGCTTAGGGAGAGGCGCCGGTGTTCTCAGCCCGTCAAAGGGAGTGAGGAAGGACAGAGGGACAGACATGGACACACCGACAGATGGATGAACAGATGAAGAGAGAGTCACTGTTAGAGGAAGGAAACAGACGAACAGACAGGCAGACAGATGGACAAAGAGAGAGAGAGAGAGTGATACTTGCAGGTTGGGCTTTCCCTGCATCTCCAACTCCAGCTGGCACCGGGGGGGGGGGCAAAGGAACCAGATGGATCATTCCTTCTGAGTTTTTTTCTGGCTATCAGTGACTCGGCAGTCAGTGTGCAGAATACCGTCCAAATGTTGCTCTAGATCACGATAATGGTGGTAACTTAATCATACCACTGAAAATGGCCCCCAGGTCCACTTTGAACGTAGATTTTTGATAACTTCATCTGCCCTTATCTCAAACCTCAGCTCAGTTAATCAACAGGATGAACATTTCATAGGTTCCCACGGGTCTGCAAACACATGCCATACGCTCTGTGGTCATGTTCGACTACTGTGTTGACGCCCTGGCAAACTGCGCCCTGCATTTGGACAAACCTAGTCACTTTAAGAGCATTTTCTCACAGTGCCGTGTCAGCTTACCTGGTGCAAAGCCATTGGCCAGCGCTGCCCCGGGAAAAACGCCCTGGCCAGCACCAAAATCTGCAGTCATACGAAAAAAAACTGTATTTTAACTAGCATTTGCATTTCATGCGAGTATAATTTGTACTAAAGTATATTAACAATAAAATAATGTTTACTGACAATGAATGCTTTCCCTAATTCAAGCAGTCATAGGAATTTTACCTGCTGGTCTAGCTTTCCCAACCTGAGGATATCCAGCAGCCCCCTCACCTGAGCCGGGTGACCAATAAGACAGAAGAAAGACGGTGTCAATCAAGCAATGCCCCTCCCACATTCCTCCCCGATTGGTCGATCCATTGACCTTATTCTTTCAGGCAGAAGGTCAAAGGTTATTGACATAACATTCCACCACACATGTGACTCATGTATGAAGTACTACAAGATGCTCTAAGTTATGAAGCCAAATCGGAGAACAGGCAAAAAAAAAGATCCATCACCTGGGCCAAAGCCGTTTCCAAGTGTCACTCCTGTATAACCTCCAGGCTGGGGACCGTAACCTAGGAGACATGGTGATGTCACAACAGGATGCGGCCTCACGATTTTCAGTGACTACGCGAGGGGTCACACTCACATGCATTCAGTGGGGTAATCAAAGCCCTCAATTACAATTACAATTATAGTTAAATGTAATTACACCCACCTTCTACACCCACCTACACCCACCTTACACCCACTGCTTATCCTAGTCAGGGTCATGGGATAATTGCACTTACAGTAACAAATAATGCATAAAATCATGACTTGTAGCTGCACACATTCAATGAGATCAGCACACAGACGTCATCGCGCTCCAAAGGCATCCAAGGGTTAGTACATGCAGCATAACATGAACTGAGCTGCTGAATCAGGGTGAACGTAGCAGACAGCTGCGGACAGTACATGCAGAACCGGGAAATTGCAGGTACGACTGGCAGGAGCCGACAGCGTCGCCACGGACACCGGATGCATGCCGGTGTTCACCTGCTTTAGCTGCATTTGCCCCCTGTCCGTTTTGCACCACAGCACGTCCTGGGGACCACAGAATCATCACCACATGTTACTTAACCGCAGGTGACACACACAAACATGTCCGGACAAGATGAGACCGGTTCACATCAGGAAGTTTAGCTATGTCGCAGAATAATTCCAGGGGGCGGGGGAATTTTATTTAAAATCCTCTAACCACCTGGCAACCTTGACCCAAGATCCCAAGGCCATTAAAATGTGGATGAGCTTCAGAGACACAGAATAAATCAGAATTCAGCCATAAGGTGATTTAAAGCCAGGAACGCTAGACGTGGGACAGCACAGTACCAGCATACTCTGTGACAGGGAGCAAGTTCTGTGCCTTATGATGGTCAAAGGATATTGCTCCACCTAGTGGCACGGAGGTCAATCGTGATCAAATCTTCCTCTAGCTGGACCACCGAAAAACAGTCAAGTCACCAGACACTAAAATGAACAGCTTTCAACAAAAAAAAATCAGACTTATATTTTAAGAGACCTTAGACCAGCTTGACAATGGTACTGTGTAAATAAAACACGGCAGGCTTTGAAAATATTAGTCACAGCAGCAAATTATAGTTGGTCATGGGTAGTGAATGTGGCTAAGCCAAAGAAAGGAACGAAACGATAACTTGACCTTTGAGCGTATAAGGCCATTCAAATCACAGGAAAGAGGAATTTGACTACACAGGAACCACTGGCAGATGCTCCTCAGAAAACTGCAAACCAGCAGTAACAGCAACGCTCAAGCGAGTGACACTGCAGCAGACACACTGCAGATGACACACTGCAGCAGACACACTGCAGATGACACACTGCAGCAGACACACTGCAGATGACACACTGCAGCAGACACACTGCAGATGACACAAAGTGATGGCAATATTAAGCATAAAAAAATTCACCTAATGTCTGCAGTCTCTGTGGTGAACACTAGATATCCGTGTTGGTCAGTATCACTCAGGATGGACAGGCAGAGCTGAATGCCATCGACAGACCATATCCGAATGGGTTAAACCAAAGACTTGTGCCAGTGACGCACCAGCAAACCACCAGGGATGTGAGGTTTACCCAAATGTTTCACTTCCCACTAGCCACACCAGCTTCTGGATATCAAACTAGAAACCAGACATATTCCTTGAGTTCAGGGCCATCTCAAGGGGAACCAGGGCAGAAACATCTAGAAACACTCACAGGATGATCCTGAATGAAAGACACTGTACAGGTCCTTAACAGCTTTTTTTTTAACTAGGATATGTCCAACTTAAGCAAAGGTACTCATTTGACTGAAAAACAACTGGAATTAGAAACGTGATTTGAAATTCACAGCCTGATTTATGTACACATACATTATTATTATTATAATTAAATGAGAGAGAGAACACAGACAGAATGACAGACAGACAGACATGTCAAGTAACAGGTGGATGAATTCATAGGCGTCCAAAGAGGAGCCACTGTTGGACACTGAGGCAGCTCTCAGACAGGAAGCAGGTCTATGCACCTCCATCAGCAGGGCGCGACGGAGGGAGCATCACTAGAGTCAGCGCCCAGGTTCGAGGCTAAGGCTCAGAGCAGAGACTCTGTGCTGAGACTCAGGGCTGAGATTGATTACCCGCTTTAGCTGCTTTAGCCGACAGCCCTTCAGCACATCGGACTCCTGCACCTACAGGCGATAGGCAAAGGCACCGTCACAAAAGCGTCGCACGGCTCCCTCCACCCCCGGACAGGTCCAGCCCTGCGTTTTTGCAAGAGCTGGTACTGGTTTGTCCTTCGTTTTGTTTAGCAAATCAGCGATACGCCATTAAACAAACGAGCTCTGTCGAGACTGGCGAAAATGACATCATCTGGGAAGTCGGGGTGGGGTGGGCAGACATTAAAGATGCTGGGAGAAGGAGCTAACAGAGTCTGCCTTTCACAGCGCCACACGGGCCCTTTAGTGGGGGGGGGGGGGCGCGTATACATACAGATTTAAACCGCGATACAGTTTGGCAGGAGAACAGAGAACAGGAACCAGAACATTCGAAGGCAGACAGAAAAACAAACAGTGGGGCCTGTAAAAACGGCCAGACTGACAGGCCTGCTCCCGAGTTCCGGGAGGACGTCTGATGACTCATCAAACAGCATCCCGTCTGATGTGGAAATTCAACTCGCCACGCGGTCACCCCCAGTGTGCGTGGAAGGGGGGGGGGTGTTCAGAGTCGGGGCTCCTGTGAATTCCAGTTGGGTAGCTTACCTGCCCCCGGAGCCAGTCCTGGTCTGGGAAAGATACCGGCTGCGGGACCGTAACCTGGCAACAGGGTGGGAAGAGAATATCAAAGCTACCAGGTGAACACCAACAGCGAGGGGGGGGGCATTTGGAAGATCAGAGATTCCTCCGGCTTCAACATGAATCAAAAACAAAGTGCAGCCCCTCCCACTCACCCTGCCCTCCAGATGTGTAAACAAAACACAACAAAAGAAATCTGATTGTATCAGAGGCTTGCTTATTAATGAAGCTGTGTGTTCGGGTGTGATGAGAGCTAGACGATCATTAACTGACCAGGAGAATGGCCTAGCACTAACCTCCCAAAGTTCCACCATAGCCGAAGCCGTTAGCTGCGTACCCTGCGGATATAGACGGAGTGTGAACAGGTACAGGGCACAGACAGGCAAAGTGGGCACATGGAAACAGAGATAGAGTACAGACACAGAGAGATTCATGGACAGGACACATAGGGAACAGAAGAGAAAACAGACAACAACAGAACATCACCCCACACAGACTGGAGGGCAGAGGGCACAGTCACCCAGACGGAACCTGCACAAAACGCAGACATGACACGGCCAGAGCAATGAGCACAGAGAGCATGTTCACACAGAGAGCGTGGACCGGGGCACAGACAACGACAGGATAGACCGAGACAGAGCACAGATGCAAACAGATGGTGGACTGAGGTGTAACATAGACCGTATGATAGGAAGTTTCTCTGCCTAGCAAGGAAAGGCCCCGAGATGAATGGGGGTAAATTATGGAGGGAAGGGGGGGGGGGTTACTCAAAAACAACCAATACAACCCCCTGGACCCCCGTAAATTGGTAGAGACCTCAACCCCCCGAATGCTCAACCCAAAGTTATGCCCTTGCCAAGATGACTTGCACCAGCTGACCTTTGCGTGGCTTTCCCAGTTGCTGCCCCACGCCCAGTCCGTTCCCCAGGCTGGGTCCTGAAACCAGAGTAGCCAGGGAATTTTTACTGGGAAGCGGTGATGAGGGGAGCTGCATGAGCCACATGGGGGGCACCTGTTAAGGGCTATGCTACAAAGGACTTGGACTAGAACAGTTTTGGCTCAAAACTCAGCCAAATATGAGATAAAGTTCAAAGAAATTGCAAGAGACAAAACGAAAGCTATATCTAAGCGGCTCAGTGATGCCACACACTCAGTAGGAGGCTGATAAGGAGGTTGGGGAGGGCCTTACCAGCACCAAAGCCTCCCTGGGGGCCGAATGGTTGCCAGGGCCCTGCTCCTGTTCCACCTGTGGAAACAGATTCACTCAGACCAACCGGGTTCACTTGCCGAATTCCAGCCGATGTCTGGCCACCACGACAAGTGAACGTGCAGTAAACGCGTCTCTGACTGCAGAGGAAAAGGGCCGCTCAGACCTACAGTGGAACAACAGACTCTCACATGGGAGATGAAAGGAGAGGACCGACATCGGGAGCTGTAACGAGGCCAAGAAGGTTAACCCTCACCGGCTGCCCGCTCCGCGCTGAGTTTGACTACAGGACCGCGTTCGATTTTTACAGCAGTAAATATTGCTCACCTCTCCCGAGCTGGGCTCCAGGGTAGGGACCTGTGTGCGTATACAGAGAAATGAGCGAGAGATAACATAAAACGTTTTTGGGTTTATGGCAAACTGAAGGTTTTTTAAAAGTCATTTCCTGTTGTTTCTTGGCCAATATATAAACTGCATTAACTGAATTATGCGATTCTTATTTCCTGATTCCAGAATCTGATGAGATACTTTACTTAGGGAAGTGTTACTCATCTTTTAAGAAGGCATCTTCACTTCAGCTTACTTAATTTAGAGATAAAAGGTTCTGCTCTCCTGTTCGTAAGGGTCGACGGGGACGAGGCTGTCATTGTGCCGAACCAGGTCTGAACTCACCACCTGCTTTAACAGACCTCCCTCCAAAAGGGCCGCCCCCAAAACCCAGCCCCCCCTGCTGTGGAAACGGAAGCCTGGCCCCTGGAAACACACAAAAAACCCAAAGTAAGACTTCTAGCACACGTGTATTCTTGTGTGTGTGTGTGTGTGTGTGTGTGTGTGTGTGTAGTTCAGGGAATATTATTATTCTGAGGTAAAGGTGTCAGCGAATGGCAGCTCACCTCCAGCTTTAACTCCACCCCCGCTGGGTCCTGCACCAATACCGAGCCCTGGGAGAGAGGAGGTCACACTCAACATCACCACCAGCAACCAGCCCTGCGCTCGCATGCCGCTACTACGGCACGGCAGGCAGATGGCATGCAAATATCAAATGACATTCAAGCAGGTGGCACTGCACAGAGTAGCTGAGACACGCAGCTTGGACAGTGACAAAAAAGAACACTGGTCACCTCTGCTAGGCAAGGCTCTTCCTAGAGGGCCCCCTGGTGGCCGAACTCCTGCAAAACATGACACATGAGAATTACGACAATGGATTTAACAGGCACACAGGCAGCCCTGTTACGCACTTTCCAAATACTGCAGAATCAGCGCCGCGCCAGGCTGCCAACGCACCACAGCGAAAGCCTGTGTGACCGGAAAAACCTGTAGCTGCAGAGATGGGGGTTTGTGGTGTAAATGCTCGCATGCAATCAAAAAAAGAAAGAAAGAAAGAAATGTTTTGTCCATGAGAAAATGGCAAATTCCCTGAACTTAGGGGGTCCGGCCGGTACTTGGGGGAGAAGTGTGATGCTGTCAGTCCTGTTACTCTCCTACTGCCTGGTCAATTAACAGGGCAGAGAGAGACTCACTGATAATGAAATACTGTCACACACATTCACATTCACACGCATGCATACATACACACACACATACACAAACACTCCTGTACTTATCTTTGTAGGGACCGTCCATTCATCCCTATGCCAAAACTCTAATCCCAACAATTAATCTCATCTAGCATCACGCCACGAGCATCAGAGCCACTCTGCCGGTGTATCAGTCCATCAACATAACTTCACGCCATTATATCATCAGCTCACACTGGATACAATGACCTGTAATACTGCGGAACCTGTACACAGTTAGGTTATTTTAAGGTATTAGAGCAGCAGTCAAATATCGTCCTGCTAATCTTTTTAGAAAGACGGATGTAGCCGTTAGCAGCAGCGTCCAGCCACCAGAGACAAAGAAATGACTAATTTACCAGAGAGGCAGTGAGGTAAGAAACAACCCTGCTGTTCTGCACAGATTTCAGGTGCATAACTGCATCACAGTCACACTGTCACAGACCGACACACTACTAGCGCCCCCTTCAGACTGGGGATAGAAGTGCAGACTGCTGTCTCCAGTGCTTCAGAGTCAGCTGCTGACTTACAAGTTCGAGACCCAAGCAACGCACAAAAATCGTATCCCCAACCCCTGTACTGCTTAATATGCGCTGAAGCACTTTAAGGGCCCCCTCTGGTTTTGACTGTCTGCGTTCTGGCACCTAAAAAAAAATACAAAATGAACAACAGGGAGATAAAACAAGTATGTATTTTATTTTACAGACCAATGTTCACGCAAGTTCCTGTCCTTTATTAGTTTGAATTTATTCTTAAAAACACACAGTGTTAATACTGTTATAACACCTCCACTCTCATACACCCAGCGCATCCTGGATCCTTCTCATTTACAAATTAAATACTGAATAACAGTGTCCGATAATGTATTAAGGGGCCCTTTAAATGTCCTTCTGTGAGTGCTTAGCACGTAAGTAGAAGACACGTCGAATATTTACCACCACAAAAAATTCCCCTATGTAAATTTCCACCATGCAGCAATGAGCCAATGGCTTTCCCGCCCTTTTTTCTCTGGTCCCATACTCCCCTCTTACCTCCTTGTAGAGACTGCCCAGGCAGGCAGAGCAACAGCGCCGCCAGCAGGAAGCTGTAGCCCAGCATGACAGACTTGAGAGGGAGACAGACGGACAGATGGAAGCGCCACTAGACATTTCTCCCACTAGCCCACGTCTTATGTACCAATTTTGCCACCCTGCCTCCTATCCCCTAGACCCACCCTCTTGCATTCTGATTGGAGCATCCTGACATTCCATTGACTCCGCCCTGCTCCTTTTTTCACCAGCCCCGCCTACCCGTATCACAACTGGGCGAGCAATCTGACAACTCCGCCTCCTTTCATTAGTCCCGCCTCCCCGTGCTGCAAATGGAGCATCCTAACATGCGGATGGGTCTGGCTCTGGGTTGCCAGTTAGGTGCCCGGGTGTGTCCATGCAGAGGAAAAACGATGAACGACAGCTGTCAAGCTGATGACGAGCATGCAGAGTTACGGGAAAAGGGGACACCGGACCGCACTTTAAAGGCCTGTACTTTCTGATTTATAACTGGCTCCAGTATTCCACACGCCCAGCCTATAATGAGCACAGTTACCGCTGACTATGAAAGAAAAACACCTTTTTCAGCAGTGTGGGGACTGGCCACGAAATCAAGCCTGGACAGCCAGGCAGGGCAGCATCCACTTCCTCCCAGGTGACTGACACTCAGTATTCACCGGGAAAGTTAACACTAAGAACGAGACCAGAATAAGATTGATTCTGACAGATGGGATACAGGGGAGTCCACACGCATTCTCCACACGGGCGAGGAACGTCTCCCAGCATCCCGGTCAGCCTTAGATGCAGATGACCTGACCCACAGACATCCTGCTCGACCGTGGGACGCATCTCATCTGAAAAACAGCCAGCAACACAAAGACGTAAATGCTGAAAGTTCTGTGCTTCGACTACATTCAATAAAATCTAAATTAAAAATAAAACATAAAAAAGCTTTAAAAAATTCCTACATATTTCATACCTGCAGAGATGAAGCCCCAGGCCTGTAAGGTACCATTTGCAGACGGCAGCTTAAACTGAGCTTAAACTAGAGGATTTATGTTACTAAAATAGAGACCCTGAAATGAATCACGCTTTGGCTGAGAGTGTTGACATCCCAAGAAATTTGCAGGGTTACGTGATTCTTTCCCCTGGCGACTTAAACACACAAACGGGGCACCTGAATCATGGCTGCATTTCGGGGAAAAAAAATAGAGAAATCAAAATTAAGGAACTGGTCAGAGCTGGGGGTGGCACGGTGGTTAGCACTGTCACCTCACACCTATGGGATGCGGGTTTGAGTTCCCGCCAGGGTTCCGTGTGTGGAGTTTGCATGTTCTTCTTAAGTCATTGTGGGGTTCCACCAAAAAACATGTAGAGGCTAATTGTAGTTACCCACAGGTATGCACTGTGCCTGGCGATGGGTTGGTGCCCCTTCCTGGGTTGTTCCCTGCCTCATACCCATAGGCTCTGGCCTGTGTTGTCAATGGCCTGTAATCTAAGTAAACTCTTGGTTTTGGACAGAGATCGAGCCTTGACTTATATCAGAGTGTTTCTTGGAGAGCGCTGCGTCCCACATTCCCGGCACATGTGCCGAGCCAATCGCGCGAGTCCAAGGATGGCTGTGCTTAGAACCCATCCAGCAAGCGATAACCTGAGGATGAGACCCTCTGAGGACTACGCTGGACCTGCTGGACTGAAAGATGAAGTGAATGACATGTCGTGTGACGCAAACAGTAACACTTTAGATACGTAAGGCCTGACTACCTTAAACAGACACACACAAGCAGACAAGTGGGACCCTTCATAGCACAAGACGACGCGCGTCTCCAACAAGGCTTCGGAGAGACAGCGTGCAACTACGCACGTCACTAACCCGCAAAATATTTACTCAGGAAACTAACTTACTTGCCCACTCCCCAAAATATCGGCGATCGTTTTTCACATCTGTCATTTTCCCCCTCCTTATGTCTGGGCGGAGGGCTCTCTTGACGTTATGCCCATTTAGCACGCACAAAACGGGCCTTCACCAGCGGGTTTGTGCTCCGTGTTTTCATTGTGACGGCACGCCGGCCCCAAATGCCACCGCTAAATATGCCCGCTGGGAAGCGTTTGTCACCTGCTGTGTCCATGCAGCGCGTGCTTGTCAGTTCCATAGGCTAATCATCCCTATGATTGACTAGAGATAAGGAGCTATCTACAAAACAAACAGCGCTAAAGACTGCAGTCAAGGTCCACTGCTTGTCCGGACGAGATCCCGCCTTCTAAACTGCCTTGAGCAACACTCCACAGAGGTGCATTGTGGGTACACAGACTGTTTGCATCACTTTTCATAATAAAATAGGAGTTTATTGTATGAAGGACTGTGTAAAATGTTAAGAAGGACAATTAAGATGTTTACAATGATGACGTTGATGTTGGAAGAGCCACATAAATTTCTGGCACAAACGCAGATGAAAAGCTACCTACCCATGAGTGAATCTGTATGGCTGGATGTATTCACTAAAGATGTCCAATTAAAAGTACAACATGGTTATTTGGTACTTTGGCCAAACTGTTCTGCAATCTTCTTATTCTTCTCTTTAGGGTCAGGATTTGGTGACCTCGCCACTACAGCCCACCTCTGACCAGCAGACATCCATGTGCACTCACAAGCGGCACAAGTGGTACAGGACAGCAGGAGCTCAGCCAAAGGCAAACAAGCGCGTTTGCATTCCTTCTCTCTGACTGCTTCCTGAGTCTGGGCTCCGCCTGTCTGCCCAGGTCTGGCGGCCCATAAGCCATGCGGAGCAGGAAAGGCAGATGGAGGTCGAGCGGCATGCGCCCGTCGTGGCTGAGGCCTCCGTGGAGGCAGTGGAGGTGTTTTCCACCACTCAAGCTGGACATTTTTGTGGAGCCCCCTCTTGGCAAGCATTCATTATTTAGAGGAAGATAAATTAACATGTTAACCAGCCAGCTAGGTACGGGGTTGTCAACTTTGGTCAGTTGGCCGATGTGAGAATTTCAATTCGAGACAAGTCTGTATACTCATTTAACATATATGCAACGGTTTTCTTACCTCGTAAAATAGTATGTGGGGTTTGCAAACTATTTAAATAAAAAAAATGTAGGTTTATAATGGAATAATGCAGATTTGTCGTAAGATTTCTTGCACAAGAGTCTGAAAGCGCGAGTGTCACACCAGAGGAGTGAGAGCCGGTGACCCCATAGGTACGACCTTCTGACTCTACCAGCTAACCTTTTATTTTGTTTTGGAAACATCTGGGGGGGCGAGATCACTTTTTGGATGGGGCCCTAAAAACAAAAAACCCTGTGCCTGGGGGGGTGGGGTTACAGTGAGGGATTCGCAGGTATGAAGGCATGAATACACTCTGAACTCCACCTCATTGATCTACATCTGCTACATCTCCATGTCCTCAGGCCCCCCCAAGATACTGACATGGGCAGCTAACAAACTGGGGATGTCAGTCTTTTATTGCACTTGGTTTTAAAGTTTCCAGGGAATCAGGTCATTCAGACCAACATATCCAGTCAAACACTCATCTGAAGTAAAACGAAAGAGCATTTGCAGATTAAAGTCAAATTCAGCGCATGACAAATAAGGGAGATGAAGTAAGACTCTTCTAAATGTGTACATTTCTGACCACAGGTCTTCTGCAATGGACCAGAAGCATCCCGCAGTTTCACAAGCCTGAACGGAAACTTTTAAACGAGGTGGTAAAACATGTTGCTCCATCAATGGTAGGTAAGAGCTCATCCGACATCTGGAACCGCACCTAAGGCTGGCCTCTAAGGAGAAACAAAGAGCTGGAGTGAGGAAACTGCAAGGGATGAGGCGGGGGAGGGGGGGGGAGGGTGTTTGAAAAGACGCAAGGAATGTGGTTTGCGAAAAGCAGGCCGGAGAGATGGACTCAAAGCAAATATGGAGGCCAGGAGCACGCAGAGTGATAAAGCGAGTGGGCTCAGCTGGGGACCAAAATCACTGACGCGCCGGTGCAACGTCGACACCATAGTGGTTCATCACTCCAAAAATATCCTTCGCTGTCTGACGTAGTGCCGCCCCGGCACCAGAGTGGCCCCTGACCTCGTCCTTCCCGCCAATTCCCGCCGACAGCGCCGACACCGACGGGGTACAGTCACGTCGGAGGCTTGTAGCGACACCATGCCGAACGCGCAGAGGTGGCTGATGATTTGCGCACAAGCACAGAAGCGCACAAAGCAAACACGCTCCTCATCTCTCACTGCAATCCTGGAGATCCCTCTCCAAACAGACTCCTGAGAGCACAACTGTGCATCAAGGTAGTAAAAACCTCTACTTTCACAAAGAAATCAGTGAATTACCTTTAGATGCAATGAAATGACGGAAATATTACACATAAAGACAGTCCTACGGACTAAGACACAATTTATGAGTTTCCCCCCTTGAACTGGTACTTGAAACCCTCTTGGATACAAGCAGGTTTGGTACAGATAATTCCTGGGCCTAGGACAAAATTATTTCAGCTGGGTCCCTGCGTAAGGATTGCTGCCTCTCCTGCATCCCGCTTACAAGCCTTCTATCCACCACACCGCTTACACGCTACAAGGTTACTATCTGAAGCAGAAGCATGAAGCACAAGGCAGGGGATGCATTACAGGAAGCCAGTACCTCACCCGCTTCACACATAGATACAATTTATGGACACTAATTTACCTAAGCATGTTTCTTGCACAACCGGCAAATTTTAAGTTGCGAGTCCACGGTGTCAGCCATCTTAACCCCAGATAAGGTGGCTAAATTTTGCCCATTGAAGTTGTTTGACTCATGATAGTCACGCTCACACAGGGGATGAGAGACACATGAATGGCAGCTTCGGGCACGTCTGCACCTTGGCGTTCTGAGGCACAGACAGTCAGCGTCTGCCGCGATCCTGACTTTTGAAAAAGAGAGAGAGAAAAAATCAATCGGCATGAAGAACAAACTTCACTGTGTTATGTCTACGCGTCTGTAGATGCAGCGCAGCGCAACAGCGGAGCACGATCCGTATCCCCAAACCACCATTTTTACCGTTTGTCTGTCCGCTAGTTATAGCATGTGTGCCTACGGTAACCCGCAGCCAGTGCCCATAATAACAGAGAATCAGACTGCCAGACTTACCGGCCGTTTAACCAGCTGAGTAACGGCTGGCCCCAGCCTCTGTTTGCATTGGAGCGCCGGAGAGAGAGAAACGTGGGGAATGTGCCGATGTGGGGAAAAAATAAAGAATTAAAGCTAAAACAACGGGGTGACACACAGGAGCAGGGACAGGAGCGAGCAGGTGTGTATGTTCATCCAGATGTTTGGGAACAGATGTTAGAATTAGGGTTGCACAGACAGGTAGGGAGAACAGATGTGGGTGTGATGTAGCAAAACAGCGGTGTATTCACACACAAGGCAAAAAAAGATTATATATAGAAGGCATTAAAGTATGCACACCTGACGATAAACAAGGAACAGTGGCATAATGTATTTAGATTTCTTTTGGATCACACAAAAATGAGGCAGACAGACTAACAAGGTAGGTATAGAGATCCATTACACTGCAAGACAAGTAAAACTACACACAATATTTTTATTTCTTGGAAACGCAGAAGCAAAACATTACCTTTGATTATACATATATCAAATATATGAAACGTTATACTTTTACCACAAAGAATACACTTGTATGGAGAGACCACACTGACAATTTATATAGCATGTTCACCTTAAATGCTCGCTTTGCATTGGATATTAGAAATTTTCAACGAGAGACGATATATTGCAGCATTGCAGATCGACGGGTGTTAACAGCTGCATATTTTCCCCCCCACACAATGGCTTTAATCCAAAGCTGATCTCGGGTAACAGGCAGAGCAAGTCAGGACACGACCGAACAGAATCAGGACGACACAGCATAGGGCGTAGATGTCTTTAGGGGGCTTCGGTGCTTGTCTACCGATCGATTTTTAAACCAAACCTATACATGAGCGAACAGACCAACGTGCGCCGGTTGCAGGGCGAACTGGAAGCGAATAATAGTCTAAAATTGAGACCGTGCCCTTCTGTACCTTAAAAGGTAACAACTGCACGGGTGTAAATTTTACCCCTTTGTGTGCACCCCCGTTACTGGGATCAGACCAAAGAACCCGCAACGACTCAAGGAAAGCGTACTAAGTATTTCCCCAATCCAAACAAACTACCGTTCACTTATGACAGTTAAAACTAAAAGGTTCGAGGGAATAAAGCCGCATTTGCTTCCCTCGCCCTTACACCGAAGTTTCGGTTTGTCCAGGAAAGTTTACGTAAAACAGACAAAAAGGTTCACAGCTTATAGAATTTTATTTTACATTTGCAAGTGCTATACAAGTGTGATACAGTATCTGATCGCTTAAGTACATGTCAGTTTAAATTAAAATTGGTTAACAAAAAAAAAAAAAAAAAAAGATCGTATACAACACAAAGGTTGAATAAGTTACGGTTTACGGGACACTTGAAAATAAGGTTTAGAACAGAAGTCACCAAAATGGAGAAAAAAGGCAAAGACAATTCGAGAAAAGCAAACGGCAAATTGCAATTATAAAACTGATATGTGCTAGAGAAAAACTTCACAATAAATATTGTGTAATTATGCCGGGCAAAATAAGTATGAATGGGACAACTGTCTTACATCCTGCTCGAACTGAGGCTGACAAGCATCGAAATACCAAAAGATCTCACGCGCTGAAGATTAAATTCCCCTCTACATGAGGTCTACAGACTGACCGTTTAAATCACGTCAAAATTTGCCGATCAAGAGATAATCGTGACAGGCCCTTCAACGTGGAAAGGTGGCGCCAGGCGACATGCGTTGTTAGCACCCTCTGCTGGTGAGCTTCAGGATTACACTTTAGGTACCTTTTCCACTGATTTTAAACCTGTACAAAAGTAAAGCCTGGAGGAGGGGTCAGGGGCAGCATATGCATAATGTTACACCCTCCCGCGTTAAAAATAGCAGTCCTGTCTGGCGCAGCAGCAAACCAAGTGCTCAGTCAGCCAAATGCAGCTTGTCCCATGCCTGCCTCCATCCTCCAGGGGCGTGCAAGGTTAAGAGGGAACGGCAGGGCAGCTAGCTGTAGACCTCCTAGCAATGACAAAATGGGAGATTAACATCCCCTCCCCACCCCATTCGAAGGTGGGCATACACAGGGCCGCAGACGAAAAACACCAGTTAGATGCCAACTCACTCCATGCTGTCCTCCAGCTGGTGCACCGTGTGCTTGTCAAGGTACCGGCAGAAGAGCGAGATCAGGTTTGAGGGGAGGAGGAGAGGTTCCACCAGTGAGGAGCGGGAGAGACGCCGGGCAACCAGGAAGACGGTCTCTGTCCTGGAAGAGCGGGGGGGCGGATTCCAGATTACATTCATAGTCTCCACAAACGTCGTTGCGGCTAAAGTCTCTCAAGATCCTCACCAAGTCTCATAATCCCCGATTCCTGCTTCCATAGGGCTGTTGGATGACAGCAGCCTCTCTCCCTGAGAGAGCAGGGCGTACAGGAGGGAAATGCCAAACTGGGGGCAAAACAAAGTGCACATGATTTAAGCAAAAGGACTTAAGTCGGTGCCCCTCAGTCATATGCCCTGTGCTGCCTGGGACAGAGTCCAGTAACCTCCCAGAAAATGGGAGACCAGTTATACTGGCCTGAAGCCACTGGTACACTGTGCAAAGCACAACACAGTAAGAGAAGGCCAATTCAAAAGTACTACAAGCACCAAGTCTGGCTCTGCTTGTAACATACTATCCATAATGACTGTACAGCCCAAATCTCTCTCCCCCCCACATTCCCAAAACATCATGGAACAGAAGTCGGCACGATTTTGTAGAAACTACCGACCTTGTTCTGGCAGGCGATTGTGAGGCACATCTCTTTGGAATCGGGCAGTGTTGAGGTGAACCCCTTGAGGACCCCGATGAGCTGATTAAAGGACAGTTCCCCAATCACAGTAGAGAGAGACGGGTACATAACCGGCAGAGCCTGAAGAGTCAGAGACGTTTCAGTAGCACTCAGACCAAAAGGACATTAATTCCAGTTAACCACTTGGCACTTATCACTTACTAAGAAACAGGCAGGGAAGTGCGCAAGTTTTACATGTCAGATGAGGAGACCATTGAACTCCAAGGCTGGCAATTTAGTCAAAACAAACAACTGAGTGAAGCCCGACCTCGTCTGTGTCTCTGTTCATCAGAGCTGGCAGGTGATCAGTCACCACCTTGAGGACATGCTGAGCGTCGCTTTCCGACAGGAAGGGGAGGAGTCGAGCCATCAAGCGCTTACCCTTCGACACCAGCAGGCACGGAAGGAACTCCTCACTATCCTCCCTGGGTTTGGGGGGGGAACGTTTTCAGAAGAGCATGCAATCAAAGCAGATGCACTCGGCTGGTGTACAGAATTAAATACTGCATGACTGGTCACCCGCCTGAATGTTACACGCAACTCCCAGTTCACTCACAGGTTAGGAGGGTGCTGCAGCTGTCTGTAGATCTGTTTCACTCGTCTTGAGATCTTCTCCTCCAGTCTCACCTGCTCTTCCTCGCTGAACATGGACCGCTTCCTCTTCTCCCCTTCCTCCACTTCCAAGAGGACCATGAACAGCTGCAGAACGAATGAACGAACGGATTAGCTGGTAGGATAAATGAAACCCCGCCCCCCCTTCCCATATAGAGCTCAGCACTCCTTAAAAGGCCAAACCTTCTCGATGTTATGGAGCACGGTCAGCCTCTGCTGCCTGGCATCTTTCTGCTCCTGTTCAGAGAAGTGAGACTGACCACAGAGGGAAGTTTAGAGCAAGGCGAGCGGACACGTTCAGATCAGACACCCAGGCCGAGGTCCAAGCAGTCACCTCCTCCGGCAGGTGTGCATGGACGGCGTCGATGGCGCGGCGTGGGGAGAAGCAAGTCGACACGGCAACTTGTCCCAGCGAACCCTCAATGTGGACAACTTAAGAAAAAATAAATGTAAGTTACATGAAGCGTAAAAGGGCACAAGCCAATATCTGGAAGATTGCGAGGACGAGTGTGAAGAAACCAACCAGGAGTGTAAGACTCGGTCTTGGTGACATAAGGAGTCGTGAGTTTGGGTGGTTCCCTCTTGCCCCTCTCACCCAGCATTTCCTCCTCGGCCATCTTGGCCTCCAGACGACGGTAATACTCCTGCCGAGGGGCACAGCTTACCCAACTGACGCAGCACAGAATGTACTCGTTTGAAAACTTCAGACTGCATCAGCTATTTTACAGCTGATACTCGCCCAGTCTTTACAGTCTCAGACAATGGCGACTTAAAACCTCAGGAGTACATGAATGAGGCGAAACCATGAGACCTGGTAGTAGTAGTCATCCAGATGGGGGTTCTCGCTCTGAAGCTGAATCATCTGCAATTTAATGATCCACTCCTTCTCCTTCATTGACATCAGCTGACCATTAGGGTCCAAGTTCTCACCCCTACGAGATGATCAGAGAAGTATTACACCATGCATTTGATACGTTTCTCAAGCACATCAGGTAGAGTTATCATACAGCACTTCAGCACCACAGGCTACAGATGGAAGGACAAGCCCGTCCCAAACCTGTGCGACCGCTGGTGCCGGTGGCTCAGCAGCCTGCGATGCTGGGGGTGAAGCTGGGTCACATGACCAGGGAACCTAAGGGGTCAAAGGTCACATTACTAACTAGGGGCATTTTTCAGTGTGTACCTGACCGTACTTGTGTTCTCATATGACAGTTTTATGTCATCTTCCACTGCCGAAGACCAGTTCCAATACTCAAGAATCGAAGTACAGAGGACAGCTAAAATCCTCAGATGCCCCTCTCCAAACATCAAGCATGGATTGGTTGCATTCTTGCCAGGTGAGTCCAATCCCACAATTCATTGCAGCCCAAGTTTGTTCATGGGAAACAACTTAACAAGATCGGTCTTGCCAAAACCACAAGTATGACCATTGCGTACTTCGTATCCAGAAACACCCAGTGCTCAAAATTACTGCCAACAACCCGTATCAAAGATCTCAAACCTGAATTGTTGCATAGGATTGGCTGAAGGGCTGTAGAAGGGGGAGGGGCTTGGAGAACGAGCTCCAAACCTCAACTGCAACATTTTAGGGGTAAAGGGTTGTGGAACGGTCATGCCGGGCTGTGAAGGAGACATAAAACCACCACGCTGGGAGGGGGAGGGCGAACACACACCATGAATAAATAAAAAAAAAAAAAAAAAAAAAAAAAAAAAAAACTCAAGGTCTTTCACAGCAGGTTATAGAAGGAACAAACACAATTAGACTGGCAGAATAGTCAACTAGACAAGGCACCTGCATGTAGTGCTGTGGAGAGCCAAAGGGTGGACGTGGACATACAGGAGATCGGGTCAGCAGAGGACTCATGGGGATCTGGGGGAGACAGACAGCAGCAGAACATTAGCAACAGCTAAATGGGGGGGAAATCAATTAGCACATTGTAGAGTCACACCTGAGAAAGGTACCTCTGCCCCAGGGGTCTCATGAGGGGCTGCTGACCTCGCTGGCCCCCTCTCTTTCCACCTCCAGTCATTGGAAACGGGCGGCGAAGGGGCGACAGGAAGTCCAGGGGGGCTGGGGGAGTCCGAGCCAGATCCTGGCTGTCGATGACCGTGACTATAGCCTGGTCCTGAGGGAGCAGATTCCATGCGACACCAAACACCATTCGCAGCAAGTCATTTGCAGAAGAGCCTAGATACAGCGAAGGGAAAAAAAATACAAAAATTACCACCTTACCTGTAGCATGGGCCCGACGGATGTTTGGCTGGGACCAAATGGAGACAGCATCCACTGTGTGTAGAAGAAGCCAACATTGATGAGGCGGCAACAAATGAGAGCAGCATCGCGTGAAGAGGGACATCAAGCAGAGGCAAGAATGAGCAGGGCAGAGCGATGGAACAACGAGCTGAAAGGGATGCTGGGATTGGGAAATGAAGGCTGTGGTGGGGACTCACAGTGTCCAGATCCAGGCTGTCACAGGGGGAGCCAATACCACTGTCCACTATAGCACTGTCCAGGCTCTGGGGAGGGAGGAGGGCAGATTAAAAAGCATCAGAGGAAGCCTTTTGTTGGAATTGGGGGAGGGTGAGTGAATTTCATCCTGGGCTAACATATACCTACAGTACTTCTTACTGACGGGGAGGGCGTTCTAGGTCTAAGTGAGAGGAAGTGTTATGGATAGACAGCCTCCCTGCAACTGGTTCTCATTAAATTAAATTAGCCTGTGAATTAAATTGGGCCATTTTGAAGCTTTATGGCCAATCAATGACTTTACAAAGGCCCCTTACAAAAAGGACCTGCGACCCAACGGAGAACAAGAACCTTCACGTCTATACACCACAGGCTAAGACTAGAACCAGAGAATTCTGATTTGGGTGGAGTGGTGGCTCTGAGCCTAGGGATTTGTGATGGCAACTGGAAGGTAGCCATTTCAAATCCTGTGAAAGCCCAGAGTGATTCTACTCCACTGGGCCCTTAACCTGCAATTGCTTCCTCCTGGGTACGATATTAATCTACATGCAGCCCTACAAGGAGGTCCTCCAACTTACAGGGAAAACGTGGGGCTTGGTAGCAAGATTGGCTCTCCAGCCACTGGAAAAAAAGACACACTGGTCCATTCGGAGGGGTGTGCTGCTGAGGTATCGCCCACTGCACTCAGGCTCTCATCCCTGAGGTGGTTTGTCATGTGATGAGTGCGGCAATGCTCAGAATCAGTGCATGCTTCTTACCCCTGTCCTCCGACACCTTAGTGGAGCGTGCAAGTCATTGCATGCTGTCAGATGCAGAGATACTCAGACATTCCAGGCCTCGATATATTCAGTATCTAACCTCAATTCCATGGAAGCATGTTACCATTAAATGTAATGTAGATCACAGCCATCGATCTACTGCAAACACTATGAAAGCAGGCAGGAGGTAGGACCTTTTTTCCTTTGAGAAACAGGTCATTTGGTCTTTAAGAACGTCACAGGGTATGGTTCTATAACTTTAATCATTATAAGTTTCATTACAGAAACTCCTAGCCCAGTGTTTCCCCAATCTAGTTCTCAGGGACCCACACAGACAGTCCATGTTTTTGCTCCCTCTGGGTCCCCTAGCAGGGAGCAAAAACATGGACCAGCTGTGGGTGCCTGAGGACCGGAGTCGGAAACACTGCTCTAACCCATTATCTCACCTTGAGGCTTGGCCTGCTCTTCACAGTCCTCATTATCGCTGGGTCCTCAAACACTTCTCCCCTCCTCAGCGTCCGTTTCTCCCTCGGCCTTCCATTCAGGACTGGCAGGACCTGGGTCAGGGGGGCCGGGGTGTTGGGGGTGCACGGAGGTGGTGACGGCGGTCCTGGAGACTCATCTCCACAGAAGACCAGGATGTCAGAGGGGTCTTCATCTGGTCTCACTTCAAGATCTTAATGCAGAGTAACACAGGAATCAGCATATCCAAAGATCCGCAATCAGCACCAGGCACTACAGCAGAGTATAAGTAGTAAGTAACAGCACCTCCCACCGCCAAACACACTTCAGGCTAATGACTAAACACGAAAATTTACCCACAACATTCCAGTCCCTTCGTTTCATGGAACACATACCAAGGCCAAAGGTTTCCTCATTATACAGATCGATGTCTTCATCTTCCTCTCCCATCTCCTGCAGGAGTGTGCACTCCTCCATCCCTCCATCATCTTCTGCCTCGCTACCACTTTCTCTGTCACCTTGACAGCGGGTAGTTGGCGAAAAAGCTTCAGATTCCTGTAGGATTACCAAGAAACAGATGGGCAAACTCCTCTCGGCCGCCATAAAACCTGCGTCATGCTAAACGCCGCACCGCTAGGAAGACCTAACGCGATACAAATCCCACAGCTGTCATTTGATTAGGCACTTAAGAGTGCGTCTAGGTGCAAACTGAAAGGCCATCGTCATTCATAAGTCCTCCACTTCCTCAGTTTTAACCAATCAATATTTAAATCATGAATCATTACGATCCGTAAAGCGGAAACGTACGGAAAATGAAACAAACGACAAATAAATCAACAAACGTTGACACTATCCCTATTTTTTTCTGGTAAAACAGCCAATATTAAAGGAGTCATTTCCAGAACAAGGGAATGCTTACCTGTTGCTGCTCGGAGTCACTCATTTGGCAAAATATTCAGAAAGTCCCCTGACACAGTTAACTCTCCAGCTGGTTCTACGCGGACAAGAGCCATAGCTTTCCGTAACTCAATTTAACTATGCTACACGTGCGAAAAGGAGGCGTGGCAGATGGGTCCGCGCCTGCGCATTAAGGCATGGCGAAATATAGCGGCCGGCGCGTGGGCCTGTGCAGGTGGAGCGACGTCGTCGACGGAACGTACGGACACAAGCGCGTGGCCTTACGCCGTACTTCGCTCAAGAAATTATTAATCGGCAACGAAATCCTGTTATTTTAAATTCACTGCAAAAGCCAATAGTCAGATTTCACCACGTTGTTTGACAAAAATAATTAGCATTATAAAGGGTTTACTTATGACATCTACTTAACACATTTACTTATGATGTGGAATATGAATTATGAAGCCAGCCTTTCGCAGGTGCGTATTCACGCATTGACACCGTGACAGAATTTACCGAAGCCTGGCACAGATGTATGCATGTTTGCCCACTCTGCCTTTAATGCAGTGCGTTCACACTCTGCCAAATATAAACTTGAAGATTCTTGGCAGACGGACAGAGTGCGCTGGGGTGGAGCAACAGGGTTCAGTCAGAAGGACAAACGGACTGAAGGACAAGCAGACATAAAACAGGGAACGCAAAAGAGAGGTATGAACAAACGTCTTTTTTCTGTACATGGGAGCAAAAACAAAATTTGGGCTAAGATCTGTGTCCTTTGTTGACTTATCTACAGATTGAATGTCATTATAAAACAGGTCGCGTTTACACTTTATCCCTGCAGCAATATATTTACAAAATACTACAATCTGACACGATTTAACAAAAGCACTTATATAACTGTTATTCAGAAGAGTCTTAAAGTTCATTAAAGTGTTCTTGATAGCTCCGTCTCTGAAATAATTGCTGTTTTGAGGGGTTATTTGTACACTTCCCCTCGAAAACAGCAAAAGTCCTTGGTCACCTGACTGCAGATAATTTCTGCGGCCATGACTCAAATAAACTAGACCTCCACTCTGTTCACTTACAATACTTCAGAGTTATTCAGCTGAGCGTTAAAAACAGGTTGCAAATCTAGGTATTTTTCAATAAGAAATGTGTTAAAGGGCCGCATCATAGATAAAAACAGCTAGATCAGACATGGGGAACCAGGTGCTGTGGCTCACTGCAGTGTGAAGCTGGTACGAGACTGCATGTGTTAGGTGACTGCCTTCTTTTTGTAGCTTCTGTAGTGTTGTGCAGAAGGTACATGATGCAGAGCTTTACGTTTTCAGTGGCAAACACAGGGTTAACATGGTAGCTACAGTGAAACCACATGCAGGATTGTGACTGTCACTAATAGGCAGAGATGGCTGTGGAGCCTGTTTTTAAGAGGTAATCTGATATACTATAAATTAATACACTCATGGAGTAGTTTGTAATGCTTTAAGCTGACTGTAATTACAGCATTTGGGGGCATTATTACACATTGGTTAACTGTAGTACTGGACACACAGCCCTGGAAAAAGCTGAGACCACAGCACAATTCTTTTGTTTCACTCATTTCTCAATTTATGGGTGTGAGTCTGTGAATAACTTGTATTGTTTTGCAAACTGCAGACTGGCTCTCCGCTCTTTCTCATTAATGGGGGGCTTCTTCCTTGCTTTATAGGTCTTCAGTCCTGTTTCTAGGAACTGTCCTAGCAGTGCACCTCACACCTGCATTTAATGTTTCCCATTCCTTTTGAAGGTCACTCGATGTCATCCTCCGATTTATGAGACACTGCCGGATAAGTCGACGGTCATCTCTGGCATTAGAGAGTTGCTTCTGCCCTCTACCTGCCTGGTTTTTGGGCATTAACAGGGTCTCCTGCTTCACCCTGTTTGTGTGTACTGCCGTCTTAGAAACCTTGAGCCTGGAAGCAACATGACATGTAGTCTTTTGCTAGCAGAAGCAGGATTAAACCAGAATTTAAAAATGCAGTTTTTACTTTTTTTCTAAATATCGAGTGGTCTCTTTTTTTTTTTCCAGAGGTGTAAAATTTAACATGACAGAATGAGATGACAGACTTTTTCTGTTCTCATGCGCATGATGCAGGACAATGGCGCTGGTCTCCACTGCGACCATGTTTCGGAGAGCATTCGCCTCGACGGCAGCCGGAGGTCACGAGGGTGGAGGTATTTCTGTCTCCTGTGCCTTCTGCTGCCCCCCCCATACTGCTTCATCCTGTTGATGCAGGTCCAGGTGCATCATTAACAGGAGCATGTGGAAGCCTGGCGCCCCGTCCACAGCGTCTTGGCACCTCCCCTGTCCCTCTTTCTGTCAGCCCTGCATTAACCCCTTACCACCCCCAGTCCATTACCTCGTGCCGTTTGGGGCCGCCTGCCCGGATCTGAATCTCATTTGGCCCCACAGCTCGCACATGGAAGATCCTGAGCTACGTGGTGGCACTGCCCGGTGTAGGGGTGTGCATGGCCAATGCCTGGATAAAGCTGCAACGCCACTCCCATGATCCGCCCGGGTTCCAACCGTACCAGCACCTTCGCATCCGCACCAAGGTGACGGCGCAGGGCAACAATGCAGTCCCCTGCAACATGCTGTCCGTAGCACACAGTATAAAATCGACAGCATCTTTTTCTTCATTATAGTACACTTTTAACATACTACATACTGTTAGTTGAGTATAATTTCAACACCCCTTTTTCTCCCCATTACAGCCTTTTCCCTGGGGAGATGGGAACCACACCTTTTTCCATAACTCCCACACCAACCCCCTCCCAACTGGCTACGAGGGACCCCATCACTGAGGGCAGCGCCACCTAGTCGTGGCTACAAGTTCATCACACATCAAGTATATACCGGCAATGCATACTTCCCCGGGGCCAACTGATGTAGATATCAGATGTGACCTTTCACTTTTAAAATTAAATAGCATTACCCAAAGTCTGTTTCTGTTCATTTTTTCCCCCCTCCCCAGCTAAAACGTTCTCAATTTAAACCAGTTTAAAAATCTATACGATTACAAATGTTTACATCAGTGTTTCCCAACCCAGTCCTCGGGGACCCCAGACAGTCCGCGTTTTTGCTTCCTCTCAGCTCCTAGTGCACGTGTGCCAGGTATTCGATGTTCCTGATTGGCTGGGAGCTGGGAGGGAGCAAAGAAGGTGGACTGTCCGTACTGGGTTGGGAAACACTGGTTTACATTATAGTGAAAATAATTTTAAGTCGTTTCTGGTTTTCAAACCTGGCCTATTAAACAGATGGAAGGTTCGTAAGGTTTCCCTAAAATGCAGCTTGAGGCATTTAATGCGATTTCACAGAGTTTGGACAGCATCTGGGAGGCGTATTGCTAGCGGTATTTTATTGAGAGCTTGAATTTGACAGTGGCAGAGATCTTTCCCATCGCTATCTTCTCTCCATGTAAACAGTACAGTATTTATATTACAAACCATTATAAACATCACTGTGGCTCCCAACGGTCTAATTTACATGTAGGGAATTTACACACACTGCACAAAATAAAAAAGCAAAAAGCAAAAATATGTGCATTTTATCCCCATCGTATTACCATTTCATCAACTGTATTTTTACTACCAGAAGTTATACAAAAAAATAATGTATACAGTATACCGATTGTACACTACGATATCACACTACCTCAGCTAGCGATTGGTCCACGGATGGGACTCCACTATGGATTTACATGTTACCAAGGTTACGCATCACTATGGCGTGGAGCAAGCTGGACACTCTAGATGGTTGCACGGAATCCTGCGATTCTCAGCTCAGTGTCTGGGCAGCGAGCAGCATGAGGTCCTGGGTCAGCGCCTCAGCACCATGCTGCTGCTCGGCGAGCTGCCGCAGGCAGTCGGCAACGAGCGAAGTGGGGGGGCGCGTGACTGCGCCCCGTGGCCACAGCAGGACCGAGAGGCACGCCCGGGCTAGCCGTGCGTAGCCGTGGAGCTGGGAGAAGCAGTAGAGCCGCGGAAGATGGGTCACAAGGGGCCAGCTCTCCCTTTCGGATTCGGGTGCCGGGCTCAGGGCCCCCACTTCCGGAACATCCTCGGGCTTGGGCCCTCGCGTCTCGCCGCAACCTGCTTTTCGGAATTTGGGCTTCGCCGTGGAATGGAGTGGACAGTCCTGGCCCACAGCGTTACGCATCCCATCTAATTTAGCATCCGAGGTGGCACAAAAACAAGGGGCGGAGAGGTTGACGATCGAGCAGTACCTATCGTCGTACGCTTCCTCTAGATCTGAGCCTAAGCTCCAGTCCGACAGGAAGTGAAACTGGGATGTTGATTCTGATTGGCCGCTTTTCTTTTGGTCCCTGGTACAAAGCAACGCAGAACCCAGACTCTCCAGACTGTAGTCAGATCTTGTGCTCATCTTGCTTCCTAATGCCCAGAGAGACGCCGACCGTAGTTTGAGGTTCGATGAGTCTTCGTCTATCGCCCGGCTGACAATGTCCCCCATCTTCTGTTCAGGTTCTAAGATTAACTCAGAATCCAACCAAGAACTTAGAGCGAATCTGAGCTGGGAAAGGTCACTGGTCATGCAAGGAGCTTCTGGCCCACATTCCATCCTGAGCTCCTGGTTGGGTTTCAGGAGGCGCCCTAAGTCTGGTTCTCTCTCAGGTCCTCTCTCGCGGCCGGTTCTCGTGACCATGCCTGGTCTTCCCTGCCGCTGGCTACTGGATTGGACGTCGCGCGCTTGCATTTCCTCCGGCTTGGTCCTGGGTCCCACTGGCACTTTAAAAAGCCCTGCTTTCGAGCACGGCAGTTTCTCGCTTGATGCTAATCCCACCCCGCCATCCTCTGCTGACCCCTTCCCCGGTTCCCACTCCAGGCTGCCCTGAGTTCTGGGATTCAGCTTTTCCTCAGTGTTATCTGGGGCCTGGGCTCTCAGCTGAGCCATTGATCCAGGCTGTGAGGCAGCAGAGGTCAAAATCAGGGACACGCCCAAGTCTTCCAGCTCCCTCTGCAGCCCTGACACTAAAAACATATTGGCTCCCCTCATGGCCTCTGTTAAGGGGGTTTTCTGGAGGGCGGTGGTCCCATTTGACCCCATTTCCTCCTCCCCGAGCTCCTCTGTGTTCAGAGACCCCAAAACACGACAGTGGCCCCCTGTCTTATTCCCTGTCTCCTCCCTCCCACCGCTCACAGAACAGCCATGTAAATAGTGCAGCACAGGCAGAAGCATTTGAGGTGTGACGTCCCGTATCGGGATGCCCTCCCCGGGACTCCGCCCCCCTTCCCAGAATCCTCCCCTAAGCAGTGCTCTGAAATACTCCGAACCCGTCTCTCCGTCATGGCCCCCCAACACCGCCTCCATGTTTGCCGGGACCCGGGTGCTGTCGTCCAGCACGAAGACGAGATCGAAGCTGGAATCGAGATAGGGACACATGGGGGCGAAGCACTGCTTTTTAAGGGGAGGGGGCATGTCACCTCCGAGCTCCTGCCCACTTCCTGGCCCTGACCCCACCACGACCCTCAACTCCAGAGCTGGGGGACTGGGCAGATTCGACAGGCATTCGACGAGCAGGGACAAGTAGAGCAACTGGAGGCGGGGGGGAGACGCCGGGTGGGGCGGCTGGAGCCAGCTGGAGAGGGATGCCCACCTCCTGAGGACACAGTCGTCAGCGTCGCCTTGGCAACAGAGTGCTTCGACCGCCAGCTGCAGACCCCCGTTATCCAACAGCAGCTTCTTCAGAAATGGTTTATTGCTGCAAGAAAGAATAACAAACAAACCTGAACATGGCAAACAATGGACAGACTTTAGCAGAAAAACGTCAGGTGAACAAACATTAGAAAATGACCTTGAAACTGCAGACGATGCTTCAAGGAAGAAGACTACAAGCTTTCCAGCATTCAACATCTAATCGACCTTTCTGACTGGGCTCTAGATTAACAGACCTGTTTATGAGCGGTAGGGACAGAGCGCAGTGCAGACGGTCCACTTCGGAACCGGACAGCATGATGTGGCTCAGCACTCCTGAGCCGAAGCTGGACTCGCTCTGGATGCGCAGGTTGTTCAGCACCATCTTGCCTGGAGCCAGTCAGCCCAAAAGAGGGAACACGTGTTACATGGACATCTCTGCCGTGCCTTGCAGCTGCTGCTCACACAGAACACACTGTCCTGGCCCAGCATGCACTGCTTCGTGATGTCATAGCCATCGGGGGCTGAATGTACCCTGCCGTGGACTGGCATCCCGTTCTCGGTGTTCCCCATCCTTACCAACCTACGCTCCCCAAAACATGCTCTATGGCCTTTACCAGGATAAGCAATTATCAGATGAATGGATGATTTCTAATACAGAACTATTTATACGAGACAGAAAAAAACCTCCATTTCCCAGCCCCTACCCAGACTCACCCAGCTGCCGCACCTTGGTCTTCACCCTCCCAGTCTGCCTGTCCCCGGCCCCCTGTCCCAGGCACAGGCGGAGCCAGATGAAGGCCACGGCCCCAGTCCTGACCAGGCTCTCCAGGCAGTTGGGGTTACAACTCAGGCGGCAGAGGACGCGGAAGCAGCGGCTGCTGGGCTCCCTGTGCTGCGTGAGGTAGTACAGGAGGCCCGAGACGGCAGCCGCGTTCCCCAGAGCCGAACTGGGGTCCTCAGACTGGGAAAAGCGGGACAGCAGGAGCAGGACTGGCGACTCGGCTGTCCAGGGCTCGGGGTGGTAGGGGTGCTGGTAGGTGGGGGCCTGCACCAGCGAGGGAGGGGTTTCTGGAGGAAGCGTACAGGTGGGAGCCAAGAGGTGTGGGCCGGCTCGTTTGCCATTGGGCGAGCGGGCTTTAGAAGGAGACGGGGGTGCAGGCTTCTGTGAAGGAGGTTTGGATGGAGACAGTGGTGTGGGTCGGTGCGGGTGAAAGCTGGCGTGGTTAGGTTTGGGGGTAGAGGTAGACATAGGAGGCAGGTTACGAGAGCCACAAGGGCTCTTGCCAGCTGGTGGCGAGGGAACCGTCAGTGGTGTGGGAGTAGGTGTGGTCGAAGAGGAGGGCCCAGAAAGAAGAGAGAGCCTATCAGACAAAGCGGTCGTAGGACAAGTGCCAAGCTCCCCCTCAGCGACCCCAGTCGCTGTGGGAGACAGCAGCTCCCCCTCACAGGAGATCAGCCCTTCAGACAGCAACCAAGACCTAGGAGGACAAGAGCAGGGAAGGCACTCAGACTTCCTATTCAAGGAGCTTCTATGCTAATCAGAACTTCATCCCCCAGATGCTCAATGGCCACTTTCTCAGATAAGGTCTCCCAATAAACTCATTTAGTCAACCACAGCTGAGATCAAACCAGTGGCCTGTATTATGAAGCGGGGTTACTGGCTTATCGGAGTAACTTGTCAGATTTAAGGTACCACAGTTCAAAAGAACTTATACTCATATTCGTTCACTTACATTTTGCCCAGACTACCTTAAATCCGACAAGTTACCCCGATAAGCCAGTAACCCCGCTTCGTAGTACAGGCCCCAGGATCCCAAATATATTGCTTCATTCTACATGAGTCATCCCTGCTTTAGACACACCGCACAATTAAGATACGATTGTGGTTTACATTGTTTAGTTTGTTAAAACCCTTGGTCATTTAAATTCCAAAAATACTCCTATTAGGCGGTTCCATTCTTTGTCAAGGATCTGATCATTCTTTCCTCCCCTCTATCTAACCGCACTTTGTTGAATCAACTTCGTGGTCTCATGCGTAACCGCACCACAACACACACACTCACCTCAGGCTGAGAAAACTGGAGGACTCCTGTCCGTGCTCCTTGCCTCCATCATCCTTCCGGTTTGCCTCTGGTGGTGGGAAATCAAAGGACTCAAAGCAAGAAGTAGACATCAGTTCAGGAGAGGCAGTGGACGTATCCGCCTCTCCGGAAGCTGGGCCGTCGCCTTTGGCTGCAGCAACCAGCCTGGCTACCAGCAGTGGAACCAGCCCCAGTCCCTGGAGCTGCTCCATCACCGCCTCATCGTAGACAAAGTCAACAAAGGCCAAAATAGCCAATCGGGAAAACGGGTGGCTCTGACTGACAGAGAGCGAGCCAATCAAAACTTCCAATCCACCACTCTCCTTCACCTTGACCCTGTTCACAGCCTCCTTGCAGCATAAGCAGAGGGCTCGAAAGAAGAGGGCGGATTTCGGAGTGTTGCCTTTCGCCTCCTCGGCAAATTTTGGAATCACCCCCAGAGACCCCACGAGTGGGCGGAGGCAGCCCTGGGAGCACAGGTTGGCCAAAATCTTCAGGCCCACTTCTTCCAAGGGCCGATCAGCTTCTTCCATGACCAGGGCCCCTAGCTGGACCAGCGCTCCCGACCGAACCACTTCCCGGGCACATTCTGCTCCGCACCCCCTCGTCAGCTCATTCAGAGCACGCAAGGAGGCTCGCCTCAGACCAGGAGGGTACTCGGGGGCAATAAGCAGGACTAGAGCGGGAAGAGCACCCTTGGACAGCAAGGACAGACGGTTCAAGGGGGTGTCGGAGAGATACTGGAGAGCACGGGCAGCAGACTGGGCACACTCCAACACTGGGCTAGCAGGCGTCGCAGGGAGGGTGGGGGAACCTGAGGCAGGAGGGGAGATGGCGAGGCAAAGGATAAGGAGTGGGACACCACCTGAAACAGAAAAGAGGTATTTAGTTAGTTTTAAAACCCACATGGACTTGCTTTGCAACCCCACATAAACACCCCAACTGGAAACAACAAAACACAACCTTCTCCCGAACCCTGACCGGTCTGCTCACACACACGGTACCGCATCTCTTGGACTTACCTGCAGAGTGGATCAGCTCCGAGTTCTCAGAGTCAATGGCTAGGTTTCCCAGAGTCCTTGCGGCTCGGTTCTGCACCGTTACCATGGAGACGTTCTTTAGGATTTCCACTGTGAAGGGAAAACAAGCTTCACCATGAGGAACTCCTCACGGAGACATGGATTACAGGCAGATCTGCACCATTCTACTCACCAATCAGTGGTATGCCTCCCAATTTCCTCACCTGCGGAATGAGACCCAGAAGAAAGCAGAAGATTATCATTTTTATATAACACCTTCATCTGGAGCTTTTTAAAACCTCCCTTTTACCCCAGTTTATGTCGTTATATTCAAGCCAGGGCTCAACAATTCTGGGCCGCAGGGCATTACATTTCACAGAAGACTTCATCCAAAGCAACATGCATTGAAAAAGCAGGATTAGAGCAATCCCTGGTGCAATTTGGGCTAAGGGTCTTGCTCAAGTACCCAACAGTAAAATCACTCTGCCCACCATGGAATTTGAACCGACAACCTTTTGATTAAAAGCAGTGTCCTAACCCATTGAACCATCCATTGTCCCCAATTGCATACTCTCTCTTGCGAAGGGGGTAACTCACCTCTGTGCGCGTCTCACTCTCTGTGCAGCAGTTAGCCAGGATGCTGAGCGTCAGGTCCAGGGTCTTCCTGTCACATGCCGACTGCTGGAGAAGTTTCAGGAGAAGAGGTAGTCCACTATGAGCTCTGAACCTAATGATGCTCGAAATGCCCCCCTTGATGTGCTGCGTCCGGATCGCAACCAGTGCTCGCCACAGCCCTGCCCGGGCCTTCCTTGCATCCTCCTTCCGCTCCTCTTTGCCTTGTCCGCTCCCAGTCGTTGCCTTGGTGGGATTTTCTGTTCTCTGCAGCTGCAACAGGCACCAGGACAGCGAGGACTCCGGTACACCGGCCGTCGTCCCTCCACTGCTAACGGCTGCATTTGAGTTTTCCATGTTGGTGCAATGGAAGCATTTCCATAAAGCTTCCAATTCGCACTCTTTGGAGTACTCCTTAACTATATCTAAGGGGAGGAGAAGGTTGGGATAGAAAAAAAGTAGCACAAACTGTGTCTGTTAAACATCCCAAAGACATAAAGAATATTGAAAGCTTGCCACCTGTATTCACCCTATTACCTCGCAACTAATCTGGTCAAGATGAATCGATTGCAGATTCTTACACCTCTCAGTGTAAACGGGATTTATAAAAACCAGCAAAATGAGTCAAATAAGGGGGGGCGGTGATATCGACATAAAACTAGACTACCCAGCATATCCTAAAAGAACGCTTTACGTCTGACGTAACACTAGCGGTGACATAGGGAATTGTAGTTCAATAACCCCACTTCGTCTCTCTGGAATAAGCCTGTTCAAGTGAATAGGCCGAAAGAAAAAAACGCAACACCGGACACGGATAACAGTTCCCCTGTTTTACCTGCTTAGTCTTCAACCAACCATTCATTATATTTTTATGCCCCTGCAGTGTGCTTGTACCTACCGCTTGTATTTTAACAACCCAAACGAAATCTTCTTAGCTAGCAGCTAACGCCATTTCAGCAAAATAACAAACAGGAAGGCGGCGGGCGGAGAGGGAGGGACGGAAAGGCGGGTATTATATTTGCTCTCTGGGACTCGTGGTCTCACTGGCGGATCGTCCATAAGTTGCCTGCCGAAAAGCCACTCGAAAATAAACAGTATTTTCGCTACATATGCGTGAATTTTTCACAGCCATGCTGATTTTCCGAACAGTGTAGTCCAACTGCAATTTTGTAAATTCTGCTCTCCGTTTCGCGGAATCGTGACTTTAAAAAACTACATTTACCACAGGCCGCGAGGCGCCACATCTTTACTTCCGCTCAAAGCGCGCAGGTTGTTATAATCATCGGTTTAGTTGATGTCGAGAATAAAACAGCGGTGCAACGCAAGTGTTGTTTAAATCCACTGCAAATCGCTCCCTCAGCGCGCTATTGCCTGTCAGCTACATCGCACTATGGAAAGCGTTGAAACCACAATAAGTGAAAGTAGTGAAAACAATAATGACAAACCAAAGGTGACTTCAAATTTGGATTATGATAAATCTAAAGGAGGTAAGTTGTCCACGCAAAAGGAAAGGCATTAAACAGCGATTGTGCAAGAGTATGTTCTACATGTAGGATCGTTACTCATAATTTAACAAGTATAAAGATCCGTGCCCAAATACAAACATTGCCGTGTCCAGCTAATTTTAATAATTAATATTATTATAATTGACATTTAATGAAACCGATGTGCAATTTTAAGTAGTCTATTTGCAAAAATAGTTTACGGCTGTTTTGAACTAACTTGCTTATCAGATGTGTTTAAAGTAGACATTGTGAATGTATAGTATGTATATGGCAGTAATATCTTCCGCAAATACATGTACAACGAACCACACATAGTTTCGTTGTACATGTACAATAACAATAAATATAATGCGTTCTTACTGAACGAAACGAAAAACTGTTAATGATGATATTTTCCAACGCTGTCCCATCAGGGAGGCTATTTAAATATCCAAATTACATACACAAGGAAGGTATTTCATCTCAATAGGTAAACATGCTACTATTAGTCTTAATTAGTAATTTTTTGTGGATGTTTTGTGTTTATGACGTTTAACTTTGTGACATTAGATCACCGCTTTAATTTGCACCCCATTCCAGAGTTTGTGTGGACCCTTCAGGCCACCTGGCAGCTGGTCCGCACCCGACTCTCCATGGATGCCGAGTTCGACCAGCCAGTGTGTAAGAAGAAGCAGCTGTGGGAGACGGTGGCCGAGAGAGTGACAGCCAATCTCCAGGAGGCGGGGAACCCCGGCAGCACTGTGAAAGCCTACGAGTGCGACCTCAAGTGGAGGAACATGCTGGCCACCTACAGGAAGAACGCAGAGCGCGCCAGGCGGCTGGGTGCTCAGAGCGTGCACTGGGAGTTCTTCCCAGCCATGCACGACGTCCTAGGCAGGAGCGGAGAGGAGGCCAAGGTGCAGAGGAAGTCGAAGCCGCACACGCAGAAACTGGGCCCCTCCCCGGCCAGCAAGCGCTTCACACCCATCCTGCCCACCCCTGCTCTGTCCCTGGCCCCCCAGTCCCCTCGACCCTCCCAGGATGTACTGCACTTATATCTGGAACTGCAGGAGAGGAAAATGAACTTGTGGATGCAACAGAAAGCCCTAGAGGAGAGGAAGATAGAAGCCATTAATAATCTAGCCAGAGCAATATCGAGCTTGGCTGAGGACGCCAGGTTACAGTTGCCGAAGGAAGCCAGGTAGCCAATCACGTCAAAGGCTGGCCGTGTCCAAGGCAATGGTTGCTGAGTGACAAAGCCCTGCCACGCAGAAGAGCATTATTTTATTTTTCGACTCAGAGCTTCAACTTCCAGAGATTTATTTTTGGCCTGTGTACTAAACTTCAGTTTAAAACCCAGACTGTACAATTTAAAAACATTCAATATTTATTACATTTATAAATAAAAAATGGTGTGTTTACATTTTCTGTGGATACACTCTTGAAGAATCTGTAACTATTTTTTTTCCAGTTATCACCCACTGCTGGGAGGGTATTTGTATGAACGCAGCTCTTTATTGGATTAACAATAATTTAAAAGCAATAAAGAATGATGTTCTAGTTGATTTGAGTGAAAACCCAAAGTACTATTTTGCACATAAGTCTGTCAGTTTGCACCTGCGATTCAAGACTGTGCTGTCAAGGCATTTTGAGAAAAAAAAATGAAAAAGGCTGCCATTGTAAATAGATCTTGCACACAGGCTGCAGAAGCTATCAATGGAGCTTTTAATAAAAAGAATCTTTACAGCAGATCTGAGTCTTGTGTATACTGTGGGGTCGTGTGAAACAGGCAGCATCTTTCAGTGATCAGCTCCCGTTCTTTACAATATTTCAGCTGCTCCCAACTCGAGTCCTTCTGGATAGCAGGTCCGCGATGGCCTCCCTCGTCCTCAGCCCATCCTCGTCCCCCTGTCCCTCCTCTTCATCCCCCTCCTCCCTCACCACCTGTGCAGGAGTCACACGCTCTCCCATCTCCAGCAACACGTTGTGCAGGATGCACGCGGTCAGCACCACGGCCCGCGCTCTCTCAAAATTCCCCATGTCCAGGTAGCGCAGGCGGTGGAAGCGAGCTTTGAGCTCGGCCACGGCCTGGTCCAGCACGTCTAGGTGAGCCGCCAGGGTCCGACTGTAGGCTTCCTCCCGGGGGCCGCAGCCCGCTACGGGGTATGGGGTCAGTATCCGGGCCGACGGCGGGTAACCCCGCCCAGCCACCAGGAAGGCGCCGTGGGGCACAGCGTGCGGGTCCAACCTAAGGCGCTCCCTCAGGGCCTGGCCCCGGGCCCCGTCGGAGCCCCTGCTGATGCTGCAGTGCAGGAATCGGCCCTGGCCATCACACACCAGCTCCAGGTTAAGCCACGAGTCTGGGTGCACCTCCTTCTTCATCTTCCTCATCTCCAGCAGGCCTTCCCCAATCTCCTGCTTGCCGATCGGCAGCCGGATGGGGATGCGAGTGTGTCCCAGGATGCCGAACACCTTGGGGACCTCTGTCTTCTCCACACCCTCAGCTTCCTCCAAGGCATCCGACAAAGGAACTAAAATCCTCTCTGCTTCTTGACCTTGACAGGGAGACACAAGGAACATTATTACTTATCCAATGTTTCCCAAACCAGTCCTCAGGGCACACTGGACAGAACCACGTTTTTGTTTTATTCCAGTTCCCAGCACACCCATAAAGTATTTAGACTTCCTGATTGCTTGGGTCAGGTGTTCTGCAATAAAACTGGATTTGTGCAGGGTGACGCTAGGACTGATTTGGGAAACCCTGGTTTATGCAACAAGCAGCTGCACATAAGATGTATTCTTACAAATGTGCAGGAGGACAGGCATCAACATTACGCTAGGGACAATAATATCAACGTAGGCCCCGATGGGGGGGGGGGAGAGTCAGGATATCAGCGACGGTCACCGGCACAGCTTACCCGCCGGCCATCGTATCTGCTGATCCCGGAGTGCGTTCACGCGCTCGCAGAACGCGAAGAAGATGCGGTGGATGTTGCCCTTCTCGAGCCGGAAGCGCGTGGACACGGAGCGATAGCTGAGCCTCCGCGACAGCAGGGTGAGGGACAGCAGCACGGTGTGCGGCAGCGAGAGGCGCGCCCGACCCGTCAGCCGGCTCTTACTATAGCTGGAGTCCGAGTTCCGGAGAAGATCTGTGATGTACTGAGGCAGTCCTACCATTATCCCAGCTCACTCAATGCAAACAAATGGAGCATATAAGCTACACGACAGTTCCTCCTTTTAACAAAATAACCGGCAAATAGTTAAGGGAGTTACACACACCCGTACTGCGCGGTTATCCTCTTCTATTGGATTCGACAGCAGTGTTTGCTCAGACTCCTCGGACGGCTCAGCCGCTTCCGATTGCAGGGGGTGCGGCGTCGCTTCTGGGGGCTGAATCTGCTGCAGACACACCGGCACAGTCTGGCTCTTCGCCCTCTCAATGAGATCGGCCTCCAGGATCTCCTCCACAGCCTGGTCCAGTCGCTGGTCCAGCTCTCCGTGGGACAGCGGCTCCCAGTCGAACTGCATCATTTCCAGGACGGCCCGACCGGCCGAGATCACACAAGCGATGTTGTAGGTCATAGTGCTAAAAAAAAAAAAAAAACGGGATCAAGCCAGTCTGACATGCACACCGCAGTCCCGAAACTCTTCGTCTACAGAATGAATCCGACACACACCAAATGAACTACTGTCTTTACCCATCTTATAAAAAAAACACTTAAATTGCATTGTCATTATGATTTAATGCAAAATGAACAATGCAAAATGTGTTGATTCACAGAAATCAACAGCCTTATCTTTATATCACATCGTGTCAGTTTCATAAACGAACATCGTATTGCTGGCACTACACTGACTTTAATATGCACACGTCACCATTTATTTAACAAATAATATTTAAACTTCCGCGCAACCTGCATTTTACCTCGTTTTCAGCCGTTCTCCAGTTTGTAGATCATTAGCCAAAGACAGCGTATAACTATCTCCTGTACTTGTAAACAGCCGTAACATTTAACTTACCTTGAGTGCCATTTGTTAGCGAAAAGCGCTGGTGTTTTTGATTAACTTTTTCATACCATAGACCCGCGTAGATTCAGGCTTTCATTGGGGATATAACGCCGCTTAAATGGCCACCGCCACCTAGTGACTGCAGATGGAACTTCCTGAGTCACCGCGGCGAGACCCGAAACCGAGTGCGAACCAAAGTCACCCTTTCACATTCGCCTGATTTAGGGGCGGTAGATCCTCGGGGGTGTGATAATCCGCGAATGATACTCGGGTCTATTATCAAAAATGCAAAATTGACGGCACTGTCAAGTTTATAAGTTACTACGAGAAACGCGAGATTCCACGGTGACAGAGACTCGTGAGTGATGCTGGTTGCCGAGAGAATTTTTAACATGAAATATATATTATACACTTACACAAACAAACGTCAAATAACAGCAATATTTATATATGATTTTATTTGATCCAAATCATTTTACGTATTTCTGGCTTATGCGTCGTCCAAAAATGTTCACGGCCAATCTGCCGTTGACAGAAACCGTGAATGCCTAATTTCCGAATATGGAAATACGATTTGAAATTAAGTTAATATTAAATATCCTATTTAATCCTACCCAGTTAGCAGGGAAATCTAGGTCTGATGAATATGAAAATTTTAAAATGTTTATTATATAGGTGCCCTTGTAAACAAACTCTCAGGGGAAAAAAAGGTTTATATCTTTGCTTGTCACCTGGGCTGTACCTTAAATGGACTCCCCAAGGTACAAACAACATTAATGTACGCCCAATAGTATAAAAGTGTTCATCATAGTCCATTTCTGTACCATAAAAGGTAAAATTACCTACAGCTAAGGGTACAACTGGCAGACCCTGAGGGCACAAGCTCCAGAGACAAGCAGAGGAACAAACTGATATCCTGTTTTCTGAGAATGTAATGCCCTTTAAGATTCATTAACTCCGATAAAATGTTATCAAATCATGTATGAACTTATAAATGACAACAATAATCATCTAAAGCGACTGAATTTTTGCAAATCCTCAGACATGCATATAGCTGCGATACCGTAATGCTAAATACTCTCAAAAAGAGATTTTTGACATGCGCAAATGTAACAAATGATCACAGATTTTTTTTTTATTCCAAGCTGCATGGAATATTGTCATTAATTTAAAAAAAAAAAATGAAAAAGCACTTGTCTTTATTCAACTTAGTCATTGTTCATCTTCTGAAACAATTTGATGTCAACTGCAGGGCCCAGAAAGGGCTGTCATATCGTTGATTATATCATTGAATATTAAACGTGCAACAACGAAAATTCAGTAGACGCTGTGTCCCTACAGCACACCGAGCTGTGCTTTGGGTTATTATAATCCTGTGACACCCCCCTCCTTACCCCTAATACACTGTCAGACACTAAACAGATCTGGTGTTAAACTGCACCTTTGGTATCAGCACAAATGAACCCATGAGACTGCAGAGAGATGGGGATGGGGGGGGGGGGGGCGGGGTTACCACCCATACTTGGTACTCGGGGTGAGGGGGAGAAAGGGTACTTCTACACAAGCTCAGGTTACACAGACTTAAGTCACCGGCTAAATGAAGACAAGCTGAAACGGAACTGCAAGGGAGGGTAGAGCAAGCAGAGGGACGACTCAACAAGAAAAGGCATTTCAGAAGAGGAAGATGTCACGTTCAACATGGAAAACTCATTTTCTGCTCTAAGGTCATTTCAACAGCCCACTCAACTGTACATGGAGCATCTATCTAGCATTCAGTGTTTTTCTGTATTTTATTTTTTTTTTTTCATGCATGTTTCTTTAGGAAAGCAGACACCACAAAACACACACCCCAACCCTTAATACCCCCCTATAAAGTTAATACAATCCTAAACAATATTAACAATTTGGGTGACACAGAACACAAAAGCAATCTGAAATGACTGAGGGTGTGGGGGGTGGAAAGGTTTCCATTCTTTGCAGTAAAGTTCCTCTCCCAAGATAGAACATACACTACTCAACTGCACAAAGGAACACGTGTATGGGAGCACTGCAGCACTCACTCCCACCGTGACCTCACAGACAGACACGTTTGAGTTGACATCAAATAGAAATAGGACTTCCTGTAAATCCATGTATGTGTGGATGTTAGTGTGTACTGAGGTGGGCTTACTGGAGCGAGGCTGAGGTGTGGATGGTTAATACAGCATGTAATATGCATGTTATTGCGTGCGGGAGGGTGGTGGTGGTGGGGGGGGTATACACATATCTATTTGCTCCCCTGCAATCTCCTCTGGCACTGCCCACGAACACACGCTCCATCGGGCCAAGCTGCCCAGTCCTCACTGCACGGCCTGCTCATTGGCAGCGCTGCCAGAGTCCTGTGGCTTCATCACATCTGGCAGCTCCGGAGGGCTGGAGAAGGGGTCCACGCGAAGCTGCTCGAACATGTCATCTGGGGGGTAGAGAGAAGCAAACCTTTTCAGATCACAGTATGTTTTAACGCTATTTGAAAGCCTGGAAAGAAAAGGGCTTCCTTCCTCCTGACGACCAGCATCACTGAACGAACCACATCCGTATGACAATGACAGACTGACTCACCGCTGATACGGAAAGCCAGTCCAATAGTGGCTGGGGCTTGGGGTCTAGCAGTCTGGTTGGTGAAGCCGCAATCTCCCAGGGTCTTGTTGTCATCTAGTACCTGGTCATCCTAAATCAGAAAGAGGGAGAAAAAAAAATAGTAATAAGTGATACTTTATTGATCCCTGTCGGGGAATTCTCTTTTCGCCCCCCCAAAGCTGGTCACCCATAGTAACGCCCAGGGAGCGCTGAGCTCAAGGCTGGGCTCAAACCAGCAACCTTCTGATCACAGGCACAGAGGCTTAGCCCACTGAGCCACATGCCGTCTCTCACCAAAAGAGAGACAATAAAGACAAAAGAGGATTACATCACTAGCCTGAATCTCCAGCCTTAAACTCCCCACATACCTTGAAGAGTTTCTGCTCCTCAGGCGCCCTCTTGAGGATGCCCTCTACGATACGTTTTAGCTCATATACGGTGGTGGACTCCTTGGCGTCAGTGAAAATGGTCGTCTTATGACGCCGGATCATCAAGAACACATCCTATGACACAGACAACGGAAAACAGGGTAAGTTAATTCTGCCCGTATGCAACTGAAAGACAGCAGTCCGTGTACAGACGCTTGTGCTTGATCCCAAAGCTGCTTCACCTTAGTAAAAATATTTGAAGAATAAAACTGATCTGACGTACAATGCTGTACTGGGACAACTTGTATTACTGCCCTCTACTAGTAGCAGCAAACAAGCTATCCTGTTTTAAAACATGCATGCATGTTTTACAGCATGTAACTACATGAAGCCTCAAACTGCAGCTGTGATTGTCTGATTTGTCTTCTCTCTTAGATGTTCTGTGTTTGTTCTGTACGCCTATTCTGGTCAGAGTGGAGGGAAGCTTTCTTCCCCTCTTATGAATAGTGATAATTAGCACATTCGGCCCTCCTCATTATCAGTTTTCATTTATAAACCACCGGCTTCACAGTGTCTGTGTCCCTTATTAGGCAACCCTCAATATCGACACAGGGCACTTGACAAAAGTTTGAAGTGTTAGGATTTTCTGTTTTACTTTGTGTTTATAACCAGCAGACCGCTCAGTTTCCCCAAATATCAAAATACTCAGTTAATATTTAGTGAAATCTTTTACCCTAACGGGTTATTTTGTTTGGCGATCTATAGTTATACCAGGTTTCATTAGTTAGCCCATAACAAATGATCAAATTATTTTTCGACCTAAGTTAACATTTTCAACGCCTACACATTAAGCAAAGCAACCGACACATTTTAAGACGTTCCTCTTCAGATGATATTCCTTTGAAAGCAATTGATAAAAATAAATATTTTTGCGAAGCATTTACGCATAAAGGCACACAAAATTATGTCTAATTAAACAGGTGAACGCCTAACTAATGCGATTTGCTTTCGTACACTTTCTTTAAACCACGGACCTCATTTCGCCACACTGCATGTAAACCACTAATCCGTAAAATCACGCGTTTTTACTTGGCAATTTAAGAATGCTTTACTATATAGGCTAGCGTAACTGTCATACTGATTTACAACGTTACTATTGTTAAGACTTGACTGTACCGCTCATGCGGCTTTTGGTTATATTTCTATTGAGAGCATGTCGGACATTAGGTTCCTGAAAACGCGTTGTATGCCCGGCGTACGTACATACAGATCTGTGTAATTATCAGACAGGCTATATAGCAAGTTGGGTTTATTGTAGTACTTTTAGCTTTAGATTTAAAAATGGGGCCTTGTTTTAGAGTGCTGCCTCCATTTTCCAAGTCTGCGGCACGACAACATCACAACAAGCAGCTTCCTCCTGTTCAGTTGGCTAAATATAAAATATTGCCAAACAAAGAAGTTCATTTATAAAATTAATTCCCTCCTTGCTTTTCCGATAAGACTTAAAAACGCAAATACAGGTCATACACTCTAGGCAGCGTTACGCCAGCTTGCTTATATTTACAGAGCATGGGTTCAATTTAAAAGGAGATTGTCTGTTTCTCTTCCTCACTCACCATTTCTTACAGTCGAGTTCGCTCCACTAATCTTCCGCTATCCCACACTGCACCGCGAAGCCTCCGGTCCTCCTCAAGCCCGGCAACCACCGCGCTCTTCATCAATACACATGCGTACATGTTAAAATGACGCATTGAATAATTTTACAAAAATAATTAAATTTATGAACACGTATCATGAGATCTTTAATTAGCGAAAATCAATCAGACGGCCTGTTTTTCTTATACTTTTTGTTTTTTATGTTTACTCGTTTTGGTTTTTAATGTCTGTCTTTTCATTTTTTATCTTTTCTGCTCCATCGCATCTGCCCTTAAGTTATGATGAATATGAATATATATTTTATCAGTGTTGCTTCGAATGTAAGGAATGTAATAGTTTATAATACTTATTATTAATATTATATATATATAGTGTTTCCCATTCAGCAGAATATCACCTAGGGCGCCAGAACATACAGGCAAGGCCCTGAGTGATAGTGCACAGTGTCGCAAATTGTGCAAAAGTGCTTACTACTGGGGTCTTTAGTCTAATTTTTATTTACGTGTAAATGATATCATTCAGCCCCCAATATTCAACTTTGATACCTCCGTCGAAGTATTGCGACTTACATGTTTTATAAATGCGTTCATTTGTCTAACTCACGAGACAAAAACTAAATTTTGCCCTCCATTATACCTACTAATATGGCAGATTTTTCTATCCATACCCATCTGACCTCATTCCCATAATCCTTTAAGTACAATTCCGTTCCCAGAATTCCCGGCGGCGTAGCTGAATGAGCGCTGAGCAAGATGGCTGATAGACCTGGTAGGGTAAATTTTAAACCTTCACGTTAATATATTTTAATAGGCGTCGTTTTGAAATACATAACTTGGATCAGTGACATAAGACTACTTAATGTGTGTTTACAGTTTGTCAAAAAGTGATTTAGCAAATGTGGTGTTAAGCGTTATCTAGAGGGGCCAAATGCGACCATTTTCTTTCTGAGTCAAGTCAAGGTCTTTCTTGTCAGGCGTTTGTTACCTAACATCCTAAGCAATAATGTACATTGTGTTTTAGGCCTGGCTTTTTCATTGGATTTACATTGTCTTGCCAGTTGCTTTCATAAGTTTTTTTTGCATTAATAGGTCTGTATACTTAAGAAACTAGTTCGGATGCGATTTAGGCAATCCCCATAGTAAAAATGGCAACCCTTTATTTTATGTACCGCATTAAGATTAGTAAAATGTTGTACACGCGTGAGCTAACAAGTACCAGGTATTAACAAAATAATGGTGTATCACTTAAGGTAAGCGAGGCAATGACGAACATTACAACGTACACAAATAAGTGAAACTCATTTAGTATTAGTCAATAGTGTGGTGCTGAGGTATCACCTGCCGTATGGCTGCACTCAGGTTTTCAGGTGGTTTGTCATGTTGCAGGGGTAGCAACATGCTATAATCAGGGCATGCTCCTTACCTCCTTCTCCTTAAAAAAAAAAAAAAAAAACAGAATTTGTGTTGCTTGTTAATTGTAGTGTTTTGACCCTGGCTTTTACTGCCTTGTATTAACATCTTGGTGCATCTGAGCAGTGTGTATTGATTGCTGCCTAGAATTTTGGTTTTGCGTTGGTGTTTTGTGACAGCCAGTTAATGAAATAGTTTTGGAATGATTTCAGTGCCCTTGTCCGAGAAGAATCTGTTGGATGTGAAGTTGAGTCAACTTCCAACATGGGCCGGAACGAGGGACTTCACCCCCAATGGCATTATCTCCGCTATTCGCCGAGGTCGGTCTCCCTTTTCTGATATCATGACTCCTTTAGCAAACCGGCTTATGTTAATATACTAAATTAACTAGCTAGATTAACATGGATATTTTTTAAACAGAGTATTTATACTTTCAGGGCATGACCGATTTTTCAACAAGTACATCAACGTCAAGAAGGGTGGTATTGGAGGCATCGCGATGCTGCTGACCGGTTATGTGGTGCTGAGTTACGTCTGGGAATATGATCACATCAGTGAGTAAAATTCCTTAGAAGCAACATTGCTTCACCACTGTCTGAAGTTGGCTTTATATTATTTGGTATCAGATGGTTTGCAAAGTGCAGCATTAAATGTTTTTCTTCCCCTTCTGTCCCCCTCAAGTTCAGCTAGTTTTGTTTATACTGTGAATTTAATTTAAACCTATATTTTCTGTGCAAATAACGTCTATTAATCTCTTTGAGGATTTTTTTTGTTCCTCTTCATGTAAACATTAGTGACTTTATTAAGGCTTGGTGATTATTGATAAAGTATTGTATCGTGATTCTAGTAATCAATTTGAATATTATGAGTATCGTGGTATAGCCAAAACACTTGTTTTCTTGCATTATTAACTTATAACCAGGGATTCACATAACTGGTACCCAAGTACGCATTCACCTTTAAAAGCGGTCCTTGCGACAGTCAATTGTTGTAACAGCGTGAATGTGTACGTGTTTTATGTACATTTTAACCTGTATATGTTAATTCGTACTTCATTCGCGATATAGAGGTTAAAATGCATGGTAATTTCTTGTCTCATCGGCGCACATGCACATAAAATATGTTTATATTTGTGCCGTTACATTGATTGTCGCACGTATCGCTTTTAAAGGTGAATGCGTATCAGTTATGTCAATCCCTGGTTATAACAAAATTAAACAATCCCATCTAGGTACAAGTCTGTTGTTGGTGTAACTTGTCATTATGCCTGTCTAACTCATTCAGCTTATAACTAGTAGAACAATTTGGTAATCATGATAAAAAACACTCAAAACCAATTGTCATATTTTACTTTAACGTGATTAGAATATCGCGATAAATATCAATATTGTGGAAATCTCTGAAAATGTTATTTTTACGGCATGTGGTTCAGCCCTAGACTTTATATATACACCCCTGAAGTTACTTACTGGAGCCATTTCACATGCATTTTCCCCCTGTTGTTAATCTCTCTCAGAACATGACCGATGGAGGAAGTACCACTGAAAGACCCTGGTTCTTCTGCCACACTTTGTAGTGAGTGATACATGTCACAGCATGTTAAATGAGTGTTCTGTACAAAGTGATGTTCATGACCAATAAAGCTTAAATATTATAATCAGTTCATCTGAAGTCCCTTTTCTCTTGTGGAAAAATTCGTTCATCTGTAGCTAATTTAGCTCTAATACACTCCTACAATAATGACTATGAGAAAAGTCTAACATGTGCCTTTGGAGTCGGTTTGACCCCAGGGTAGGTGAGAGTTTGAGATGATTAAAAGACGAGGTATCAAAGAAAAATGCTCACCTGGAAACTCAAGCGTCTTCTCCAAACCTCAGTATTCTCCATTGCTGTATACCTTCATATACACCATATGACAACCTTAACCAATCACACTAATATACATGATAATATAACCAAAAACTTCCAGAAGAGAGGCCATGTGGTCACCAGGAGCCTGATTCATTCCATGCTTAGCCAGATAACTTGTTGGATTTAAGGTACCATTGTTTAAATGGACATTCTTAATCTTACATTTAGCACAGACTACTTTAACTTGTAAAATGTATCTGGCAAAGTAAGAAATACTGCTTTGTTGAACAGGCTGCAGGTGTCCACTATAATATTCAGCACAGGTAGGTGAACCACCTGCTTGGCATCTCTGCATGGCACACGTCCGATAGTACCGTTCTTCCGGCTGCAGGGTCATCAACCGGGAGTCACCTTTCACCGATGTTTCGTTCCTTTAATCCCGGAACATCTCTGGGTGGTGGAGCAGCGATAGGGACGTCTCCCTACTGCTGCCCCTAAGATCACTGTTCCCCCATTTTGTCCTTCCTACGGAGCCAGAAGCTCCCATGCTCTGCATCCTCTGATGTCCCTCTTCAGATTGGTACCTCTAATGCCCAGGGATTTGAGAAGCTGAGCTGTTGTTTCTACATGGCCTCTGCAACCAACCTCCAGTGGGAATGGGAATATAAATGCCCTCCACCCATCCTGTGAGCATGCAGCTGCCGGCTCTTCTAACTTGTCCTCCTTCCTCTTGAAGGCAGCCTCCATTCCTTACACCCACGGGTCGTAGAGAGGTTGGGGTGATCTCCTGAGGGAACCTGAGCCGCTGGTTAAGGTAAACCGCTAAGTTCCACTCAGCTCCAGGTGTCGAGAGCCCACGCCCTATGAGTGTAGGACAGGTCCTGGTGTCCTTACCTAACAAAGTGAATCGATCTCTGAGATGGTACTGGACTGGTCCTGTTCGCTTCAAGCCTACGTGCCTCCAGAATTTCAGCCAGCTTACGCTGGACCCGGTCATGACGCTGCCTGTACCGGCCCTGGGTTAATGCTGCCTTACAACCGGAGAGGATGTGCTGCAGGCTTGGGTTCTGGGAGCAGCAGAGTTGGCCGTTCTCCTCCGTTCCATACCAGATGTTAATGTTCTGGGGGCTTGGAAGGATGTCATATGTTGCCCTGATTACATATTAAGTGTTCACAGATGCAAGTGACTTTAACTGGTACAGCAGAAAGTGTTTTCTCAGAACTTTGAGACTTTATTCAGTTCATAACTCAAACAGCCTTATAGTTTAAAACAGTGGTTCTCAATCCCATTTCCGGTGGACTCCCTGCCAGAATGTTTTCATTCCAACCCACACTGCTGTCAACCTGCCATTCACTACTAGGCCATTAAGGCTCAACTGAGCATGATTAAGGTGTGATCTGAAATGAAAACATTTCTGGCAGAGGGATTGACAAGATTTTGATGTCCATTTACACCAGTGGTTCTCAAACTCAGTCCTCAGGCCCCACTGCCTTGCTTGTTTTCCAGCAATCCCTGCCCTACACACTGCTGATTGACTGAATACACCTGATCCAGGTAATCAGAAGCTGAAAGGCAGCTGGGATTTGTGTGTGGGGCAGGGATAGCTGGAAAACAAGCAGGGCAGTGGGTCCCGAGGACCGACTTTGAGAACCACTGACTTACACAGACTCTTCACACCTCTGGGAGGAAGCTCTCTAGGCTATTTAAAATAAATAACCCATAACCCAATTGTAACAACCACAAAGTCACGGATTCATTTAAATCGCCAAATCACATTTATTCAATATAAAATTTAAAAGGCTACAACCTCCTAATGCCCATTGTGTTGATTCTCATCATGCTGATGATCCTGCGTTTTGTCATTTGCAAAAACAAATCTTTCAAGGAGAATTAACTGTACTGTAACAGTTCATGAGGAGCCCCTGTTCCTTCCTCTAAAGCCAGGGTACTTCACACTTATCTTACAATCATGTCATCTGCAGATAATTTGGACACAAAAAAGGATCATTTAATATTCTGAGGCCTTTTTTGTCAAGTACATGATGCCATATGAAAAAAAGTCAATACAATTGTAAACTGGAAGCTGTTGCTGCTCCGTCGTCATGACGACCCTCCTATTTGAACAAATAAATCAATTTTCCCTTGCTAAATGCACAACTTCACCAGTATTAAGATTCTCTAAACATTACGTAATTATATATCTAGCTCCAATTTCATGCAATATCCACCCCTTTTTGTTTTTTTTTTTTTAAACGAAAACCATGTTTATAGAAGTCATTTTATTTAAAATAAAAAGCACACACAATGTATACAGCAATGAGTTAAACAGCATCCACACTCAAATGGAGATTAAAATGCCCATATGACCTTCTCAGTGTAAGCTAGAGATCTGGAATGGTAGAGCGTATGGTCAGGGCATCTCCAAAGCGTGGAGGTGTACTATGAGTTTTTTTTTTCCCCAAAAGGTACAAAAAACTCAACCAGAACATCCCCTACATCCACAGTGGGTGCACTCGATAATCCTTCCCTGTGGAACAGAAAGCATACGATGCTGCATTCAGTGACAGCTTTCCAAAATCATATCCACGCAATCAGCTTATCAAGTACAATTATAATAGCAGTAATATTCGCACGGCGTGTAACATAGTCACTCAAATGAATACATTGTTCGCGAAGATAGATGTCCATCTTAAACGAAAGACAAGGAACAAACACACTGTGATACTCACCACTTCAAGCTTGCTTTTCGGAACTCTGCAGATGCAATTTGTTCCGAAATTCGTGTCTCGGGTCTGAATGCACCGCAGGCAACACAAATTCTCATAGCCCTGCTTCTTCCATTTCGCAATGAGGTTCTTGTCTGCATATCCTTCCTTAATGCAATACTCGTACAACTCTGTCGAATAAAATATTTACACGGATCAGGTATAAATATGTAACTATTAAGATACTTGAAACATTCAAGTAATAGTTTGGACGAACCTCTGCTTATGGCCTTTCGTTTGTAGAACAAGTCGAAAATATAACGGCTTCGCTGGTGATGGAGCCGGAATATTGGCCAGAGTGACTCAACTTTTCGCTTGCCTTCATGTGGCTCAGTTTCCGCTGTGGAATTAAAATGAAAAGAAAAATTAGATTTTATATACCGGTTAACATTAGGCTCAGTGGCTAATAAGCTAGGTTGCTAACATGAAACGAACGAATCAAGCCCTCACCTTCCCTCATTTTCTGGTCAAGTTCATCCAAAGTGGGTTCAATTAGTTCCCATCCATCTGGAGGGGGTTTTCGGCTCCTTTTAACCTTTGGCATTGATTTAAGTAAAAGTCAAAATGTTAAACACAAAGAAGGTTGCGAAGCTGTCTGAACGCTAGCTAGCCTGTACTTTAGTCCCCTATAAATGACGTCACCCAGCGAGCGGCGGGGTCCTACGTTTCTTGTCTCATGAAATATACGGATATTCGCCAGAAGGAATATATGGTTAAAATTTTATGTAAAAACTAAACAAATGACAATTTACGGCTTCAAACATAATCTAGCTATGTAAAATATATATTGTTGTTTATTTATGTTTAAAGAAAACTGTAGTGTTACCATTAGTTTTGGCGTATTGCATCAGGTTAGTTAACCAAAAACCGCCTGAAAAATAAATATTAGACTTTAAATGTCAACATTGCTCATGTACGCCTGTCACCGTTTATTTCATAAATGTATATACGCTTAATAAATATCATGTTTATTACTACGTAGCCTCATGGCTATGTCTATTCATGTTGCCAATTATTTTGCATTTATTTGTAAGGAGAATACGTAGGTACCTAGCAAACTACGCCATATGTTAAATTCTGTAGCCTTTCGATTGTAGTATAGCATCGAAGAAACACTGGTGTGTGCTGAAGGAGTATTTCGACTTTGTATTTCTGTAGTTATAGTAAAACAAATTAAAATGCCTAAAGGAGGTAAGGCACCGTATATAATAACATTTGCTGTCACCAAAAAACAATCCAAACTTATATTTTCTACTACAAGCTTCGCCTCATGTGCTAGCTAGCTAAGTTATAGCTAGCTGTCAAATGCCAAGATAAGTGGCTTAGCAATTGTACAGCCATCCAGTAGATTATTTGCGAATGAAATATGTAAGGAATAATAGTCATGTGGCTGTTGTATTTGTACAGCATTTTGGGGGCCTTAAATATGACAACCTTCCATGATATGTTGTTACATGTATTGCTATATATATTTTTTTTTCTTTTTTTGTTTTTGACTTCACTAAACTTTTTGTTTTTTATATCAACGTTTATTAACCAGTTTTTAAATTCAGTTTTTTTTATAGAGATTGCGGTACATCGATGACGAAAACCGTCGATTATACATAACGGAAATGTAACTGACAGACGCGGTAGCTTTCCCTAGTACTGAAATTCTTCTCATAATTTTAGGTAGGAAAGGGGGACATAAAGGGCGAATGAGAACATACACGAGTCCCGAAGAGATAGATGCGCAAATGAAAGCAGAGAAAGAACGTAAGAAGGTAAATCTTGTGTACCTATGTCATTGTTCTCTTCTCTGTTCATTAAGTTTACCATTGTACTTGATTGCACATATTTATGCTTGATCACGCAAAGAAAACATGGGCCAGACTATAACATGTTGTACTGCAGGATGAAGAAGAAGGAGCAGCAGTAAATGATGAGCCAGTGGAGGAGAAACCAACAGAGTCTGCCTCTGACGACAGTGATGATGAAGACACACAGGTCATTTGGACAGCATTTACTAATCTGACAGCATACTTCAGCATTTTTTGTACACTGTAAATGAAGGCTGATTATTATATTTTCAGTTGTTTCTCTTGCATTCTGTAGAAAAGGAAAGGTGTGGAAGGGTTGATAGACATTGAAAATCCAAATCGAGCTGTACAGAAATCAAAGAAAGTAGCAGATATTGTGCTGGAAGGACCCAAAGAGCTTTCCAGAAGAGAAAGGTAACGGCAGCTAAGATGTGCTCCTCTTCCGTAGGATTTAGCCTCAGTCGGCACCGTGTGACACAGGCCATATTTCACACGTAACTGACAAGGGTTGGGTCATTCTTCGTTGTATCGCAAGTAGGTGCTCTTTTAACTGTCGCTGTTTTTTCCGGACAGAGAAGAAATAGAGAAGCAGAAGGCTAAGGAGAGGTATATGAAGATGCATTTAGCGGGCAAGACGGAACAGGCCAAAGCAGACCTGGCACGTCTGGCCATTGTACGGAAACAACGGGAGGAAGCAGCCCGGAAAAAAGAGGAGGAGAGGAAGGGTAAGCGTCAGGGCAGGCAGTTCCGGCAGCAAAAGCCACTTCAAATTCTTTATTAGAAAAAAAATGGAGGGAAAACACTCCAGTGTTCAATACTTCAGTAAAAATGTATGTTTTGTTGAAATTCCTCTGCAGTTTTAAAATGTGTCTAAGAAATGTTACCCTGGAACACACTTCAGGTTCATAAACCAAAAAAATAAAAGATGAAAATGATTGACAGTCTGATAGATGAATGGGTGAGGATGCCAGCAGTGTCAAGCATTGGAAGAAAATGTATGTTTGTATCCAGTGCAGGTGCTGGACCTGATGCTAATTGTTTCTCATCCGTTCGTCTCCAGTGAAGGAGTCTGCGGCCGCAGCGGCAGCGGCGGCAAAAGATCTTCATACCATGTCTTTGAAATGATTACAGAGAAAAGTCACAACTGAAGGACAACTGCTGCTATTGTGGACCGAGGGGGGGAAAAAAATAAGAGTCTGAGGCAGAATGTAAATCTGTTTATCTATTTTTTTGAAAGATGCCCATCTATGAAGAAGAGGATTTGATGTATCTTACGTTTTACGACCTTTTCAGCATCGTGTGTGAGGGAAATGTTGAGTGGATGCCATTGATTTTTTTTTAATGTTCCACAATAGTCATTGTCTATGCTGGACTGTTTTTATGGAGTTTGCTTAGTCACTATTGCCAAAGCATCCCATCAGTCAACCTTAATTAAGATACACATGCATCCTGCTATGTTGCTGTTGGGTATTTAGTGGATTTTTATATGCCCTATGCCTCTTAAGATTCTATTAAAGTTATTGTTCCAAAAATCTAAATTATCGGATAATTTTAAACCCATTACAGCCCATTACAGTTTATGATGTAATATTTTATGATATGTTGTCCATACGTCTTGTATATTTTCCTTCCTCTAGGGGGAAGCCTGTACTTGCCACACAAACCTGTAACCCTCTGGCTAACACTACTTAAAAAAGGTTATTTGATTATGAATAAAATAGAAAATGAGTGATGATGGCTGAATGAAATAAGAAATAGTGTATATATAGGCGTTTGCCTATCGGTTCCCTGCCTACATCGCTATACTCTTGTCACACCAGAGCAGGTTGCCAAGACCAAACTGGAGACAATGGTGCTTTTGCATATGTTGATCTAGATGTACTCAGTAAAGTCTTATATTAGAAAACCTGAAATAAGAATTAAAACATGAACATTTTTTCTGCTCTGTTGTTTTTAATACGGTATTTTTTTATATTTTCACCGTCACTCATGGAATCTTTACTCATTAGATCACTTTTCATATGTTACTTCAGCAGTATTAAACATCTTACTGCAAATCCGTAATGTTTAATTTATTCATGGGATGCGAAACATAAACAGGATCGGATTATTGGACAATTAAGCTTATAGATACATAAATGAAAACTACGTTTCAATGTAATGTGTAAAAAAAGTTATACATTGTGCCGTACTTAGTCTTAATATTTCATTGCTTACATGGCACAGATATGTACATGGTTCAGTTGCACTTTTTCTTGAGTATTTCTGCATTAAAACATTCCGGTAAATCACAGAAGAGCGAGCATCCCGAACGGCTCGTCCGTACCGGAGTTTCCCACTTGCGTGCATTATCAAAAAAAAAATGTGGGTGGGGCGAAGTGGCGCGCGAATGTTTACGTCACATGACATTGTCCGATGTGATTGGCTGTAAGTTTTCGCGGAGTTCTGCAGAAGTCGTGAACTTGATGTTCGCTCAGACAACGTATAAAGAAAAACGTGGGGTGCAGGCCGTCCCTTCAATCAACTGAGCAGTAAGTATATCTGTTTTTGGGTCATAATTAGACTGATCTACGTCGATCTACATGGTAATTTTCTTCGCACCATTTTCCATTGAGAATTTCGTTTTGTGTCGTTTTTGACCGGGCTGAGCTTTAATTGGTCGCGCTGCATTTTTACGGGTCTAAATCTAAATGCTGGAGAACTATTTTGTGACCGCTGGTAAGATGGTAGTTGTAGCAGTTTGATACTGTTCAATGAATAATGAATAATACAGTGAATAGTGTCATTTACCATGCTCGCTCCTCGTGTCACAATGTGTCACATGTACCTACTTAATCCTGTATTTAAAAAAATGCTTCCGCGGCACAAAAATCTCATTGTCTGCAAGAGAGCCGTTCTAGAGTGTTTCGACGGGCGATTTGAGACTATGCAGTCTGTTATATTTAACTATTGCATCAGACTGGTGAGTGGCTACATATGACATGTCTTGTGTGGGTTGACCGAGTTAACTTTAGCCAGTTGTTAAATTGCTGACACGGCTGGGTAAATAAGTTAATGTTTTCCATTTTACCGGGACGTTTATCGTGGTTGCACAATTTCAACTTGGACCAGCTTTTTGCCCTTTGGTTGTTTTTGATCCATTTTATCCCTCACCTGATGCTGCATGCTTGTGAAATTGGATCGTTTCGAGCTGTTTAACGCTGACTATAGAATGAAAGCGGTAAGGCCTTTGCCAGTGCATAAAAGTGTGTTTGTCGACATTTGTAGACATCGTCTTTGACCCGGGGAGAGAATAAATATGGCATTAATTAACGGTTCACGAGCCAGTGCCGACACATGGGAATCGCATAACCGGATGATGCTGGACCCTCTGTCTACCTGCGATCCCGAGGTGAGGGTGGTTATCAAGAGCGGTAAATATATATTGCGGATGCTGTGGTTGATAACCAAAAGCTATACGTGTGTAATAAAGTTATACATGGAATTGTGCATCTTATGCAAAGGTATTATTCTCTTCCCTAGTCTAGAAACTTAACAGCTCTTCCTTGTGGTGCACACGACTTTCACTTCCACAGGTGCATGACATCATCCGAAAAGAGAAGAAGAGGCAGACGTATGGATTGGAGCTAATAGCTTCTGAGAACTTCACCAGTCGGGCCGTCCTGGAGGCCCTGGGGTCTTGCATGAATAACAAGTACTCTGAAGGATACCCAGGGCAGAGGTGCGTTTGTCTCTTTGGGCGAAGTAATGGCTTTTTTCAGTTAATAATTCAGTTAGTCATGCAGACAGAGTCTGATTATCCATGTGATATTTTGCAGTCCATGTAATGGATAAATTAGGCCACATACTTTGGCTTCTTTAACTAGCTCCAGGTATGGATTAGTGATTAAAAATATTCAATTGTAACTAGGGTTCACCTACACTCGCATCATTGGGAAAAGTGCTAAATTTCATTAGTGAAGTAAAAATTTTCTGCTAAGCAAATGGTTACGTTTGTGAGAAAAAAAATAGAAAGTCTAGTTAGAATTTAGTCTTGATTTTTCAATTTTTTTTTTATACCATTTAAAATGTCTCCCTTTAATGAGTGGTGGTTAGGCAGTTGGTCCCGTGGCCTCATGCAACCAGAGTTTGCATGTTCTTTTTGTCTGGGTTTCCTGGCATCTCTGCCGGCTTCACTGCTCCACGCTCACCGTCACCCTGCCCTTGGTAAGTCGTCATGGAAGATCCGTGTTTACATGCAGTCGGTCTACAGTGCGCCAGATAGACTGTCGCAGACACACTTACAACAGGCAGGAAAAAGTGTGCATGACTTTTCAAATGTTTTACAGACATTTTTGAACATTAAACTTTATTCATTTACATGTGAAATAAATATTAGCGGATCTGAAGTGAGCGGAAATAAATTTAGTGGGGGCTGCTTGGTATGCTGGAACCCCGATCTTCTAAGGACGTTAACCTGGCTAATTATCGGTTGGTGGACTTGCGGAACCCCGTCCACCACTAGGGAGCACACATTTTCAAAAAAATAAAATAAAAAAAAATTGCGACCCTTGCTTCTTCTGTAAGTTGCTTTGGATAAACGTCGTCAGGTAAATGAGTTTAACGTTTAATGGGAGCCGTGATGAATATGTTTGCCTTTATTATCAAATAGCACCACATTTTTATTTTTTTTACGTTACTTAGCAGAGGCTTTTACCCAAAGTGACGTGCGATTGAGAAAGCAGGGGTAGACGGTCCCTGGCACAGCTGGGATTAGGGGCCTTGCCAAGGGCCCGGTGGCGACATCACGACATGGAATCTGAACCTTCAGATCAGCGACGCAGAGTCCTGACCCTCTTTGCCCACACGCCGCCTCCGTCTTTACTCAGGATTAACATAACCTAACCCTAACCCTACCCTCAGGTACTACGGTGGCACCGAGTTTGTGGATGAGCTGGAGAGGCTCTGCCAGAAGCGGGCACTGGAGGCGTACGGCCTTGACCCGGACAGATGGGGAGTCAATGTGCAGCCCTATTCCGGTACGGCTTCCCAAATAGCCAGCCGTCAGAAATCGAGGCCCCTCACGCCGTGACGGATCTCAGCACGTCACGCCACTCTTTTGGCCCTCCCTGTTCAGGGTCTCCAGCCAACTTCGCCGTGTACACCGCCATAGTGGAGCCCCACGGTAGGATCATGGGTCTCGACCTGCCAGATGGAGGTCACCTGACCCATGGCTTCATGACCGACAAGAAGAAAATCTCTGCGACGTCAATCTTCTTTGAATCAATGCCTTATAAGGTGTGGAAAGCTGATGTATTATATTATTTGTATTCGGAGTTCTTTAATAGCAACACTTTTTGCTATAGTAATTTGTGGTGTTTTTAGCAATAACATTCAATGTAAATGAAAGAACTTACAAATGTGTACACATACAAAGAACAGACTTGTTTTCATTATTCCTATTTTAGGTAAACCCAGACACAGGCTACATAGACTATGATCGTCTTGAAGAGAATGCTCGTCTCTTCCATCCTAAATTGATCATTGCTGGTACATAAAATCACTCGATGTCATATTCATGGTATAGTCATACTCGGTGCCCCACTTTCTGTGAGCAGTGTTTTTGCTGCCTCTGTGATAACTTGCCATTTGTGTTTTTGGTTCATTTTACATGGGGCTGTTTAGGAAGTATCAGAATTGTAACCCTGAAGGATGTGTGATTTGGGCCTGTATCCTCTGCCTCGTTCCAAGGAACAAGCTGCTATTCTCGCAATCTGGACTACGCCCGATTAAAGAAGATAGCCAATGACAATGCAGCATTCCTTCTGGCGGACATGGCCCACATCAGTGGATTGGTTGCAGCAGGGGTGGTGCCGTCCCCATTCGAGCACTGTGACGTCGTCTCCACCACCACCCACAAGACCTTGAGAGGATGCCGGGCCGGAATCATCTTCTACCGGAAGGGTTAGTGTAACTTGTAGCTGTACACTTAGTGTCTTTTTAGCATGCATGGAACCAAAGGTGCATCCTTCTGTGCTTTGATCTACACAAACTGGTTTTCAGGGGTTCGCAGTGTCGACCCAAAAACCGGTAAGGAGACTCTCTACAACTTGGAAAGCCTGATCAACCAAGCTGTCTTCCCTGGGCTTCAAGGAGGTCCACACAACCACTCCATTGCAGGTCAGCGGTTGCCCGCCACCTCCACTGGCAGATTTTGCTGTCTTTGAGATTTAAAGACAATGTTGGTCCCTCTGTGGATGGATCTCATTGATTTCTGTTATTTTTGAACACTAGGTGTCGCTGTTGCCTTAAAGCAGGCACTGACTCCCGAGTTCAAGGTGTACCAGGTGCAGGTGCTTGCCAACTGCAGGGCCATGGCACAAGCCTTGATGGAGAAGGGCTATAAAATTGTCACAGGTGAGTAAAACACATAGTCATGTAAAGACGGCAGCCCCAGCAATGATGTCACCATATGCAAAAAAATGTTAGCCGGGATGTTGCAAGTTCAAGCCTGGGTCATCAGTCAGCGGGGTTTTGATTCAGATGCTCGGACGGCTGAATTCTTAAGAAAAATATAGATATGGGTAGTTCTCTATACACAATTGTAATGTATATACTTACTGAGAGCTTTGCAAGTATATTTTACAGTGACGTTGTGAATTAGTGTTATTTTGAGGAGCAGTTTGAACATCTGGGTCTCACTTTAGGCCTTGACGTTCTTCTTTGTCCAGGTGGCTCTGACACCCACCTCATTTTGCTTGACCTGCGTCCCAAAGGCACCGATGGCGGCAGGGCAGAGAAGGTTCTAGAAGCCTGTGCCGTCGCCTGCAACAAAAACACTTGCCCAGGTAGCAAAATGCTAATTCTTTAGATCGTTTCCCAATCCAGTCCTTGAGGACCCACAGTCTGTTTTTTGCTTCCGGAGCTGGGAGGGAGCAAAAACTTGGACCGTCTGTGGGTCCCTGAGAACCGGGTTGGTAAACACTGCTTTAGGCCCTTAATAGCGGCTATGAGCCACTTTAGTGCCACTCCTGTAACATCCTTGTGAATCTGTTTCTCTTAATGGTGTGATGCCTCCCACCCCTCACACAAGGTGATAAAAGTGCACTGCGACCTAGTGGCCTAAGGCTGGGCTCCCCAGCACTCACCTCCAGGGGACTCTTGGAAGAAGATTTCCGGAAAGTAGCCGAGTTCATCCACAGAGGTTAGGAAAGCTTGTGTTTCACCAAGATTGATGTATTTTTTTTTTCCATTTCTCTGCACTTTTCAGAGGAGTTCTGACGCCCCACTGTGCTCTTTTTTTTTTTTTCTTTCTAGGCATCGAGTTGACACTGGAGATTCAGAAAGAAATGAACCCCAAGGCAACGCTGAAGGAGTTTAAAGATGCACTGGCTCAAACAGAGAGACATCAGATGAAAGTTAAAGAAATTCGAGAGGAAGTAGAAGCCTTTGCTGGGAGATTCCCCATGCCAGGACAGCCAGAGCTGTAAACGGACAGATGGCACATTAATCTGATTGTTTTTCCTTTTCTTTTGCTGTAACGGAAATCCACCTTGTCAGTCCGTTTGGTAATAACTGAGCCTTCAAAACTATCCGCCCTAAAGCTATACCGCAACGTTTTACACTAGACGAAAGGTATTTCTGCCATGCTTATCTGTAAATGACTATAGCAATAAATGGGACTTTCGCTGGAAGCATAAAATGCTCTTAAAATATGAACACTGCCTTACTGATCAATGTGTGTCCTGATTAGAGGGGGACCTGTTATTTTGAAGCTACTGATTTTGTAAACATTTTTATTGCTTTCTGCCTTTCTTGTTTTAGCTAGGAGTGAAACTGAAAATCACCACCATTTAACTGCATGAGTGGGGGGGGCAAAGTGTATTACTGTACACAAAAAACCGAACACATTATGATTAACTTAAAAATATGTATCCAATGCACTAATGCCACACTGTGAAGGACTTCATATATTTTGGAGTGCCGGAAATAATATTTAATCTTTGAAAAGATGAAAAACATGAGCAGGTTCTATGGTTCAGTGAATTTACCAGTAGGCTGACCTTGCAACATCAACCAGCTGCAGTTGTACAGTTTTCAGATGTAGGTATCTGTATGACTGTGTATAACTGTCCTTTATGAGAGGAAGTTGTACATTATAATAAATTGTACCTCTTCACATGTGAAATACTTTATTTTGGTCATATAGATATCTGAAATCCTCAGATAATGTTAAAAGGCAAATCCTATACCTTCACTAACTTTCCTTACATGTCCCAATTTCATCCCATTTATTTTCATATTCAATTTTTTTTTCTGCATCTTTTTATATGATTCTTTTAGAACATGGTGTGGTTTCTGTAGTGACTATGTTCTTTATATGTGCCTTATTTTAGCGCTTTTTCTTTGGGAAAAGTCGCCATCGGCGGTGCACCACGAAGCAGGATTTGTCATTTGGGCTAACTTAACCTAGAAGGCATGATTGTCCGATAGGAATGCTCTGAGAAATTCTGCTTCGTGGAACTCCGCCCTGTTCGCTGTGTCGTTGTGCTCACAATAATATATTATACTATATTAAATTAAAATGGATGGACTGATGCATAAGTATTTGTCTAATTATATAAACAACAATAATAAACCTGTGCTTTCATCACAGCATACACTTATTACGTCATTTCCACATACGCCGCAAGCTTCCGTTTCTGGCTCCTCCCCCCGGCGCGTAAATTTGAAGGGGAAAATGTGCGCGGCAAGTTAACTAGGGCGAATACGGTCGATAATAGTAGTTCTTTTAAAAGTGCGGAAGCACGGTGCGTCTTTTGAAGTTTTTGTCCCTTTACTGCCGGCCATGCATATCGGATACTGATTTAGTGAACGAGGAAGGAAAAGCGGAGGGTGAAGTTATGTTAGACTTATCGAAACGTTTTTTCGTTGTAATAAATGTAGCCAAATAACCAAACACAGTTAGGAAGCCGAGGCTAATTAGGTTGGGGTAGACATATAAATGTACACTTTATGTCGTAATCGATAACCTGCCTAGTCGGAGTCTGGGGTGTTTCGTTTCTGTTGTCTCGTCTCCTTGTCCCTCCATCTTGAAAAATGGAAGCGCAGGCTATCATCCTGATAAGCGACGAGGAGGACGACTGCTGCCAGGGCTCCGCCAACGACTCGGTGTTCATCGTGGAGCCCAGCGCCGAACAGGGTGTGTAAAGGGCGCCCTTGCGGGTAGGGCTGCGGCTGAATGAAATTCACACGAACCGTGTCCCGTATTCCCAGGCGCTGGTCAGGAAGCGGCGACCAGCGAGGTTGTGGATGACGATCTGCTGGTCACGTTTTCCAGGAAGGCCACGGTGATGCCTCATGCGAGATACGACTGCAGCTCCAACCCGTTCAGGTGCTTTTCCCTACGGACACCGATAACCTACTAACGCAACAAAACAAACCAGCTGTCTAATATGTCGTCCGTTACCGCATAGTGGTTAAAGTCATGCTCATAGACTCATCCAGCCGGTCGTCCTTTGCCGTCCATTTAAAATAACTTAAATTCTGTGTATTATTTACCGGCTCTTCCGCCTGTTTTCTGATCTCCGTGCCCTTTCCTTCATAGCCCCACAGAAATTGACACATGCAGTCCTGTTGAAAACAACGCCGCTTTCTGTGAGCAGTGTTTTTGTTACATCTGTGATAAATTGGCATCTGAGGTAAGTATCCTGGGCCGTCAACTTGAGCAAGAAGATGAATGGGCAAATACGGGCACAGTCGTTTGACTAAATACGCATGGAATATGCTGAAACACTCCGGAATATATATGCATGTGCTAACAGATACTTTATAAACCACAGTTAAATTGACCATTTTATAATTGACTTTTTAAATTTTTATTTATTTGCTTCAGTTTCATTTGCACTTTCGGTTTTGTTTCAGAAAGGAGTGAATTTTCCGCAGGGAAGCCCCTTGGGTTTTTTTACTGAAAAATAAACTGTGTAGATGCAGCTTTTGAAAATAATTTCAAAATTATTTCGATTTTGATTTTGCAATGGTCATCAATCCACCTTCCCATTCTGTATTACTCTCTGTAATGATGTTTAATGCATCACCACACGTCCATGTGCCTTGTGACGACTGTTGTGAAAGGTGCTATATAAAAATCAATTTAGTTGAATCGCACGCTGTGGACAAATTAGGGTTGCAGTGCTTGTCTACAAACACTGGACCTGCTTCCCCATGATCCTCTTTACTGGTCAGTACTGCTTAATGTTTTCATTGATGAATGTGACCTTTCACTGCATTAGCCTTCACATTGGTATGACCGTGCTTGTTAATGGTAAGGAAGCTGTTGAGAATATTTTGTTTTTTGTGTTTCCTGTAAGTGTCGAGTGTGGAAGACGCCAGGAGTTTGTCACTGTAACGGCCACAAGCGGAGCGACTTCTGGAGGAACCAGCGGAATAAAGTTGTCCTGGGCTACCTTCACGTTTTTAATTTCGACCTGCTGGAGGTGGATGCTGATCTGCGTCTTGCTGGTGAGCGTCACTCATTTTTAAACAATCGATTAGCTTTTAGAAGCACTTTTCTGGTGCCTAATGGAAGAGCTTGCCCATTAGTCTGACCGCACCTCGGTGGCCTTGTGTTCCCACCCTGATGCGCAGAGCGCCACCTGCTGGCATTCGAGAGCAGCCTAGCGGTTGAGTACCACACCTTCCTGAAGGGAATCCGCACCCCATTCCCCAGCGACCTTGCCTGCAACTGCTATTGCCACTCGGCCAGCTCAGACACCCCTGCTTGCAAGAAGTGCAAGTGGGCACACACCGAACAGGTGATTTACAAGTAAGTTGGGGGGTGGGGCATTTAACAGCGTTTTGGGTCAGAATAGACTCATCCGGTTGAATAGTACACAAGTGCTCCTCGACGTACGATAGGGTTACGTGCCAATGAAACCCATTGTAAATGGATTTGCCATTCTAAATAAATACTGTCACAGAATAAGTAAGTACTTGGTTACTTGTAGTAATTTTTATCACTAATTGAACAAACTTGTATTTATTTACTTTTCAAACACAGGGGAAAAAAAACACTGCACTCAGATGCTTACATTCGCGATTGCTACAGAAACTGGAAGCGTGGAAGATGCAAACCCACAGCATCAGTAGGAAGTTTCGTACAGCATATCGCCAGCCTGGAAGCAGGAATTTTTAAATTCAGTCGAAATATCACAAGTCTAACCATTATAAAGCAAGGAGGATCTGTATTCCTATATGCTCTTTTGTTGCATAACAGATTGCAGTGATTTATGTTTTATGTTTGGCAATTTAAAAAAAAACAACCCGTGGGGGGGGTACCTATAGGTGAAACGCATGAAGCTACTTTAATACTCTGTATTTCTGTATTTTTCCTTCTCATCTCCCAGTTATTCCGGAGTGTTCCAGCATATTTCTGAGTTCCTGAGCAGAGCGGAGGGAGAGCGCCCGCGGACTGCTGCGGTCATGCTGCTGGGAGCCACCAAGCTCTTCATTGGACATGCCCAGCCGCCGGGGTTAGATGTCCCCTTTGTTTTCCGTGGCGGGTGGGGAGTAGATCTCTGCGCGTTAGAGGCGTGTCACTCTGCCTGAGGTTTCGGGCTCCTCCGTCTGCGTTTTGTCACTTGGACTTCAGCTTTTTTGTCGCTATTATTAAGGTTATTGTGAAAAATGTGCGATTTGACCCGGAAGAATGTCGGGTTTCATCAGCGGAGGGGGGTATTGTCTTGCAGGGCGATGACTCTCGGCGACCCCAAAAGCTCCGTCCCAGATGCTGCCCCAATGTTATTAGTAAGGTGAGCATTTCCGTGGGGAGGGGGGGGGTATATTTTACCCGAGGTTTGTGTCGTGTCTGTGTTCATCATGAGAAAATCGAAGTTTGTGCGTGAAATTCTGAGGTTTGCAGTGAAACTGCAAGTAAAAGCAGCAAGAATAATCGGTAATAAAACTTGTCAACTATTTTTCAGTGATTAGTCGGTAGCAAATTGCATATTGTAACATCACCACCTAGCAATGTTAACGTCTGTGTGTTAAACATACTTTAAACCTCATACTTTTCTTTGTGGATGTTTCTACGCCACTTCGTCGCTTTCAATGGAGATTATATTGCTTTTAGCATTTTTTTTTAACTGTGGCTTAACACCTTTTAATGTTTTTTAAATAACGCGTTTGCACCTTCCTTTAAAGGCTGTTGATCCAACCAATTGATCACATGATTAATGGTTTTAGTAAAATAATTTTTCTGCAGCCTTAAAACTAAATTGCCCTAGATATGAGAAATTACACTAGGGTTACATGAATGAGTATGTAAATGGCCCAAGGAGCCCGGCCAAGTGAATGCTACGAAAAATGCATGCTGACTGTGTGGGAGGGATGGATTGCCGAGTGATGTTTGTGTGTGAAAACCAACATCGCAGGATAACCAACATGCTGAGCACGCTGCTGGTCACCGGGGACTTCAGTAGCTCTTTCTCCAAAAAGCTGCAGGATTTCATCTTGTCGCTCCCTCTGCCTGTGAAATGCCGATGGCTGGTCAACAGGTGAGATGTCGTTGTGGGGTCTGGGGGGGGGGGGGAGTGGGCATGGCCTTTCCCCTGTGTTACTTCACAGCATGTCCTGCACTTCTACTGCAGTGTCAGTGTGCTCCCGTGGGACAACCCCTTGCTGGTGGCGGTCCTGAGAGGCCAGAACGTCACAGGCGAGCGATACCTGAAAGGGAAGAGGGAGGTTCTGGTGGAGACTGTGCCGGTGATCCAAGCACGGGTGGACAAGCTAAGGGAACAGAGCAAGTGAGCAGGTCGTACTTTGTCTCGCTCCCCCTAGTGGCAGGATTGTGCTGAGACGCTCTCCTTCCCACAGGTACAGAGAACTTGCGCGCTACCTCCGGGTCGTGAGAAGTGCAAACAAGACGCAGTAAGTCCCCCCGCTTGCTGCCACTGCTTTTGTCATGTGACCGTGCCCCCGTTTCCTGAGTGATGACTGCCCCCGCCCCCCTAGGATGCTGAGTGTGAGAGACCGTCTCCCGCTGTACATGTGCCAGGTGGGCGACTTGGGCACCGCCCTCGCCACCTTCTTCAGCAACTTTGCGGAGGGCTGCTGCAGTGCTTGCCGTTTGACGCCAGCCCAGTTCGTCGTGTACTTGCGCATCCTGGCCACGGGCAAAGTACCAGTGGGGAGCGACCCCTTCCATTCCATGCAGTGGGAGCCTGTCAACGGTCAGCCTCAGCCTGGGAGTCCTCCACCCCCCCCCTCCCCTCCCCTCCCCCAGCAGCCCTGTCGTATTCATATCCTGCTATTCTTTTCATTTATAGATGCCAAGCTCCCAAAAAGGTCTGAGGTGATCCGGTGGGCGTTAAGAGTTTTGAATTGCAACACCATAGTATTCTTGGACGTGAGTATCCCGGGGAGTGACCTGCATCATCTTCCAGTCCCTTTGGATAAGGGGGGGATGTTTATAAGTGTGTAAAACCTGTTTTAAGCCCATCAGCTGGGTGGACTTGATCCGGGTGGCGGGTCTGGAGGTCATGGCGCCCAGCGGCTCTCTGAAGTGCGCCTCGTTAGTCATGCCAGACATGACGTTTTTAACGGTGAGAATCCAGTTCGCGCTCCGCTCAGTGGTGCCATGTTGCCCTTGGTCATTAAAATAAGTCCTTTTCTATGTTTTAATACCCAGATCGCTCGGGCTACTACGGTTTCCATTCTCATGAAGAATTCAGCAGACAATCAGCTTCAGATTCCAAAGATGTTTCTCCATGTAAGCTGTGCTCACGTGTGTGTGTGTGTGTGTGGGTGGTTTATTCGGACATCATAGGGTACTTGCACAAACCTAGATGGTATATTCTACTACACAGCTGTGCTATATGGTGTAAAGCGTGGGAACAATAGACCACCGAGAGGTGCGGTCCGACGGACGCGCGAGCTTTTCCGATAGGCGCCAGAAAGGTGCTTTTGAAACGTACTTAATTGTTTGAATATGACTGAAGCTCACCAGCATGACGCAGATCAGCATCCACCTCCAGCAGGTCGAAATTAAAAACGTGAAGGTAGCCCAGGACAACTTTATTCCGCTGGTCCCTCCAGAAGTCGCTCCGCTTGTGGCCGTTACAGTGACAAACTCCTGGCGTCTTCCACACTCGACGGCTTCCTTGCCGTTAAGCACAGTCATACCAATTTAAGGCTGAATTAGATTTTTTTTTAAAATTTTATTTATAATATATTTAATAAATGGGCCAAACAATAAGTGCTGTACAGTACATGTGTAAACTGGCAACGTCATGAGGACTGATACTTTGGTGCCAAGTTGATAAAATTCAGGAAAATTGATTGTAGTTATTTTTCGATAATACTGTAGATGCAAAGGATGCAGTCTTTTTGGACCTGATGAGAGCAGCATATATGCCTACTAGTGTTCTAGTCCCCCTTGCAAACGCACCCCCCAATTTAAAAATTGGACGTACTGAAAATCAAATGCTTATTACTATTGAATCACTAAATTCTCGAAACATAGTCTGGTTTTAATAGTTTGAAAATGTTAATAGTTTACAGACCAATTTCTTGTTATTACGTGGCCATAAATGATTCTGTGGTTTGTTTTGTTAGTTAACATCATACTTTGCCTGGCGATTCTTCTGGCAACATGTTCTCAAAGTCAGTGACCTTCATTACGTTTGTTTTTAAACTTGTTCCAAAGGGCAACACGATCTGTGTCGCCATTGATTTTCCCAAGGCTCATTCGGTTGTCCCAGTCCTGGAAACTGTAAATAAATGCATTATCTGTTTTTAACTGGTTCCGCCTTAACATGGTTTGTGTACAGCTATGATCCTAGGAGCTATGTTGCTGGGGGGCAGTCACCCCTGGCAGGGTCTCCCAAGGTACATTGGTGCTAGGTGAGCGGTCCAACTAAGTACAGTTCTTATTGACCCCTCTGACGAAGAAAACTAAGGAGGATGTTACCTTGCCCGGATTGGGGAGACCGGGTCCTCCCCCTGGAGCCTGACCTGGGGCGGAGGCTTAAAGGCGCATGCCTGGTGGCCAGGCCTCCACCCATGGGGCTAGGCAGGCATAGTCCAAACGGGTAACATAGGTCCGCCCCCCTTTGAGGGTCGGGTGTAGATCGGGTGGCATTCAAAGGCAGGGGCCTCGATGGACCGATCGTTGGCAATCACAATTATGTAAAGTACATAAAACTATGTGCTATACTTTTATACGACTGGCAGTGCAGTAGGTTTGTTTACACCAGCAGCGCTTCAGATGCAGTAGTGATGTTTTTCATTATGGCATTATAACGGCTACGTCGTTACTAGGTGGAATAGTGCTTTATGCAATATCTTTTAAATTGGGCATGAAACCGTGATTATTCTCCCTGGCCTTGGGCTGGTCAGAGCTGGTTTTCATTCTGATTCTCAGGTTCCGGTGTCAGTTTCCATCTGTTTATTCGCACAGTGTGTTCATATTTGAAATGAGGAACTTGTGCAGTTGGGTTTGCATTGAATCGCTCCATTAGTCTTTCGTAAGACCCGTAGCCTAGATATATTACAGTCTTTACTCACTGTGTGTGTGTGTGTGTGTTTGCACTTTGCTCACTACAGCAGTACCCAGAGCAGGCTCTCCTGACGCTGGTTACTCAAGCTCTCATCCACAGAATCTTCCACAGCCCCATGGTGACCGTCCTGGATGTCATCCTGAGCTTTAAAGTACGTCCCATGAAGGAGCCGGTTTCTCCTTCACTTCATTAACCCACTGTTGGCGAGCTCTGCAATCAGCTGTGCTTAGGGTGCAGGTCCAGCCATCGTTTAGTTTGGGGGGGGGAAAAAAACGATAAATTTAGCAGGCTGTGTCTGTGTTTTCTCTGTGTGAATGAAGGTGGATCACATCCTTTGGGAAAAGTCCCAAATTGGTTTCTGCTCTTGCTACTTTTCCCAGGAGAACCTGTGGGTGCTGCAGTGGTTCTATAACGGACTCGGCAACAAACCAGAGATCCTGCAGATTTTCCTGAACACTCTGCTCAATGATCTGTACCGGGACACGGGGACGGACGCCAGGTCCTCAACTCTTATACTGGCACTCTAATGTTGCTAAGATACTTTTAATATTTTGTGTATTAGTAGCCACAAAAATCCTTCTTTCTTTAATGCTCTTGTTAAGGTTCGATAGCAGACCTGCATGAATTTTATGAGTTTCCAGCATCTAATCCTTTATCAGCATCACACTACACTTGCTAGGAACTGAAGTTTGTTTATTCCTCCTCCTGCAGGAAATTGGAGTCGTCAGACCACAGATTTTTGGGAGACTTCCTGGCTTACTGTGTTCAGGACCCGCGTTCGGCACTCTATCCCGTAACACAGCATGTTCAGGACGTCCTGCTGAAACGGTGGAACGGGTGAGACCCGTTGGGAATTCACTACCCGTTATCATCGCTCGGTTATTTGATGGGGCCTGTGTTGGCATTATAACCTGGGCTTTAGGACACGTAGGTTGGATGCATCTTTGAAGGCACTGGTCTTGCAGAAGACAATTCCCTTTGTATATTACCTAATTAATGATGTTTGGAAATACACAAAATTGTCTAACAATTTTAAATGGTGTATTTTGGAGGTGGTGTGTGGTTTAGTGAGATGGGATATAGTGCACATGCGGAGCTGGTACCCAGTTCAAATTCCAGCCCTGATGCCACAGTTGGCCCCTTAATTCCCAGTTGCCCCTGTGGTCTAGGGCACTGGCAGACTGGTGACCCCCAAACGTGTTACTGTTCTCTTTTGATAAATATAGCTGAAAGATCATTTATACACGAGTCTTGTTTGCTGTAGAATTGTTCTGTTGTTTTTCTTTGGTCTAGGCATGATTTCCCTTGGCAGTGCCACCTGCGGAATTCTCTGCAGCGTGTAAGTTGCAGTGTTTACCAGGGTATTTCAATAGACCGTCAGTCCCAATCATTCATGTCATCCTTTCTTTTAGGTCCGTGAGCTGTCATCAGAAGTTCAGCAGTTCTTGAATCTGACCCAGTGAATTTTATGAAGACCTCCGAGGTGAAGACGACTGTGGGTGTGACTGGGTAACTTTTGTCAAATGTAGCAGTTTCCTTTAGTTAAAAATTGTACACAGCCATGTGATTGCTGGTTTGCTTGGAGATTTATGTGAAAGTTTTTTTTTTTTTTTTTTTTACATGCTATTTTTCACATGTAAAAGTGTACAGTCACGTTTAAAATAAATGAATAAAGTTATTTTTGTTCCTACTTGGAACATGGGAAAGTTATATTTCCGATGTATGCTTGGTTTCTTGGATGATTTGGTCGTGATGGCCTCCTTGTACAGATGCTCTGGTTTGGTGTGTGCAAATCACCCAGCTCAGTTCATAGATCAGTTCATGCATGAGTTCATTATTTAGACCCTGAGTCCGAGGGGGGGGGACCATGCAAACTATCATCCAGTCACTACTGTTAATTTTGAAGTAGGTTATCATTTTATTGCAGTATTTACACAGAGAACCTTGGTTTACAGCTCATGCAGAGCAATAAAAAAATCTCTTCACACAGTTTAACATGCTGACTTTAAATACAGTCAAATCAAAAGTTTTATGGATTTCCCAGTGTGACAGACAGGCTGATGCCTGACCTTTGAATGAGTACTTCTGGTTTCTGGAAGCCTGACATACTTGTCTGAATGACTTAAAATGTAAAATAATGCAGTTAATTCACAGTTGGAGATAATACATCTAAGTGGTAAATTTAGAGAACCTAGCAACATCTAGCATATTATACTTGGAAAATTGATCGGTGCAAGATGCTCATCGTGTAAGTTCCAGATATGCTCGGATGAATCACATTTTATTAGACTGATTATCGCAAAAACATTAGATAGGAAAAAAACAACTTCGTGTGGACAGACGGAGTAGTTGCGGATTTAAAAATGACATTCAGAATAAATGCATTCGGAAGCCTTTCATGAATATTTCCTGTCTTAACACGTGGCTTTCGCAAGGAAGTGAAGGAGCTGAAAGCTGCAGGCAAATGTGAAGGAAATGCTCATCAATCCTTCACTGCCAGCTCAAGCTACACGCACTGTTAAACACTGAAAACAAAATTAAATAACTGCTGGGATTTTACAATTAAGGGTGATATTTACAACCTAAGATCAATGGAATGTAGTTCAACACACAAAAATGTTTAATCAATGTATTGCATTGTTTTTTTTTCTCCATTCAACATTGTTGCGACAGCAAGTGCATGACCAAGTTTTTGAGTTAAATGCCTCTCAATAACAATCCACTAAAACCACGCTGAAGACGAGACAATAAGCAGTCCTCTCAATCAACAGACGTCTCTTCTGGAAGTGGAGCTTCTCGCTTGCAAGACATTGCTTGCAAAAACAGCAGAAGCGACCGAAGACCATGACTGTGAGATCCCATGAGATTGCAAGCATTTCTAAAGATATGTTAACATGGAGGTAAGACAGAGATTGCTATTGTGGTGAACTGGACCCCTGCTTTGGAATCGGACAGACAGGGTAGTGAGATTACAACTGCGTTTCCTGACATGGAGGGCCTAGATTCTGAATGTCAGGCTGGAAACGTAGTTAAAGCAAAACACAGGTGGGCCCACCTCCTTGTCTGGTCCATGAAGGTAACTGTCTTTGATCAGCTCTGACAGGAACTGCACTATCCTGCTGTCCTCCTTGCCGTAGCCAAAATGGTGGTGCAGGAAGTCGGCTCTGCGTAATGCCACGGTGTTCGGGTCTTCGGTGGGACTAATGGGCAGATGCAGGTGATAGCAGAAGGTGTAGAGGAACGCCTTGGACGTCAGCTCTGTGAGCACGCTCTGCACGTGCGTGTAGTAGGTGCACCCGCACTTGATCTGAGTCCGGTGGTCGGCCAGGCGGGCTACCAAGGACCCGCGGTACGGTGGGCATCGCAGAGTCTTGTGGTCCGCATCCAGGACGCTGATGTAGCGACTGTAGCGGTTCAGCGAGTGGAGCATGCTGGAACCCGTAGGCGATGACATCCTGGAAGGATCAGACAAGGAGACATATGCTGGGATCAAGATGTGGATGACCAACTACTTACTGATTTCAAACTCTCACTAAAGAGTGTGCATGGGTATATATGTGAATAATTTAGATATAATAATCTTACCTTTGCAGGCCAATGAGCTTCCAGTTAAGCAGGTCTGCAAGCTGGAAAGAAGTAGTTAGCCAGGGTTGCACCCGCTCACCATATTTTCCAAGGTTGGGCACGAAAATAGTTAAGGCATTCACCAGCTTCCTCACTGTCGCTTCATCCACACCCAAGACAACCAGTGTCCTTCCACTGAGAAGGCTGAATATGGCTTGTTGGGCAAAGGGGTACTGCCTGACGAACTTCAGTGCGCTCAGTCCAGCTTTCCGTTTCTGCTTAACGGTGACTGGGCCACCGTGGGGAAACGGGGACGGCGCTCTGTCAGAACTGGTGGAGACGCTGAAGCAGCTAATGGTGTCGGAGGCGTCGTCTGCATTCCTCCTCGACACCTCATCCGTATTCAGGTCAAGCGACAGGCCTGCGGCGGGACTTTCCAAGAGGGTCCCCCCGTTGGGGGTGAAGTTCATCAGCCTTCCAGGGTCCCCCTGAAGGCATGATGGAGGCTCCTGCTTCACAACATTTTCCACGCAGCTCCCTGAGGCTGTGTGGGGAAGTGGATCGATATCCAGTAAACCCTCCTGCCTCAAGCAGCAGGATGCATCCCCATGAGCAAAGGGCTCAATTTCATAAATGCTCCCATAATTTGAGTCGGGATCCTGAGCAGACAATATCTCTTTATTTACTGCATCTACGCCATCCTCTAGAGAGGCATTGCCAGGATGGGATGGTCTGGTCGGAGCGGCAACAACAAAGTCCACTGGACTAATCTCATCAAACGGTTTCTCACCATCAGTCCTGCAAATCTGTAGTTCAAGACACGGCGGCTGCAGGTTTGTGAAACTTTTGGATTCCACTACACATGTCTGAACATCAAACTGATCTTTGTTTGTTTCAGCACTATCCGCACTGCTTAAATTCCCCTTTATTTCAGCACACGTGCTCTCATCAGAGTTCTCCTGTGTCAAGTCACACGGGCTAGACTCCGTGTCTTGAATTCCTTCCTCAGTTTCTGGTTCCCTATTAATGACTAAACTTTCTTCACTGGACACACACGTTTCCAGGGTCTGTAGCTTGCATGAAAGATCGGAGATGGATGGAGGTAGTGTGTTGTCAGAGATCTGATTCCCACCACAGAATTCCTTTGCCACTTCCTCTTTCTGCCAGTCATCTTTCTCCTCAAAGAGGAAGTTCGAAGTTTTCTGTTTCTTCAGAAGGAACTCGTCAATTTGTCTGTTATATATATAGCACAAGTCTCCCCTGAAAATATCCTCAATAAGTCTTAGCTGGTCCATTGTCTGATGGAAGAAATATATATCGCAAAGTTCTTCGAGTGTTTTTAATCGCTTATCGAAACACTTTGCGGGTTTGGCCTTTATGAGTTGTGGGGTGTATGAGAGTTTGCATTCACCTCTTCTGTTTTCCATCCCAGGGTCAGGACTAACCCTGTCAAGTATCTTGTCTACATCCATTAGGTCAGCTGGGGTGTCTGATTCAGAAAGCAAGAAGTCAAAGCTTCTCGTTCTCCGGTTTGGGTATGAGGTCACCTGCTTCAGAAGGTCCTTGTGCTCGTAAAAAGACTTCTCTACATTGGCCAGCTCATTCGCTTTCTCGATCGCCTGAGTGGAGTAGCAGCCATCGTTCATTTTCTGTCTCTCTGCCTCCTTGTGCAACACAGCTCTTGTGTATTCCAGGTCCTTCAACTTCTTCTCCAACTCGTCCGCGAAAGCTTTACGGTTTCCTGCCTTCAGACTCTCCGAGGCTTTGGAAAACTCTGATGACAATTCTTGTAACTGCTGCATGATCTTCTTCTCGTCAGATGAAATATAAGCCATGCAGAAAGGCCTGACAAAGCCACGGGCCTCCAAGTCGTACAGGGTTAGATGATGGACGTAAGCAAAAGCACCCTCTTTAGAATCCCCTAGGACAACTTTGGAATCCTCCACAAAATTGATCTTTGGGTAACCACAACCTGGAAGATGTCCCACAAAAGAGGCTTGGTAATCCACTGACATGATTCGCAGGGAAAAATAGTTAAGATCAAATGTGCCAAAAATCTCGGGGTCGTCTGGTATCGTAAGCAGTGGCTGTGGACCAACCTGTTCTGAAAACTCTGAAATAAGAATGAAGTCCTTTGAAAATTTTGCACAGTTTGCCTTTGACCACGGGTTTGCATTTCCATCGTGCATATACAGAGGCACTGAAAACTCCTCTGGGATCGACCACGGATCCACGTATGTCTGGCCAAAAGCATCATCCTTAGTAAAAGCCACCAGGTCAGGTGAGCCAATCATATTCGCTATATTTTAGGAATGACATGTAGAAAAAATGCGGTATTCTATATTTTACGTCTACATGCCATGTGATTTCCTTTAACTAATGCGTATTATAGAAAAAAATACTAAAACATACAATATCAGCGAATAATACGTAGTCCATATTTCAAGCGATTTACGGGACGTCTGCTTTTCTACCAATCCAGTAATATTTATTAATTAGTCAGCGCTAGCTGTCTGGCAAATGGAATACTGCGAAAACAGCCAGCAGAAAAATAGCTAATTATTACTCTAATACGTTAAAGTGTCATCGTTGACTCTTCGATTAAGATGTCTAATCCCGTTTCAGTCCAGATACAACTAACTTAGCTGACAGAGATAAAAAATGACATACCGTACCAATGTATTTACTACCGTAGCAAGCAGTAACTTCGCAGCCATATTAAATAAACCCACCAATCAGCCCATATGATGTTTTTTTTGCCTTTTCGATAAGGAAGTTATGAATTGCATTTGTTTCGCAGCATAAGCATATCCAACACACGTCCACACAAACATTAAATGCGGCATGAAACACCCGACAGCATCTCTGTTAAGCGGTGGCCGAACGAAAATCGCCCGCTGGGTCTTGTAGTTTTTTTTAAATGCAGGACGACATTTTACGACAGTCGTTTGTCGCTGGTTTACGGCAGAAATCGGACGATGGCGCCGAGTTTGTAAACCTCTCGCGTGTAATAATGCCTTATGTACTTGTCATCAGCTAGTTGGAGAAGTTTTTATTATATGGAATAATCTTATAAGTGTATCTTATCAGAAGTATCTAAAGTCAATTGTTGTTTTTAGTTTATAGAGCTTATAGATTACTGTCCAATGAAATAATTTAGTCATCTTAGAGCCGTACGGAAAGCTTTCTAATATAGTTACCTAGCTGGTATTTCGCGTCCTGCTGTGCTGTGAACGACTGGTACCAGACATGGCTTATTATTTAGTCCTTCACTCCAAATTTAAGAACTGTTTTTAGTTCACAGTAATGCCGGTGCAGGAGACATTCAGTGCGGTCATGTCTCCATCCCAGTCTGGAATGACAACACGGGAAAAGTAGGATGATCTACCACGTGTCGAGGTTGTTGCTCCCCTTTGGAAAAAGACTACGGGTTCAAGTGAAACTGGTCAGATTTGTCACTACCGAGATGATCCGCAGGGCACAGATTAAAAAAGTCCTTTGCGTGGCGGAGAAGAACGATGCAGCCAAAGGCATTGCAGAAATTATGTCTGGCGGAAGAGCAAGGAGGGTGAGTGCTGCCGTATCTCTGGCTTTGGTATTGCGATGGACTATCCTGTGCCGTTCCTGGGACAGTCTCCAGGCTCACAGCCACTCTGTACTGGATAAGTGATTGGAAGATGGATTAATGAATGATTGGAGGGATGGATGGATGGATGATGTCATTAATCACTGACGTCAGCTATTTTTTTCTCAGAGGGAAGGTTATTCTGTGTACAACAAAATATATGAGTATGAATATCATCTATTTGGACAGGTGAGGTGTTTCACACAATGATATAAACCATGCCGACATGGTTAGAAGTTAAGATTTCATTCGTTTTTTTTTTGGTTCTGTATGTCACTATTTTCTCTTCACCATTAACCTAGAATGTGACTGTTTCAATGACGTCAGTCTCGGGACATCTTCTCGCATTGGAATTCAAAGCATGTTACCAGAATTGGTGAGCATTCCCCCCACAAAATCAAGCAGAAGAAGCTTTATTGCATGTCATCATACCGTACTCTAACTACTTATATTAGTCACTTTTATTTTCCTGTTACAGGCACAGCTGTAATCCAGTTTTGCTGTTTGATGCAGAGGTGCAGAAGTATTGCCCCGAGAACTTCGTTCCGATAAAGGTGATTGCACCGTTTCCCTAACATGTTTTCACTGAATAGCAGCTGTTGAGAATATTTGACTAGCTTTTTTGTTGTTGTTGTTTTGAACTTAGAGGACATTGGAGAGAGAAGCTCGTCAAGTGCAAGCACTTATCATCTGGACAGACTGCGATAGGGAAGGGGAAAACATCGGCTTCGAGATCATCGATGTCTGTAAAGCAGGTATCAGTCCAGTTAGCTTCCCGCCTGGAAGGTATTACACTGACCTGCATGTTCTTTACTGCCACGCCGATTGCTGACTGAAAGGTCTTGCCACTTCTCTGCCGCGTCCCGTCACACTTGTCTGATTTCCATTCCCAGTCAAGCCGAATGTTCAGGTGTTCCGGGCCCGGTTCTCTGAGATCACCCCCAACTCCATCAGTAGGGCCTGCGAGACTCTGACCGAACCCGACATCAACATCAGCGACGCGGTGGATGTCAGACAGGAGCTCGACCTGCGCATTGGTACGCAGAGTCCTTCCGTTGCTCCTGAAATAACTCCTTAAATAAGCTCCTTAAAGGCTCCCCATTAAGTGCATCTGTACATGTGGACGTCTGCTGTATTCCATTTTTCCTTTTGCACTCTTTCGTTTCCTAAAACGAACAGGAGAAGAGCTATGTGAAGATTGATCAGTTGATTTCTACAGCTAAAGTTACTAATGTAATACAGCGGCCATTTTTGGCATTTGTACGAAGGAGCAGAACTAATCGAGCACTTGGAAGATGCTTGGGGTTCTGGATGTATCTAGTCCCGTTCTGTTCCAGGAGCCTCGTTCACCAGGTTTCAGACTCTCCGCCTGCAGAAGATCTTTCCAGCCGCTCTGTCCAATCAGCTCATCAGTTATGGGAGCTGTCAGTTCCCTACCCTGGGTTTCGTTGTGGAGAGGTTCAAAGCGATCCAGGCCTTCATTCCTGAGAATTTCTACAAAATAAGAGGTAGTTGATTGGCTTCCTATGACTGATGCACTGAGAGAACATGTTTCCTCTACAAGCCCTGGAGTTACACTTACCTACTGACATCACAGCTCTCTGCTCGTTTGTCCTTAATTTCTGGCAGTAACTCATAAGATGGAGGAAGAGGAGGAGGTCGAGTTCAGCTGGAAGCGGAATAGGCTCTTCAACCACACAGCCTGCCTTGTCCTCTATCAAATCTGCATGGAGGTACGTTGATCCCTCTGATCCCTTTGTGTTCCTCTACTACCCAGTAGGACCAACCTTTCTGCTCCCTTCCAGAGTTTCATGATGTGATACTTATTTGATTAGCAGGTTAACCTTTTATGACAAACTTCGTTGTGTGTCTGCTGCGCACTGTGGAGAAGATTTAATGCATTTTTAAAATCAGCGGTCTGTACGTTTCTGCCGATACTCTGGTTTGCCACCACAATCCTAAAACATGCTGAGGTCAATTGGAGTTACCAAATTGCCCGTAAGTGTGCATGTGTGAGTGAAAGGTGTGTGAGTGGTGTGTGACTGTGCCCGGTGATCGGTTGGCACTCCATCCTGGGTCGTTCCCTGCCTTGTGCCCGTAGCCTCTTGGGTAGGCTCCGGATCACCTCTGATCCTGAATAGGACAAGCAGTTGCAGGAGATGGATGGATGGAGCTTTGTGCAGGTTATTTCTGATTCAGTAACAGGAACGTCTCTTACATGTCTGTCTTCAGGACCCCACTGCTACAGTTACTGCCATAACAAGTAAACCAAAGAAGAAATGGCGACCTTTGCCTCTTGACACTGTGGTGGGTACAGGATAAGAGCCAGAAATGTATTTGTTTTGTGTTATTTTCAAAACCTGCAGTGTGTTTTTTTGTGTCTTTTTTTGCAGGAACTTGAGAAATTGGCGTCGCGTAAACTGAAGATTAGTGCCAAGGAGACTATGAAGATAGCCGAGAAACTGTACACGCAAGGGTAAGGTGTGGGGGGAATGGGTGTTTGTGATCTGTTTCTCTGCATGTTTTTGTCATGATATGATGACTGTAACTGACTCAGTGTCATGACATCACTAACAGCAGTGAAATCTATAATAACGGTGCATGACCTCTGCAGTGAAATGTGCATCATATATCCTGGGTGTTTAGGTTTATCAGCTACCCCCGTACAGAGACCAACATGTTCCCCAAAAATTTGAACTTGACCCCATTGGTTGAGCAGCAGACCCAGGACCGTAACTGGGGACCATTTGCCCAGAGGATTCTGGAACTGGGCGGCCCCACACCCCGCAATGGAAATAAGTCGGATCAGGCTCACCCTCCCATTCATCCCACAAAGTACACGGATCGCCTGCAGGTAACCACATCATTTTCATTTAACGTTTTCCTTAACATGGCCTTTATTTCCTAAATGTTGCCTTTATTGAGCCGGATTTCTGCGGACAGGGTAACGAGCAGAGATTGTACGAGTTTATCGTGCGGCACTTCCTGGCCTGCTGCTCCCAGGATGCACAGGGGCAGGAAACTACCGTTGACATCGAAATCGCACAGGAGAAGTTCGCCGCTCATGGGTTGATGATCATCGCCAGGAACTACTTGGAGGTCTATCCCTACGAGAAGTGGTACGCAAAGGTAACTCGCTGCGCTTACTCTCGCAGATTCAGGGCTGCATGTTGACGGCATCTTATGTCATCACTGGCTATGTGAGCTTTTCCTCTGCTCGTTGGGACCAGCCGTTATATATACTGTGATCCAGGGGATGCTGCTGTTGTACCGTTGAATGCAAACCCACTGTTTTGTTGTCTTCCCCCCGAGGTCATCCCGGTGTATGAGCAAGGCTCTCAGTTCCAGCCCACTGCCATCGAGATGGTGGACGGACAGACCAGCCCCCCGCAGCTGCTTACTGAAGCCGACCTCATTGCCCTCATGGAGAAGCATGGCATCGGTTGGTCAATGGGAACTCGACTGATCCATCACAGCATCTTGCCACAGTCTGTTCGCCAGTCAACATGTAAACCAAACTTTGTGCCACCATTGTCTTCCAGGCACCGATGCGACCCACGCTGAGCACATTGAGACCATCAAGAGCCGCCTGTATGTGGGATTAACAGCCGATCAACGGTTCCTCCCAGGGGAACTTGGAATGGGTCTCGTGGAGGGTGAGGACCATTCCAGTGAAATCCTATCAAACGTGCATTATTGTACCTCCCAAGAATTACAGTGAGGACCAGCACATGTGAATTAAGAGGCTATTTAGGGCCCAGGATACAACAGCGTTCTCCCCATCTGATCAGCCTGTCAGAATAAGAAGGGAGATGGCAAATGTCAGCTAGGTTGGGGGGAACCCTAGAACCACTTTTGACCATGATTATATTGTGCGAGTTAGTGGCCCCTAGTGGTCGTTAGTGGCCATCTGCGATTCAGCCAATGGGTTCCAGGTTATCAGCTGTTCCAGTGGCTTTCTGGTTTGGGTATTTCTTGAATCTGGTCCCGCTAAACCGTCCATGGACAGGGTACAACTCCATGGGCTACGAGCTGTCCAAACCGGATTTGAGGGCCGAGCTGGAAGCCGACCTGAAGCTGGTCTCCGAGGGCCGCAAGGACAAAGTGACGGTGCTCAGGCATCACGTGGAGAAGTACAAGGCCGTCTTCATCGAGTCTGTGAGGAAGGCCAAGAAGTGAGTGAGCCGCATGGAAACTGGAACTGTGGTCCGTCAGCCTCTCAGAATCCAGGCGTCCATTCGCCTGTTCATCATCATCATCATCATCATCATGTCCTGCGCTCCTTACAGGAGTATCTTATAGCTTAGACACCTATAGCTGTTAAATGCAGGACTGTGGAGCCCAGCAATGGTGTTGCTGTCTCCCCGCAGGCTGGACGAAGCCTTGTCTGCCTACTTGGGGGAGGCGCAGGAGTACACAGAGCAGGAGAGGCAGGACATGGAGACGCCCCTGCCGGTGCGAAAGTGCCCCCAGTGCAGCCACGACATGGTCCTCAAGACGAGGAGGAATGGCACCGGGTGCGGCTATTTTAAACCCCCTACCCCCCCCCCCCCAGTTGGTAGAGTCCTAAGAGAAACCCTGATCTCAGATTCCTGTCATCTTATGTTCTCATGTTCATACCCTCTGCAGGAAGTATCTGAGCTGCATGGGCTACCCCAGCTGCAAGGCGGCTGTGTGGTTCCCCGACACAGTGCTGGAGGTCAGCCGAGAGGACAGCGTCTGTCCCACCTGCCGCCCGCACCCTGTTCACATGTGAGCACCCCCCCAGGCCTGCATCATCGTCGCCACGTCGATGGGCACAAATCAGTTGCAGTAGTTGCGCTCGGGTGGTCACATTTTGTTGGCTCTTCTCTGCTGAATGCAGGCTGAAATTTAAGTTCAAGAGAGGGAGCCTACCCCCGGCGATGCCGCTGGAATTTGTGGGCTGCGTTGGCGGTTGCGACGAGGTGCTGCGGGAGGTCCTCAACCTGAAGTACCTGCATGGAGGTGGAAGCGGAGGAGGAGGAGGAGATGTGACTCTGCAGTCAACCGGCCAAGTACCAAGAGTGCAGCCCAATCCGCCAAGAGCCCGCCCCCAGCCCCTCCCTGCCACCACGCCCCCCACCACTGGCAGCACTGACTCGGGCCCAACGTGCAACTGCAGCCAGGAGGCCATCCTCTTAACAGTGCGCAAGGAGGGTCCAAATCAGGGACGGACCTTCTACAAGTGCGCTGCAGGGGCCTGCGACTTCTTCCTGTGGGGGGACCAACCAGAGGATGCGGGTGGGTCAACGGGCCGTGGCCGGGGAGGGCCCACGCAGCCCAAAGCCCAACCGCCGAGGGCTTCGACAAGCTTCCGAAGGGGGGGTGGTGGTGACACCACCATGTGCAACTGCAACGAGCCAGCGACCATGCGGACCGTAGCCAAGGATGGGCCCAACAAGGGCCGGACTTTCCACACCTGCAGCAAACCGCAGGATAGGCAGTGCGACTTCTTCCAATGGGCCGACGAGACTCCAGGTAAACTCTGCTCTTACACCAGGATTGTGGTGAAGGTTGTTGGCTCGAGGCCCAAAAATTCATATCTTAAGGTGCTTAACCAGAATAACCAAGACCTAACCCTAACCCTAACCCTGGCTGACAGAATTATTCTGTACTCTGTGACTTTTATTTACATTGTTGTGTGTGTTTCATGTTATATTTCAGCAACAGGCACGTCTTGGGGAAGAGGTGCAGCAGTAGCAAAGAGAGGGAGCTCAAACGGGGTTGCACCCTCCAAGGCCCCCCCTGGGAAGAAGCCCAGGACTTGCGGGGTGTGTCGTCAGCCCGGCCACACAAGAGCCACCTGCCCGCAGAATCGCTAGAGCAGTGGGAGTCCCACGAGATAGGGGTGGGTTCAGAGTTGTTGGTCAGTTGATAGTTTGGTTCAGGAGTGCTGGGAGCGGGGAGGGAGCAGTGAAGTGGACCATCCGGAGATCCCCGAGGATGCAGTTGGGAGACGCTGCTTTCAAAGGCTGCATTTTACACTGAGGATTTAAAGGATTTCAGGCTAAAACGGGATATTGCAGCTAAACTGTGCAGTAACTTCTCTTTAGCACAAATCCGGCTTGCAGTGTGTAAGCAGTGTGGAACCAGTGAGCAGTGTGTAACGTTGTCCAGCAGGAGAAGGGAATTCGCAGTGAAACCGATCAGCGGTAAATCTTTATTCTTTGTACCCCAAGGCGCAAGGGAGCATCCAGCAGACTCATTGAAGGGTGAGGAAAATCTGACTTCAGAACCGGTCTTCAGAGATCTATGACTATAGTTGCATATATATATATTGTACATTTTAAAGATAAAAATAAATATTAAAATTTATTAATCAGTGCTCAGGCTTCGTAATGTCTTCGTCTCTGAACTTGATCTGACAATAAGGTGATTTAATAGTGATTGATGCGCTGGAATAGGAAAAGCCCCCCTCCCCCCAGTCTGTGGTGTGCGCCTCTGATTGGCCAGGAGGCCACCGGCACATGAAGATGAGACTGTCCACACACAGAGAATCTTACGGAATAACCAGCAGCTTCTATGCGGCTTGTTTTTCCAAAGACTGCATGCAGTGAATGTTTGCAGGATGACAGGAAGGACTGAAGCATGACTGCCACGTAAAACCTTCTCACCAGTAGATGGAGACGCTCGACACGTTCAGTCCTCTGCAGCTGTAGCAGGACGGTGAAGTGACCTGGTAAGACCTATTGCCCCCCCCCCCCAACATCCAGCCCCTTTAGATGAAAGTTGCCGGTCTCTACACATATAGGAAGCACTGTAGTGTAGGCCAGTCTGATTTATGATGCTAAGAATGAAAGCAAAAAGCTTTCGCCGTACTGTAAGGGCGTGACAAGGACGTCCGTTACTGCATTCAGCAGTTTACTCAGTGATCTTGCCATTTATAACACTGCGCCGTTTTCAGGTTGATGGTTAAAAGCTTGGCTCTTCAGATCGCTGACTCGGCCTTTGTTAAATTCATTAGCCTTTCTCCATTTTTTTTTCTAACCAGCTTCTTACAAACCCAGCACTCATACCACTAATTCAGATTGTGAAAAGACAAAATAAAAAAATAAAAAAATAAAAAAAAACACCCAATAGGAAGGAAGGGTTAAAAAGTTGAAGCAAATATTTTTCTGGTCACGTGAGTATCGACAAACCTTCAGAGATGGTGTGCAGTGCAATAGAGTTGGGATATAGGGAGAAGTATCTTGGCGCCGGCGAGAATTTAATAGTTAATTCTCACATGTAGCTACGAGAGAATACCGTTTGACCAGGAAGTTTACTTCACGTTTTGCCATATACGAGTCTTCGGGCAGGGTCAAATGGGCAACCTTAGGTGACCTTTGACCTCTGCATTGTCCCATGGAGGAGCATGGGAAACTGCAAAGGGCAAAATCATTTTATATTATAAGTGTGGGTACAGTAATCTTATACAAGTAAAAATGTCACAAGTTTTTTAAAAACTTGACAAGGTGGGATACTATTAATATTTATTAAAAACTGGTTATTAGCTTGTAATTTCACAACATAGAAAAAGAAAAATATGTTTAAAAGCAAATCAATGTCAGCATGACAAACCTTTACAGTTTAAGTGCCACAGTACAACAATATTCCCCTGGTTCCAGAGAATCCTCCGTTCCGATTGGCTCATGAATGAGCCCTGGAAGCCAGATAATTGGATGGAGGTGCTGAGAGAGGCAGGGCATTTCCACTGGACCACTCACCCAAATAAATGCTAAGCATGGAAATAAATACTGCCTGTTTGTGACTATCTTCCTCGGGCTTTTGGGGGTGACAAGCTCCTTCCATCACTAGAAAAAAAGCAAAGCAATGTGTGAGTATTAAGTGGCTTTCTATCCTGGGAAGAATGTGCACGAAGAACAGAAGAAGAATAAGGTTCTAATGGAAGAAATACAAGAAGATAGGTGTCCTCCTGGAGTTCGGACCTCAGCAAGACCTGCTGTCAGGCAGATGTCTTCACAGAACATTCCACACGGTTCCGTTGATGAGGATTCCAGCCGAATGCCAGTCATTTGTAGACCTGTTCCTCAAGTTGTTCTCCATTTCATCTACCGACCTTCAAAAGAAGATATTCTTGGAGTCAGCTCTAAATGACACATGATCCATGACCAGACGTGTGCTAATGAGGCTTACGCCAAGAAGTCTTTGACGTCCTCAACTGTGAGGTCCCCGGTGGTGTCCATCACGATGTCACCACAGCTGAAGCCAGGGGAGATTCGGACCCCTAAGAGAGACCAGGAACAAAAGCTGTGGGCAGATCTGCAATCTCCCATAACCAACTTCATGTGAAGCGAATCTGTAATGAAGGAGAAGGCAAAAAAAAAAAAAGAGGTCTTACCATCCTGTCCTCCCAAAGAGGGGGGTCCCCCAGTGGACGAGGCTGAGGGTGTCCCACTCCGCCAGGGTGGCGTGCTGGTTCACACAAAGAGCAAGGCTGAATAGTGCCTTTGGGAGAATTTCACTAAACCCACTGACACTCTGATCGATGGGAGTTACAGTTTGGGGGTGTGGGTGGGGGTGGGGTGGGGTGGGGTGGGGGGTTGAGGGGTGACAGCCTGGAAAATAGTACATCACAAAAACATCCAAAATACACACAAGGTCCCCTTACACACTGCTATTCATCACTGGAGGGGACTTGGCAAAGCATTCGCCCTTGCGACACATTAACTAATTAAATTCACCTGCTTTTACTGCGTGGTCGTTCCGAGGATCTGGGCATTACAACAGCTATCAGCTGAGGGCACGAAATAAGCCCACACCCAAGGAAAACATTGTCTAGCAGCTATAGCAACTATTGTCCAGTTAGATCCAGATAATGCTGAATTATCTGATGCATTTTGAAAGACTTAGACTTGTACCAAAACGCTCCTGGCATTTTCATACAGCTCAGAAATCCTCTGCAGGATATAAATCAAGAAACAAGTTGTGTTTGCTATTGCATCATTCTGTTTTGGACTAGTTTGCTGTGTCCCCAAAAATCCTCTCTCACTTTAAAAACAAGAGATTCTTGAGCAAGAATACTGGCATTTCCTGTTCCGCAAACTCGAGTTTTTAGTTCAGCGTTTCAAGCTGGAATCCCAAGACGATTTAGCGGAGCAAAATACAAGACGTGTTTGTTACCAGTTCAATTTGGCGCAAGGGCACCCCCTCGTGGTCAGACTAACCTTGGCACAGCGGTCTGGCTGTTCCGCTGCACCTCCACAGAACAGAGCGAGGAGGAAACTTGGCATTTCGACAGGGAGAACCGCTCAAACTCAGATGGGGAAATTAGGTAGAAACCTGTCATGGGGACCATTAATAAATGAAGGAGATAGACAGACCTATGCAAGTAATGCTTTGCAAGTATTAAAGCCCATCTTTAGTACGTAAAATAAATACCCACCTTTAGGAGATTTTACTAAAACTGAATACCTATTTAAAGATATGAATAAACAGTAAATGATCTGTAGCCGTGGTTACAGGGCGGGCGCTCACCCTGGCCGGTCTTGGTGAACACGCAGGAGGCCATGCCACTAACATCCTCCCTGTGGATGCAGTTCTCTCGGCCCTGGGGGCGTAGCCCGGGCACGCTGAAGGCCTGCACGTCGCCCAGGTTGGTGAGGCACAGCAGGGCATGGCTCCCGGCCAGGCTCACTAGTGCCACCTTGCGGATGCGGCAGCCCTCATTCGCCGTCAGCTTCAGCTTGGCCTTCATCGTTATCTTGGGGAGGGAGAACACCTACAGCGGGAGGAAGCGCCGAGAAGGTAGCAAAACCTGGGTCAAAAGAGGGGCAATAATTTATACTGAAGCTCCAACCTTATTAGCCAATGAGATGTTTTAAATCGATGTATGGCAGGGGAAGAGGCACTCCAGTGGCCAATCAGCTTTCCAATGCCCATTTAGCTCCGCCCCCGTATACGAAAACACCACAAGACTAACAGAACTCGGTGTTCAGCTGAATCCGGTATGTGTTATTCACCATTGGATCTACTGGTTTGGGTATGAAATGGTAACTATATTGTAGGTTTAACAATGATGCATTTCAGCTGTCTACAAGATTAGCCAATAAAGATAAAGTCTGCATTATCGTCTGCATGCAGAAGGACATGATTTTATGCAATTTATTGGATTGGATCTAAAAGCCAACTGGCTCTGGATCCTTAAAACTCTAAATTTCTGCCAAATCATCTCCAGCATGGGTACAGCTAGCCAAGAGCGGGGGGTATGTAAGGATAGGAGAGGGCACCTTTATCTGTTCTTCAGAGGCAATGAGGACAGAGTGGCTGGCCTGCACATCAAGGGATGTGGCCAGATCCCACGAAGCCTGGTAGGGCTCCGGCAGTGGGTTGCCCTGCCCGTCCAGCACGGCCACGCCCACAACAGGGGCCCGGTGCGTCAGCTGGATCTCTTTGCTCAGGATGGCTTCCACAGCCCCGCCCCAGGAGCCGGACCGCAGGGGTACCTTCAAGGCGTAGGCGAAGACGCAGCCTGCGTTTGTGCCTGCCCACAGCGTAGGTCCGTGCTGAGCCGCTGGTGACATACAACGGCAGCGTCTGTTGTTTTTGGCGAAAACATGTGGCAATACGGCCGCCTTGGTGCCACGGCAACCAGTATTAAAACTGATCTAATGTCCAGGCCATAGCTTACCGTCTCTCAGGTAGGTGTCCGCGAAGCACAGGCATCGCACCACACCGGAGAGAGAGTCCTCAGCGGAACGGGCCTCAATCCGCCGCTGTACCGGAGCCACGTCCGCATCACGCGAGTCCCCTTGCTCTCCCAGCTGTTTGCTAGATTCCTGCATCAAGAGATGCTTGAATCAAATCAAATTAACCTGGCCTCAGACGAGGCCCCTGAAGAAACAACCTTACCCTGGTCTTAGCTATTTCAGTCCAGTTCTGCACGACCTGGTCCTCTCACAAACCTCCTGGGGGGGGGGGGCATCTAACATTACAGACTCACCTTGCCAGCCAGACCCTGGACAAGCAGCCGACTCTGCCCACAGAGGCGGCTCTTACGGATCCTCCGGAAAGACTGGTGCAGGGACTTCTTGAGGGACTTGATGCGGGACAGTGGTCCCTCCATCGCTATGGTGTCCATGGGATGCAATGTGCACCTGGAGGAGACGGTGAATATGGGACGTGGCAGCTCAGGCAGAGACGCGAGGTCGCGTGGCTCCAAAGTGCATCAAATGGCTTACTAACAATGCTTTAGCAGTGCACATTGATGGGTAGGCATGGATTGGTACCAGAATGCTTACCTCGCCAGAACGGGGCAACGAAAATGGTAGTCGAATAGGCCAAAACCATGGCTTGTGCCAAAGGCGACCAGGTTCCACTCTGCGTGCAGAGCTACCGTTGTGATGGATGCTGGCGGGATGCACTGCACCAGAACCACAGGCTGGAAGCCAGGCATGAAGCGGATTCGGCCAGCCTTTGGGTCGAGCTGGTCATGACCCTTCCAGGTAAAACCCTTCCTGTCTTGAAGCAGGTCTATGACAGAACTGCTGATCACATGATCAGACCACTCCTCATTCAGGCACATGACCAGGACCTTGAGGACAGAGTGAATCACAACCAGGTCAGAAGACAGAGCTAAACATACTGCCTGCTACGGTCATGGTCTTAAGCCAGGAACACACCAAGCCAACTTTCGGCCGTCAAAAACTGTCGGTCTGTCGATGAGTCGTGTCTGCCTTATGGGCCGATGTGTGCGGCACAGCTGGGAACATTTGGTCCCCGTTAGCGCAGTTTTGGCCAATCAAGCATACTGATTCACTGTCAAAGCTCATTGGTGAAACTGATCCGGTTATACTGGTGTATTCCAGCGCAAATTTTCCCAATAGTGGGAACTGATGATTCATCGGCCTAGGTTATTTTTTTGCCATCAACTCGGCGTGTATCTTACTTACAATAAAAGCTTAATTCTGCAAGACATTATAAGAAAGGGGAGTATCTTACCTGCCCCGCTGTACCAGCCAGAACAAGCCTGCCGCTATATTTACATAGAGAGATCTTCTGCACACCAAGTCTGGGGTCATCGCTGTATGGATCAAACAACCCAACCTTCAAATGTGGCAAAACAAAATAAAATTAGGCAAAGCATTGCCTCACACATTCTGAACACAGAAATTACGTAAACTGGGGCTGGGATGGGTATAATTAATTTTTTAAATATCCATTTCACTATAACGGTTTTAATTACAGAGCAGGAAATCAAATCGCGGTGCAAAGGACATAAGGCTGCACCGTGCATCCATTTATGATGACGAGTATGAGTAATATTACAAGGCCACAGGAGAGAAGAATGAGAATTAATGACCCACAACGAGGCCAACATCTGCCTTAAGTCGTGATGCGGTTACGTTTAAGCTGTGCATTCCAATTCATGGGGGGAAAACAGACGAGTTTATTAAGAGTCTCAGACGTAAGCTTTCAACAACAAGTTTCTCCACACTGGTGCTCCTGCCAAGCGGTCGTGGACTCGCCTTCCTGAAGGGGGGCCACTCCTCCTCCTGAGCCGAGCTGTTGCTATGGTCACCGTCTGTCTGGAAGACGCTGGCGGTGCTCAGTTTGTACAGGGGGGTGAGAGACATCCCCGAGGCATCCCAGAAACGCACAGTGCCATCCTCATGACTGAAAGTTTGGAAGAAAGTAAAAAGGACCAACTCTGATCTTCGCGTTTAGTTTTGCAAATCAGTCAAGTCAGAAAAAGACCTTCTATATGAATTTGAATTTTTTGTGGCAAAAATACCAACCCTGTGAGCAGCAGGTCTTTCTGCTTCGGTGCAGAGGCGAAGCTGTTCCCTCCGCTGATTGGCCATTTCTAAACACAGAGTTGCGTTTCATGAAGGACCTGCACAAGTGCATCTCCTCAGGCTACGCCTCTCCATCCTAATGGGTCATTAGGATGAGTAATGAGTCAAGCAGTCTATCATTGATTTCTTACTGCGGCGGTCTGCGATGGAGACTGGAGCCGGCCGGCGGCAGCCACCCTCTGCCACAGCTCACGCGGCACGTTAGACACGTGGTAAGAGCAGGTGATGGCAGAAGAATGCAGTGAAGCGAGGTATGGTGATGGGATCACGGGCCACCCAGTGGTCTGGAGGTCAAATGCAATCAACTCTTCCTCTAGCAGGACCACCAAAGCAGTCGGGTCATCGAACCCTGAAACAAGACCCAGATGTCAGATACATAAATGTGCCATTTGCTTCGCTTGTATGTCACTTTAGAAAAAAGTACTTGCTAAATAAAAACTCATGTACATGTATATAAATCTCAACCTAACTATGAGATGGATTCTGCATAAAAATCACCACAATTTACTTCAAATAAGTAGACCCTTAGCTATGCACCAACTCACTGTCTCCATCTTCTGTGTGGTGAACAGTGAAGAAGTCGATGATGCGGGACGTGAAGTCTAGAGCAACTTGAGTGTCCCCCTGCGTCACTGTCAGACAATGGCGGTCTCCGTAGCTGGCGCGGGACATCCCACCACTGAAGAGAACTAGGGGAATTCTGGTGATGACATCATCAAAACAGGCCATTATCCCAACGTGCACTCATAATAATGAGACCGTCTTTAGTCTGAGGTTACATAGAGGTTTTACTCAAAGCTATTACAAACCCTGACTCTGACGTCCTCCAGAGGATCTTGCTGATGGCTTTGCATGGGCTGGGGCCTGGGGAAAAAAAAAGGGCAGAAGAAAGTGAGAGGAGGACGTGGATTTTTACTCAGTCAATCTCCGTATGCTGCAAAACACACTGGAGGCAGCGATCAGCTCCAGCCCACGCCAGGACCAGAACGCCCAGTGGCGGACGGGATGGGCTCAGCCTTCACTCGTCCTTCCAATAGCTCAGCTGATGCTTTGAACGCACCACAGCGATTTCACGCAGCCATATATTTCAGAATGATTCGGGCCGAGATGTTCTGAAGGCCGGAATTTGGGTTTGGAGCTGAGCAATGGATGCGACACAAATGTAACATATGGCCAACCACGACCGGCTACATTTAACAAGGATCTCCACACTGTAAATAGGACTTAATAGCCTGTTTAAAAGTTCCACTATATACATTACAAATCAAAGAAACAGCATTTCCTACTCTTACCCACCCACAAAGCAACAGGTTGAGAATGGCTAGTGCTGACCAGACAGCTAGCTGGCAGCTGAACATTACCGTATGGCCTGGTACAGGACATGGGCCGGCACACAGGAGGACATCTGCTGCCACCGACGGCCCACAATACATAGCTGCCGTTGCTGTGCGAGCTGACGAAGTTCCTGCCACTTCGTTCCCAGGACAGGCTCTCCAGTGACTATGGAGAGTACAGGAGCAGATGACCACTCAGAAAACCCATTTGAACAAAATGACAAAATCAAGTGACTTTGATGACATGCTATGGAGTCGTCATATTTTTGGGGGGGAGGGTCGATTACCTGGTTCCCTAGAAAGAGAGCATCCAACTGCCATGTGTTCAGGTCCCACAGCACCACCAGACCTCTGCTGTAACCAATGAGGATCTTCCCAGGATATCGTGGGTGCTCTTGAAGGGATTCCACAGGCCCCAAGGACCTGCCACATTTGTACTCATCGGGTACACTGCAAGTACATAAGAGGGACTTGTAAACCACAGATAACTGACTGGGTTTATGTCTTTGGCCATGGGGGCAGAGCTCCTACAAACATCTGCACATGCGAGATTCCAGGGTTTAAGGTCACTTTAAAACTTCCTGAGATCTTCCATGACCCTGCCTAGAGGTTTCTATCATGCTCGCATCCCCTGGGGTAACATCCGTGCTGGTGATCATTCTGGCAAACATGCGGCTTCAGCTCTTTTGTATCCACCCACTCATAACACTTTGGGAACGTGGTTAAGGGAGTCTTCAGGCAGCTTGGATTCTGGCCTTGGTACTGACAGCATGAGGCTTGTGAGATTTATTTTAATAAAAAACAGAGAGCACCAGAATTTGGACTTAGGCCATTTGACGACAAATGATTACAGGCTGTGAGGACACAATGGGTAACAGTCACATTTCACATCAGTATAAAACGATATATATATTTGGTTAATTTCTCAAAAACATTGCAAATGATATCTGACCAATGGCTAAGGTCCCACTGCTCCCGAACTCAAACACACTCAACCACAAAGCATATTATTGTTTCAAGTACTCTTCTTTGTGGGTCGTCTCGGGAAGCGCATAAACATGCTAATATCCATATACCCTCTGCTGTGGCTTTGTGGTGGCACTGCTCAGATCCCCAGCGGACACTTATTAACTCCAATCTAAGTTGGAAGCCCTCACCCATACAGGTCAGAGTAATGAGCGAGTCAGAGGTTCTGCCCCAGCGCCAGGCCACCAACCGGACACATTCCAATACTTATAATGGAATTTACATTAGTATGGTCTGGCTTCCACAGAAACACTACAGAGTAGCTACATCCTCGGACATCTGGCTGAGATGGAAGGCCACCGGTGCCCACCCAGAGACTCGCCTCTGCAGGACCTGGTCCTGGAGCAGCATCCGTGCCTCCAGTGCAGCCAGGCTGGGCAATGCCAGGGTGCGGACAGCCCCGCCCTCCGTGCCCATGCACAGAAGGTCGCAGCGACGTGTTGGCAGCAATGTGGTCACACGGGAGGCCCTAAAGGATACAACAGGACCAAGATTGCGAATTGGCCAACACATATCTAGGAACAAGTGCTTGACATGTACAATAAGAACTTGACCCTGCAACCTCTGAGTAACAAACACAAACTTAATCCAGATTCCCAAGTGCCATAACATAGAAGCATGGAACCTAATGTTACACGGAAAAGGAGATTTACCTGACACCCTCAACACCTGGTCGCCCAGGAAGAGTGATGCTGAGGGTCTTATCCAGGGATGAGCCCTTGTCTCCTGGGCTAATCTCCCAAAGGTGCAGCGTGTTCTTGTCCAGCAGGCAGAGGAGCCGGCCCTGTGACACCCACACCTTCCAGTCAACAATATCCATGCCTACCCTCAGCCCCTTCATACTGCCAAATTGACCACCCTGGTCAATCAACAACTAGACCCTCTTGATATCTACCACCATAGGTGCGAATCAATGGTGCTTTTATTTTACATTAAAGTTATTGGACTTAAAGTTTTCAAATCAAGTTCTCCACTGGATACTGTCCCTGGATACTAACTCTACATCTGGTCCATGGAAGATGAAATGAGGCTTACCTGTCCAAGGAGAAAGTGCATCTGTGTAACCGCACCCCCCGGGACATGGCGGCCCCCAAACTCCACCCCTGGTGAACCATATCTGACATGGATGCAGTGAAGGAGAAGGAACTACACCAAGGTCACACTGCCCTGCACTCCTCTGCCTTCTACCCACAAGAAGATCACACTGATGTTTATTCACACACAAAGGAACACAATTAGCTGAGCTGAACCCATCCAACCACAAGCAGTATTATTGTATACTTTTTAGGACGGGGATTAATTGGTTCTGATTTTCAACATCAAGTCTTTGTGGACAAACAGCTTTGTCATTTCAGTCTCAAAGTGACAAATGAACTATAATCAATTTGTTGGGGTCACCCCTGTAACTCACACCAGCACCTGTCAGATGCTACGTGTGTGAATATAATCAAGAATGTATTTCATATCAATAAAAAACAGCTGGCGATAAGCATGTCAGGCTTTTATTGGATCCTAGACAGAAAGTAGTGCTACGCTGAATCAGAACCACTACAAAAACAAGAGGTCATGTGACCTAATGTAGTGCTGTTGCACATTACAGATTAAAAAATAAACTAATAAGAATCAGGCCATGAAACTGGCGTGACTATTTTCCGTCAAGTGATCAAGACGAGGGTGGAAAGCAATGTTTCTCAACCCAGTCCTCGGGGAACTGCAGACAGTCCACGCTTTTGCCCTGGGAGCTGGGAAGGAGCAAAAACATGGATTGCCTGGGGGTTCCCGAGGACCAGGTTGGGAATCACCGATTTAGAGGAACGATTTGAGAAGTGACTTTCGGCTGTCTGGGGTTACAGTCAGAACATGGAAGGTCACAGAGAAGTAGAGGACCGAAGTAGAGGAACATAGATTAACGTTTTGGGTAAACAGGTCCAAAACAAATAGAACTGGCAGAGAGTGCACTCAATTCTGAACATTTTCCCTCAAAACATTTGTGCTTTTCGAAGCCAATACCTCAACAGCAAACTATCAGAGCATGAAATCCTGCTCCCCTTTCCAGATCTATTGCTTAATAAAATGTCTTTTTAGTGGCCAAAAAAAAGGAAATTTGAACTAAAAGAGCAGTTACAATGTTTAATGATTCGGCACCTGAAGTATGGCCTCTTGGAATGTACTGGTGTGTGGGAGGTTCCACAGCAACAGCGGTGTGTGTGTGTGTCTGATTGTTCTTCCAGGGTGCTGATCATCTTCTATAGGCTCGATTCATTGTGCAGAAAAAGCACTGATCTTGCTCCAGAGGTTTTGCTTTTCACCAATGTGACTTTTATCGCAGCCTTTGAAAGACTAAGGAAATGAACAAAAAAAAAACAGCTGTGCAGAATGCACAAGAGCTCGGGAAACCCTCCTCTGATGTTCAGGCAAACTCCAGGAGGAACAGCTCGAGTCCTTCACACTGGGCACAAGAAACACTTCTGCAGTCGAACTGCACTGATGCAAATCCGCTTCTCACTGGATATTACAAGCAGAGTTAAATATCCTTACAAAATGTCATATAAATACAGATGGGGTTCTGGGGGAAGGAGGTGATTACAACCACTCTCATTCCCACCCCAGTATGAGTCAGAACATTCAACTCAAGAAAGCTATTGGGGATGGCGACAAAATGAAGTTAAAAATTTTAAATATTGTCCAATTTAACCCTAATTCGACCCTAACCCCTCCTCGCTTCGATCAGCACATAACAATAGGTATACACAGTAGAGTCTGGTACCCTGCCACCCACCCCCCAGACTAGACGTTAACAGCAGGACGGCAAACACCTCAGCCACAATGAAGGCCTTTTCGAGCATGCTTGGGTCGCATGCTTGGGTCGCATGCTTGGGTCGCATGCTTGGGTCGCATGCGTGAACACGAGTGCAAGCTGCAGCTGCAGCCCAGACATGGAAAGCTACACAGCAGCACGGAATGACTTTCCAAGCCATGTGCCTCGGTCTGGGCCCATTACTGCGGTGGCCATGGAAACCAACACAAGATGCATTTATTGCGACCCAAGCTTGACTAAAAAAACTGCCGCTTGATTGCAAAGGGGTGGGGAGGGGGGTCTGGAACAATATGGCCAAGCCCTCAAATTCAGAGTGTAGTATTACCAAGCTAGTATTTTTAAAACTAAGCTGAGTGTTTTATGCTACATCTAAACACACATTTTTAAAGCATTGCATCACTTCATTTTCCAGCGCAGCAGATGTTTATATTAGATTCCCAACACACCTGACCATGGGATGTTCTGACTGAGGGTTGGGGATTTCCAACACATTCTGGTGCTTAAAGTACCAATATGGGGATGAACCACCATGAGACCAGAAATGCTAATTCCATGAGTAAACAAGGATACATTTTTACTGCTCCGGACTTTGTACCAATAGCCATGAGTCGTAAGATGGGGTCATAAGCCAGGGCACTGGGTTGACTTGGAAACCCGTGCTCAACTGTCTGCTGTAGGGCGGGGTGGGGGGGCACATCACAGATTTTAGCATGTTAGACTTATCTGAGACAGGAAAGTGATTTTGAGAGGACCTATGGCTGTACATTTAACCATGCCCAGTCTGCAGGGGGCCTTTAAAATGCAGAGGAGCAAATAATACAGGTAATACAACATCCAACTGGCATAAAAAGCTTTCTGTCATGCTGCCCCCCTACATCAAGTGAAAGAGGTACCCCCCCCCCGAGAAGAAAAAAAAAACAAGTAAACAAAGGCAGAGATGAAAGATGAAAGCTTGCTTTTACCTGACGGACAGCGTACCTACTGGGGGCAGTAATAATGCCACAACCAGACCTCTTAACCCCACACGCTGTACAACAACTACGCCCCGTATTTCTGTACGGGATCATTTTGCTTTGAACCATGAGGGAAGCGGGATACCAACTCCATCGGGAAATACTTCAGAAGTAAGAATTAAAAAGAACCACGCTGAAAAATAAACAATCCGCGTAAAACAAACAACTGGAGGTGTAAATTAATCCAACTTTCACCCCCTCCGGATAAAAACATTGCATTCTACACAACATTCTTCTTGCATTTGCACAATAATATATTCATTTTTACAGCACAGTTATAAGAAAACATAGCAATAATTACAAATTAGAAGCGTGAGCAAGCTGAATTTATTTTAATTTGAACTGTTACGGTAACGCAAAAACATTGATATGCTTCTTAAATCTGAAAATAACCGCATACATCCCAACAACCAAAGGTAGCTTTCTTGCCTAAAATATGCATTTCAGTTTTTATTTAATCTTCTTAAATATCACCATTTACGAAGACGTTTCGACAGCTTATAAGCCAGTCAGCAGTAACAACAGATTTAATTGTCAGTGCCTTCATGTTTTCAAGGTGAAATCCCTAACGTCATTATTGCCGCATGCTTTGCTACAACTCAGCTTTCAGCAGAAATGTTAACAACCAGCTCAAATTAACTTCGGTACGTTTGCACAATTTAGTAATAGCCGTTTAAGGTTAGATATCCTAGTTGATGGCTGTACATTTCATGACTTGTTTTTTTCCAGTAAAGGAAGTCACATAAGACGATGACATCCATATCACAAAAAAATCAGTAATTATCAATTAATTACATGAACACACGCGCTTTACGAGCGGGTGTTTCCGCTCAATATGTTACCATACCTTGTTAAACGCAAAGACATCCTGTTTCGCTTTTTCTCGCTGGGTATCGTTCCCTTGCCGTTTGAACCTAAACTTCATCATATTGAAAACCTGCAAAAACGCAGCAAAAAGGAAGGAAGGGAAAAAAGACCAAGATGGGAATGACTCTCGGTCCGATTAAACGCAGAACAGAACGTAAGATAGGGTCCCCTCACTTTTCCGAATTCACCCAAAGCTGCACCCCACTGTCCAATGAAGTCAGGAGGACACGCAAATGGAAGCCAGTGAGAAGCCGGGGAACACGACCACGGCGACCTAACCACGCCTACGGTCAGGATGAGTTCATAAACGCAAGAATTACAGCCCTGGGCACATTTACAGTTTCGACATCCTTGGACTGAATCAATTACATTTGGGGGAAAAATAATGTCCTGCAAAATGGATAAGAAGAAACAGTGCAGAGGATTGCATGATATAGGTGCACCCACTTTGGGTTCAATCCTGCAGAAACTGCGGTTTGCGTTCTGCTTTTTAAATGACCTGCACTTGCCCTTTAATGTGCATAGATTAAAAAACAAAGTCTTTTTAGGCTAATAAAGCAGAACGGCAGGATAGCATTATATTTTTGTAGCTGATCGTTCAACGCCGAAAGATTTGGGTGCGGTGAGAGCTAAAAGATGATTAACTATGAGTATCGTCGACGCGTTTTTTAAGCCGATTATCGAGCCACTCCTGGTGCATGCCAGAATTGTAAAGCAGGATCCAACTATTTATTATACGACTAAATGTAAAAAGAGAATACTATTATTGTTAATGGCGGGCATTTAAACGGACCATTCGGCATCAGTTTTCTGTTTACAATACGTAATACATAAGATTGTTACGTTTTCTGTAGTTTTTACATTTAATGCTGACTTTCTTAAGAGACCATGTTTACGAGATCCAATAGCTATGCATACTCCACTACCCTGGAAATGTATTTATCCTGTGCATTCTTGGCTATTTACCTTCCATTGCCCCCTTGCGGGCAGAGTAAATCACCGACGCAATACATTTTGCCGCGGCTTCTTCCATTGGGTATTAGTCACCTTTGACTTGCTTTACTTTAACTGTAATTTAACTAACGAAAGTCTTATTAACGAGTCTTATTGCACAACTGTCGACTTTTAAAGTGAGTGGCACCACAAGGAATAAATATATATAGCAAGATTTGTTTGGTGTCAAGTGTCGATAGGACTACAGGAACACGGACAAGAAATACAGAACGAGACGCTTTTGTACATAAAAATACATTTCCCTTATTACATACCAATTCTTCATTTATCCATTTATATCCGTTCACCGATCAAAGTCGTATACACACACATTCTGAAACGGCATCCTCAACAAAAACAAATGAAAAACGTCCGATGTACGTTGTGAACTCATACAAAATCATTCCCTCGCCAAAATGCCGAAGCGGCATCATTTATAGCCTATCCTTAACACTTTTTTGTAGGTGGTAGTTTGAACACCAAAAGGCAATTAATAAACACAAATTATCCAAAAGCAATTCCTTTGAAATCCATGAAAAATCGCTTCCCACGCTCCCCAGCACTTTAAACATACACCACGTTCTCAGGTCGAGCAGATCCTTTCGGAGGAATCCTGAAAAACCCTCGCTTACATGCAGAATTGGATAAAAGCAATGCATAGACTTGAATGCAATACTTGTTATGCAAAATACATACCCCTTAATGGTAATTCAACAGCATAAAGCACTGAAGTCACTGAAATGAGATGCAAATCTGCACAAGTGACCTATTATGGCAACTTCTGAATAAGACTAAAAAAAAATCTATACACTTCCAAGAAAAGTTATTTATAAAGTGGGAGAGTCACTGAAACAAACAGAAAATATATACCTAACAGCTCAAACCTTATATGGAGAGACAGATATACCCCAATACTATAAGCAAACTTGTGTAGTCTCAGTAGCAGTAATAATAATAATAATAATAATAATAATAATAATAATAAAAAAACTACATGGGATTTGGGGAGGAAGAAATACCACATACGGTTTATATTGCAATTTCTGTCACTGAAAAGACCCCAATTTCTGAAAATATTCAGTCATGTTATATCTAATGTGCAAAGATTTAACTATTTGAAATAAATCATAAATTTAACCGGAATGATTACTCTAAGGTGCTAAATCACATTCTGCAACATCATCACCATAATGGGTGGGGGTGAGGGGCAAAAAAAAAAAGCCAAACATGCAGAAAGTCAAGCTACAGTTGTGAGACAAGGGCTTCTAGAGCAGTGTTTCCAAAGCGAGTCCTCGGGGATCCCCGGCAGTCCACACTTTTGCTTCCTCCCAGCTCCCAGCCAATCAGGAACACCAAATACCTGATACAGGTGAGCTAAGCAGGAAGCAAAAACGTGGACTGTCTGGGGTTCCCCGAAGAACTGGGTTGGGAAACGCTGTTCTAGAGAATCTGCTAGGAGATGGAAACCTCTGGCACAGAGCAGCGTTCGTTACGGACAGCAGAGTTCAAGATTCGAGGTTCCTGATGTCTAAGACAAATAAAAATGGGAATTGTGGAACAGAGCTCAGTCGCCAAGGCGCCCGCCTGCTCAGCGTCTCTCCCTCTTCGTGATCCTGCCAGGATCACGGAACTTCCGGCGCGCACCATCCAGGGAGACACCGCTCCGGCACCTGTGCCTGCAGATGAGCGACGGGTGCCGGTTTTCCTCTTTGTCCATCTCGAGAACCCGGGGCCTGCAAGAGAAACAGGCGGCATCACGGCTAGCGAGTCCAACGCCGGGGCCTGCTAGAGGGCTGGCGGCAGAATCTGGGATAACTGCTTTCAAATAAAGGAGCCTTCGGCACGAACTGGGTCAATCGAGCAAGGATCTCAGGATCTCCGCGAAGGTGGGACAGGTCTTACATACACAGGGACGTTGTTATGGGTCACTTTGCCTTTCAGATGAATGTTAGGATATCATGACTACCGGGGAGGGATAAGGACTGCCAGAAGGTTACCTGTGTGCTGCATCGGGGCCAGCTTTCTGGCGAGACCGCTTAGCCCTTAGCATCTTCCGTCTGCTGGGGGAGAAGTTGGAGAAGAGCTCATCACCGGCCAGATTTAGCTCCAGTCGTGGGGCGTCTGCTTTGGTTCTACAAAACACAGTGGAAATGCTGACAGTCAGGGAAGGTCTCTAAAGAACCAATAAACTGGAAGGGGAAAAAAAGGAAAATTACAGAAATTATGCACAAAGTTACATCATTCCCGTTAACGCTACACTGGTCGTCAGCGCTTCGAGGTGAGGAGACGTTTTGTCAACAAGGTTTTCCGTGGAAGGAGAAACATCTCACCTCCTCAGGATGATGACAGCTCTTCGCTCTTTGATATCCTGCGGCCGAATGCAGTGGGTTATTTCATCTGCTGCATATCCACTGCAATTAGAAAGAGGAGCATCTTTGGACCACTGCTGTGAGAATGTCCTTGAATTTATTACTTAAACCATAACATACATTTTAGATAAAGTCTATTTCTGATACACCAAGTTGGGCAGCGGTAAACAGTGCAGAAGTTCTAGTCTCAATCCAAGAAGACGCGTTGCTTTTGCACTTTAGACGAATACACTCTAAATTGTCTTTTAATCTTTATTCCTCACCTTTTCTACACGTACAGCCTACCTGAGAACAGTGACGCTCCCCCGCTTCACGGGGAGGGACAGCACAGGCTCCGACACACGGATGGGCTTGAACTGAAACTTGCAGCCGAAGCTGAGAGCCGAGTCACTGAAGAAGGACACGGAGACTATGGGCCTCTCGAAGATGTGGATGGGGTCCACATGGGACACGATGCACCCTCCGGGCTGGTAGTCGTTGATGACGGCACTGTTGACGAAGTTCTCGGGTATGACGCGGGTGGAGACCAACTTCTTGATGACCAGCTCGTAAACCCAGTCCGGGATCTCGTCTACCTCGCCTTTGGAGTAGAGCCGCTCCTGACCCGGCCCCCTTTTCTCCAGCTGGGCGCCGTACGTGTAGCCCTCCCCGAAAAAGTACTTGCTGCGGAGGGGCGCCCGGTCCACGGTGTGTTCCCGGTACAGACCCTTCTCGGCTTTGGCGACCACCTCGTCGATTTTGGACTCGATGCACTGGCACTCCTCGGCACTGAAGATGCTGGACTGCTTAACGCAGCTCTTCACCCGGTGCGCCTGCAGCTCCCGCTGCTCTTCATGGTCGCTCTGCTCGCCGTCCGAATCCCGGCGTCTCCGCTTGCGTCCGTATCCCGACTGCGAAACTTCGCTTCGACGGGTCTCACCGTGCGGGGTCATCGACTTCAACTTCTCCCTTAAGTCGGTGAAGCCACTTGCTGCCATCTTATACGCACTAAAAAAGTCGCCGGTTCCTTAAGCAGCACTCTCACAAAAACTGAAATCTACTCACATGTTTTTGACTTTAGGGCTGAATTATTAATTGGTTGATCAGACACCTACTTCATTTTATCGATGACGACTGTTCTATCTGGATATCCAAAATGCAAACGTGACACAGAGCGCACCAGCAATCCTTCTGTAAACTATATTTGTTGAACGATGCATATAAGCTGAATATGCAAACATATGCGTCCTTATTCTCAGGCAATCGCTATTTCTGCGTGTATTCCGCCAGGCAGCTAGCCTGTAGCATCTTTTTAAAATAACACATTCGCATGAATCCCTGAAATTCCACGTGCATGCAACGTCCTGCCCGGCAAACTAGAGAAAACAGCGAACCAGGGCCAGCTTGTAACGCTGTACTTTTATGACCCTGTCCTGCGTTTCAGTCACTTACATAAAAAGAAGCAGAGTCGAGAAATAAACTCGTGTGACCCACTGCAACGTCCACGCATGCGCCGCATACCGCGCTTGCTCCGACGAACCAGTTTACGCCTTTTGCTTATCCATAGCAACAGCTTGTTTAATTAAAAATTCGAGAAAGATCTTTAAATGCCCCCCTCCCTGGCAATGTAGTCTCACCTCTCTCCACTTCATTAAAATAGCTCATAGTTCATTAAAAACGATAGTCATCGTTTTTACGCATGCCCCAGCGTATCTCCTAGTTTCGCACAGTTTACCGTTGTCAAGCATTACAACAGTCACTGAGAGGACGCGCGAATACTTCCTATGTCACGCCCTATGGATATTTTTGATTGGATATTACCGAGTGCCATGGTACGTTATTAAAAACCATTGGTTGGAATCAACGTCAGTCAAAATATGTAAATACGAAAAGGCTGTGAAGAGGAGGAGAGTTGCGGAGTTTTACTCTCGGTGAATTCTTTATTGCGTGCGTTATTAAAAACTTATCAAGGATGTGTATTTGCTATTCACAGCCGGTGATGTAAAGCAATGGGACCATGACAGCTCAAATGTACCGAGTTTTGAAATCCACAGTAATTTTGTCATATATAAACGGTATGGTTTTGCAGTGTTATTCTTTTAGTAATGTAGTTGTCATAGTCTCAATGAACCGAATTGCTTCTTGCTGGTGTTAGACCTGAAGAGGTGTTTGATCCGCTATCAACGTGGGGGAACCATCGAGATTGCAAAGAAATCCTATTTGAACGTTGGCCGGGTGACTGACTGCGCAGCTGTTGTTATATTTATAACAGTCGGCCGCTTTAGATACTCGACTCCCGGCCATCCGAATAGACAGCGACCTATTAACCTTTCGTGAGGAGATACTTTAGGGGTTCGCCATCCACACACGTGCCTCTAGACATCAGGAGTTCCGATCAAGAGTTGGTTGTTCCGCGCATGAATAAAAAAGGAGATCATCCAGTTTCTATATAAATATTTAATGTTTTACAAAAATAGCGCTATTAATCGATTTCAGTCTTCGTTTACATACATTTAAAATATCCATAGAAACACGTTGGGTGTATAAATACAACACATTGCATTTTAAATATCAGATCACATATCTTTTCACCTGGTAGACTGTTTACTACATCTGAATATTCTAATGAACTCATTTCACGTGTCTTGTGCTTTTTTTCAGCTTGTGTTGTTGCACTTAAAGAATTAGACAGTACTGGTGACTGATTAAATATCTTTATTTTGTGGTAAAAACATATTGGACAAAAAATATGTAAACTTTATAAGTCACTGGATAAATGCATGTACCAGGATGAAGAGTTCTTGTCTGTATGGCTGACTTGGAGATGGACCCCTTTGTCCTTACAGTAAGGTGATCTCGCTGGGCGGCAGCGTCAATCGCTTCTCCCGCATGGACAGCAGGTTCTCCACGTGCATGGCAATGACACGACAGAGCTCCAGACTCTATGGGCAGAGTTACAAGTGAAGGAGGAGAAGGCTGGCCTTTGCCATCCATGGGGACTGAGGAATAAGCCATCAATGGAGTTTTAGTCTGGCAATATACAGGCCACCCCCAGGGTCCTACCTGCTCCAGCTGTAATTGGGATATACGCTGAGTCATTAGGTTCCCCAGCATGATGTCCACGTATGGGAAACTGGAACCTGCTGTTGGCCTCTGGGTCCGTGTGGACTGTATCTCCTTCAGGGGGAACTTCACCATCACCTCCTGGGAAGGATCAGCATTATTAGGTTTGGTAGTTAGAGATGAAGCCGAACCCAAACCGATTGCTCCAGGAGGTCAGGGCAAGACCTACATGGGTGTCTTTGTTGAGGAAGTTGAGGCCGTTCTGATTGACAGCCAGAACGCAGGGAGCCACGATGGCGCTGTTGCTGCTGCTCTGGATGTAGAAGAAGGACGAGCCGAACATGGGGAAGGCGCTGATCAGCCCTGGGGGGACACCAGTGCGGCAGAGCACGCAGATGTTACACGTGAAAGTTGAATGATTAAATGACCCTAGAGACAAAATTCAAGGTTATAGTTGTGTAAAGCGATGCCTTACCCAGGAACTGGGCCCTGGCCTGGTGTGGGCTGAGGGCCTGGACCTGCTGCATGTGCTGGGTGACCATGTTTAACCACTGCTGAGGACGCTGCAGTGCGTAGAGCTGTGGGGGAATGCAGTCCTGCACCTCCCGGCTGGGGGCCATTAACACGTAGTCATCGCAGAGTCAACACAGGATCATCAAACACGGCCGTCAGAGCTGTTATCGTACTTGTGTTAACGAGATTCGTGTAGTGATTAAAGGTAACTTCAGCAGCCTAGAGATGGCAAATCTGTTAGTAAGTCTAACGTAGCTATCAAAGCTAATTTGACAGTTCAGAGCTGCAGGGTTGCCGCGCTTTGGTCAGCTGGCTGGCGTGAAATGTTTAATCCGAGACAAGTCTGCACACACATGCACACGCATTTACATGTATGTAAGAGCTTGGTTATCTTGTAAATAGGGTTTGGAAACTACCCCAGCGCCTTTGATATAACTAATTGAAGGTTTTTAGTGGAATAATTTAGATTTCTTGGGTGAAGCTCGAGTCTGAAAGCGTGAGTGTCACGCCAGATAGCGAACGTGTTAATAAGTCTAACGTGTTTTTTAAGGGTAGATGGTTACCTTCATCCCAGTTCCTGAAACAAAATTTTTACCAACTGAAAAACAACCTGACTGCCTGTAGACTCGGTGATCTTGGAGAGTCAGAGTTCCTCCAGTTCTTGTGATGCAAAACATGCCAGTTACAGGTCAGGAAGATGAGGAACCTGTTGGACCTACATGGTGGGCAAGTAGACGCTGTCGGAAGCGCGATGCTGCAGAGCGGCTAGCTTGGACAGCTGCTGGAGCTGCTGCTCGCTGACCTTCCCCTGGGGTATGGTGTTGAGTAGAGCCTTCAGGTAGTCTGGGAGAATCTGGGCATTTGCGTTGCACAATTCAGAGTGCTTGTGTTAGCCCGAGCCTAAGTAATCGATATAGATTTCTATCTTGGTTCCAGCACCGGGGTGGGTAGCGGTCACCGGTACCTGGTTGTAGTGCATGGTGACGCAAAGCTCGTTGTCAAACTTCATTGGGTGGCACCAGATCACCCTTCGGAACCAGAAGCTATAGCTGCTGTCGATGGGCTCGGCCTCCGTCGCCACATCCAGAATGTACTCCTTCTTGGTCAGGGGGCGAACATTCTGACCTGCAGAGGGATGCAGACACGGGACACCATGCTGTATAGCAGGAAGATTAACCTGACAGCTTCTATAGCTGATTGGCAATGTGAAGTTGCAGGTTCTCTCACCTCTGTTAGTGACCACGAAGACGGCATATTCATCCATGGCTTCTAGCCTGTGCAGGTCCATCTCGTAACAGAGCTCTTCAATGACATCTAGGGCAATCTGAGCAGAGGGAGCAGAAGTGCATATCTTTACCTTCATGAATTGAAGAGTTCTTATACCTTCATCCATCCATTGATCCGACCAGAGCTTGGAGACTCACCGTGCAAGTTTTGACCTTGAGGTGGCGCTCAATGCCTCCAGGCAGGAGAAAGAGCTGTCGTTTGGAGCTTCGGCCGGCCTAAAAAAACCCAAAAGGCAGGCAGTTAATGTTCCAAAGCTCAACAAAGAAGGAAAATAAAGTCTGGAGCCAGCTTTGAGGTCATGGCTGGGTCCTGGAAGAACATCTAAGTAGACCTACCACCATGGCTTTGAGCTCCATGTTACTTGGAAACTGAGTGCGCCCACCATACTGGAAAGTCTTCCTCAGATTCTGCTCACAAGCTTTTGCGATCCCTGTCAACAGCAGCACCGGATTGATGTCACATTTCCGTTTCATATAAAACTTTTTAACATTTCACCTCGTTTTTGGTGGCACTGGGGGCCTAATGGTGAGGGACACACATTTGTAATTGAAAGATTGCTGTTTGAGTCCCTGACCAGCAAGGCACCACTGAGGTACCCTGAGCAAGGCACCGCCCCCAAGCACTGCTCCCCGGGCGCTGAATTAGCTGCCCCCTGCTATGTCACAAATGGGTTAAATGTAGAGGACCCATCTCGCTGTTCTGCACTTGTGTATCAACAATGACAACTAATCACTTTCCTCTTCCAGTTGAAGAATGATAAGGAGATGTTATGAGAAGTGACTGTTGTGATTATTCTTTGGATGGTAACATCGACCACCGAGGGGCTCACCTTGGAAGTGCACGCCAGCGGTCCGGCCCACATCCTGCAGGAACTTGAGTAGGAATGGTTTCAGCACCTCGGAGCAGCGGTAGTAGGCTGTGAGGATGTACAGCAGGCGCCAGCCCCTCTGGCAGCTGTCCCTGCGGACCGCAGGGGAGAGAAAAGTGTGGGTCAGCGGGCCTTTCTGGAAGGGGACGGGCAACGGCGGCGTGGCGTACATTTTGGGGCTGGTGTTGGCAGTTATCTGCTTGATGACCTGGCAGTAAGCTTCATCCTTCATTAGCGCGTATTCCCCGCTAAGCTGTGGGGTTGGGGGGGGGGGTAAGAATGAAAATCATCCACTTAACAGCAGCGCCTCATCAAAGCAATTAAGGCCCCTGCCGTACCCTTAGGAAGACGTTGACGACCTCCTGCTCCGTCTGGCCCTTAAGGGGGTAGTCTCCCATGAACTTCATCACAGCTGGAAAAACGGCCACACAAAACAATAAGTGATTTGCAGTGCTCTTAAGATGAAAGCGTCCACCAACAGAAGTTCCATTACAGCTAAGAGAGGAAAATATGGGGCTTTTCCACTGGCATACATGAACCAGGCTATACCGGACTCACACCATGGAGAGACACTAGTTACAGTGCGGTTCCAGTTCACTTTGATTTCCCACTGCAGAAGGGTTGGCTCAGTAAAGGCTTTACTGGGTTTTGGAGACCAACAGCAACGTAAAACCAAAGAGACGCTTGTTTACCATTTACATTTCGCTTTGATGCAGCGTTGTGTCACGGTAGCATCAAACGTTAGTGGAAGTAGCATTAGCATGCAGAACCTGGCACTGCGAATCCATTCTGCCCTGCTGTTCTTTCTCAAGTAGGAGGCTGGAATCTTTCATGTTCAAAATGAAAACGTCGCAATGCGCGATGCTACTAAACCATCCATACTGAAGCAGATCATCGGCTCTTTCCGGACCTGCTAATAAGCAGGGCCATGTCAGCGTAGGGACGGCTCGCATGCTTTATAGTGGAAAAGCGTCTCTTTGCAGTGGAAAAGCATCTCTTTGCAGTCTGGCTCAGGTTCAGCTCGGTTCTTGGTGGCAGTGGAAATGGACCAGTACAGCGCCCCTAGCTTACCCAGGAAAATATCCGCTGCCACCTTGTTCATGTTTTCATCAGTGAAATCGATCAAAGACTCCAGAATTGGGGACTGTCGGGATAAACAGAGATAACGTGGCACAAGCAGCCCCCCAAACGAAGCCTTCAGCACGGCAAACCGCAATACCGATACAGACTGTGCTTCTGAAAAACACACTAGTCGTGTCTGTCAGTCACAGCTCTTACCTTGGAATATTTCACCATGTCTGAGGGTTCCCTTGAATCTCTGCCTTTCTTAGACCTCTGTTTATACGAATTGCTGGAAGACGCAGAAGCATTGAAAGATTTATAGTGTAATCACATAGCAGAAATCAGCCCACCTTTATTTTCTATACTCATTCATCCAACTACTTATAAAATATAGGGTCTTGGTGGTGGCCTGGACAGAGCACCACTTTATCACAAGGGACACGCCAAAAAAAACAGGAATAAAATAAAAAAAGAATAAAAGCAGACCTGTCTTTGCCCTGGGCCTCCCTGAAGTATTTCTTGGCAAACTCCACCATACTGTATCTGCTGTCCTGTAACATCCTTTCATCCACTTCTGCAGTCCTGCTTTCATAAGCATCCGTGTACTCGTTGACAGCTGGAGCCACCTAGTGGAAGAAATGTGGTACTACATCATCAGTAATACTGCAATTTCAGTGGAGAAATTCGCCCTACAAAATCAAACATCAAGTCACAGGTGGCTGAGTCTGAATCATGTTATCTATTTTTCTTTTGCCCACGCATGAGTCTTGGGCTTGATTACGGCAGCCCTGCTAGTGATCGATGGGTGGCGGAAGATTTGATGCATAGCACAGCATTGCCAGTCAGTGGTTAAGAGTGGCAGTCCTGCCATCCAACCCCCCTACACACCTCAGTGGTTCGGTCCAACTCGTGTGCTGCCGCAGCGGATGCCACGGCTACTGCCACCGCCGCTGATGCCGCCACGCGCCCCTCCTTGTTCTTGGGTTCCTCCTTTCTGTCCACGGGTAGGCTGATGAAGTCGGGGGCGGCCACTGGTTGGACGAACTCGGCGGGGAACATGCCTGAGCGGCCATGGACGGCCCCGAACTTCCATCCTTGGTGGATCGTGGGAAAACGCGCGCGTGAAACGGAGACGCGCAATGCCTAGCTTCTCAGGTGATGAGAATGGAGACCCTCGTGCTGACATGGTGTTCAGTAGAGCTGAGCACTCGCTTGGGCTCTGTAACACCCTTTACAACACAAAGCAGCCAAAGCGCGGCATGCAGAGAGGAGATCCAGGAGAGGAAAGGTTTTAAGCCAGACACAAAGCGCAAAACGGGGTCACCAGGGCCCCAGCAGTAAAGCACGACAACAGGAATCAGAACTTCCTGCTGGATAATGTTCAGTCGGGCCTGAGGACACAGCAAACGAAAGCGGCGAGGCCTACACCGCGTCCGCATGCGAGAGGCACACAGACCCACCGAAGTCAGCGGTGTCTCTCTTTATCTCCTCCAGGAACATCACCTTCTTTTTCACAATGCAGCCATAGTAGTGGCCTAAGAAACAGCCAGCAGGTTCACGGCGGCGGTTAGTGCCCAAACCCATTCAGACGCCCGACGAGCTCTATCAAAGCTCCGTCATCCTGTAAGCGGTATGCCACCTGCTGGCTGCCGTGTGGAAGGTCACTGAGGTGCATGTGCGAATGGCGGGCTGAGGTCTCACCCTCCTCCAGGCCCTCCATGGTCTGCAGCCGGATGATGTCGCCCTTATGGAAGCTGAGCAGTGACCGGTCGTCGGTGATGTAATTACGCACCGCCACTACATAATCCGAGTCCTACGGTGGGAGAGACAGGTGAGGGGCCGTGAGCGCAGAGGGCATGACGCCTTCCTGGCTAGGTGGCTGGGTGGGGGGGGTGTTCCTGAGCCCACCTTCTTCAGCTCGGTGATGAAGAAGTCGATCATGGTTTTGACCTGCGGTGCTTTCGCGGAGAAGAGGATCAGCTTCTCGTTGGTCAGGTTGAACTCCAGCATGTTCTTGGAGGGAATGGTGACGAACATGATGTCCGTGTAGCTGGAAGGGGGGGAAGGTAAAATGAAACAGACTCCTTAAGTAGGACTCTCACTACCGATTAATGATCAAGTAATCTACCGATTAATGATCAAGTAATCTACCGATTAATGATCAAGTAATCTACCGATTAATCTGGCGATTCATCAAGTAATCGAATGCATATAACATGCAAACTCCACACTCACAAGAAGCGGTGTGTAGCGGCAGCACTACCCACTGCGACACTGTGCCCCCAGGTTGGCACCGTGTGCCAAGTACATTATCCAGATGGCATTTCATGTACATGCGATTGTCATGTTGCCAGGACCGCCACAGTCAGCTGGGTTCAAACCATCAATAAATTGTGCCAGAACATTTACTTAGTCACAGGAAACCAAACTTGGCAAGCTTTGCAGTTTTAATGATGGCTCCTTTTCAGCATCACCTAATACAGGTTTAAATAAATCAATATAAAGTTTGCCGCCACTGCTTTTGCATGAGCGCTGCATGCGACCTCCAGGACAATCGTATCATTTGTATTCCTTATCACCTCAGCTTTGTGCAGCTGATTTGCTCCAAATTAGATTTATAGCAGATTTGTAGTATTTAACCAAAGTGTTTTGGGTGTTACCCCCCCCGTCCAACCTGTACGGCCGAAGAACCCGGAAGAACTCCTGTGCTGAGGCACTGCTCTTCACCATCCTCAGCAGCTTGATCCCCCTATGAGACACGGCCAGCACCTGGACTCCAGTTCCCACGCTGCCCTGCAAGACACGATGGGGCCACAGGGGTCACGAGGGGTCATGCAGAATCACACCACTCTTTGTGAGAAACTGCTGCTGTTTCTGCCCGATTATTTTATGTGTGTGTGTGTGTGTGGGGGGGGGGCATAAAGGGAGAATCTGGAAGAGACTTACAGATGCAGGAAAGAGGCGAGAGAAGTAGATCTCCCATGTGTCTCTGGCGGTAGTGACAACCTTCTTCTTCACGCCCTCGTCTGGCGCCGCTGAGCTCAGCTCGATGCGGTTCTCCACTAGGAGGCAGCAGACAGATTCCGTTCAGCTGCCGTAGATCACAGAGCGGTGCGACCACACGTCCACAGGGCACAGGGGTGCGACGGAGCGGGGCGGCATTTACCAAACAGCGACTTCATGTTCTGGCGCTCCTCTGCCGTGATGCGGACGCAGGCCTCGGAGAATGTGTCATGGACTATCTGGGGGACAAGAAGAAAGAAGGGAAGCCAGAAGGAAAAGTTTACATATAAAAGTCGTTACCTTGTTCATCAGATAGACAAATATGTTGGCATTGTAAGAGACACCTGTCTGAATATGAGGTCCAGCAGTAGAGGGTTATTAAAACTGTCTTTAGGGTAGAAAACCTGTGAAAGAAAATAAAACAGATTAATTAATATTGTCATTCTACATAACAGCTATGATAATGAATGTGCCTGTAGCCTGGTGGTATGATGAGAGGCGTGGCCTAAGGGGGGTGTGGCCTAAGGGGGTGTGGCCTAAGGGGTGTGTGGCCTATGATGGTTGTGGCCTCTCACCTCCTTCCGCAGATAGAGCTTCCAGGGCACATTGACGTAAGTGTAATGCTCCTCACTGCTCCACCGGTGCAGCTGCGTCTGTATGCTCTCCTCCTCCACCGGCAGCTCCCTAGGCGCTGCATGTGCAGCACGTGCCAACCACTCACTACCCACAATGCACCTGTGGCACCCCTCCAAATACATCGTGATTTATCCTTCCCAATTTTATGAAGACTGTATTTTTATCGTGAATAACGTTTATGAGACAACATCTATTCATGCTATCCACTGAGAAACTAGACTAAATACTAGTGCGACACAATTCTAGATTAATACACGACTAAAACGTCATTACAGAAGTGGATCTGAGTGATGTTTTATAGTGCGATTCTTTAATGTCATACAGTGTCATGTTCTGTTAATGTAGCATTAAGTGAGACTGGGAAGCTTGAAGCCACCCAGGAAGGGAGTTTCTCTTGCTCACCTGGCAGTGGGGCTGGGGGTCTCTCAGACTCCATGGGTAGCGGCGCTTTTGCAGGCCTCGCCTTGGCGCTCCTGTCCGCAGCCGGGGTGGGGGCACCGTCCTTGGGGACTTTTGCTGGGGACAGGGTGGGAGCTGGGGCAGTGGGGGCCTGTCTCGGCAAGGCCAGATGGAGCCCTCAAAATGACGCCACTCTCCGATAAGCGACTGTTGCTTACCTCAATTGGTGAGTTCGTGATGATGCCTAAAGTGGATGTCAGGTTTCACTTGTTTTTACGAGGTTTTACTTGCCTGGGGGGGCTGAGTATCCATCTGCCCCTTCAGGATGCTCATAGCTTCATCGTGCGGGTTCGGCTTCTTCGCGAACACCTTCCCCTCCTTCCTGTTCCCAGGGTGGGGGCAGCAAATGTTAAAGGCTGGAGTGCGAGGGCGGCGCTAGCTCTAAGCGGCGAGGCGCGGGCGGGGACCTGGCGATCTCGGAGGGCCTGAGCGGCGGGCCGGGCTGGTGCTGCTTGATGATGTCCTTGATGTTGTGGCTGGGCTCGATGTGCTCTGCGTTGGTGACGGAGGACCTCACCAGGTTGTCGGGCTGGGCTGGGGAGAGAGGCAGGGTTGCGCAACTTACAACCACACCGAAATGCTCATCCATGGATATAATCCAAGCAGACCACAACCTTTCCATATATTATCAATAAGTCAAAGAGTAACCATAGAGAATTATTATGTATTTTCCGAGTAATTTATTGTAGACCCCAGTGCTGAAACTCAAATCTGGTGCATCAGAGTTCAGCCCTGAATCACGACGCCCTTGTATAAATGAACTGAAACAAGTTGTCACACAGATATGAATACAGTGGCCTGGGACCTGCTGGTTTGCACAGGCAATTGGGCAGAGAGTACGCTGAGCAGATGTACAGAGGAGGCCCCGAGCCCACAGACTGGCAGGCCTGCTCAGGTGGGGTTAGGGCTGGGTGGTGTCACACCGCTTCTGCCATCCATGTGTGTTTCAGGTGAATCTGAGCTTAATTGGAGCTGCTAAGCTCCCCATAGGCATGACTGGTATGTGTTGTCTTGCGATGGATTAGGGTCTCAACCTGGGTTCTTCCCATACAATTTTTATCATTCCACCAGGTCCTGAATCCAGACCCATGGCAAAAAGTACAACTTAATGTGACTGATGTCCATCTTAACCGCGGTTAGTCCCTCCGCATAGTCGCGACAACTTGTTTCAATTAATCTTCACACGGCTGTGTGGTTGTGCTTATCCTAAATCACAGGTTGGTCACTTTATGACACTCCGCCCACATGTTCTTCCCGGACACTTCCTGTCAGGTGATGGACGCACCGTGGTGTGGGGGCCTCCCCTGACTCCGAAGTGGGCTTCCCGCCATGGGAACGCTCTGAAATAGTGATGGGCGATTAGAGGACATGGCTGTCAGGAATGGGGCTTGGTAGGGGGTGGGGCTAGAAGCAGGTGGAGACTTACGGAAGTCGGCAGGGTGGCCCGAGGCAGCGGGGACAGCGGAGGGTGATGGGGCTGAGGGCTCGCGTAGGGATTGACGTAAGGGTTGGTCATGTGACCGCTCACGGGACTGGTCATGTGGTCGCTGTACATCTGATGCTGCAGGGCCATGGCTTGCATGGTCATCTGCTGAGCCTGGTGGACAGACGGAGAAGGAGGTATGCAGAGGCTAACAGAGGCTAAAGGAGAGCTGCATATGGGAGCGTTATGGGAAAGACACCAACCAAGATGATGGCCTGCTGGTTGATGATGGCCTGTTGCTGCTGGGCCAGAACGCTTTGCTCTGCACCTATGGGATGAGATGGATTAAAGCGAGACCTACGCGTTGCCACCTGAGATCCTTTTGTGTCTGTGAAGGAACAGGAAATAAAAAAGTAACCCTCTACTACGTCTAATCTTTGTTTTGCTGTCAGAGTGAAAAAATGCCACTTAATATAAGATAAAGGTAGTCATCCATGCATGTGTGTTTCACACAGCAGCACAGGGTCACAGCCATAGAGATGTTATGTGTTCCGTACCCGGCACATTGGGCATCACAGGAATCACTGGCATCGATGACATTCCTGGTACAGTGCCCATCGGTGGCACAGCGTACATCGCCGGCGAGGGCGGCATCACTGGGGCAGGCGGAATCTCTTCTTCAGCTGACGTGAGGCGTGTCATCGATGTGGGGGGGGTGGCCGGCATGGGGTTGGGCCTGGGGCGTGGCCCCGAGGTGGGGGGCGTGGCCAGCGTAGGAGGCGTGGCCGATGTATCTTCCACAGTGCGGGACATGGGTGGCACCGGGTTGACCCCTGGTGCCATGGTCCCCTTCACAGGTAGGACCTGCACAGCTGTGGGTCAGTCAGGCAAGTTAGCAGGGACCCTCAAGAGGGCCAAATGCCCACAGGGCTGGAGAAAACACCTAGAACTGAATGATATTATTTGAAACCACAGCATGATAAATTCCCCCTCAGCTCAGAACTGCATGCGGGTCACGTTTCGGATTAGCGGCAGGGGGCCCACAGTCCGTCAAAGCTCCAGACGCTCCTCACATGGGGGTGCATAGGATAGTCACTCAATTATCCATGAGGAGAGGCGGTCATTGTCCTTTTTACACTCAATATTGTCATTCGGCCTGCTATAGCAACAGGATTTAGGAGAAAAACATGCTGCCTGAATCACAGTGACCTAACAGCTACCTGTCCGTCACGAAAGCTTGGTTCCCGACGTCAGGAATCATGTCCAGTTTGACCACAAGCATCTTAGTCCATGAGCCAGAGAACTCGGGCCTGCTTCCTGGGCGGCGGGCTCACCTCCCGGCTGCAGCCTTGGGGGGTAGTGTCCCCGGCCGCCGGGCTGGGTCCTCTCCCCTGTGCTCGCTCCGACCCCCCCACCCCCTTTCATCCTGCCGGAGATGCTGGTGGACTTCTCTGGGTCCTGCAAAGGAGAGAGAGAGATGAAGAGGTCGCGATGGAATGTAGAGTAACTTACGTAGAGTAACCGTAACTCCCCACGGCTCGAAGGCTGGGTGAAAATTAATCTCCCTCACCAGGGACTACCGTACTACCCTTAAGAGAGGGCGACCCCAGTTAGCATTTATCCCCCTGCTCTCCGGGCTGTGAGGAGGACCCAAGCATAACAAAACCTCAGGTGCATTTTACCACACTGTCTGGACTATCTGCGCCCCTCCACTCTTTGACTGTATACTTTACTGTCATTAAACCGCACGGTCCTCAACATTATGGTATAATGCGTGCTTCTGGTTATAAACAAGCTCCCTCTGTAATTTGTGCCCGGTCAGCAGAAGAAGGTCACCCACAAAAAATAGGTAGCAAATGAATGTTCAGCAGAGGGAATGTACGGCCCTCTGTGCTACAGGAATTACGGTAACGGGGTAATTTAATCGCTCCCTCCTCCCCACTGGGCCTCAGTTGATGACAGGCCTTGAACTGCGCGAACTGCCATATGCCAGGAGCACAAGATCCAGCAACCTGCACATTCAAAGAACTCAACCAAACTTCAACCAAACTTCATTCCCAGTGAAAGTTTAACCCTTAACTCAGCTCCAGGAAGAAAAAAATCCAGACTATAATTTAGTTTCAGTCAAAGAGTACTCTGTGACTGACTCTTTATAATCAACTGGTTGGATGACACAGAATCTTGGATTTTTATTTTCTGGGCCTGAACTATCCACCACTGACCCTACATTTGGCCACGTAAAACTCATTTAATGCATGTTAAAACACGATAGTTGCAAACATATCGGTGAGGGTTTATCCCAGAGTAGCCAGATTCTGTATTTAAACGATGTACATTAACTGCCTGGTCTTTCCGAAACCAAAGGCGGAGGTCACAAGACGGCCAGTCTTACCCCGCTGCTGTCTGATAACACGGGGTCGAAGAGGCTGTCGAGATACCGGTCCATGCCCTTCTGATTGGGAGTCTCTGTGAAGCTGTCAGACTCTGTATGGAGAGGTGACAGAGAAGACCACAGTATGGCCTTATGGATTTAGAGTGGGACGTCATAAAAGTCCTTGTGGGTGTAATGGCCAAGTGTCCCAGTACGTTTTTCCATATAGAGTAAGTCAGCTGTACTGCACGAAGGGTTTTACAGTGACCCCATATTTTTGCAGAATCTTCTAGAGACCAGTATACCACAAATATGTCCATATCCCCATTCCAGCACCTCACCATGGCCATAGAATCCACTGGAGTCCAAGCCACTGGGGAGAGGTGGGGCCTGCTGCATGGGAGAGTCCTCATCTGACTCAAAGCCGCTCCCAAACAGGGCGCTGCCAAGGGCAACGTGTGGGATCGGTGAGCCAGGATAGGAATCGAAATATAACGATCACATGACAGTCATTGTCTGAGCAAAGATGACCACCCAATGGGTCCATAAAAAGCTGGATTCTCATTCAGTAACATTCTACATTTGACAGGAGTTAGCTAAACTTCATTTTCCGTTCCTGGAACAGTTATACCAATTCACTGTCCGTAATTCTCACTTACTTAAAAGTGATAATGTTGTTCAGTAATGATTAACTTAGGGACCCTGGTATGTGGGTAATCAGTCGTAGCCATAATTAGAATTATGATTAAGAATTAGCATTCGGATTATCGGCCAGGGACACCTACAAGTACTATTCGTCTTGGCAGTATTGTTGCATATAGCCAAAGACAAAACAGAACTTAAGTAATCTGAATAAAACAGGATTTAAAATACAGCAAAAGACCAGATCAGTACATATTACAGCAAGTAAATTAGTATTTACAAAAATGTGCAATGTGTATTAATGTTCATCTAAATGTGCAGGTTTAAATACTGTTTAGTATAAATAAAGTATAAATATAGATTACATGTTCTGGCACCCAAGATGTTGGCTATGATGTTTTGGTGCTAACCTTAGATGCTAATGGTATAAATTTTAATGGCTTTCTATTCAGGTTCTTCCTTATCCTTAAACATACCTTGTCTCTTGCCAAAAATGTGAACCATGGCCAGATTGGTGGTGGTGGTGGGGGGGCTTAAGGGAGGATATCACTTACAGGCTGGTGCGGGGTCGGCCCAGGGACGGGTCCTCTGACGAGACAATGAAGTGGGATTTCTGCCTAGGGAACTCCGGTACCAGATCCAGGTCGGCCACTAGGTCTAGCACGTAGTCGTGGCCCGCCAGCTCCACCCACTGGCTGTGCTCCTTCATGAGGATGGAGCAGCCCCTCCAGCTATCCTCCACACCTCTACAGGGGGCATATGTGAAGAAAAGGCTGAGCCAAAGCATCCACATAAAAGACACACACTGCTCACCAAGGTATAGCATGCTGTGCTATGCTACACAGGCACAGTGATCCATGTTATGCTAAGCTACATGGGCTAAGCACACCATGCTATGCTACACAGGCACAGTGATCCATGCTATGCTAAGCTACATGGGCTAAGCACACCATGCTATGCTACACAGGCACAGTGATCCATGCTATGCTAAGCTACATGGGCTAAGCACACCATGCTATGCTACACAGGCACAGTGATCCATGCTATGCTAAGCTACATGGGCTAAGCACACCATGCTATGCTACACAGGCACAGTGATCCATGCTATGCTAAGCTACATGGGCTAAGAACACCATGCTATGCTACACAGGCACAGTGATCCATGCTATGCTAAGCTACATGGGCTAAGCACACCATGCTATGCTACACAGGCACAGTGATCCATGCTATGCTAAGCTACATGGGCTAAGAACACCATGCTATGCTACACAGCCTAGTGATCCATGCTATGCTAGATGGGCAAAGCACACAATGCTATGCTACACATTGCATAACTAACCTGTGTTGTAGGATGGTCCCTGCCAGGTCTTCCCCACTAGTCCAGCAGTGAAGGGGACACAGGAAAGAAGACCCTGGTGACATGGAAAACAAGAAGTGAAAGAGAAATCGCAATCCGAACACAGCAGGAGAAAAACAAAGAAATGACTCTGGAAGCTTTGAACCAGGGGTGCATGTAACTGGTACGCAAGTACGCATTCATCTCTAAGAACGATACGTGCGACAATCGATTATTTGTAAAAGTGCGTACTTGTTTTATGTGCATTCGCTTCTGATACACTCTAGAAGTGACATTGGCGACATCAACGCTCACCGTCGAAGCAGTGAACCTGAAGCACCATGCTTGCTTTCTTCCGGCAGGCCGTCCACTCCAACAAAGACAACGGATGGGTCCTCGCAGCCTCCGGGCCAAGCCGGGACTTCTGCATGGCTTGTATGAGCCTGTGCTGACAGGGTGCCTCGTAACCATACTGGGCATAGTCTGAGACAAACCTTGGGGAGAGAAAAGCATTAAACATCCAAGCGTAGTCAAGCATGTCAAGCCGGTGCCTGAAGAACTACCACATGCCTTCATCCCTTACTTGAGAAGATACTTCTCCAGCGACTGTGTTGGCGCAAAGGCACTCAGGCAGGCCAGCAGAAGCAGCCAGCCCCTTTCCGCATTGGATGGGTTGGGATTCCTGCAGACCTGATTGCTGATCTGACACAGGATTTCATCTCTCAAGCCCGGCGCAGCCAGACCCCTCTGTACGATGTAATTTCCAAACATATTCTCCTGGGCCCCATTGAGGTTGGGGTCCCCCATGAACCTCAGAACCTTCAACAGAGACAACTGGGTCACTGAGGAGGAGGTACAAAGGAGAAGGTCAAGCAGCAGGGACGGCTGACGAGCACCTCACCATGATGAAGATGCTGAGGGCCTCTTTCCGTAAGTCTTCCTGTACGTGGGTCAACGGGGCCTCAAGAGGTGCCATCAGCATGCCGAACTTGGGCTCCTACGAATCAAAGGTGCGACTGTTACATACAAAGACCAGATGCTTGTCCAAATCTCTAAGCCACATTCAAGGCGGTAGCTAGATTTAGATTTCTAGAACTTATTAGTTCCTAGTCAGTTTTAATGCTGCACATGAATAGCAAGTATATGCATGCTGCTGTCTGGGGTGTCATATCTTACCCTAAAGTGAATCTGGACATATTTGGAGATAGGGTGGTTGTTGATGTCGAGTGGTAGGGTGAGCTGAGAGTCTACCTCAATCCTGGGGGCTTCGACCAAGGCAAGACAATCCGAATGGATCTCCCTACCCCCTGACAAAGGAAGATAGGAACATCGGTGTTTATGAACTAAGTCTCCTAACCACCAGGTTGGTTCAAGTCCTACAGCAGCCCTTGGTAAATTGTTTTAATAAACTGGGTTGGGTGATACACATGCTGTTTCAGAATAACATCGATGAAGTAATACTGTCTACCTGCAACAGTCTGCAAGAGTCCTGCCAGCTCAGCTGGAATGGCCAGGTGAGTAACGTTGACCACCTCCCGCCTCGTCAGCTCCTGCACGTGAACATCAGGGACACCACCAAGTAAAATAGACATCCACTGTCAATTTTAAACAATAACATTAGGAACTCAAGAAAAAACAAAATGGCTACCATTTCCCGTTGCAGCCTTTCCTCCTCAGCTAATCTCTTGGCCTCAAATTTCATCTGTAACAAATTCCATAAACAAGATCATCCTCGTCATTGTGGGAACTTATTTTCAGCTAATAGAAGAGCGAATGGGGATTGAATGAATCAGTGAATCGGTGTCCCTGGGCCTGTACCTTGATGTATCTCTTGCGGCTGATATACATGAGAATCAGGGAGCGGAACTTCACCAGGCTCGCCCTCATCTTCTCGTAACACCTCCTGCGGGAAACACAGCAAGTTAAGAAAAGCTTACTGTGCCAGTCAAAAGTTTTGGACACACCTACCCATAGAAAGGTTTATTTGTACTATTATCTACATTTTTGAATAATTATAAAGACATCAAAACTATAAAATAACAAATATGAAATTATGTGCCGTCCAACATACTATTAAACAAATACTAGGGGGAGACAGCTCTGTAGGTTGCGACTCGGAAGGTTGCTGGTTCAAATCCTGTGGTTGACAGAGTGATTTCACCATTTGGCCTTTGAGCAACGGCCTTAACCCCAATTGCTCTATGGACTGGCTGACCCTACCGTGTCCTGTATGTCAGGTTCATGAGGTGGCCTCTTAGGATGTTTTCTAGCTGACCTGAAGGAGGTCCCACATATATTGAGCACTTATTGACCACTTTTCCTTCACACTCTGGTTAAACTCCTCCGAAACCATTTCTACCGTGTTTAGGTCAGGTGACCAGGTCATGTGATGCGACACTCTATCACTCTCCTTTATAAGTGGCTTGGCGTGTCCAGACTTTTGACAGACTGGTGGAGAAGGTTCTACCGAGTGAGGTATCCTCGGCAATGGGCCTGCAGCCACATGATCTTCTTGCGGAAGGCGACGAAGCGTCTCCGGACAAAGAACATCCGTGTGTAGCGCTGGAGCGTGAGGGCAGCCACATGTAGCACTCGGTCCCGCTTGCTCTCCAGCAGCTGGTAGACCTCCTCCTTCAAGAACAGCTGCAGACACACGCCATCTGAGCATCAAAGCTGCAGCAGAAGCTTCTCCATATAGCAGACTGATGCCTACCTTGGTCACCCCCACTTGGTACTGGCCTGCCCTGACAGGACACAGCTTCCTCAGCATGAGAACACAGTTCTCACCCTCCGGGGGAGGTGGCTGCTTTATTCCCAGTAGGGCTTTGTACCTGAAAGCAGAACCAATCAGGGAAAGAGGCATGGGCCAATCAGAATTGGTGTTCTTGGACTAAATTCTGATTGGCCCATGCCTCTTTCCCTGAAAGGAGTCATGGTGGCATGTACCAAATATTGCTCTCGTATACATAGTAACAGCTGTCACTGATTGAATGTTACCTTAGTTGCCTATTAATTAATTACATTGGGTTTTTATAAATAAACAGCTGCTCAAACTGTTGGAAACACACTGATGAAAGCCTAGCGCTACACCCACAGTGGATCACTATTCCCAGTCACGGTTTATATCACGGAGATGGTCAGCCGTGAAGGGAAGCACCTGCAGAGGAATGTGTGGAATGCCAGCCTGATGGGGTAGCCTTCCTTACGGATGCGGATCGTCTCCAAGATCCCAGAATAGCGAAGCTGAGCAGCGACCAGCTCCACCTCGAATATGTCCGGCTCCTGTTCCGACACGCGGACATACAGTCAGAAGATGGGTGGCGTATTACAGACCGCAATGCATGCTGGGTGCTCTCATACCTTTCTGCTGTTCGGTTTTATGCAGCGAACAAAGAAGGGATTGCACCTGTTAAGGGAGGCGGACAAATTATGTTAGAGAGGGGGAAGGATATCAGGGTGGTAGGCAGTAACGGCATTAATGAGCCTCCTAAGCACCCCTCCCACCACAAACCCCCCACCTCTCCATCCTCTCCACCAGCTCCAGGAGGGACTGCTGGAACTTGGCAGCAACGGTGGGTGGCTGGTAGCGCCGGGTTACAGTACTTGTCTTCCTAACGTGGGACTGCTGGCTGAGGAACTGGGCATGATTGTAGAAGAGGCTGGCCACCATCTGGAAAACAACAGACGAGTCCCGCGTGTGGCCACATGGCTTGCGGTGGCACCGACGACCACCTCAGGGACCTTTGCCACTCACCTTATTTTTGCTTTGAACGAAGAGTTCAAGGACCTCCTGACGGACTTGGTCAAAGTTTTTATCCAGAAACTTGTGGACCTGAAATGAATTTGTAACAAAAAAAAACCCATAAGATTGGTGGGCACTGAAAAAGTGAGACAAAACCCTCTATGTTTGGGACTACATTATCCACAGTACCTGGTAGGTGACTCTGCCAGCATAGTGCTTTATTGTGAATTCGGGCAAAGGCATCTTTGGCTTAGAGTATAGGGAACTGTTGCCATGGTGATAGTGGCATTTTTGAAGGAAGGTGTGGTCAGTTGCCTAGTAACAGGACAGCTGTGTTAGAAAAGTATTGCTTTATCCTTGCTGCATGTTATTTGCTGTTAGCTTTTTCTTTTACCACTCATCTTGTACTTTTGTTAAAAAAAAGGTCTTATAACGGCTAACTTACTGAGTTGCCTTTCCAACAAAACCAACACACCTGTGGAAAACAACTCTGGTCGTCAAGGATGCGGAGAATCCCATGGGGCTTTGCGGCAATGAGGTCAATGCAGTCCTGGTTATCGGTGAATGACACTTCCTGCCAGCTGACCTGTTCTCTGATGTATTCATCCTTGTACCAAGAAGAGAGATACACACTTCCAGAATTTCAATGTGACAAAACCACACTGGAAGCTAACAGGGTCCACTTGCAGCATGGAACGCTTACCTGCTCTTCTTTAAATATTACGTTGTTGAAAAAAAACTGCAGGTACTCATTTGCATAATTAATGCAAAGCTGTTCAAAGCTGTTGAAAGCTAGGTCCTGAAAGATAAGAAGGCAAATATTTTGCGCTGCCCGCACTTGTTTACATGCAGTTAAAGATCAATTGAGAAAAAAAAATGTAAATAAGTCGTTTGTATAACCTGCTCCTGGAAAGGCCAACAACGTCAATTACCTCAAATCCATAGATATCTAGGATGGAGATGGACAATGCTTCATTTTTTGGGTAAACCAGCGCGTTAATCCTGTCTGTGAGCCAGCTGAACAGGAGGGCGTATAAGATCTTGGCAATGGCATCTCTGGATGTCCCACAGAAGAAAAACATTTGACACACATTTATCCAACCATCAAATGACACATATCTTTTATAAAAACTAGCATCTGCCGGAGCGGTTAAGGTTGCAGGTTTCCATTAGGGGGGGTCCTACTTTGTCCCTATAAATAAAGTACTCCATCTTAACAGCTTCAGTTGACATTCACCCTTCAGCTACTTATCGGGAGGAGGGGGGGGGGGTGGGATCTGGAAGCTATCCCAGGTGGAACTGGGCACATCCTTTATAATATACCAGTCACATTCTATGGGTAATTAATATATGCTGCATCAACAGCACTCTGGGTAATTAATATATGCCAATTCACCAAGCTGTGCGTGTTTCTATTGTGGGAAGGAACTCAAGCAGCTGGTGGAAGCCAGCAAGACACAGGGAGGACATGCAAACTGCACACACCAAGAAGGCGAGCGGTAGGAATCCCTAACACAAGAAGTGCGAGGTAACAGCACTACCCATTGAGCCACAATACCAGCCAAAGGTCAGTCTGGGATTATCGGCACGCTCTCACCTGGCGTCAACAGCACTCTCAACAGTCAAAGGAGTGAATATCTTCTCCCTCATCGTTTCCTGCAGGGAAGTGAACATGAGTCTGTACCAAGGGCTTAACTTTTGGTTGAGAAGTGGGGGAGGGGGAGTTGAGGTCTCCACCCATTTAAGGGGGTCCAGAAGGTTGTATTAAGTGACTTTGATTTTTGGGAGGTTACAACCCCCTCCACCCCCCCCCCCCCCATAATTTATGCCCATGGTCTGAACGTTACAGATTTTGTGTTTCTCCTCCCCTCCACATGAATTTTTCAATTATGCAGCACAATACAAAAATAAATGAAACACTGCATGTTAGCAAGTAATTTTTATGATCTTCATTTCATCTGAATGTGTCTTTACTTCAATCAGCATTAAGATTTCATTGGGTATAATGTGCCTTCATCCACAAAGCACTCACCTAATCCAGCTGGTTTAAATGAATTATCATTGACTGTGGAACTCTCTAGTTACACGTGGAGTGTCTATTACCCTAATGATCAGTGTAAACTCAATGACACCCACGGCCCTCTGCGTGACGTCACAAGTGTCCCTCTGACGAGGGACTTCTTTGTGATTAAAATTCCATTGTGCATTTCAAGGAATGAACAGCGATGTATGCTAGACTGAAACCTCTCCAGTTAAGTAGCTTTAAGGAGCACAAGTTCTTGTTGATACAGACAAAGAAAAATGTTGTTAGCCCAAGTCTCAAATGGGACTTCAGGACAGTTAGATGGGGAATGAAAGAAACAGCAAATGCAGAACCATGTGCCAGATCTTGGAGTTGTGACTGGGGCCCCGGCAGTAGGAAATGTGAACTTGACTGCCGATGAAAGGGATGAGTGAACACAATGCAGCAGCTGGTCAGGTGACCAAGATGCTGGAAAAAGAAACTGTACACGCTCTCAGCCTTTGTGATTCATTATAGAGCGATTTACACTTCATGTATCATTGACATGAAGACACTTGGGTAACACTTTACTTAAAGCAGTCATCGTAATGCATTATAGATACCTTCATAACGCATTATAATGCATTCATAAAGTGTTATAAACATGGCTTTAACTATTCATAAAAAACACAACACATTATAACCAAGTTTATTATGCATTATGAATGCTCTATGAAGCTCCCATCTATAATGCCGTATAAATACATTCATAATACATTATAATAGCTGTAAGTAAAGTGTTACCACATTTGCTTTTTAAACTAGTAATTATGGATTGGTGGTTCCCAAATTCAACACACCTGTTTCATCTAATTGTGAGCTTGACATTAATTTGATTAATCAGACTGTTCAGTGATGGAACGGGACAAATATACGGAATGGTTGGGGGCACTCAACAAGAGGTTTGATAGTGTGACTAGTATGTGGGATTCAGCATAGACATATTAAAATGAAAAACAACAAATTTCTAAGCAACTGGCAGTAATAATTATTATAAGTGCAACAGTTAATAGTTAAAGACTCCAACCACAGTTATTGAGATTAATGAAAGTAGTTAAGTATATATGGTCTGGCAAGGTCTCAGAACTATGGTACTGTAAAGGAGATCCCAGGTAACCCCCGATTGAGTTTCAGCCTTTTCTCTTTTTAACCCCAACCTTCTGGCTATAATTACCCCCAGGGTATTATTACCTGTGCTGTCATTCAGCCTGGGGGCAGGGGGGATTACAGCTTATATGCATGGTTTGAGGTTTTGTTTTCGCTGCCGCTGCTTTACAGGCGACTTATCAAAGTGTGTCGACCGTTGACTCATTCAGTGGGCCGGCAAAGGGAAGTGACACGGACAACACGGCCAATGGCGGGGAGACTTGGCACACAGCCCCGAACATGAATGACACTAGAGTATGCAGTATGGAGATAATCACCTATAGACTATCTCCTTCTAAGGATGTGGACAGTGTTGAATGTGCTCTTACCCTTTGCATTTTGCAAATGGCAGAATACATTTAAACTAGCGTATTTCATCCAGGCAAACGAGAATTCATCACTTATTTCACCTTACCCTTTCCTTTCAGCCATCACTGGATGCCAAACAGAAACTCCTAACTCTAACCCAGATAGAAATCAATCTAATAAAAATAATAAAATAATGATAATCTTGGATCTTGCTCAGGGTCCCAACCTGCTTAGTCACCACCACCCAAAGGTTTGCGAACATCTGCAAAGAATGACAATAGTGCCGGTCCATACCATGACCTTGTAAGTTATGGACTTCTGCAGGCCCTCTGGGGAGATCTGGAGAAGCTCAGCCACCACACGGATCTCCCGCGCACTCACAACGGTAGCCGCCTCCTGGGAATCAGCCTGCAGGGGAGACACGCCCAAAAACATCTCCATCCCCAATCCTAAGTCCTCCTCAGGAGTTCGAGCCCATGAAATATGGGTTAAATGCAGAGGACACATTTCGTTGTTGTGCCCTGTGTGCTGTGGCGTGTCAACAATGACCAAATTCTAGTCACGGGTGAGTCAGGGTACCTCATATCTCTCAAAGAACACGTTCCCAAGGTGGAGAACGGAAGACAGAACCCTGAAGATACTGTTCTGTTCCTCGACACTGAAGTTGAGTATCTCCATGGCGCTGAGGATCCTGCGAAAGTCTTCCCCGTCCCTCTTCCCTGGGATCTCGCAGTTGCCCCCCTACAATAGTGGTAGTGGTGGTGGTGGGGTGTTATGCTTTTAGCAACCACACTTCAGAGGCCTGGTCTTACACGCACGTTCTTCGGCTGCTGCGCGAGTAACTAAAGACAACCAGCAAACCATAGCATCCCACCAACTAACTGTTCAAATTTCCTGATTTTCTTGCACATCTTTTAATCATTTCCCTGTTTTTGAGATTTCTGATCATTTTTGTCTTTCCAGATTTGCTTGAAAAAGTGCTGGAATATTTGCTGAAGGGCCCTAAACTTGGCTGAGGTGTCACCTGGCTTCTGGTTCCTAAAGGTTGGGTTCATGCATCAGGCACTTCACCTGGTTGAGGTAGTAATATGTTTCAGCCTCCTGAAGAGAGAAGGATTGCTTCTGTTGTACAGGAAGGCCGGCAAGCATTTCGTAAAAAATGTGATAGTTCCTCTCATTTTTGGCCTGAAATATAAAAATATTAACATTAAACAATGCCAAAGCTAATTTATTATACTTGATAGTCTAGATAATCCTGGGAAATCTCAATTAACAGGGAATGGCTTGAAGAAAGTTAATTTACCATTTAAAAAAGTCACAGAACCACTCCATACCGCCAGGTTGTGAGGGAATTCTAAAGAACAAGGTATAGATGGAGTCTTACTTACCTGAAACACAATCCGGGACTTCTCAAGTAGATACTGTGAGGTTATGGCACCACTGATCACACCTCTGTGTTAAATAATGCAGACAAAAGTACCTACAATGAGCGCGTGGCAATAACAGCGTTATCGCCCATCTGTCACTGGGTGAGAGGACTTCGCATTAGGCTCGTTCACGGCACGGGCTCTGATTGCTGCGTTTGTTACCGCACTTAATTATTTAAACTGGACATAGCTATAGCAGTCAGTAGTGTACTTGTCTAGGAATGATGTATCTTAATTCTCAAAAGTGGGTGACAGAGAAACAACACGTCGACAGGTACGAATTCACAGTATTTACAGTATAGTGTTTATGCGAAATTATTTTTCAAAAACTATATAGGCCTAGGCCTACCATTCAGGTCCTTATCTTTCTATGCAGTTTTGCATGCACAATATTAAACAGAAACATGAAATATGTTAAGAAATATACAAGAGGAGAAGATCAATAACATGTCGTCATATAAAATATGCTAGTCAATTATTCGTTAACGTGCAATTAACTTCAACATACACTTTTCGGAGCGAAAGCAAGTTTATCAAGTTAGAGCCAAATATCAGAATTATGTAATTATGGCCAAAATTCGGATGAAAAAAAAAACCTTAATTCACCTTGAATTTTAACTTTAAAGCCCCCTTAATAACGGGGTTTTAAAAACAGCAGTCCTGTGCATTTCGCTTGTTTCAGTTCGGTTACGATACGACGACTCAGTGAAATGGATTAATTTTTAACTGTCGGACTACTGGACACCACCATACCAGTACACAATTAACATATCGTTTTCCGACGTCACTAAAGATTAATTAATAAATACAGTTTAAAGAATAAGGTACTTACTCCTCCATAAAAATCTCCACGTATTTCCCAAAGCGGCTTGAGTTATCGTTCCTCACGGTTTTGGCATTTCCGAACGATTCTAAAAGCGGTGCCGCTTCCAGTATCTGAGGAAATGATTTGCGAAACATTTATAAACGCTGGAACTATCATTAAAATATCTGTGAAGAACATATGAAGAATACAACGCAATACTAAAACCAGAGGTGGAAATTTCAGGTCCAGAAAGTAAGAATCCAGACCATGATTTAGTTTCAACCAAGCAGTTGACCATAAAGAGTCAGAATTACAGAGTACTCTACTGGTTGGTTGAAACTAAATAATGGTCTGGATTTTTACTTTTCTGGACCTGAAATTTTCACTTCTGACTAGAACTACACAAAATCAAAAACTCGGGAGATGTGGCTTGAAACTACATTAAGACAAAATTCTGACAATTCATAGTGAGTTTTGGCAAACACTACGGTAAGTGGCATTCCTTTCACAAAGACAAAAGAATCCATATATACATTTGCTAATAGGACAACATTTTATTCCAGAATAGGCACGAGCTGAATTCAACATGCACACGACTGCATGCCGATTGTAAGGTTAAAAGGACGGTACCTCAATCTGTGTCAGTGAAGCAAAGGGGACAAGGACAAAGTATTACTGGATAAATACAATACAGATGACAGAACTCGCATTCTTATAAAGCCCAGAATGCACCTGCTGCGTGATGTTGCGCTTATGGTGTATCGCCGCTAAATATCGCAGGACGAGCTTCGTAGCTTCCGTCTTCCCAGATCCACTTTCTCCACTGTAATGTGATCAAACAGATTCTTTTATAAATTCGCGAAATAAGTCTTGAAGCAAGCTGACAAATACACCCTAGGTTAGAATTTCGCCTCAATTAGCAGAGTAAGGGGAGACTCGATTTATGTTCCTTTAGCCTGTACCAATAACTAGATTAGCCCCCATTTATCGCGTCTGATAATAATCAGACGAAGAAGTGAAATTCAAGGTTGAAATGCAGTCAGGTTTCGTGCCAGGTGCCCTGAGACGGCCTGAGATGCATTTCACCGCGCGACACGATCTGCCCAGGCGTCACTAGGCTTCTCTTACAGGTTTCTTCTTCTTCTAAAGACTAGAAGGACTTCTCAAAGCTACGGGTGTGTGCCCATAGCTGTCAGGTTAGTAGTTACCCCTAAGATGCTACTGAGCTAGGTGGATATTCTCACCACAGCCCAGGAAGAAAATATTATCTCTTACAATGCATACACCTAAATTTACCCCTTGAAAGTTTACAAAAGCAAGCAGCAGCGGGAAGTCCCGACTTACTTGATAATTATGCACTGGTTCTGTTTGGCATCCATCATTTTGGTGTAGGAGAAGTTAGCAATAGCGAAGAGGTGACTGAAAACACATGGAGCAGCAAGAAAATAGCTCTGTGTTGAAGCGGCGTTTTACATCACAAAATACATACAAAACTAGTGTTGCAACACCAGCGGGTAAGAGGATTTGATCTTTCATCTGCTCTTCTAGTTGTAATGGTCACTTAATACAGATCTACACGTAATTCAACCTGCTGTTAATAAACAACATGGTGCTGTACAGCCCTGTTCCAGCATGACAGCAGACATGTAAGATTAGCAGTCACCAATATGTGGTTAAAGAATGACATATAATGATCAGAAAGATGTTTAGACAGCTTTTAAACAGAAGTATATGCATCTCTGAAAAAAATTAGGGGACCACTCTCATTTAAAATACTGGTTCAATCCTCTTTCTGCTGGGAGAAGGCTACACTGCGAGGCAGGCTGCTTGCAGACTCAAAGTTTCTTAGATTGCAGTACACAAGAACAAGGTGACACTGGCAGTGACCAAAGACCAGCTAGGTATGGGGCATTAGGAACCTTCTAATGCCAGAGATGAGCGTCAACCTTCCTGGCAGTGCCTCGTGAATCAGAGGATGACCTCAAGTGACCTTTGCAAAGAATGGGAAACATTAAGTGCAGGTGTGAAGTACACTGCTAGGACAGTTCATAACAAGCTGCTAGAAGCAGGACTGAACACCCATAAAGCAAGGAAGAAGCCCTTCATCGCTGAGAAGCAGAATTTTGTTGTGGTCTCTTAATTTTTCCCAAAGCTGTACACTATACAGAGCTTCAGAATGGTATAAGGTAGTCATTTATTAGTTTTGACCGGTGGTCAGGAATAAGTTAATGGCATGTTAACTGTACATTATCTCACACAATGTTTGAAGAAGGTTTGATGAAGATCCATTATACTTTCATGCTATTGTTCTGTTCTAACACTCCTAGTGTCTGGGCTTCTTTCAGTTCAGTGTAAGCTGTCGAACCTTTCATGATATAATACATTAAATTAATGTAATTAATAACAGATTAACTATGCAAAATCAACACCAACAAAACTCTAAAATGCATTATCACTGCAAGAGCCCATCAATGGAATAAACAGAAGCAGGTAGCCCCGCCTCTCAGGGGGCGGGGCCACACTCACGGGGGGTTTTCTCCAATCGCTTGTCCATTGTACTGCAGCACCATGTCCGTCCCGTATATATTCAGCATCTTATAGGGGTTCACAGACACCAGAATGCTGCCAATGTATGTCTGAAGACATAGAGACAGCATTGGAAATGTCATAATGCTACAAACACAACAAAGGAGCATTTTAACTTAAAAGTGAGCATATAAACTACCGTGAAAAAGAGTAAAGTCTGGCGTGTATTTAGCATATTTGTCCTACTCACGTAAATGAGATCTCGGTCAAATCTTGTCTTCAAATTTAACAGGACAGAGCCTTCATTAAGCTCCCTGTAAAAGACAAAAGGAAGAACACGTCTCTATCATGGGAGAGGGAAGCCATTGTAGTACTGTTTGCAACACTGGGAGATCCAGACTCACTCCAGCTGGGTCATGTCCTCAACGCCATCTTCCTGCAGCCGATCCCTGTGACGCATTGTCGGCAGACTTCGGATGGAGTACATCTGAATGAAAAAGCGGGGCTTTCACCTTTTGGTGTTTATAGAAAATGCTTGGTATCGGAACAGACTGGACGAAAGGAAATCCCAAAATCTGTCATGTGACATGACTTCCGCTGTTTAGATATCAACATTTAGCTTAATGGAAAATTGTAAACCAACGATCATGATACTATGTGTAAATGAATAAAGCACTGCGTGAAGGTCAATTTGTGCCTACAGCCAAGATCTCCATTCCATCCACTTCCCATAACCACTTCTCCAGTAGAAGGTGACATTGGGGTCTGGAGCCCTTCCCGGGAAGAAGGCATGAGGCAGGCGTCCAACCTGAATGGGATGCCATTCCTTTGCAAAGCACATACATACACACACTATGAACAATTCATCTAATCTGAGACACCAGTTCATCTAAATGCTCTGGACTGCAGAAAAAAAATGGAGAACCCAGAGGACACAGTCAGAGTGAGCGCCTGTCCAACCCTGCCCTTTGTGTCACCTCCCCATTCCTCCCCAGGTATTGCTGGCCATCCTGTCCTCCTCCCTGTCGCTTCCTTCAACCATTGTGTTTTCCTTACTCCCTGGATTGTTACATAGCTTTGTTTTTCTGACTCCTCATTGTAATTTTTTGTAGTTTCACCCAGCGTGTTCAGTTTCCCTTTGTCTCGGAGCTTTAAGTGGACCGCCACCTGTTTTCCCCGCCTGTGCCATGCTGCGCTGCAACAGGAAACTTATACAGACGCAGCCACAATATCCCAACTCTTACTACTATTCTCTGATATCAATATACATTTTAAAATTGCTCGGCGCAGTGATCGATAAACTTTGAGCAAAAGCAATTGTAGGGATAGCTTGTCATACTGTTGTGTAGAATGGTGGGTTTAATGAATCTGAAAATATTTATGTTGGCTAAACGTCAAGAAGAATAACTAAACAAGCATTATTAAATAGGAATTTATTATTTTTATATGTAAATGTAAAGGAACTTTGACTAGTGCTGGGAGACCTGAGGCTTTCGTCTACAATAAATCTGTTAATCTCTCCCGCCATGAGTTTTCCCGTCACGGCATGTCAGTCTCCTAAAAGCTACAAATGTGACTAACGCTGTAAGCAGTTCAGTCATTTTCATGGGAGCAGGCAAAAGAAGCAGAGAGCCAAGTATAAAGCTGCAATTTACTCTCTCATGCCACCAAAATCTGAAAAAAATCTGTACCTACTAACATGCATTAAAATATTATTTTTTTAATTGTAAAAAATATGTTTAATAGATTTAAACAAAGACATAAACAACAAACCTTGGACCTTAGAGCAGAGGTTCTCAAACTGTGGTAAATGAACCACTAGGGGTGCTCAGAATGCCCCCAGATGTTACACGAGAAGACTCTGGCGCTGTGATTCAGGTCACTGTGATTTTTTTTACCCATGGGGTATTTGGCTGTTTTGGTTTAATCTGAAGTGGTACTTGGTCCAAAACGTTTGAGAATCACTGCTTTAGAAAATATTTCAGAGCGATGCGTTTGTTACCTTATCATACCATCGTCCTTCTGGTTCACCTTCCCTGTTTGGTGACCATTCAGGTTCTGGGATATTTGCCTCAATACCTGGATCGAGGGGATTGAGATTCTCCATTAGTTCCTCATCCTTGTACATGGACCACTTTGTGAGGTTCTGAACTGTCTGGTGAGGAAGAACTCTCTCTGATGCCCACATATCCTCTGCTTCTTGAGGGTCTACAATGTGTCTCTGAGCCCAGTGCTGATGCAGAGAGGATGACCTCAGCCCTTGCATCTGAGGCATGACCACTGCATAGCGTCCACCTGGATCATCTGGGTTACCTTCGTCCTCTCCAGGTCCTTGCTGCCTTCCTAGATGCATAGGGAGCTTGAGGGATGGCATGCGCAGGTTTGCTTTTTGCAATGCATTACCAAGGAATGGAGTAGAAGGTTCCTTCCCTTTCTTACTTCTGTTCATGATTGACCCATCAGGCAACTTGTAAGAAGCATTTCGAAGATTTGGATTCAGGAGGGCACTTGACAGGAGGGGTGAGGTTTCTTGTACTTGTCCTTGCTTTCTGGACAATATAGACCCATCGGGCAGCTTATATGAAGCTTGCCGAAGATTAGGATTCAGTAAAGCACTTGATAGAAGTGGGGAAGAGGGTTGTTCATTTGCAGACTTCCGGGATAAGATTGACCCATCAGGTAACTTATAGGAAGCTTGGCGAAGGCTTGGATTCAACAAAGCACTTGACAAAAGAGGAGAAGAGGCTTGTGCTTTCTGGTTTTTGGACATTATTGTCCCATCTGGAAGCTTATAGGAAGCCATACGAAGGCCTGGATTCATCAAAGCATTTGACAAAAGAGGTGAAGTGTTTTGCTCCACTACTGCATTGCTTCGTAGAAGTATTGACCCATCAGGCAGCCTATAAGATGCTTGGAGGAGATTTGGATTTTGGAGCGCATTGGATAGAAGTGGAGAGGTGGGTTGTTGCCTTCCTTGGTTCCTGGAAAAGATTGACCCATCGGGCAGCCGATAGGAAGCATTCCGAAGGTTTTGGTTCAGCAAAGCACTAGACATGAGTGGGGAAGAAACTTCCATCTTCTGTCCAGGGTGTCTAGATAGTATTGACCCATCTGGCAATTTATAAGAAGCTTTCTGGAGGTGAGGGTTCATCAATGCACTTGATAGGAGTGGGGAACGTCCTTGATCGACTGGTTGCTCAATCTCTGTCATTGCTGAAGAATGAGGGAAGACACCTTGCTGCAATGGGGAGCAGTAAGATGCATTGCGCAGACTAGGATTTTGCAATGCATTTGCCAGAAGTGGGGAACTTGCTTGAATGACTCGCTGGTTAAGATCCATTCCTGCTGTAGAATAAGGGGAAGTACTCCTCTGCAATGGTGAGCTAAAGGATGCATTACGAAGACTAGGATTCTGTAAAGCATTTGACAGCATTGGAGAATGTGCTTGGATGACTGGCTGGTTGGGATCCATTCCCGCCATAGAATAGGGGGAAGTGCCTCTCTGTAATGGTGAGCTAAAGGATGCGTTACGAAGACTAGGATTCTGTAAAGCATTTGACAGCATTGGAGAACGTGCTTGGATGAGTGGCTGGTTAGGATCCATTTCTGCCATAGGATATGGGGAAGTGACTCTCTGCAGTGGCGAGCTATAGGATGCATTACGAAGATTAGGATTCTGCAGAGCACTGGAGAGCATTGGAGAACTTGCCTGCATCATTTGCTGGTTGTGTTCAGTCATCATAGGGGATGAAAGAGCAGTATGTCTTTGTAATGGTGAGCTGTAGGACGCATTGCGTACATTAGGATTTTGCAGAGCATTTGACAGCATTGGAGAACTTGCTTGCATCATTGGTTGACTTTGCTTCACTGGGTAACTTAGGGGTGTGCCACTCTGAAAGGGTGATCTGAAGGATGCATTTTGAAGACTGGGGTTGTGCATGGCATTCGCCAGAAGTGGAGAATTTCTCGGCTTATTAGCTAGGTTATAATCTGCTACCACAGGCGGATATGGTGAAGCATAAGAAGTGCTGTTAAGGTACTGATTATTCAAGGAACCATTTAAAAGTGGGGAAGGGGACCTTGTGGGCAAGGGTGAGCCATGTTTTATTGAAGGCTGAGGTGAAGATGGTCTACTTAGTGAGTGCCTTACAGATAGTTGGGGTGATGGTGGTCCCATCCGCTTCAAAGATGGTTGTGGGGACAATGGACGCTGATCATTGAAGACTGCTGGGTGAATTGCCATTCTTACAGACTGCCGAGTAGATGGGGGAACTTGAGGAACTCCCACAAGGGGGTGACCTCGACCAACAGGCCTCTGGTAGCTTACTGATCTAGGGCTCATAGGCGACAAGCCCATATTTGACTCATGTACTCCAGCAGGATGAGGTCCACTTCTTATTGACAGCTGAGGAGAAGCTGTCATGTGCTGGTCCCCAGCACCTGCTGGCCCTGTTGTGCTATGTATAGATGGCCTAAATGGGCGAACATTTTGTGTCAAAGGTGCACGTGGACGTCCCATTCGTTGCATGTAAGGGTTCACTGTAGAAGGTTTCACAGTTCCCATAGGTACTTTGTTATGTCCAAATCCTCTAAACCTGGTTGGTAAAGGGCGATGTGGAAAATCTTGCTCCTCAATAATGGCTCTGCTAGATAATCTGGATGGTGAAGGGGAGGGAGGTCTTCGACCTCCTGGTAAAGGAGGTGACAATGGCCGCTGAGGTCCTGGTCCATCTACAAAACTTCTTCGAGATGGACTTGGAGATGGTGGCCTTTGAAATGCATGGGGGGATGAGGGTCTATCTGGTTCTCTCTGCCGTCGAGTGCTTGCGCGCCTTGTGCCCAGCTGAGGAGATGGAGGAGGGCTCAGTCTTCTAAAAGAGCCTGGAGGAGATGTAGGTTTTTTGCCAAAAGGACTCAGCTTTTTGGTAAGAGGGCTTGATGGTATTGATGTGTCATACTGTTTTCCACCAAATGGCCTAAATAGAGATTTTGGCTTAACAGAGAGTGGATGGGCCTCTTGTCTCAGTGGTGGTTGTGGAGAGGATGGTGGGTTTCTTCTTCTTATAGAGCCACGTGGTGAGGGTGGAGGACTTCTCCGAATGGAGCGCTGGTGGGAAGGCACTCTAGCAATGGGGCCAGGTTGTTGTCTATTTAAACCGAAGGCTGTCTTTTTGGGTTGAGGAGGTGGAGACCTTAGTCTTATTGAGGGCTGGGGAGATGGACTCCTTCTTGAAGGCAGTGGAGAGGGAGGAGGGCTGACTTCTCTTCTGGATAGTACAGATGGAGGTCTCTGAGCATTATTTCGAAATGATCGTCGATGCAGTTGTGCGGCTGGAGAAGAGGGTCGACTGAGCATCCTTCTTGGTTGCATGGGCGACAGTGGAGGTTCTATTTCTTCAGGGTGGACAATAAATCTTCTTACTGAAGGCTGTGGTGAAGGCCCTCTTCTAAATGGAGGAATACTGCTTTGTTGCCTTATAGTGAGTTGTGGAGATGGCAGGGGACTTAATCTTCTTAAAGGTAATGGGGAACTTACTCTTTCAAGAGGTTGCTCAAAACCCATGGGTAACATATGTTCTGAAGGTACTGAATGATGAACTAGTGGTCCACCAAAACTTGGATCTGCAAACTGCCTCATTGGAGCCAGTGGAGATTGTGGCCTTGAAAGCTGTGCTGGACCTACAGGAGCCAAAGGATATGTTGCTGGTGGTGGTGGGATTTCAGAAGGAAACTGTCTCATTTGGAGTAAAGGAGATGATGGAATCTGATGTCTGCTGAGAACAGGGCTTCCAAATTGTTGTGCCGTTGGTGCTGGAGAAAATGTTTGATTGAAAGGCATACCTGCTGGTGTAGGAGAAAGTGGTCTCTGGGAAATCTCAGCCTGTTGATGAAAACTTTGAGGAAATACAGCTGGTGATGGGGGAAAGGCTGGAGGGTTTTCATAAGGCACCTGATAAATTTCTCCAAAATCATTTAGAGCGATCTGGGGAGAAGGTGGAGGCGGAACATCCAGTTTTTCTTCTCCAAACATTTTTACGTGAGGTCTGGGAAGTCTAAACTGCAGTGAACTCGGGAGTCCAGCATCCTCTGTGCTGAGGTACGCATGATCATTACCAAACATGTCTGGCTCCACTTGCTCCATGATGTCCTCCATGATAAAAGGATATGGCTGGTAAGCATTATATGCAGATTCAACATATGGCGTTCCGCCATACTCGCTGTAGTTGAATTGGTATTCTGGATTCTGTTGGCCCTCATAAGCAGAATAAGCCATATAAGGATCTGAGAATACAGCTTCTTCATAGGGTTGCTCAAAATTACTTTGAAAATCTTCATAATAACCAGTCGGCTCATAATCATACCCGTAACCTTCCCCTACGTCCCCTATATAGTATCCATATTCATCCACAGATGGGTATTGCATTCCATCAGGGTAACACATATCATTTACATAATACTGATACTCATCAATTCCCTGCTGCCGAAAATCGTAGTATTCACCTTCATTTTCAAAATAATCGTACTGATTCTGTGCATGGTATTGGTCATAGTAATCCATGTCATCATCATAATACTTATAGCCATTTTCATACCCTGCAGTATTTTCAAAATAATCACCTCCGTCCATGTAGTACCCATTCTGGTCATGCATAGCGTAATCATAATAGTCCGCATCATTCTCGTAGTCATAATAATGTTCAGGTGGTCCTGTGCCATAATCATCCTCATAACCATCGTAATCGTCATGCACGAATCGCCTTTGAGAGGGGTGCCTTTCATATCTGTCCGTTTCATAATCATTCTCCATATAGCCGTACTCATCCTCATACTCATCTACATAGACATCGTCTTCATATCTGTCTTGATGAAAACCACGAAATCTTCCCATATTTGATCTGCGTTGGCGAACTTCATCTTGAGACATCATTGGTAACCTCTTCCCTCCCATTCGGGACATCCGGGCATTCCCAAGCCGACCCAGAGAACTTTGCTTTCCCTTTGTGGAAAGAAACCTCTTTGTGAGCCAGTTAGTCGCACCTGCAATTTTCCCCAAAACAATCCCTTTGTGCTTAAAGCCCGGTTCGATGGACTTTTTCGCACCAAAAAAGCCTTTAAACTTCCCACCTAAACCGGAGGTTTTATCAGCTCCTATCTTTCCAGCTTTGGCCCCCAGACCTGACAATAAGAGCGTCTTTTGTGGTGCCGCATTTTCTTTTTCATTTTTCTTCTTTCCGCTACTCTGGAAACGCATCATGAACTTGGACGTGTTCTTGAGGACGCCCTTTTTCTTATTTGGGTTTTTGTGTCTGCCGAAGCCCACAAACATCTTGGTGGCACTTTGCAGTTTCTTTGAGTTTTTTTTCTTCTTCTCGTTTGAAAGTCCCATGAAAAGCTTTGAGGTGTTCTTCAGCCCCTCCATAGGTAACGCCGTTGAGGTGGAAAGGCCTGACAGGCCTGGGAGTGCCCTGGTCTCCGGTTTCTGGGCCTTCCCCTTGCCTTCTGCTGCTAGCCCCATCATGGCTTTCGAAGTCCCCTTTAGGTGAACCTCTTTCCCTTTCTGTTTCCCTTTTTTATCCTCGGGCTTGGAGGTACCCTTGAGGTTGGCACGCTTACGATTCCCTTGTTCTGCTTCATCCTCATCATCTTCAGTCCTTTCTTCCTCATCTTCATCCACCTCTTCTTCCTCAGATTGAACATGCTTGGACTTAGACTTGCCCTTCTTCGCCGTGGCTTTAGAGGCGCCTTTCCCTTTGCCTTTTTTACCCCTGTCATCCTCAGTCTCCATCTCGCTTTCTTCATAATTCTCTTCCTCCCCATCCTCGGCCTCGCTTTCATCTGCTTCGCTCCTCACAACGTCAGCTTCAGACCCCTCCTCGGACTCACTCTTAGCCGCTGCCTTTCCTTTCTTCTTTCCGTCATCCTTGCCTTTTCCTTTTTGAGGCGCATCTTTCTCCTTCTTCCCCCCTTTCTTGTCATCCTTCCCGCCCTTCTTGTCTTCCTTTGCATCTTTCTTGTCCTCTTTTGCACCCTTCTTGTCCTCCTTGCCCTTTTTCCCCTCATCCTTGTCCTTCTTGGCCGCTGCCTTGGGGTCAGCTTTTTTGCCAGGCATTTTAGTCTCCCGCTAAGACCATGCTACACTGTCTCACTGCTTTGCAAATGGTCCGTCAGCAAGAGAAAACCCCAAATCGTACAAGAGCATCCTGTCTGTAGAACGTTCCATTGGGGGAATTTGCTGAATGAAAAGCACTGGGTATCACACACACACACACAGTGCAACCGAAACTGTCCAAGCAATTAATTAAAACAGAAACACAATTCGACTCAGCAAACCTCACGGGATTGATGGACGTGCCGCTTCTTCACTGGTATTCCAAAAGGGTGTCACACTTACTTCTTTTTGCCATTACCTTGGAGTGAATTGTACTCCCATTTTTAAAACAGTCTACTGTTTTTTTTTTTTGCCAGCCGGTAAATTGCAATGGTTTGCTTTGTCGGAACAGTGCAGCGTCAATGTCAGATAGTCCCACTTGTAAACAGGTTCCTCGTTTGTTACTGAGTCACAGGTGTCCATAAACGTCTGCATTCCCTAGTTTACCATTTAAGGAGGAAACACAAATGTCTTCCCATCAGTCACAGCAAAAAAATAATTGCCCCTCTGCTGGTGCTTGGTTTGATCTCAGCCCAAATGGGACGTGTGTCTGAGAGTTTTCCAATATAACTGCAGAAGGCACCTTAATGTATCAGCTATACTGCCTTAGCGTAATGCTATCTCTTTGGCTCAAGCCTGTATAAATAATGCAGGATGGCTGAGCTGTTACTAAACTGTGTCTGAGAAACAAATCCATAGTTAGCCAAAATATACCCGGGGAAGAGAGCACCGCTCTGAGCATCCTCCATAAATAGTGGGTGAGTTTGATTTCTTCTGCTAGTTTAAGTGTAAATTATAAGACTGTTGTAACTGGTGCCACAGCTTCTATAGATGTGTGTATATTTAATCCTATCTTGTCTAAATATGAATGTTTACTAACTGGGAATTTAATAAATGATAAAAAAAACCTTGCGAAAGTTAAAAACTACCAATGATAACTGGTTGTTTACATTAAAAGTCAAATATGTGACTTGTGAGAATTCCAAAAAAGTGATATATGTTTGGATGAATGTTATTTTTGCACTTGTTTGTAATATTACATATATTCTAATTGTCGTTGACCTTGTGACAGTTTACAGCACATGCTGTGGTAAAGTGACGCGGAAATAGACGACTACGTTCGTTATACTGCTGGACAAATGTTCTAAACTCGCTTTCTTTCTCATTCATTACAGCGATTTTGGGCGTTATTTCAATGCGAGTAAGTCGTTTCATATTCTTTTATATGCATGAAAAAAAACCTAGCAGTCTTTTTAATATACTGTCTATATTATTGCATATACACGGCAGTCTATTGCACAGACGGTAATTATAACAGTTTGTGTTCCAAGTAGTTCAAGGTGAATTAAGTGTTTATTTGAGACGCATGGCTGCGATATAAAAATGAATAATAAGTTACCTGTTTTCAGGGAGATTTATTATTATTATTATTATTATTATTATTTTACATTATATATATTCTGTCAAATAGGATGGAATTGAAAGCAGTTAAAACACAAAGCAGATCATATAGATTTTACATTAAAAGCGGACTTTGTGTCTTCCCTGATTTATGGTTGTTAGTCACTATGTTTACTGAGGTTTCATTTCAATGGATCATGTTAAGTCGTCGATAGCTAGTTAATATTCTAGCAGTTTACGACACAGCCGAATATTAATATTTAATAGCTTGTCTGTACTCAATCCGATGAGAACTAATTAAACATTAATACGAAAACTTCTAAAAATATCCGAAGGCATTCCAGCACTCTCTAAGCCTATGTATTTTGCATTCGTTCATGTTATACCAACCATGGTAATTTTAACAATCGGATATTACTTTGTAAAGATTTTTCTGCTTCCGAGCATGGTTTTAAAGTCTACATTTGGAAATAAATTAAAAGAAATATGATTTTTGGGGAAAACAACATATGCTCAACTGATGCATTCCAATATTCAATGGGTTATAAGTGTGTCACATTTAAAGTAACTGCAGAACTTCACAAAACCCCCAAAGTCATTTTACACGTTTTCGCCGAACCTCCTGAGCTGTGGTTACCGAGGTCAAACCAGCAGATGGCGCTCCATCAAGCGACCCACCCGCTTGCTAAGCCCGATGCGTCTTGATACAGCTGGACGGTAATGAGTTTGCGCAGGGTGGAGCGGTGAGCCCAGTTCGATGCACCTTCTTTAAGTGAACCGTGTTCATGAACGTGATAAATAGATAAAACACAACTATGATTAAGTAAAAGTCTGGTACCATATATAAAATAAGAGCTGTCACCCTCTTAAGACTTTAATTAAGGTTGTGCAATGACAAATGAGAGCTCATACTGCTTCAACGAAAAGGAAGCAAAATGATCTCTATAGCCACAGGACCAAAGCGAGTCACGTGTCTACCCTTGATGGTGATTTTAAGACCAGTGAATCACATACCTATTTCTTTTGTGGTGTTGGACTGCCCTCTGGTGGGCGATATGTGTCCATTAAAAAACAAATGAAAAATAGGACGCGAACAGTTAAAAACGGCTAGGAACCAATCGATAACTTTAAATGCATACCAACTGGCATTCTTCCCAGGGTTTGCCGCGTCCTGAGGGCCCTTGCCTCTTGTGATTAGCTCTAAGCCTCCCAGTCCTGCTAAGCGGTTGGATGGATGGATGGATAGAAATGCATAGCATGAGCCTTACACTGATATGACCTATGCCTACACCCTAATTTCTTACAGCAGTGCCATCAGCTCTGTAAACAAAAATGCTTTTCAACTTAAAAGAACAGATATAAAAGTCCATCATGATTTTACACTGACACATCAGTTATGAAACGGGTGCGGAACGCATCTTCTGGGTCGTGTCACATTGCACATCTGAATACTGAAAAAAAAGCTAAATCTATCCATATTCTTACCACTTATCCAGTACAGGGTTACAAGCTGCGGTAAACTGGTAATATTTTATATGATGCACTATGTGCTTTTTATTCACTCTTCTTGATCATCATACGCAGCACACCAGTGTTTGCAGTGGTCACCTGCTCACGATCATGCACATACATGTGCTCAGGTCACGCCTCAATTACCTTCAATCGAGTCAGTCAGTTGAAGGCCATCTTGGGACGGTTTAGTCCAAGCCCGGCCCCTCCCCCACCTTCCTCCCCCCCCCCGCTCATCACGACTCATGGCACGGCCCTCACACAAAAAGCTTAAAAGCCCCGGTCCAGAACCAAAAACACCCGAGTGACGACGGGGGCCAGCCGGCCCGTTCCAAAACAAACATGGCAGGCTCCACTCCGAAGCCCCCGTCGTCCACACCCGCTGCATATTTAATGATGCCTATTCTCTTGGTTCTTTATCTTGAATAGGATGTGAAGCTCTAGGTTTTCAGGAGGCAAGAAGACCTAATGAGACCAGCCGCCATGACAGCCACAGGGGCCCTGGGGGAGACGAGGGGTGGATAAGAGGCTTCCGAGAACCCCAGAGGCTTTACTCACCCGCATACCCTCGTCCTCCTGGGGTATTAAGACCAGGAAGGTGCCGTCATAGAGCGACAATGCAGCACGGCAAACATTTTCGGCTATGAACTGTGAAATTACGTACCACACGTCCTCGGCTAACGGAGTAAACCATTAATCCACAGCACGACCAATAAAATTACACCTGAACTCTGCACCAGGCTGAAGGCATTACCTCCTCCGAAGAGCAAGTCAGGCTGCAAAGCACGGAATTAAATAAAAAAACAAGCCTAATCAGCATGCCATGTGTTTACAGGGTCCACGTTTTGAATTTATAACATCCCATGACATCAAAACTTCTTATCAAAACTGTACGATTTACTTCCACTCTGACAACAGCTGCAGTCTCGAACCAAGTATTTCTTTAGGTTCGTTTTGTTTTCGAGTCAACAAATAATCATTTTGTGAAGGTAATTGTCAGAAAATAAAAATCATTCATGAGAATAAGCTTTCAGTGCTGGATTATATCTATTGTTTTTTTATTTGTCATTTAAAATGGATCTCATACGTCCACACAAAACACAAAGCTTTTCGGTCCCCTGCAGACTGCTCGTGCTGTCGTACACAAAATAAAAACCAATTTTTTTTTTTGGCAAAATCTGCTTTACTCTGATTCTCCATTGCTCTCTGCTTCCAAGCAGAGGCAGCCAAGCTGCCCGACAGTCATTTTATTTCTTCACGACCTGGATGACGTCTTCGTGCTCCATAACATGGGTCAGGCCCACCCTCTGAGGGCTGTACTTTGTGCTGGTGCCCTTAAAAGAAAATGACAGTAAAATTTTGAACTGTTAACATATCCTGGGGGAAAACACAATGTAAACACTGGATTGGAGGTCCACTTACCCACACCAAGGCATACTTGAATTGACTCGCTAACGTTCTGTGAATTCGGTGACACTAGTGGGGGAAACATGGATAAAACAACTGAATTCTGGCTTTTCAAGCACATCTACATAAGAACAACAGCAGCCGCACTGTCCTGCTAGCTTCAGCTTTTTTAAAGACGTACCACATGTTCCACGGTGGCTCCCCTCCGCATGATAATTGCATCTGTGAAATCTGGCCGCTCTACAGGTTCATATTAGCAGAAAAACACACATTGGCTAATCATCATAAACGATTCCAAAATAAGACACTGAGCCAAGTCATGGGCCAACAACAGGTGTTCAAACTCGGCATTGAGTGTGAAAGTGAAATGAAGATCAAACGTTACCCCCTCTCTTCTTGGTGTATATGCAGATCAAGGCTAGGTACTCCCACAGCTGCTCAAGAAGGTAATCCAGGTTCAGCTTCATGCCACAGCTGGGAGACGACGCACTCTCCGTTAGCAGTGATTAAAAACAGAGTCAGGGTTAACCCCCATCTGCCGCAAGAAAATCACTTACCTGACGACCACGCTGTTGGCCTTTCGGGCTAAACGGTCAACCTCCTCCATGGAGATCTGGTCCACTTTGTTGTACACCTAAGAAACAGCACAGTTTGTTACAAAAAAAAAGTAAGTATGGAGCAGTGAAGGGCAGATGAAGCGTCATAAACCATTTTGTGTATTTTTTGACCCCACAAGATGGTGCTATTGGTTTGCTTTGGGACATGCATTCGGCCCTTTCTTTTTTTTTTTTTAACAATAGAGCACCATCTAGTGGTGTCAGAAAACACAGCAAATGGTTCATGAAGCTTCATTTGTCATGGAGTCCCCTTATTAAAAATTTTCTAAAGGTTATAATGTTGCCTTATATCTCACATCATTTTCAGTCAGGGCCATTTCAAAATAAAAGATACATTATTATAAGCATTTAGAGCCCTGCAGACAGACACATTTCTACTTTACTTACATATAAACAGGGCATGTAGACTCTGTTTCCAACGATGACATCGATAAATTCGTCCGGTGTGCTGTCCTCCCGAAATAAAACCTCGGCATTGAAGATTTCTTAGGGAAGTTAAGGAAACTTTCTGGCTGATTAAGCGCATATCGCTTTGCCACAAAATTATTTTTAATAATTAAACTTTTAACGGATTATTAAACGCAGTATGGCTAACATGTGAAGGATACTATACTCATGCAGAATGAGCTGCACCAATTTCTCAGAGCAGTGCGTCAAAGGGACAGTTGAATTGTAGGACAGTCCTCCACCTTTCTTTTGCTGAAACGGAAAAGGTTTTGGGAAAAAGACGAGGGCCTGTGAATATTTCATGCAGAAAACTAAATAAGTACATAAACATCATTAGATAAATTTCATAAACACACCTTAAAGTAGATGTTTGGTTTCAACCGGTTAAGCCTGATCCCTACTGATTCCAGTTCTTTTTCCAGCAGTGCCCTTCAAAAAAAAAACATGTCGAATGTCCACAAAATACAAACGTAAGAACAATTTAAAAAGCCAGTCCAACTGACCAAATAAACTGGCCCACAAACTGATTTATTTATTGTACATACTACTCATCCAATTCCATGCACAATCTGCACAATCTTTCCCCACCAATCAGATGGTTAACTATTTATATAATTATATATATATAATAAATATATTATACTGTATTAAAATACTTTTCATTTGCACTTTCACCAATAAGAACAATGTTTCCTCAATGAATCATTCATCTGAAATTGACAATAAAAGATATTTTGACACTTGAATGTTTAGGTTTAGACAAATAAAACACAAAAACAAACAAACAATAGGTCCAACCTCTGGACATCCCCCTTTGTTGCGTCCAGCATCATAATGACAACATCTGCTGTTCTGGCCACAGCTATGACTTGCCTTCCTCTGCCTTTTCCTGTGGGGGGGGATTAGCACAATTTAAGTAATATACGCAAAATAAGTCATACAATAAAACAAAACAACCTCACACACAACTTTAAAACAGCATTACTTATGAATTACGGTATCACTGGCAAACCACTGACACCACACGGAATGTCATGGTGATCATCCACGTACCTTGGGCTGCACCTTCAATGATTCCAGGTAAATCTAGAAGCTGAATGTTTGCTCCTTTATACTACAGAAGGGAACAAACACTAAATTAGACTTAATTTAATATGCAGCAGAATTATGATTGCAAAGGAGTGGGAAATTTCCAGAAACTTTCCATGGGAAGTTAAGCTGGGGAATTTTGTAAATATTGAACTCCATGGAACTCCTGCGAACTATCAGATAACACAAAGACAGCTAGCTGTATGAATAGTATGACATAGAATATGAATTATAATCAGTGGGCTTTGAGGCAGATGCTTATCTTGGGGTGTTTTATGCTCACAAAATTACAAGTACTTGCTTACACAATGAGATCACTATTAGTGCTAGCTTTAGCTTTGTTAAAGACGTTCCACAGTGGCTCCCCGTCATATGATAATCAAGATTCCCCCCCCCCCCCCAAACTACATTTACGTTCCTTGTTATAGGCTAACTTGCAATTTTGCTAATTTCTAGTTTATTTCCATTAATTCCCATATATTCTTATGGAAGATTTCCAACTTTGAAAATTCCCATAATTCTGCAACCCTAAGCAGAACTGAACTGGGAACGGAAAAGTGTTTCAAACATTTTTTTTTTTTTTGGGATACCTCAATAACTCCAGGGATACACGTCAGCGTTGTGAATTCGTAAGAGGCAGCCTCGCTCTCTGTCGAAGTCATCAGACTGAGAAATGTGGACTGAAAACATTTTGTATAAGAACCACAGTGATACACAATAAACACCAGCAATGAGAAAACACTAAATATAAATTTCAATATGTTAAAAGCAGGAAACGCGTGCATTTTCTATTAAATGAGAGATTGAATTGAATAAATTCCATCCAGAAAACGACACTCACCTTACCCACAGATGGAAATCCTATAAGGGCTACCCTGGCATCACCAGATTTCATCACATCGAAGCCCTCCCCCTTGGCGCCAGCAGATTTCGACGGTTCCAGTAGTTGGGCTCTATACTTTGCAAGCTTTGCTTTCAGCAAACCCAGGTGATATTCGGTGGCTGAAAATTAAAACGCATTAAAAAAAAAATGTAATAGTCGACACCAGTTTGTGCGGTCTTAAACGGCATCAAAGACACAGGGTAACTGAAAAGTACTTGACAGCCGTGCTACTGAATTCCTAGGTGAGAAACAAGAAACAATTTGCCAACCTCTCAAAAGTGAAGTAGCTAAGTTGTACCATTCAAACTATACATACCTTTGTTTTTCTGGGTGCGCGAAATTTCTTTTTCAATCTCTGCTATTTTCTCGAGAATCCCCATTTTCACGAGAAAGTGGCCTATTTATCTGCCTGCTTTGAGAAATAACATAAAAATAAAAAAGAGAGGAAAAGTAGCTAACGCACTTCCAACTTAGCTACCATCTGCCAGACAATTAGTAACTAAAAAGGCCGATTATTTGCTTTATTAGTCAAATGGTCACGCAAATAAACCTTTTAGACAAGCGGCTATTCGAATATATCGCTGTCAAGTATGCCCAAAACGTCTGCAGTTTAGGATAAAGGAAATAATTACACTTTAATTTTGCGATCCAACTCAACAGCATGTAGAGGGTGACGTCACCAAAGGAAGTAGCTCCTCGGTGCTCGACCTAAAAGTCCCGGAGATGAAACAAAACATAGCTATCGAAAGGTACCGGTTTTGGCAATATAGATTATTAAAATATGATCGCCAATATGTATCGCAGTAATTTGTAGTTAAGCGCATGATTAACTCTAGAGAATGATGAATTGCGGTTATAAAGGGTTGTGTTAGATTGCTTAACTTGCATCGGAAAATCTAACCGCGTGTCACACTTTAACAACCCCCAAAGCACGAAACAAACATGGCTGCGGCCAGAGGTACCAGTGGTTCTGTCCCTCATTCCGATGATACTGGAGCCGAAAGTTTCCCCTTCGGGATTTCTAGAAGCACGCCGACAGGCAAACCGTCCGAAAAACAAGAAAATGCTGGCGATCAGAAAGAGAAGCCTTGCAGGGCATGTATGGATTTCAAATCTTGGATGAAAATACAGAAGAAACAAACGTCCATGCAGCAGGTGACTATATAAGCTGTGGAGTTTGCATGGATAGTCAGTTTACTGACAGTGTGATTTTATTTGACAGCATTTGCAGCACATGTCCTTAACGAAAGCGTTATATCAAAGTTTTTCATGTTTTCTAGTTATTTATCATGCGCTCTTCATAAAATCATACATATTCCCCATTTAATCCATGTTATCTTGATGAATACAAATATGTTGTGTATCCCAACTTATTTCATTTTTGTCCTTGACAAGGGGGACCGTGACGTAGAAGATCGCGAAAGGACAGCCGAGTGTCCGTTGGATAGAGAGGATCTTGGCAGAAATACGTGGTCTTTCCTTCACACTACGGCCGCTTATTACCCCGACAAACCCAGCGACAGCCAGCAGCAAGATATGAAGCAGTTCATCATCCTTTTCTCCAAATTCTTTCCCTGCGACGAGTGCGCACAAGACTTAAGATCGAGGTTTAAAATAATTTTGTGACTGCATCCCTTAAACATTGAAAATGATCAGAATCTAACTTTATTGGCAAGTATGTGACACATACAAGGAATATGCTTCCGGCTTGAATAGCAACTCCTGTTGCAATATTCATATATAACTAAATATTTCAGTCGTTGGTCCCAGTTAATATTAACACGATAAGCGCAGGTTGAAAGTTATCGTATAACAATATTTGATCCACGCAGTTGCTTATTTCAGGGTTGGCAGCTTTGGTCTGCTGGCTGGACCGAGATTTTCAAATCGAGACAAATCTGCACACACTGGCACACGGAATTATATATATATATGTGACAGTTTTATTACCATGTAAATAGTCTTTAGGGTATGCAAACTACCCCAACGCTTTCGATGTGGCTAATTTTAGGTTTATAATGGAATAATATAGATTTGCCAATAATATAGATTTGCATTTCTTGCTTGAGCGTCAAAGCGTGAGTGTCACGCCAGATGCATGAGTTGGCAGCCCTGTTATTTGAAACCAAGTACTCTATGCAGTTGTATGCTTTGACTTATGATCTACAGAAAAAAATCTGATGCTATAATCTTAACCCTACCTCAAAGCCGAGCCCCAAAATGAACCTTGTTGTAATGATGCAAACATATAATATGTACTTGCGAAATACACAAAATGACCCTTGCTTGCAGTGACAATCCTTAACCGATGCTTAGCCTACAGTTTACTATACTTACGCTGACCTTTCTTACTATCGACGAAGTTCAGACTTTCCTGACTGAAGTTATTTCCCCTGTTCCTTTAGACTGAAAACGAATGAACCAGATGTAAGTAGTCGGCACAATTTGTCTCAGTGGATGTGTCGTCTCCACAATGGCATCAATCTTCGACTTGGCAAGCCGGAGTTCGACTGTTCTAAAGTTGATGAACGATGGCGAGACGGCTGGAAAGATGGTTCGTGTGACTGATGTCTGGAAACAACAGTCCTGCTGAACAGCCGACGGCCATGCAGGTTTCCATCTGAAGATCGGTTAGTGTTAGTCGGACACTAGTGAGGAAGTGCGGTATCAAATTTGCACAAACATCGTCTTGTTGTCTATGTGAAAATCGCATTTTAAGTTGGTATGTCAATGAAATATTTTTTGGTTGGGGGGAAATAAACGTCAAGTTTCAATTTCCATATTGAAATTCTTGAAAATGAGTGTCTTTTTTAAAAATCTTAGCGATTTGCCGTTTTATTAAGAGATACGTGGGTGCTTTTGTGAAAACCGCCAGCATATAAGATTGTATGTGTTTTAATTTATTGTAATTTAGAAACTATTTAGAAATCCCATGGTCTCTACAATTGACTACGCTTAAATAGTTTGTTGCACGCTTCGAGTTATACCTGAGGATTTGCACCAGACTGGAATGATAAATACACAGCAGAAATTTATTCCGTATTGTCTGCATACACGTGGCTGTGATTTAATGTTTCTGTGGCACATTTGTTCAGCTTTTGATAATTAGAAATGACTTTTCTTTCTTTTTGTAGAAGGCAGTGTGAACATAGAGTGACTAGCGTAAACCAGTCGGGTTTATCAACCATTAAACCACAGCCATCGATTCCACGCTGTATTTGAAAAATAGGAATTAAGCCAGATTCCTAAAAGCTTTGACAAGGATCCTAGTTTGGGGAAAGTATTTGTTTCTCGGATTTTCAACATTTTTAAAGACATTTAAAAATAATCTCACCTTCGGCCACAGGTGCCCCGCTTAGAAAAAATAGGACAAATACCCCGAAGCGCACATTGTGTATACATAGTAATATAACTCTATTAAGTCATACACTCATATCTGCAAAATACAATTGTAAAGGGCTTCTATTTCACTCGCTTTATTTCTTTTCCTACCGCTTCATAACGAATAACGTTTAAGCTCTTTTGGCTTTGTTGGTTACTGGCGTACCATTGACCTCATTTTCTAACGTTACGCGTTTAAATGGTCGACTATGGATTTCTGGTACTTGAACTGATCAAATGGTAAAAAAATGTTTTGACTTTGCAAACGCGATCGGCGTTTCTTGTTTTTCAAATGATGATTATGCTGATTATTCAGACTGAGGTCCGCGTTCGTGCAGCGCCCTGCTCCCGATTGCGTGCGCCGCTCCCATGCGGCGGGTGAGCGTACGACACATTTTAACATGATCCACGAAAAAGCAAAAGCCTAGCGCCGTGACAGCGAGCAGGATGGACGGGAAGATAAAGATGGAAGGAGCAGGGTCTTTCGGAGCTGGAAGGGCTGGTAGTGCTTTCAACGCAATCGCCTTTATTACACAGCCTCAGACTATCCTTAGAATACTGTCGTGGGTAAGACGGGTTTTGTTTCTCTGTTGCTGTATTTTCAAGATAAATAACAATCAGCAGTTTTAAGTTAATCAGCAGTTTTAAGCTTACACGGGAAATATATTTCCCGTACGTAGACAGGGCTGTGTTAAATAATTATATCATTCTTTTCAGAATTTTTTTTTTAATGGACGCTTGTCATTGTAATTTGGTGTTATACGAATATTTTACTAAAGCTGAATATTGGTCTTTCTGTATGTTAAACCAGTTTTGGTTAAAGGGGTGTTTGGAAATATTAGTCGTTGTTGATAATAAAATGTAATATTGTCGCTAGGATGTTAATATTTACAAGTAGGGCGTTTTCCCAATAGAAAATAATGAAAAAAAAATATCTGAACGAGCTGTAAGGTTGACTGCTTCAGAAATTCAACAAAAACTAACTGTCCCTACGCCGTTACTATTTATACTCAGCACATTTTTCATTGGTTAATTTTTAAGCCGTATCTTTAAATTACGCTTAGAACAACGTTTTTTGGTGCGACGCACGCGAATTCACGTCATTTTCGCAGCAATCGATGGCTGTGTTTTGATGGGAACCTTATCTGTTGTTCTCATTAATTTTAGGTTGCTTTTTTTGAGCAAGCGATAGCGACTAATTTCAATCCACGTTACATTTTGTGCCGCCTACGGAATAGGTCCACTTGTACCGTTAGGATCAAAATAGCCTACAATGTTCTACAGATGTTCCAGCCCAAATATAAGCACCGTGGCATTCTCACTTCATTTAATTTTCTGCTTCTGCGAAATTGTTTGCATGATACTCTGCTCAGGATATTGCCAGTCGCATCTAATTCGCAATATATATGCGACCATGACATTTTTATATTAGATAATCTTTCCCAATAATATAGCCTATGACAGTATATAGACCTAAATACTACTATTATGAGACCAAAGCATCCAAAAATGTAAACATGGTGTATTTTAACATATTCCATAATTACCATACCATAATTAATTAGATTTATGAAGTTAACAAAGATGACATTCGGACAGTGGGACTCCAAAAATCGGTCGTTACAAAGCTTACATCACATGCTTACTGCGGCCCTTAATTTGGCTGTATTAAACCTTATACCACTCAGGAGAAACTCCGACAGAACACGTAGTGGAATATTTTTTATTTAAATAAAAACGTATGCTATTTTTGGCATTACTAATAAGTCCTAGATAACAGTAGCATAATAAAACTGGCAGAACTATGACGTTAGTTGGTGGAGGTTGAGTTTCGTTTTGAGTTGCCGGGCACTTAGGAAATATCGTTGCTCTGACATTTGAGGTATAAGGCAGATTGCCTCGCGCTGAATCTGTCTGGTACTAGGGAGAATGTAAGTTTGACGCCAGACTTCGAATGTGTCCACTTCCTGACCCTGAAAAATTGGGCGCCTTAGTCAGAAACACAGCGACTAACCAAAGTATTCCAGTCTTGCCCTTCTGTCAGGTTGCATACTGCTTGTTAATCTCACTACGAATATTTACTTACCTCTAGTTCCTGTTCGTGGAACTGAAATCAGATCTGTGACCTGCGTCTTATTTCAGTATTCATTTTAAATTTCAAGGCCAGCAAAGGGGTTTGTATCTTTAATTCAGCCTCTACAGTACTCCTGTAAAGTACATCTCTGTTATAAGAGTCGTTTTACAGCCTTTCCTCATTTAGGCTAGAGTGTAAACTGAGTTTCAGAACCCATTTATGAAAGCATGTTAAAACAGTCTTTGATGGATTAAAATTGGTGATTGATTGGATGGGATCTGTAGTGGTAATTGAAAAATGCAGCTTCACCAGTCTTGCAGACCTTGGGGGCTCGTTAAGGCAACTGTGCTCATCTCATTCTTTAATTCAGTCATCACTTGTCACGGTGTAACCCAGCCTCCCAACTGTACTATAGGATGAGTATGATAAGCTCTGACTCCACCTCCAGGAGATGGAGAAAATGCAAGGGGCCTATCGCAGGAAAAAACATGGTGAAACCTTTAGCCGGTTCATGGAGATCTGTCAATATCATCCACAGGTTTCCCAAGATGCATTGCTCCAGAGTGTTAAACCATAGAATGTCTAAAAAAGGGGTGATGAACCTGATCCATGGAGAGCTGGCGTGGGTGTGGGTTTTTGGGATGGCCTCTCAATCAGCCAATAACAGTGGATTCCAAAGACTGGAGTTGAGAATCCCTGCTTTATTATTGGCTGACTGAGAGGCCATCCCAAAAACCCCCACCGGCCCTCCATGGATCAGGTTCCCCACCCCTGTTCTGAAACTTGGGAGGTGGAATAAGTTTTGTAATTAACCAAAGGTACCTATTGCAGCAATCACAATTATCACTGTCCAAACCCGATGAATTCCTTGTTCATTCAGACAAGACCCTTTGCACAAGTTGCACATAGCTAGTTCCTAGAATTCCTAAAAGCTTGATATTGTAGCCTGTGGTCTAAGATGTCTGGTTCTAGACCATGGCTGGGCTTTCATTCTTAACAGACATTGTTCCCCTTCAGTAACGTGACAGGTGGCGCTCTTTGGACATTTCCATTCTGTTCCTCTTTCATGCGAGGCATCGATCCAAACAGCCTTTTCCCTTGATGAACTCCCAGGCTCTGCTCTTTCAGTAACACTGGAAAAGTCCCACACAAACGCTGTTTTATGACATCCAGCGCCTCGTCAATGAGAAGATCCGCGCATGTCTTTCTGTAGGATTCTCCCACTGCATAAAATATTAACAGTATATTAACATTACATTAAAATTTGATAATTAACAAGGAATTTTGCAGTAATTCTTAAAATCATTATGTTAGGCATGCAACAATATTTTGCCTTGAAATTACATGCAGGGCGAGCCATGTGATTAGGAAGGCTTATAATGCTTACCGGGATGTCTCTAAGATTTTACCGAGGCAAGGTTGCACCTGGTTGTGACATATAACATTAAGGAACTATATTTATGATGCATATGGTGATCCAAAACGCTCCGCTCTAAGAATGTGAAAACAGGAGTAGCTATTTTTCTGAGAGCAAACGGCAAAACCACGGAATGAGTGCAGCGGCTCGGAGTAGGTCCACCCTCACATGATGTGTTTTCGCCTTGAGGAGCTTTAATCTTTCGCTGCTACAGAACTGCCCTGAGAGTCGCCCATGAGCTCTAGACTCTGTAGCAAATTGTTCGCGCTCTGGTGTGAATTAAATTGCTCCCTCGAAAATTGCCTGCTTGGGAGCAGGTGACTTGAGTTGATTTATTTAGCGAGTTTTAGTAATTGGTCACATGAATGGATGTTGCCTTTGTGGATGCTGATTTTTGGGGTAATTTGGACTCATGTCTTGTTGATTGAACCGATGGCACGTTTAAATCTCATGTTTCAAAATCAGATTTATGCAGTCGAAATTGTGTAAGATTAACAAAGCAATGGAAAAGAATATAGGATTTCATTTTTTCCCTGCTAATACTAGTTGGAAATAGTAATTAGTTCAATTAATAGTAAATTAGTTCATCGTTAAATTGCAATATCATGAATGTTATTGTTTTGATGATTTCCTCAACAAATACAAAGTTAGTCTTGTTTAAAATTTAGTCTAATTTAGTGTCGCTCAGAACTGTGACAGGAAATATATTCCTCATATGTGCAGTCTATGTAATGTGATTTTGCTGGTACCATTTTATTAATCAACAGTTTAAATGGGTTTATTTAAGAGTTTGCTGAGAACACAGTCCTAGTGATGACAGAATGTAACCATTCCCAAAAATCGGTATTATATTATTATATACCACTGGTACAGGAGGTTCTGGGTTCAAGTCCCCCACAGTCCTATTCCCAATGCAATTAATTAAGTGTGGGCAGTGGTGGCTTAATGGTTAGGTTAGGGAAGCGCGCTTGTAATTGAAAGATTGCAGGGTCAAATCCCCAACCAGCAAGGTCCTGCTTCCCCCCTGCTTTGTCACAACATCACATATGGGTTAAATGCAGAGGACACATTTCATTGTTGTGCACTGTGGTGTGTCAACAACGATCACTGAATTCTAATTTTATTGAGTTGAGTTGCTTGAAGAACTGCCATGTGTCGATTGGTGATCCCACTCTCCTGTGTCCGCCCACTCAGATCTTCGCCATGGTGGTCTTTGGCTCCATTGTGAACGAAGGCTACGTGAACAATGGGAGCGAGCGGCTGCGCTGCGTCTTCAACAGGAACAACGACGCCTGCAACTACAGCATCGTGGTTGGCGTCGGCGCCTTCCTGGCCAGCGTCGGCTTTTTCGCTCTGGACATCTATTTCCCACAGATCAGCAGCGTGAAGGATAGGAAGAAGGCGGTGCTGTTGGAGATCGTCTTCTCTGGTAGGTGCCCCATGCAAAGAGCTGATGCCTAGATGTCTGTCCCAGCTGCTTGTATAGCTCATGGAGTTTGAACACTACTGTATTTTCAGATCAACTTTGTTGTTCCTTTGTTGATTCTTTGAAACAAGATCCTTCATGAACCTGGCTCCTAGGCTCAGTAATCCGGTTCCTCAATCTCTATGACAATGTTTCCTAACCCGGTCCTCAAGGATCCGCAGACAGTCCACATTTTTCCTCCCTCCCAGCTCCTGCTAGGGAGCAAAAATGTAGACTGTCTAGCAGGGAGCTTGGTGGGAGCAAAAATGTGGATCGTCGGCAGTCCCCCAGGACTGGGTACAGAACCAGATCAAGGTTTCCTGGTTGGTTGAAACAAAACCTTGGTCTGGATCTGTACATTCTGGACCTGAACTTTCCACCTCTGGTTAGGATGCTGTGCCTGTGGTTGGAAGGTCAGCGGTTCAAGTCCTGTGGTCAGCAGAGTGATTTCACCCTTGGGCTCTTGAGCAAGGCCCTTAACTACCAATTGATCCAGGGATGGTCTGACCCTGCTTTCTCAATGTCGGCTATGTTAAATGTATCAAATCAAACTCTTCTCTATGAATATGTTGTCGGTTGTGCTAACAATTGTGGTAAACTTTCCATTGACTCTATGAAAGTAATGGGTGCTCCGAGTGTAAGTCAGGGTGAGTCTGTGTGGTTTTTTGCCACCAAACACACTGGAGGTTTATGAGTTTCATTCCACCCCCAAAATTTTCCACTACAGCAGATGAAATAGATAAATTTCCATGAACAAAAAGAACATGTGATCTTTCACATGTAGAGGAGCTTCACACAATTGCTAGAAAGCTCTGTGATGTTTCTTTCCTCACAGTCTTGACAGACATATTTATTATGCTTCAAACCTAAATGCTCTTCGTACTCTATGCTGTTTCTACTGGTAACATCTACATTTGAGGATTTTATTGAGCTACCCACAACAAGGGAAGGGATTTAAAGATGGATAGGGGGATCATTAGAACTTAGTTAATAAGGATCAAGAGGATGTGTTAGAATGAGATCACGGATACGGGGAAGAGGAGGTAGCGCTATCGTCCAGCAGCTAGAGGGTTGCAGGTTCGAGTCCTGGTTCCTTCTGACCCCATCGAAGTGTCCTTGAGCAAGACACTGAACCCCAAATTGCTCCCGGTGAGCAGGTTGGCACCTTGCATGGCAGCCTCCGCTACCGGTGTATGAATGTGTGTATGAATGGGTGAATGTGAGGCATAAAATGTAAAGCGCTTTGAGTACTCGTAGGAGTAGAAAAGCGCTATATAAATGCAGTCTATTTACCATTTACATCGGATACAAGTAGCAAAAATTAGTTTCCTCCGTAGGGCGTCTGGGCTCAGCCTTAGTGATAGGGTGAGGAGCTCAGTCATTCGGGAGGAGCTCAAAGTAGAGGTGCTGCTCCTCCGCATCAAAGGGAGCCGGTTGAGGTGGTTTGGGCATCTACCTAGGATGCCTTCTAGACCCCTCCCTGGGGATGTCCTTCGGGTTTGTCCAACCAGGAGAAGGCCCTGGGGCAGACCCAGGGCACGCTGGAGTGATTATATCTCTCGGCTGGCCTTGGAACACCCTGGGATTCCCCCGGAGGGGCTGGAGGAGGTGGCTGGTGACATGGAGGTCTGGGCATCCCTGCTTAGACTGCTGCCCCCACAACCCAGACCCAGATAATCGGTAGAGAATAGATGTATGGAGGATATGGTGTTAGAGTGAAAGTTTAGTGAGGCAGGCGCAGAGGGGTCACTTGTTCCTGGGGGGTGGCACGGACTCCACATGCTGTGACTGAGTGGGCTTCACCGCTGCCGCAGGTCTCTGGACGTTCCTGTGGTTCGTTGGCTTCTGCTTCCTGGCCAATCAGTGGCAGCGGACTTTGCAGAAGGACTTGCTGCTGGGCCAGGGCAAGGTCGCCGCCCAGGCTGCAGTGGCCTTCTCTTTCTTCTCCATCATCACCTGGGTGAGTATTATGGGTGGAGGAGCTTAAAATGCACCACAGCCACAGTCACAACATCACGGCCAAAGACACTAATGGAAAATAATCTATGACGGATAGGAAACAAGGTAATAGACATGATGTGCACTCAGTACTTAGACACCGAAATGCATTTGCATTTAGTTTTTGACGGATACGTTTCTACAAAGCGACCTAGAAGCGAGGCAGGTAATATACCACAAGCATGCAGCTGTCAACGTAAATACAAGTCCTGCTATGTTGAGCCTGTTATGTTGAGCCTGCTATGTTGAGTGATCAGTACCGATTGTATTCCAGTCCCAGGCAAAACACTCCAGCTTAGGGCAGTATGATGAATGATGACAATCTTCATATAAATGAGGCCAAACGCAAGGGTGCATAGGACAGACAACAAGACATGATAGTTTCTCCTTTGGAGAGTATCAACTCTCCGGGCAACAAGGAGGAGTTTACTCAGTCCAGTAGAGAATACTGATTCACCCAGCTATGTGGTAGGAAAGTTAGACGTTATGTTGCTAGACGTAAAAGCCACCCCTGCACTTGCGTGTACTTTTGGGTAAGGATGCTTCGCAGTCGTCTCTACTAATATTGTGGGAATACCGTGTATGTTTAGGGGGCTGGGCGTTCGGGGCTGAACTGGTCCTTACCGATGTCCCTACTGGTCCCAAAACAAACCTACGCACTTGCCCCTGCATGCCGTTTGTATCCATGCGTCCCCACGTTTGTCACCCTGTTGACAATAATGGCCCTTTCTCTCTTTCAGGGCCACCTCTGTCTCTTAACCATGGAAAAAATTTAGAGGCTTGCGCTTCACAGAGGGTGCCCGTAGGCTGATACCCAGGCAGCTGTTCACCCCTACTTTGGTGTAGGCACCTGGCCAGACAGCTAAACGTTGCCGTTAACCGAGCTCCAGCTTGCTAACCTACCAGAGTCTGACAATCCCTCTCAAAGTAACAGTCTCCTCAGTTCGTACAGCGAGAGCAGATGCTCACTGACGTCACAGAAAACCAGAAATAGGATGCTCTAATAAAATGGACATTGCTTTTGGATTCATGCGGAGTCACGAGTCTCCACCCCCCTACCCCATAGGCCCCCCCCTCCCACCAACACTGCCTGGAGCTGATAAATAATGAAACAGCCTTCCGGCAGGCAATTAGGGCCACACCCATCTAGTCAGGAAGAAGAACAGATATCACCGTCTCATTTCATAATATAGCCTCTTGTTCAAGTGGCCAATGTATGCTTTCGGCCGTCTCCCTTAATGCCAGAACCTGCTTCTGAAAGCAAACACCGATTCGTCCTTGTACGGTATGGTTAACTTCCCTTGGCGTACTGGGAGCTCAGTGGCCGGTGTGTGCGGTTCCATGCAAGTAGGCATGTTGGTTGATAGGGGGCGAGCTTTAACACTAACCCCCAGGGGTCTCTAGTTCAGTCGAGTCCTGGGGGGATTATGCAGTAGGTTATAAGTCAAGGAGACGGACTATTAGACTACTTGCATGGAAGTTACGCCCCCGTCTCCCCCCATAACCCCTCACTAACAGCATTAATCCCATCTAAGGCTGGGTTGACTGCCAGGGCGGTGCAACGCTACCTGATGGGCACAGACATGACCCTCTTCACGACGGAGCACGTGGATGACAAACCCGTCAGCCAGCCGTACCCGACGCCCGAAGCCACGGTGGGACCCACAGACATCTACAAGACCCCGTTCTCATCTAACCCGGACGCTGCCCAAAAGGACTACCAGGTGCCTACTTACTAGGAGTGTCGCTCCCCCCCAAGCTGTCATTCCCATCTGCAGAAATCTACAGTCAGGATGGGCTAAAGTACACCGTTTTTTTTTTTAATAATGTATTTTAGTCACATATTATGAAGGTCATTAGAATATGTTGTCTTTGTTTTTGAAGCCCATCCCTTAGTGCAACCGTCCAATGAAATCAGTTTGTTCTCCTAGCCCCTCAGCATCCCCCTGCTGGTGCGGGTACCTTTACTCCTAACGTGCATGTATTCAGCTCCCAACCCTATGATTTACTGGTTTACTGGTGCACACAGAAAGTGTGCAGATTTACGATACTGTGCATCCGTACCACCGGTGCTGCGAACACAGCCGACTCCCAAAAGCCTGACAAACAATTGAGACATCATTCCTATCCAGGTGCCCCCTTTTTATAACACTAAGCTCCGCCCACAGGGCTGAGGTAAACCAATAGAATGCCAGATGTGTAAAACTGACCATTTTGCTACATGTTCAGGGGGCCACAAGACGAGTCAGGCGAACCTAAAGTGACAACTAGAGCCAGATAAAGAACAAACAAGGTTGTGCCCTTGCAGCTAAAGCAGATGCACGTAACGCCCGCCATGACCAGCCAACATGACAAAGAGAGCAGCCCTTTTTTCATACGACTTCTTTCATGCCCCATTTGCCCGTCCTTTACCAGAGAAAAGCTGCCTCTTTCAGCCACCGTTCAGACATTCATGAAGCTTCATGAGCCGTTTGCGTCAGGATCCATGTCCTGTGGCTACGTCTAATGAGACGCCGAAGGCGAAAGGCAGCATCAGTCATCACGTCCCGGAACCGTTTAGCCTGTGGTGTTTTCTGTCATATTCAATAGATCTCATGAATTTAACACAATAATGTAATGACAAGCGATTAAAGCAGTTACTCTACATATATCTTTGGAACGATATGAAACCAGTTTTGTGCATTAAAGGTAAATACTTGGAAAGTGTCGATCCATATGATTTGTGATTAAGTGCAATATTTATAGGAATCTGTAATGCATTCTATGAAAAAAAGTTAAAAAAATATAGATGTATTTATGCAAAGTTGTCAAGCTCTGTGATGTTTCAGAGTCGTAGAAGTGCAAGTTTGTTACGTACGCAGCGTTCCAGAAGATGGATTCCATGCAAGTGTCCAGGATGGAGTAATCGACGTGCTGTCAGCATGACAGATCTCCAGCGGGAAAGAAAAGAGGGAAAACTAGCCTGATTTTTACGATACTGCTCTTCCTGTCATGCAGCTGGTGAGGACGTCCCACACAAAAGCTCGCTGGGTGGGGCGGTCTGGGCCGTGGACTCCGTCTGTGGGGAGTCCGGCTGTAACCCCTGTCTAGTGAAAATCAGCCACTGGCTACCCGGCTGTCTGTCCAGCCTGCTTGTCTTCTTTGGAATCACAGGGGTCTGGAGCCTATATTCTGGCAATAATGGGCACAAGGCAGGGAATAACCCAGGACAGGGCGCCAACCCATCGCAGGGCACAAAACAGGCAATAACCCAGGACAGGGTGCCAACCCATCACAGGGCACAAGACAGGGAATAACCCAGGACAGGGTGCCAACCCATCGCAGGGCACAAGGCAGGGAATAACCCAGGACAGGGTGCCAACCCATCACAGAGCACACACACCTTTCACACATGCGTTCACACCTACAGGCACATTGGTAACTCCAGGTCACCTCACACAGTGGTGCACTGGTTAGTCCTGTTGTCTCCCAAGTACCTGTCCCTGTGCTGTCTATGTGTATGGAGTTTGGATGTTTTCCCTGTGTCATTGTGCCCCCCCCCCCCCCCCACAGTCCTATTTGGGGGGGGGGGGTTCCAAATTGTCCATAGGTGTGCCTGTTTGACTGAATGGTGTGTGTGAGTGCAGCCTGCGGCAGGTTGGTGCCTCATCCTGGGTCGTTCCCTGCCTTGTACCCATCCGGACCCCCTGCGACCCTGAATAGTACAACCGGTTACAGAAAATAGATGTTTTTTTTTACCTACGGGGGGAAAGTTAAGTACCCAGGGGAAACCCCACGATGACACAGGCAGAGCATATAAACTCCACAGCACCACTGCTCCACCCCCCCTAGGCTGCCAATACTTAAAAATCAACTTACTCTTTCACTTGACCATGTTTGTAATTCAAAAATGCCAAAAAGCGTGAAAGTGTGTTGGTGCCGTTAGCGTTGCGGTGTAAGTGGATGGCGGTCATGCACAGAGCTGCAACAGAAGGCCCACTGACCCCAGCAAATCGGGACAAATGGTTCGGTTTTCTGTTTATTTGCCCGCCACCCCCTCGTTTAAGGAAGGGAGGGCAGCAGAAATTACAGGAAGACATCAGCTGGAAACCCACGTCCCTCCCAGTTCTGAAGAAGGCAGCGGCGGCAGGGAATGTTTTCGTTTTCTTCTGAGAGATGGTGCAGGAAGCCTGACGTCATAGTTGAATGTTTGAATTAGCCGTTGTAGCGAAACTCTTTGTATTCCATTAAAATACTGCCTTATGTTTCCGGTAAAGTTATCGGTCAAATCATTCCAGTACTTATGATATCAGGGTCTGCTCCTTTGTAGCACTGGGTTAAAATCAAAGGGGACTATCTTGCTTGTGTGTTGAGGGTTTTTTGAGGGTCTAACAGCTGACTGAGCATCCTGAGGGAGTGATAGAGCGAGTCAAACCTGCTATCAAAATCAGACACACATCCCTCTGTCTCATGGCAATGCAGGACAGAAAGATACGGCTACGATGAAGAAGATCAGAGGGTCTCCGCCCCACACACAAGGTCTAACATATTTTGTGCTCCAGACAAGTTGGCCTCAGAGGTTTTTAGAAGTTCTGGATCTCAGCACAGAAGAATGGAGGTCAATCAAATCCATAATTAGCATTTTCAGAACAGAATCTGGTAAATTACTTTGCGTGAAAGAACCTGCATGAGTAAGTCCCCAAGGAAAAAAGGAGTAAAATCACCAATAAAGTCAAACCACCACTCAGAATCATAGCTGCAGACGCGGAATGGCAGAGACAGCCCGCATAACCAATCAGCAAATTGAAAGGTGTAAAATCGAATTGAAATACTGGTTGATGAATATATCACCACTACTGAGAATAATAATAAATCTGTTCTGTCACCAATAAATAGCAAAGGCAACAATGATATCGGGTTGATGAATTTATGAACGTGAGTGTGACACGTGGAGCAGCCATGGAGTTTAAAAGATAATAGTGCTAATAGTGTTTACACTTTAACTTCCTTTGTGGATGGACAGAAGCACGGAGTGTCCAAGGCTCTGCCCGCCGCTGCACAAACACAGGAAATGGCTCCCTAATTCAGCACAAATAAGCCCGTCTTCCACTGAACTTGGAAATTTCCCTTCTCAGATATAAATTCAGAAATAGCTATATTTTCACATTATAGCTGGGCAAAATATCACCAAATGTTTTTCACGAGTCTTTAATCCCCATATCATCATATTCATAATTCAGGATTACTGACATCAATATATAATACACGCATTGAATGCTGTAGGTTCTCTCTAAACTACATGTGGTTATAGTACTTTAATGAGAATCCAGTAACAAATCACAAATCATGTTTTTTAAATACTATATAAAGTACCCCGATGAGAAAATGTTGCAAAACAGCACCATTAGTTTTAACAAGACCAACACAGACTGTCCCTTCATCTGTTAGAGTTAAAACAACATGGATTTCTGGTCAAGTTTCCAAACTGTGCCATCGACAGACGACATAGACATAGCCACCCATTCAGAGACGCCCTTTATCTGTAAACAGCGTGAAAACACAGCCGCCCACAGAAAAACGCATAAATAAATAACGTCACGTTTCTTTTATCCAGTGCTTTTCACTGCTGCTACCAGTTAACAAAGATCACCTGTCACCATGCCAGTGATAAGGCTGTTGGGGAAGACACACGTGTCTCCATCAAGTGTGAGGCGTAGTTAGCATCTGCTGGCAAATGGTTCACGTGTGGAATTCTGGCCACCATCCTCTGGCTCCTCTTCAGAATCTTCTCTGTTAGTTTTTTTTCCCATCATAGGGGATTCCTGACGGGCTATTATTACCGACTCCTTAGATTTCATTTGGAATTGACTTGGACCCCGGCGGTAGGATTCTTCCTGCAGTGAGATGATCGTCCAACAGAGGGCAGCAGAAACAGAGGTAGGTGGTAGCTTTCTTGTGAGGAGCATATTGCCACGGTGCCCCCAAGCACAGCTAGTGTTGCCTTGGGGACAGCAGGGACAGATTCTGGACACGAGTGCTGAAAAGTCACCCTCTTGGATGGAGGTGTTTGCCATTGGCTAGGAAGAAGGGGCGGGTCCTCAAACAAGCTGAGGAAATTACCTCGTTCAGATCCTGGGCCTGTTGCCGTACTGTTGAGAAAGTACTTCTGCTGTGGCCAGACACCCAAATGGCTAAATGCTGAAAGTCACATAAACATGTCAGACAAACAAAATATTTCATATTTATCGCCATCTGCAGGGTTTGACTATGCATTTCAGGAGAAACCCATCCACAAAAACAACACACAAGGACAATAAATGGGCAGCATGGTGGCTCAGTGATTCGCAGTGTTGCCCGACTCCTTCAGCAATGGGGGGTTTGAGAGTTTGCATGCTCACTCTGTGCTGCATAGATTTCTTCTGGTTCCCAATGTTGACCTCTGAAGACACACAGTTATACTAATCAGCATCTCTCTCTTTAGACTGTGCTTGTATGTGTTTACGTACCAGCGCCCTGAACCAGACTGGCATCCTCTCCAGGGTATACTTCGTGGCCCCATGCTGTCTGGGACAGGCTCCAGGCCCCAATGCCACTCTGACCGGGATAAAGAAAAGCCATTGAGTAACCGTTCCCCTAAAAATATCAAAGTGGTACCTAAGGGTACAGCTAAATGGCAGCGTTAAGCAGTGGTTCCGACACTCCTCGGCTTAGCTGCTGGCGTTCCAGATTGCTCTGTGGGGCCTGTAACCAATCATCTGCGTATTTGCTCTCCTCACACAGAAAGCGGTTCTCGCGGAAGTTCTAGCGCAGGTACTTGTAATCACTGTGGGCAACCAAACTGGACATTGTGATCCTTATTGCTTTTAAATCAAGGAACAGACATACAACAGCGCCTGATTCCTGGGGACTGTCCCCTTCTGCAGCTTCATTGGACGGTTCTAGCCCCGCCCCCTCTCACCTCTGCCTGCTGAGGAGGGGCCTGTCCTCTACACCCAAAGTAGTCCTGCATGCCGCCAGCATTGCAGAAGTGACCGAAAAACGTGTTCCGTGTCCAGGTTCCTCAGTAGCTCGTCATTGTCCGGGTAACAGACATCACAAAACCGACGAAGTGGCGTCTGGGTTCCCCTCTGCTTTGTGCCAAGCCAGGTCTGTGTGACTGTACCACTTCTGCTCACAGGGAAGGTCTGGAAGCAGAACACAACAAGCTACTATAATTAATCAACATAAAATCATGTCTCAATCGGTATGTGGGAGTGACAGTAAAACGACGCCCCAAATCCTGTAACTGCCAAGATTTTCATATTAATCTCCCACTACTCCTTAGAGTGGAGACTGTAGACTAAAACATACACTCCCTGATCAGGTAGGCGGGGGCACTTACAAATACCATAATTACTCACTTTATGTGTCACTTTATTGCAGGTATTTTAGTGAGAGGAGATTGCCTTTGCTTTATGTTAAGGTGCTACAAATTACCCAAAGCCACCATCATAACACATTGCAGCAATAATTTAATGACTCCTGCTAACGTGACAGTCCTGCTCTATGTTCGTTTGACGGCCAAGTCTATTGAGATTAATGGGCAAAACGCATATTGTGTTTTATACAACTTACTCGTAGCCCACCGAAATTCCTAAGGGGTGCATTTTATACATTCTGGTAATAAACTGACAGACACACTGGGGTCCCCAGTTCGAGTTTGGGATCAGCGAGTTTCCGGCTTGACTTTTCACGCACACAAACATGCACTGCACGTTTGTGTATTGAAATGTCTTTTTCAATATGCGTAATAGATTGTGCTCAAAAAGGAAACATACAAAGTAAAGGTAAATATAAATAAATAAGATTAACATAACGATAAAAATAAGGCAATCAAAATAAAAAGCATTGATATCAGTAACCGGGCCGGTGTGAAACTTAGCCTATGTGTCTGACGGAAAGAAAACTCACATGTCCGTGCTTGTGTAAATGACGAATAAAAGATCATCAAGTGTGTTTATACATACGGCAGTGATCAGGAGGCTGGAGAATGAAAATTGAGGAATTTAAAGTGTGTAAAGCGGCAGGTTTGCTATTAACCCCGATCCAGCAGCGCAATGCTAACCACAGATGTTCAGCACTCTGCAAAATCATCCTGGAAGAGGAGACACTAGTGGACCACAGGGAGAGGCTGTGCAATCAACTCGTTTCACAGAGGGGCGGTTCAATTGGGAGCTTTTGCACAACACCTGAACGCAGCTTAGATCATACTGTCCCAGAAATAAATACCGTATTTCTGGTTACACTCACGCTGTTCAAACCACGTGGCTATTCCAGCGAAAAAACATGCACGCACACAATATAACCCAAAAATGCATCGCAAGGTTTTCGTGGATACTAATAAGAGCACTGATGTATCATCCAGTACCTAGGCTCCGAGGAAGCTGACTCTGCAAGCGTATTAGGACAGCACCAAAAATAACGCTGTCACAAGGATGCGGCTGGATGCGCTGTGCATGTGCCTATGATTAGCAAAACAGCTAGATGCATCACAGACGGCACGGGTCATGCAGTCTGAAGGTCAAAGCAAAAAACTACGCGACAAAAAAAAAGCAGGATCTGAAGACTAATGACAACCACACAAACAGTAAACATAAAAAGCCCCAGACAGAATTGTGGAAGGATGAAATTAGGACAAGGCAGGAGTGATTGTAGCATTTGACCCTTGGGAGGGCACTGAGGAAGAAATACGGGACAAAATGGCTAAATTTATTTAGAATAATAAATTTCAGGAGAGCTGAGACAAAAATAGAGTGGCTTTAGTCCCCCCCCCCAAAAAAAAATAAAAATAAAATAAATAAAATAATAAAATAAAATCGCATACAGTGAACAAGGTAAACACATTGAAAGACATTTCGTTAAAATACATTTAGGAGGATTGAGGTGGCAAAATGAAATTAAATAAAATGCAAAGCTAAACTGATGGACAATAATAGGTAAATAGACTAGGGTCTTACATATACTTATATACTTATATATAAGTAGGAGACGCGGTAATTTGGGTGATGCATGACTACAATTTACGGTATGTTAACAAGAAAAACATAAGGAGAAGTGCAACGAAATACAGGAAAAGGTGTGGCAGACACATTCACACCTAAGTTACGAGAAACTCCAGAGAACAGGTCTAACAAATGCGTGCTTAATTGTCAGGACAAGCACTGAGAGTTTAATGTGATAAGGATCATTGAAATGATTGGCAGCAGTCAAAAAGCAGATATGATCAGATAAAGGGAGTGACTGAAGCGGAACATAACAGTTATAGCGGACAGATAAACGTGTTCACCTGTCATATCACCAAGTGCTGGACATAATATTAATAACTTGTAATTGGTAAAAAATGGTAAGTCCTAAATACTTATCAGGGAATGTATGGCAACCTAATGTGCAAATTGCTGGGTACATTTATAAGCAGTGGACATTTACCATGTAAATTTAACAGATAATCTAATCATAAAAGAAAAGCAATGGCAGAAGATTTTTTTATTTTATTATTTTTTTATTTTTATATATATATATGAAGAGAGGGCAGCTGAATACCTCGCCCAGCTGCTCCCGGCAGACGGCGCAGTGCCTCTGAGCGCACAGCACCCTCATCCTGCAGGAGCAGCGGTGAAACACGGCGTGATCGTATTTTCCCAGCGCGAATATGCCCACCTCCTGGCAGCAGAGCACACAGTACTGAACGATCTCCCTGCTGGACTCTGCATGGCGGTGAAAGGCGCACACGGAAACGAGGTGAGGGCTCTCCAGTCTTTTCCCCATCCCTGTGCTGGCGTAATAGCTCGATCGAATCGCTTTCACTTTCTCCCTCGAAACCATTTTTCTTTGGAAATTGGACGATTGCGTCATCAGAGCTCCAAACTCTGATTGGTCAAAGCTAACGCCAATCATAAACGATAGGTCGGGCAGGTTCGGGAAGCGGAGGGTGGGCTGGAACGGGACAGGGAGCGACAGAAACAAATAACTGGTAAAATGGACTGAGGTTTAATGCATTTTATTGCGATAATGATTAAAATGTGATTTATTATCATTATATTTTTTACCGCAAAAACGGAATATTACGGTTCATGACGGAGGGGAAGAAAGGTAAAGGTAGAGGTAACGTTTATTGGTGGATATTAACCGGAAATCACAATCGTCACCAGATTTGTGTTTATTACAAATGCGCACATGTCCATGGAGCGACGCCACAACAGGCTTTTGTGTTACGTACAGAATAACTTTATGATAGCGAGTTAATTTGTGTTTTAAGTAAGTAATACTTACATTGGTTACCAATTTTGTCGTTTTGTAGAGATTTTTTTTTTCAAGTGCAGAAATCTTCCTGGAGAGTTTGTTAGATGAGCAACCATGATATTTTGAATGTTATTTAGCCAGCGCACTGCTGAAAAAATGAGCAAAAAGGTTCGAGTTTGCTGGTTTGCTGATCCTGGGCATTTTTAACCAAGAAATGAATCTAACAACTCCATTTTCCGAAGTATGCTCTTTGTCACCATTTTAAGAAATGATCGACAAGCTTGACGTGGATTGAATCCAGTGTTTTTCACTGCGTCTGTGAGTTATTTGCTAAGCAGGCTTGACTATAATCTGGAGATAGAATGACAATGTCTCAGGAACTTTTATGATAAAAAAAAAGATGCATTACTGTTTTGCTGCTAATGCAACCCTGCGCAACTTGTTGCTGTAGCTCCCCTACCAGATAATTCCAGTCCTTTTTAATCACGATCGAAACAGCATGTAAAGCTGCGAATGACAGAAACTGAGGGAGGAGAAATGCTATAGAAATATCCTTGCCCATATTTCATGTTATTAAATTGTAAGAGGAAATTATTCTCGTACAGCACTGAGCCCAGCGTATCATGTTACATCTATTTTGGATTGTAGATGTTTGAAGAGCCTTTGTTATGAGAACCTGGTTTCTATGACTGGGAGTAATAGTTCGTTTTTTCTTTTTTTTCCCAGGAAGGGTTCAGCCTTGCGTGGGAGCCCAGGGAACCGCCTTCTCAAGAGGCTGAGGACAAGAACCAAAGAGACATGAACGTGACAAAGGGGGGCCTGATCATCTTCACAGCGAACTCGAATCCTGCAGGCAGGGAGCTGGGAAAAAGGATTGCCGAGTGCGTATGATATACATGATGAAAATGGTCTTTGAGCATGTATTTAGGAAAAGCTGGGCTTCTGCCTTTTGACTTAGTGAGACTTTTTCAGGGACGGCAATTTATCATGCCCCCCCCAATTCAGCAAAGTTTTAATGTGGGGGACTAGGGACTAGTTTTTAATCCCAGTCCAGCCCTGTGGAACTACTCAGCCCTGGGACTTGGCGACTTTGAGGGTGGAGCTGTGTAACCGTGTGACATCATTCAGTTTAAACCCTGAGCAAGGAGACACGCACATACACTCACTGGCCACTTTATTAGGTACGCCTTGCTGGTACCCCCCCTCCCTAATTCTTCATAGCATAGATTCAATAAAGTGCACGAAAAATTCCTCAGAGAGTGTTGACTTGATAGCATCACACAGTTGCCGCAGATTTGTCAGCTGTGCCTTCATGATGCGAATCTCCCGTTTCGCCACATCCCATAGGTGCTCTATTGGATTGCGATGTGGTGACTGTGGAGGCCGTTTGAATGCAGTGAATTCATTGACATGTTCAAGAAATCAGTCTGAGATGAGATGAGCTCTGTGGCGTGTTATCCGGCTGGAAGTACCCATTTGAAGCTGGCTTATGAATCATAAATGGCCATAAATGGATGGAGATGGTCAGCAGCGACACTCAGGTAGGCTGTGGCGTTTAAACAGTGCTCAATTGGTACTAAGGGGCCCAAAGCATGGCAAGAAAATATCCACCCCCCACCATTGCACCACCAGCCGCAGCGGTAGCTGGAATCGTTGCCACAAGGCAGGGTGGATACATGCTTTCATGTTGTTTATGCCAAATTCTGACCCTACGATGTCAATATCATAGCAGAAATCGAGACTAATCTGACGAGGCAGAGTATCTCCAGTTGTCCGTCGTCCAGTTTCGGTGAGCCAGTGCCCACTGTAGCCTTAGTTCCCCGTTCTTAGCTGACAGGAGGGACCCCCGGTTTGCTCTTCTGCTGCTGTAGCCCATCTGCTTCGAGGTTTGACATGCAGTGCATGCAGTGAGGCTCTTCTGCATGCCTTGGTTGTAATGAGTGGTTACTGGAGTTTCTGTGGCCTTTTTATCAGCTTGAACCAGTCTGGTCATTCTTCTCTGACCTCTGTCGTCAACAAGACATTTTCACCCGGATTACTGCCTCTCGTTGCATATTTCCTTTTTCAGTCTGTGAACCGTAGAGACGGTCGTGTGTGAAAATCCCAGCAGGTCATCAGTTTGACATTCCTGTGCCAGCCCCTTCGTCACCGACGGCCATGACAAAGTCACTTAAATCACTTCTCTGGAGGTGAACATTATCCGAAGCTCCTGACCTGTATCTGCACTGTATACGTTTTGCTGCTGACCTATAGTTGGCTTATCAGAGATTTGTTTAAAGGAGCAGTGGGATGGGTGTACCTAATAATGTGGCCACTGAGAGTATATTAGTCTTATGTGAGGTTGAAATGTGTGGCATTAAAAAGACGCCTTATATTAAGTATGGTTTAAATTATGTGGCACAAGCCGAAATAAAACGTTAAACATGTTTTATTTCAAAACATGTTGAAAATATGTGAAATTTGAAAACCGTAAGGAATGCATTGAGAGCCTGCTGCATTTGCTTTGCAGGTCCATTGTTTAATAAAGCTTGTTAATATTTTTCCCTCTGGTTGGACTCTTATATTCGCCTCATGCTTGCGGTTCGATTCGTGTCTTGCAGGCGTCTCGGGGTCGAGCTGGGCAAGGTGCAGGTGTACCAGGAGGCCAACCGAGGTGAGTGTTGTTCAGCCTGGTTTGGCTTGGAAATGCATTGTTGCTGTTGTGTGACATGCGGCATGTAAAGGTCTTAGTTGTCATAATCAGTATCTGTGTGGTGTGAATTTATTCGGTCTCTGCATGTGGTGCATGAAAATGCTGCCACCACCCCCCTGTCCCCACCCATATAGAGATGGCGGATGAGTGAGTGGGAGGGGGGTCACTTTTCCCCTTCCTTGTTTCCCCAGAGACTCGTGTGCAGATCCAGGAATCTGTGCGTGGCAAAGATGTTTTCATCATCCAGACCGTTTCCAGGTAGGTCTCTGGTGCTATGTCACACACTGGCCTGTAGAGGGCAGTGTCACTTCAGTCTCGCTTGCTGCAATAACCAACACATTTAGCTTATGAAATGACACTCCCTGTACTATGCTGTACGACGTTGTACTGTGTATGAGACACTTTATTATGCATGCATCCACGCAGCAGAGCGATGGGGCTTTGGGGAGGGGGAGATTGTGTAGCGTATATCTCCAGGCGCTTGTCGGTGCTACCCCAGGGACGTCAACACGACCATCATGGAGCTGCTGATCATGGTGTACGCCTGCCGCACTTCCTGTGCCCACAGCATCACCGGCGTAGTGCCCTACTTCCCGTACAGCAAGCAATGCAAGATGAGGAAGCGGGGCTCCATCGTCACCAAGCTGCTGGCCTCCATGATGTGCAAAGCGGGTTAGGTTTCCTCCTGCCTTGGGGGGGGGGGGGGGGGGGGGGGCGGAGTTACATCATGGTACCCTGAGAAATGGCAGAGATGGCCATAGCCCCCCCCCCCCATCGGTGACCGCTGCCATGTTTGCTTTGTACCAAGGTCTGACCCATCTGATCACCATGGACCTGCACCAGAAGGAGATACAGGGCTTCTTCAACATCCCCGTGGACAATTTGCGTGCCTCCCCGTTCCTCCTACAGTACATCCAGGAGGAGGTGCGGTGCCCCCGGGCAGCGGAGTGGGCGTCGTGCCCGCTCATAAACGCCTTTCTTAGAGCCTTCCCGCCATCCCCTCCCTCGTACGAGCCTTCCATCTGCGGCCCTGAGCTTTCTGCAGGGTAGGGAGGCCTCGATCTCGCCTTTGTGGCGCCTTCTGCTGACATGACCTATGTTGTTTTGACGCTCGCAGATCCCCGACTATAGAAACGCGGTAATTGTGGCCAAATCTCCAGCTTCTGCCAAAAGGTAATCTTCTCTTTTGCTGCCCTGCCCAACGATAAATTTCTGTTGTTTTTTTTTTGTTTTGAGGTGCGTGTGTCTGTGGTATTGGCAGTCTGTATCCGTACAATGCGGCGTCAAAGTCGGTGTCAACCGTGTGCAGGTCCATGCCTTGACCTTTAACCCTAATCCTAACTCCTGGCCCCACCTGGCCCCGGTAGGGCGCAGTCCTTTGCCGAGAGGCTGCGGCTCGGGATCGCGGTGATTCATGGTGAGGCACAGGATGCCGAATCGGACCTGGTGGATGGACGGCACTCCCCACCCATGGTGAAAAACGTGGCCGCCATACACCCCAGCCTGGAGATCCCCCGTGAGAGACATACCTTACTATCCTCATCTGGCTGCCTTGTGCTATGCGAGCACAACATTGCAATATAATACGTTAGCCCCTTGGCTACAGCGCCATCTGCTGCACAGGCGGGCTAATTGCGGTATGGTTGTCGTTCTGATATCCAGTGCTGATCCCAAAGGAGAAGCCGCCGATCACGGTGGTGGGAGATGTGGGCGGCCGGATCGCCATCATTGTGGTGAGCTGTAAATCCAGAATGTAAATCCAGAATGTAAATCCAGAATGTAAATCCAGAATTCGTGACACTTGTGAAATTACTGCAGCTGGAGGGGAGGGCTGTGGTCTTTCATCTGCTTTTCATCGCTCTTTTGTGGATGCGGTGCCCCCCCCCCCCCCCCCCCCCCCCCGCAGGATGACATCATTGACGACGTGGACAGCTTCGTGGCTGCCGCAGAGACTCTGAAAGAGAGGGGGGCCTACAAGATCTTCGTCATGGCGACGCATGGCATCCTGTCCTCGGACGCCCCTCGCCTCATTGAGGAGTCCGCCATCGACGAGGTGAGATGGACGATGAGGCCTGGTGGGTCCCTGATGTGGGGGTGGGGGGGCATCTCTGGGTTGTGCCACCATACTGTGAGGATGGGCTACCAGAATCTGGGTGCATATTTATCTGGTACTTGGTCTGCCCCAGAAGCGACATGAGGTTAGGTTTAGGGTTAGGTTTAGGGTTACTCGGTATCTAAAAATTTGCTCTACCTTGAGTTTTTCTTTTTAAGCATGTGGCTCTAATACGCTGCAAGCTCAGCGATTTTGGGTTCATCTCAGCAGCTGGATCAGGGCATATTGGGGAGGGTGGGAGATGGAGGAATAAATGTACCAGTTACTATTCCCTGTCCTCCCCCGTCCCTGGCAGGTGGTAGTGACTAATACCATCCCCCATGAGATCCAGAAGCTACGTTGCCCCAAGATCAAGACCGTGGACATCAGCATGATTCTGTCTGAAGCCATCCGCCGCATTCACAACGGGGAGTCCATGTCGTATCTGTTTCGCAACATTGGACTGGATGACTGAGTTCTGGGGGGGGGGGGGGGTTGCGCTTTCACACGATCAATCTTCCCCGACGCCATTCTACGTCTTTTCTCTTCTTTTCACGTGGAAAAAGTCAGCCTTGGTCTTTCCTCCGTTGGTTGCCCTTGGTTATGTCGAAATGCTTGAACTTGTAGTCCAGTAAAGTTTGTTATTGTTCTTCATGTTATTATTAATCGGCCTTCCTTTAACGAGCAACCTTAAGGCGAGTTGGCGTGACCATATCATGGTAATTAAGGCTGACGTAGCTAGATCGTGGTCACGTTATCCCGGTAAATCTTGCCGAGAACTGCAGGCCTGCCGATACATAACCCAGTACCCATCTGTGGCTCTCTGTGCAAACCGCATAGGTTAGTGATCTTCTCTCATTTCTGCGGCTGGAGTTACCTCTTCTGTCATGTGCTGTCTCAAAGCAGGCAGCCTCATTCTTTAAATTTCCTTCCCCGCTCTTTACAGCCCTCGTCTGGCAGGACTTATGGCATTTCTCAGGCCCCCGACGATGAGGACGTGTCACGGCTTCGCTTGTTGACATGTACGCCTTCGCTCATGGTAATGACACTGCTCTTCCTGAGGTAGCCCGGAGCAGATTAATAGCCCCTGATTGCTACGTTGCTGGTCGGGAAATTCACAGCATTGGGTCTGTCGGTCCCTTTGCTGCGGAGACAGACGCTTTTAAGATGCCAAATGAGATGATTAGTGTGCTGATTTTTCATTTTTAGCCTTTTGGTACAGTAATGTAAGTGTGGGAATTTTGATAAACCGTTTCACTTTGTCGCCATGTGTCCTTTAAAGTATTTCAACATTGCAATCCGGCATTTTCCGGGAGCCTGGGAGTCAGTCATGCGATGTATTAAAAGGTACCATTTCACTAAGATTATAGACCTTCAGACTGTGCTAGATGAACACTGACCAGTAACCAGGTGGACCTGGTCAATATATAGTAAGTCTAAATATTCCTGGGCATAAACCTAGTACTTGAAGTTTCATTTTCTGTGTAAAACTAACACTATTAACAGGCTTTGCTTCCCCTGTCGGCAGCCTGCAATGACGCACGTTGTTGTACATTGACTAAAATTTGGTAGATGTCATTCCATAGAGACAAGGCCACTATGGCCTCTGGTCAGCCTTTTAAAAGGATTGTATAACCAAGGATTTGAGGAGCCTGTTTTAAGGGATCCCTGCATTCTTAACCCGAAAGGGGCAGCTTATTTATTTTTGGCGAGTTTGATTAAATAAATGGAGAACTGAGAGCTGTCGTCTAGCATATTTGTCCGCCTCTGCTCTGTCCTTTTGTTCCGTCGGCCCGTTCTGGTAGACGACCTCCTGCAGCAGAGGGCCTATTGAAGTTACCCCCTGCCTCCCACCCCCCGACTAGCCTGGTCATGCTTGAGATGCCCATGTGAATTGTGGTCTGTTGCTCCAGCATTTTCAGCCATGGTGTGAAAGCCAGTGTTCTGTGTGAAAGTTCTCCGCAAAATACCAACAAACGCCTTTAGACTGCAGTGGCAGCCATACTGGCTTTTCAGGTACTCTGCCTATTGTGGGGAACCCAGTGACTGTATCTTAGTTTGAAACAATTGAAATATGCAAAGTACTTATTTCTGGGTAAAAGTTAACTGCAAACCTTTTGATGGCAGAGCAATAAATCTTATCTTTATCTGCATCTTGGACTTTTAAAAGGGGGGGGGGGGGTGGGGATAATAGTCAATAGCAATATAATTCAGTTGTTGACATAGGATAATTTTTTATTTTTTTTTTGCAGTCCCTCCCAGGGGGTAAGTTTGTGTTTCAGGTTCCCTTGCATTTATACTCACTTCCTCTGCATATCCGTATATGATTTGCTAGCAGTTCAGGAATGATGGAGTGCGATTCAGGCACCTGTGCCGAGAGCCGAGGTTGCACAATATGAAGAAACGGGAGGGAAAATACAGTCTTAGGCAGCGAAAAAGTCTTCATGCGGCCTGTCAAAGTGTCAGCTAATACATTTCAGAACCTCTGCTAAAATCAGCCCATTATTTCCAGCCAACCCTCCCCACACCCATGCATTTTTTTTGACTCAGCCGCTAGCACACCTTGTATGGCTAATCGATATCTCATTGGCTTTTTAAAGTAATTAAATTACATGAGCTAGTGGTGAAATTTAATAAATACATGGAATGGTTGGGGTGCCCCTGAGGAGAGGTTTGGGAACTGAAGCTGTGTTCATCTAGCCGCCCAACAAGATATCAGTAACTTTTTGGAGAATTGAAGAGATTCTTATGAGTTTTTATCATGTTACTTTTAATTTGCATATGTTCTAATGTTAAGTTGTTTTTTTTTTGCTGAGCAAAATGCACCTTACTAGCCAGATAAATTACTTTAAATATTTCTTTTGACTGCCTAAGACTTCTGCACAATACTGCGTTTCCTGAATTATCACATGATGGAAAAAGCTCTGCTGTTTTGTGGTCACAGAGCCTTCACCCAAAGTTTTGAGTAGAATAATGTCATGGATCATTTTTAGAAAAATAGCTTTATTCATGTTCTGCGTCGATCATGTGACCGAATCTGTCAGTCAGCTCCGCGTATGGAATGTAAACACCCGACCATGCCTTTTACCTCTCAGCAGTACATGGTGTGCCTTCTCTCTGCTCAGTTTACAGGTGTTTACGGAACCTTGGGAGTTTACCACAATTTTCGAGTAATTCAGGTTCAATACCAGTGTTATAGAATTACCCCGAAACTCAAACCAACAAGGCCTTTAAATGAAGGCATATCAACAAGACACATAATCGCGTCAACCACTCCCCAGCGTGTCTGTGATCGGGGTCGACCCAGATGCCGGGTATTGTGACATCATGGCTACTTGTGTGTCACGTGATTACTGCCGGCGGACTTTGCACAGCTATCTGGCCACGAAGGCGTGCAGGTCACAGATGGAGTGAAGGAACGGATTCGCTTGGCATCCCGCGCAATCCTCCGCCTATTATCGTCCTCTCAACAAAAAAAAAAACCAACATGCTTTCCAGAACTTAATTAGTACAGTGATGCGTGTCAAAGCTGGAGTCAAGAACCTATATGATGGACCTCGCATTCACACTGTACAGTGTATTTATTCAATATATCACAAAACTCAAGGCAGCCGAAAACTGAGGTGAAGAATGGCTCACTTCTGACAAACTTCACGCACCTGACAGACCTGTGAAGGGTGATATTATCATGATAAGCCGAATTGAGCTGCCAGACCATAATTTAAATGATAAGATGAATAAAGCACGCAACTAGAGGTCATATCTGAGCTGGGATTTGAAAAACCGGAGTGAAAGTACAGGAAATTGCTTTTTGTTTCGCTGTAATTCCGTTCTTAGCGAGCCATGAGCTGTTTGGGTGGTTATGGAACCCATCCAGGATTTTTTTTTTTCTCCCCCCCCAGTTTTTCCTTTTTTTTGCAAACAGGGTGGGGCAGACAATGGTGAAGCTTAACGATTTTCTCTGTGGAAAGGCGTGGCTGCGGCAGGGATGAGTCAGGTGCTAATTCTTGTCTGCGCAGGTGCTTCTTGGCGGACTTGTGTCAGGCATCAGCTTCCATTCTGTCAGGACAAGCAGGTGAGCTGCGGGATGCAGAGCAGGTGAGGCAGTCGTAGCTATGAAACCCACCGGAGATGCATCAACCCACACTCTTTGGTACAGGGGGCTGGGAGAGAAAAAAAAAAGCTTTGCTTAGACCAAAAATAATTTTACCCCGCCATTTTTAAATAAACTTGCAGAGTTTTTCTCATCTCGATACGCCAAGCGCCAGACAGTAAACCAAATAGAATTTAGATTTTATGGTCAAAAGACGAAGAAGAGGATTCTGGGTAGGGTGGGTTTTACTGATCGAAGACCCTAATTTTACCCAGCACATGACACATGACATTCACTTACTGCAACTCCATACTGCAATATTTGATCTTTACACCTAGCCCAATACTTTAATTACACATAATTGTTGTACGAAAAGCCAAATCATCTTTCTGGAGTCTTATTTACATAAAAAAGGTACCTAAAGCACTGTGTACCTACTAACCTTGTAATCTCATTCTGGGAAACATATAAAACTGAAACATGAGAACCACATAACTTGTAGAGACAGTGGCCTCTGATTCAGCAGTGAGGAGGGTTCAGGGATTTGAATCTTTACAGATGCAGGCGCATTCACTAAATAGGCATGCAGAATCGGTGATAATCACCTCCTCCCAAGCTGAGCGACACCACTGCTTGTCCTCGTCGGTGTGGATAGATGTATGGATTGCTTGTTTCAAGCAATTCCCGTCTAACATACATGTTATGCAACAGCAATTGAAAACTTTTCAGTTTAACTCCCACAGATGAATTTTCAAGATATCAAGATGGCGATATCAAGGCATCCTTGAACATCTTTTGATTGCTGAAATTTTGAGGATTGAGGTAATTTTTTTTTTTTGCTTGATGTTTTTGCCTTGGTCAGGCCCTGGAAATGCTGGGTGGAACACATGATTATCTAAGGAAGTCGGAGGGTGTGTGTGTTTGTGTGGGGGGCACTGTCCCAGCCCAAGCCTAATCCAGCCCCCTGCCATGGGACTGAACCTGGTCTTTGTATCATTAGTACGGCAGGAAAGTTAAAGGCACCAAGGCAGTGCGCTGAAGGCAGCCAGATCATGATTTTTATATTCAGCTGTAACTCACACTATAAAAGCCACCATGTTCTTCAAGGCCTGTCGTTCATCACATATTTGCATTACTCATACAGCCAACCCTAACCACCGTACCCCAAAATGAAAAGTGTTCATTACACACATTCCTCATCTCTCCCCACCGGCAATACATGTAACACTCATTTAAGTGGCTGACAATACATGATTTTTCCGTAACACATCTCGTATGATTCACAGTTTTCGTACGGGATCGCAAATTTCATTTTACAACCTAATTACATTGTAGATACAATCATAAGTCTTGTTTTTCTTACCATCGTTTTTATTGAACAATAAAATTGAAAAACAGTGCTAACAAATCACCGTGTACAAGCTGTTTTCGCGGCATTTGTGACCTGTAAAATCTCACGTGTCTCCTACGTTATGTTCCTCAATTGTTTTCAGTGACTCTCACATGCAGAAAACGTGTGCGTCTGTCCAAACAGATAAGACAATGGAGATTATTGGTTCGGCAGAGTACAAGTCACTCATTACGGTAAAGACTTTCGATCTTTAAACTCCGTGTCACCTTCGGAATACACAAAGGGCTAGATAATCACACAACACTTAGGCTTTTCAGGACTTTTATAACAGAGTTACGAAAAATATTTCCTACACGTGGAATGGAGGAATGCACAGCCCAAGAGCACTGCTTTGGGTACCAACCCTAAATCAACAGTCAGTTGACTGTAGGTTAGCTGCTTGTGCGTAATAATCACACTCACCAGGTTATATCTTACATCTTGTTTTTCTTGCCATTCAAGAGACCTCATTATTACGAGTTCCACCATAAGTCAAAACCACCCAGCACCAATTTTCTGATTTTCACCCAACCCCTGCTAGCAGAGAAAACGTCTAGCCACCATAACAGTCTGCCCTGGTCAATCGAGGTATAATGATTGAGAATTATGTGCCAAGATTCAAACAGTATCTACTAAAAGGGAAACATATTAAACCAAAAAATAAAAATCCTAAACAAACAGTCATGATGGTATATATTGTCGATCAGGGAGGAATCCCGCTTGGTATATTTTGCTGACCGTGGGGGAGTGATGGTGTCGTAATTGACTAGGAGTGTCTTACAGACTGATCGGTTGACCAACTGTCCTAAACTACGACAACAAGCGCAAGCCAAAGAATTGTAATTAGCACTGCTCCTGTATGCTTGGCTTTGTGACTGTTTCAGAGTTTCGCATGGTTTCTAGGGGAATGCTTGAGATCTTCCTTTTCAAGTGTTTAAAATTAGAGAGGCTAGCTACTGGGATTCCAAAGGAGGCCCGACTGTCACCCCAAGCCATAGGGTACCTGCGGGATAGTCTGCGTTGGCTTGACAGCCTACCAGTCTTGGGTTTAACCAGCTGTTCTTGGGCCAGCCTATAAAGGAAGCTCTGAGAATTGGCCATCTGAGCTGAGACGTCTCCGGTACGGTTTCCATGAGCGTAATACACTCTGTTGTGCGACAGATAGTCACTCTGTCCCGCCTTGCCACGATTTGTCTTGACCACACGACGGCTTCGTCTGGGCCCGTCGTCCACGGACTTGGTGCGACCTTGTTCCAGGTCTTGCTGGACGGATGGGATAGCGCTACCCGTGGAATGGGGGGAAGCATGTTCCCGCTGTGAACAGAAGTGTTTGTTAATGTCTGGGGGGATGTTTGATATGTACCTACAAGTAGCATGTCACACAGCAGGGAGCAGAATGTCAAGGAGCTGAGAGACAGGTATCCAGCACCTTATATTTAATAATAATAGGTACAATAGCCCCCCATATCTGCAGGTGATAAGTTCCAATACCTACTGCTGAAACCATGGATAGAAGTGAACCATCCGTGGAAGCCATACATATACACCAGTGGCCAAAATTGTGGAAGTACTTCCAATTTTTAGAGATCGCAGAACTTTATTCAGCCGTCGCTTCAGTTACTAATTTGATCGTCCGGTGTATTTTTGCAAACATTCCTTGATTGTTTACACACATTATCGTGTAGTATTTTTTTAAAGCGTAATGCCAAAAACGCTAGGTGTTTCCACAATGTTGGCCAACAGTGTATGCAATTTTCATGTGCTTACATATGATTAATGATAAATCACACACACCAGTGGCCAACAGCAATAAGACATTACCAACATTAAATACTGTAATAATAAAGTACATATGTACGTTATTATACAGTACTGTACTCTAATGAAAATGATTCTTACATTTTAGCTTAATTCTCAAGACAATAGAGCAATGAAAAAATATCATGTATCAACAGATGACAGGACAATGAAAATCATGATTTTTGTAGCACTCTAAGGACAAAGGAACAATGAAAACACATTACAAATTTCACTTCTTTTTTTCTCAGACCGCGGATAACTGAAACTAAAACTGTGAATTCATGGGTGGGGGGGGGCTACTGTATTAGCATATTTCAAAAGGGTCCCATACCTTCATTTTGTCTCCATGAAAGTCTATGGAGATGCACCTTTTATCCTTTTCCTGCTGTGGATCTTTCAGTAACTGGGTGACCGCTGATGTCTCCTGCGGCCCATTAAGAATCTTGTCATCCTCCGGAGGAACTGACATGGCATGTGCGCCGTTGACTAAATGCCCTGAGCCGGCGTTGTCGACACACTCAAAAAATTCCTCGGATGTCGTTGAGGCAGCAGACCCCTTCCTTGGAGATCCATTCACTCTGTGTTCATCTGATGTCATTTTTGCATGTTTTTCTTTCTGATCATCTCTGTCCAGACATGTCTCGCTACCATCCGATAGTGTAGCTGAGGAGAACACACTGTCATGTTTAGTAGTACTGTGAGGTGCCTGATCAGAAATGACACCCAATGGGCCTGGATGGTTTTCAGACAGCTTCAATGCACTGACCTCTTTACAAGTAGCTGCATCAAGTACCAGGTGAATAGTTCTTGGTTTGGGGACTGGTGGGGATGCAGTCTCCTGTTCTCCCAGGATGTGCGTGCTATTCAGCGTCTCAGATTTTGTCCTTGGATCTTCTACGCATCCTCTTTGTTGGGACTTTGTTTGTTCTAGTTCCAAGGCAGCTATAGAACCTGTTTGGTCCAGACGTTTTAGACCTTTCTTAGTGTTTCTTCCATAGTGTTGGGGTTCCTTGCCTTCTAAGCCCTCAGAAACTGGGTCATCTAGGGCTCCTTGGAATTGAGACTGTATTTGTTTGGGGTTCTGGGTCCTCGGAGAACCTATTTCATCCACAATTTGTGCTCTGTTCCCGGGTTCCGTCTGGATTTCTTGGTGTTGGGATGATTGGTCCTGGCTTAACTGAGGGTCATGTTTCTGTGTGGGACAGGCCTTCTCAGGAAGCTGTTCTGGAAGGACGAAGGGATCTTTGAATCGGATGGCCTGTGACGTCTCAAACAGCTCGGAGCGCATGAGGTGGGCGTGCATGGGCTTGCTGGAGTCGCGGATGTTGATAAACCCTATGACATCACTTGGAGGATCAGGCTCAGGCCAGGTGGGCAGGTATGGAATCAAGTTGATTCGCTCGAGATGCAGAAGACCAGGGTGAATTTGGATCGGCTCTGGTATTTCTCGTGGAGGTCGGAGCACTTTTGGCACAGGACCTTTGTTTTTTTCTGAGTCTGTCTTACTTTCAGACTCTTGGAGATTACTGCTAACCAATGCGTATTTGGGATTGATGCGTTTGCGGGCTACAGCAGCAGGTATTGGTGCCGGGAGAGGTGGCGTGATCGGCTCCGGCTCCGGCTCATCCTCCATGTCCACCTCACTCAGATCCACACTCTGAGACACCAAATACAAGTCCTGAAAGTGCTTATCAAAGGTCTCAACCGCCTGGCCCGTGAGAACTGTGATGAGGTTCCGGTCCAGTCTGGAAGCTGTCCATGTGTAACTGGAATACATCAAGTCAAGTTAAGCAAGGCTGAATCCTTGTTCATGCTATGAAACAGCATTTCCTAATCTAGTCCTCAGAGATCCACAGTTGGTGCATAATTTTGCTCCTTCTGTGGCCCCACCCAGAGGGTCCACATTTTTTGCTCCATACCGGGAGCTGGGAGGGAGCAAAAATGTGGGCTGTCTGTAGGTCCCCAAGGCCCAGATTGGGAAACACTGCTATACAATGTGTCACTAATTTAATATGATGACTTCATTCATGAATCATTAAAAATACAGACAGATTGCATATCTGCCTCGGCACGCACCTGTAGGACCCAGACACTGCTCTGTCCCCATCCACAAACATGAACTTCTGTGCCAAGGATCCGAACACTTTCCTGGCTGATCGGGTATGAAACTCCGCCCCTCTAGTGCTTCGGACCCGCAGGTTCTGGGAAAGTAATTGATATGGCAGAAGGTAAGGTTTGGTTTAAAAAATATCAGACAATTAGCCTTAAAACCATGACCTTCCAGCTGAGTTCCTGAGAAACCGGCATATTTTCCGATTCCATCTTCAATCCCAGCTAAGCATATTATTACCACTGTCTACCAATTAGCACATCCTTCCCCGCTGCCGCCACCTGTTATCGGTTCACTCCCTTTTCACCTCTTGTATTATACGGCTATATATTCTGTTATCCCCCAATGCAACTCTCCTCTCCTCTCCTCTCCTCTCCACTCCACACGCGGCACAAGAATTTCACTGGTGTCCCCCAGAACACCTGACAATAAAAACTCGGCTGAGCCAATTAATTTTTTAATGGAAGAAGGTTTTGCTTTTTATATTCTTTAGATGTGTGGTTTAGTGACATGGGTATAGTGCAGCTGGAAAACCTAAGTAAAACTGACCGCACCACATCCAGGCCTGACCAGCCCCAGCTTAAAAAGTCTGAAGAGTTCTGTGAAATTTTCCAACAGCATTTCACAATGTCAGATGCGTTTCCATCCAATGCAACATTCTTCTCTGAATGCAAGCTGTGTTAGACTAGAGCAACAGATTAATGTCCTGCATAGCTGAAGCCCATGTTCAATGCATGACTTCTGAAAAGCCAGACCGGTCCACGCTGGTATTGCAATTGATAAGATAGATGAGATGAGATAGATCTTTATTGTCACTATTATAGAAATAGTTTAGCAGCTCTCTGTTTAGCAGCATAAGAGTAATAAATAATAGAAATAACACAAAAAGAGACAGTCATCCTATTATAGAATGAGTGTCTTAGTGCAATGAGGGCAGTATGTTAGTCCGTATCGAAGGCAGTCGTTCTGGGGGACAGTCGTTCTAGGGGACAGTCATCCTGGAGGACAGTCATTCTAGGGGACAGTCATCCTGGAGGACAGTCATTCTAGGGGACAGTCATCCTGGAGGACAGTCATTCTGGGGGACAGTCATTCTGGGGGACAGTCGTTCTGGAGGACAGTCATTCTGGGGGACAGTCGTTCTGGAGGACAGTCATTCTGGGGGACAGTCATCCTGGGGGACAGTCATTCTGGGGGACAGTCATTCTGGAGGACAGTCATTCTGGGGGACAGTCATCCTGGGTCATTGCAGTCATTGTACTGTGACTTTTTAAATTACATCCAGAGGGATAAAGGCAGGAAAATCTTCAAAATCTCAAAAGCACTGGCTTTTTTTTCCTAGGGGATATTGTTTTTCATACTGGCAAATCTGGGTCACTCGTCCATGCAGAAAACTTGTACAAAAGGGAGAAAAAGCAGGTTCTGACAGGGGATAAAGCATAAAGGGTGGGGTTCGAGCATATAGGGTTGCCCTACTCCGAGCCAAAATACTGAGAGGGGAAATTAGATGAACAAAGCCGTAATGATGGCTAAACTACAGGGATAAAGGAATATTACAGAGATCCGCTGAACGCCCACAGGTGTTTTGTGGGTCTGCTAAGCACAAAGTCGTCAAGAGAAACACAGTGAACTGCAGCCTCGGAGGGGAATTATGCTTGGGAAGGCTGTTCAGAAAGTGTCACGTGTGTCACCTAGCTGAAGGAATTCTGCAGCTATAAGTCCACTAAAAAGATAATGAAATTGAAAGTGCCTTCTACTTCGATAGACAGGATTCAGCGAGACGCAGAATTCCGGTTTGCCTTGCGTGTAGGTGGCACAATGGAAATACGGATAGGCAGCTGGCTATCTGGGAAAAAGGACTGACAAGTCATCTGCCGCAGTCATTGTCGGCGTCTGTCTGTTGATGAGCCCCGGCTTCTTGTAAATTGTGGTGCAGATGGCCCAAGGCCATAGTGCGCTGTCTAAACGAGTCTACTTAAGGTCAGGGCTTATGTCACATGCAATGGCAGTTAAGCAGGGCTCTTTGTTTCAAGTTGTATTGCATTGTTATTGTTATGCCTTCTACTGGAACATCTCGGGTTTTGCGCAACCTGGAATCCAAGAACTAAAAATCGCCCTTGTAAAACCTGTCCATTTGGTTCTCGAACTACTTTTGGTGTTACACACGATCCTTTACCGTAATTTTAAAACAAAACAAAAAAACAGGCACTATATTTTCTGGAGGAAAACTGTCTGACATATAATGAGTTAAACAATGTTTATCTTTACTGTCACTGATTGTAAAGCACTTATCCTTAGGACAAAAGCAGAGGCATTCATGTTAGTAACTTTAATAACGTGCAAATCCCTCATTATAACAAGGTTTTGTGTGGCTATCAAACAGTAGCGGCTGTTATCACTCAATCAAGTAGTGAATGCAAGCTGCCACACCCAGGGTCTCCCATTTACCCTAAGGACCAGCAATTTATGCAACAGACCAGCTCGTCTGGGAGAGCTGGCTGCTCCCTGGATTTCTTCACCAGTCTTTCATCAAGATTTCTGCACCAAAAGCTAAGGGTGGTGGGCGCTTAATCTGACATATCACTTTATGTTTTTCTTTATCTGGAACGGGAACGTCCAAGATGTGCAAAAGATCTCAATCACTAGCCCTGTCCCAGGCAGTGCCAGGAACTCCAGACAGGATCTAAACACGAGACCAGCTAGCGTGACAGCAATTAGCACAGGGGCAAGTTATACGGCCAATAATCACGCCTGGCTCAGAGTGGCTAAGCTACCATATTCCCTTAAGGATTAGAAACTAAGTTCCCGTTTTTCCAAGTAGGAACAGTAACAATCAAAAAATGTCTAGAAAACAATTTCCCATCTGTTTCTAATGAAAGCCATGTGTGGAATTGGCCGGCTAGCATTTTTTTGGCTGCGGAAGATAGCGACGTGCCTTAAGGTGTCCCTTGTGCATTTGAGCCCGTCTGCACATGCTCAGAAAGTGCGGCACTCCGGTGGATTCCAGGATAATGTAAACGGCCACCTTCCTTTTGAAGGCGGCGTCCAGTAGGTCAATGAATATGTCCACATCTGTAAATAGGTCCATAACGACAGCAATGACCTGTAAAGAAAAATTTTTATCGTTTTACAGGTCAAACTAAGTGGAGTGACATTCACCTCGCCTCATATTTCTTTAAGTTAAAAACACATTTTTTTCTGTATAATTCAAACGCACCCGCAAAAAAACGTAATACTATGTAATAATATTTAGCTAAGCGAAATATAAAACAACAATTAGCCTACTGATGTATGATGATGATAACTATTCTCACATTGTTGTCTGTGTGAAAAGTAGGCCACATATTTTAAGTTGAAAGTCTGCAGCCGTGGTCAAGCATATAATGCAACAAAAAAAAACAGGAAAGAACGGGGCGAGTCTCCCGGTCCCCACAGTGTTGGAGAATGGGCGTCATTTGTTAACTGACCCATAAAACGTAAAACGATGTGCAGCATGACTGTGAACATGAATTCAATTGCATAATAGAGTCCATTTAAATGTTTTATTATTTTTGAATTAGTTTTTTTCATTTTTAAGTTAATAGTGATAATGTTTTTTTGGGAGGGATGGGGGGTAAAGGGCCCAGATGTTAAATTGCTTTATATTTCGATTTCTAATAGTTTCCAATATCATTTACACAACGGCGGCCCGACAGAATATTCTACGCATCTTAGTCTAAATACAGTTTTTGTCTTTCAGGAATGAAAAGCAATACACAGCTAACCGTATTGTTTACGGGTGCAGTTTTTACAGTATTGCTGAAACAGATCAGAGGCAACTTTAACGCAATTTCATCATGACCGACTACTAACATGCGGTAGCCCATATCATCCAACCACACGTATGACGGCATCCAATTAAAAGACATATTATTTGACACAACAATACAATATTCATACCTTCTGCGCTTGCACTATGGTTTTCCTAACGATTTCTTTAATGTGCGCTTGACCTTCCATCGGCGGCTGCGTGTAAACATTGACCCGGGTCACTCCTCGGTATGAGACGAAGTCTGGCCACCCGATATCCAGGTCTGGGATGGAGCAGTCGGAGCGCTCCGGCCAGTACTGAAGTGACGGCTCTACATCGTCGCTATTACCCTCTCCCTTTGCTTTCACATGATCAGATCCCGGGTCGTAAACCTCCGCGGTCCCTGTTAGATGCTCCAACTCGAGGTCGGACAGAAACCTTCGCACGTTGTGTGCATGGATGTATTTGTCGAAAGCGTCGCGTCCGTCCCGGAGAAGCGCTTCCAGCGCTAGTCTCTGATCCTCGCTGTAGAAGAACTCTGGCTTGGTCTCGTTCGTCCGCATGTTAACGTTGTGTTCGTCCAGACACTGGATCTGAGACAAGGCCATGGTCTCGGAAACTTTGCTGTCTTGAAGCAATTTACAGTTTATCAAATATCCTCCCTGAGATCAAATAATGAATGATCAGAGAAAAGAAAAAAAAAATCCGTTTTCTTTGTTCCCTCGTTAAACAACATGTGACTCCAAATAGGTGATCTGTACCAGTAATGTGAGTGAAACTCGAGCAGGACGTCTTATATTGCGATATCATACTGTAAGAACCTCACTTCACCACATCAGTCATAGTTTCTTAACTGGGATCTCATGCTCCACATTTCTGATGCCGATGATGCAGACCAGGTAACAGGGCACACCTCAGTCACATGACATAGGGGAATCTTCCCCGGTGCCCGTCCATTCCTCGGGACTCCCCGCAATTCCGTAACCGGCTAAAAACGTTTCTCACTCAGGACTGTACGAAGTGCGACTTTTCCGACGGAAAAATACCCGACGCGAAGCTTAACATGAAACAAATGCGAGGAGGTTTTCAGTTGCCTAATCGCAAGTTTTAATAAAGTGCAAATAAAGATCACTTAAACTATAAAACGGGTATAAATACTGGAATTTCGACAAAGTACAAATATTAATTAATACAAACTATAGTTTTAAAATAATAATAAAAACTATTCTCTGAGTCTTCCGCAAGTTTCTGAAATTCCATACACCGGATTTCGGTAAAGACTTCGTAGCCCCGCTGTTGAATGGAGTCCACTGTCTGGCGGAGCGCTGAATAATAACTTCAGCTCGCCAGCAGCCGGGGGAAGGGGCGGATCATGAACTTCCCCCTTTGCCTGTGGAAGTAAGCGCAAACGTGGGCGGAAATGGGTGTTTGAATCCGGTTCCTCGAATGATGACCCACATTAAATGGTACAAAAAGTCTGGGCAACTAAAACACGTTTTTATTCAAATCTTATAAATGGTTCCCCAGACGCACTGTATATTTCACTCATGAATAGTGTATTGCCTTCAATAGACCCCAGTGTTAGGAAATGTGTTTGGAATGCAGCAAATCACCAAACCACAAGGCTTTGCACTATAAAAGGACAAAAACCTTGTGGAAATGGGGATGACTAACGCAGCGGCTTCCTCTCATAAAAAGTACACATCCGCAATTGTTTCTAAGCTACTAGCTTTAGAATGTGGATGTTTACTGCATGTATATCCACAAACAACAATGGAAAGAGAATTTTTCATGTATTTACTTCTGTTCTTCCTTCAATGACATTGGCTTTTTCTGTGTTATCTACTAAGCCTATGTATTTTATATCCCGTAGTAACAATATGTTGGTTGAAAGTTAGCTTTTAACGGGTTAACTAGTTTAATAAATTTTCCCACCTGTATGCATGTTTTTCTTTCTGCCCTGTACGGTCTGTGTCCTGTTTTTATGCCGAAGGTGGAAATATATAGACCCATCTTTCCAATGTACAATAATAAACTCAGACGTGGATCCTGTTTGCAAATGTATTGCTTGGTGAGGAGATATTTTCACCCGGTTTGTGTATCTTGTATGTATAAAAGCTCATTATCAAGCCTTCCAATCCCAAGTTCAACAGTGGACAGTTTCCTTTTTGGCTGCTCCTGGAACCTGAGGAGCATTCAGTGGTGGAGAAGATCACCAGAAGGGGAATCCCTATTAACGATTCCTGAATCATGTTTATAAGAATCGAGCTCTTTAGAAGCCTCACTTTCAAATCTGTCACCAAACTAATAAAATTCATACACTCCTTTGTAGGTCATGGTTGACTGTCACTTTTTATGGCTGTCATTTTAAATGCCACGTTCTTCAAGAGTGGTGACACACGATACGCATACGTGTTCATCATTTTGACAAAGTGAAAAATCGTGCGTGATGAGGGCGGTCGACTCCTCGACTTTTAGGAGGCTCCTGACGCACGGGGAGGTTTCACAAGTGCCTGCGAGTCGAGCTCCTGGGCGTCTCTGTGCAAGCAGTGCACTGTGGATCTGCTTGGCCGGAGCCACTGCATGATAAATGCACTGCTGTTCCCCACTGGGCTTCTGGAATAGAATGCCGTGCAATGAAATAGAAGCAGAATATTTAACTGGTATTAACATTTCTCATGATGTAAGTCATCAAAGGGCATCGCACCCTAGCAAATGATGACTATGGCTTGTTATGTATGAAATCTGCAGGGCTTTACTTGTACAAAGAAAACAATTAAATCTTCATCGGCTTTACTAATATGCACTGTTGGTAATTGACTTTTACATCAATGTATAAGATTCTAGTGTCTTAATGCTATTGACCTTATACAGCTCCAAGAACTCCTCCCTTCCAAGTTTTGGAAATTCTAGAATATGTCAGACAGATGTTAAAATAAACACAACCCCCCCCCCCCCCAACTCTCAGACTGAAAGGGAATATTTATTGTTTTACGAAATCTCCAGCCTTGCTAATGCTGCCCTCTCTTTTTTTTTATAAAGGTTTGTGCATTTATCAGGTTCCTTTGTGTGTGTGTGTTTTTTTTTTCAAATCAGTGGCCAATGTTTTGTTTCTGATTATAGTCATTAGCTGTCATTAGGCAAACCGGACAATTTGTCCTATGAACATTGTCATCCTTGCAACACGGCCAGAGGCTGAGGGGTAGGACATGTGGTGACACACGGTGACACACAGTGACATATGGAGTCTCCTCACACTATTTGCGTGTCGTTTTCTCTGCATTCCTGCCGGCCCGGCTGACGCACCTCTTCCCTACTTTTTAACCCTTTCCCGGCTATGCTTCAGTCCATGATTTTCCAGGTGTCGATCGGGTGATACCTGGACCGCTGCTAGTGATTTGTGAAAAGGAGGGGCTAAGCCTTTAGTGAGGGGGGGGGGGCTGACTTTAATGAAAATAAATGTGAACAGACTATTTAAAAGCATTTATGTACATTTATTTATAACACATATCTGTACAGTGGTTAAAGTGGGGAAAACAGATGTTAGTACTCACCTTGTTATTCAGTACCAGCAGGGACGGATTACGGACCGGGCCAGCGGAGCCCATGGGGCCCCTAGCCCAAAACAATTTGCAACGCTTATCAACAATGTATTTTCGTTTGTCTATTTTAGAGGGCCTACATTCTTTGATCCTCTGCCTACAAGGGCCCCTGACCCTATAGGGAGGGCGTTTGGCTGCCAAGGGCCCTTGAATTGTGGTGGTGGTGGTGGTGGTGGGGGGGGGGGGGCCTCGCGAACGTTTTGCCCAGGGGCCCACACAACCCATAATCCGTCCCTGACTACCAGGTGTCGTTACTCCCCTTGTTATTCAGTACAATCAGATAATAAGAGAATAACAAGGAGGTGCTTGTACTGCATACCAGTGAGTACTGGCCTACTTCAAGCACTGATTATATAGCATTATTAGATTCTTTCCTTGTTTGCAAGATGTCGTTTTTGCTCCTGCTCCAACACTGCTTACACTCACACAGAGCGTTCACTGGAGGCTCAGCCTAGCTACACTTATGCCTAGTCCACTCCTCAACAGTTGCATATTTCTATTTGCTATTTGACTCGATTGTGCATTGCTTTGCACTAAAGTGTCCGCGAAAATAAAGATAATGTAAATGTGTATTGATCCCCGGCAATGCTCCTGCAAACATTGTCCCTTTGAGGGTACAATTACTTGTCACTGGGGCTGCACCCTCAGGGGTCTGCCAGTTGTACCCTTAGCTACAGGCAATTGTACCTTTTAAGATGGACTACAAGGAACATTTTTTGTATCATTGGGGGTACATTAATGTTGTTTGCACCTTGGTAATGTTGCTCAGAGTCCATTTCTGTACCTTAAATTACACTAAAAGGTACATTTACCTACAACTAGGGTACAATTGAGTGCACAGCCCCAGTGACAAGCAAAGGTACGAATCGGTGCTCTGTATTTATGACAGTGTGCGTGATACCCTGAAGGTTTTGACCGCATGCTGGAAGGTCATTCAGCTGGTTCCTGCCCTGAGCATCATCTTCACAGCCAGAGGTGGAATCACAGGGAAAGGAAAAGGGCCTGAAGGAGACTCTGCCCACTGAGCAAACCTAAGGCGGGACTGACCTGAAGTCTCAGTGCTGACCTGTCGGCTGGTGATCCTACTTGATCCTTGGTAATGTAACGTGATTCCTTAAAATGCCTATTAATCACAGTTGTCATATTTAAAACTGTTACACAAATTCTGTACATATATTTCTGGTTTAGTACTTTGTATATTGTGCATTTTTATGTTGATTCATGTGAGCTTCTATATATATTGTCCTTATCTGTGCATGTTATACATGCTGAACTGCCAGAACTGCCACTAAATGACATTTCGCTGCCCTATGCAGTGACAGAAATGATTCTTACCTTATGGCGGTTTTACTAGCTACTTTTTCATATTTTGATTCACATTGACCATATTGACCACGGCTATATGGAATGTTGGGAAACCCCCCTAGACATTCCGGAACCAGAATGGAAGAGTTCCTCATTGCCGGTTGCTTGTTTGACAGTAGTGCTTTATATGCACAAACAGCCAAATGGGGAAACCAAACCTGTCTTGCAGAAATTAAATGTTTTTAAAGGGTAAACAGAAAAATGAGACAACCAGACAAGCTGCTTTATTAATGGATGTTAAAGTCAAAATTCCTATTGCCCGCGATCTGGTTTTGCGGACATACTTTGCAACTGAGTCACTCAGTTTTGCACCCAACACCGCTGAAGGCAGGAATACCTGATCCATCGATATAGGTGTGCGGTGTAAACACAAGGAATGTTTTCAGCTTCGGCAACAAAGGAAATGTGATCGATTTATTGGAGTGAAAGAGGGTTCATTCCATTGCGTGATAATAATAGGGTGTAGTCCAAGGTGGCAAGATATCTGCAGGCGGTATGGTCTGCAACAACTCTTTTACACCTATCCGTTCTCTCATCTTCAGTAATTAGGTACATAATTATAACTGCAAAGACACAAATTAAGGATTTTTACTGCCATTGAAATGGAACATTTCTGCAAGTTTTTTGTAATCAAGTTCAGGGTTGTCACCTGCTTTTATGGTAATGTTTTGTACCCTGTTACCCTTCTTTCCAAAAGGGCTCCACTAAAACGGACAGCAAGTTCCACAAAGTATTAAAAATAAGAACTGTAGCATAGGATTAAGCACTTCGGACTTCAGAAAGGTCTTAATATCTCCAAGTGCAGGGAAGAAAACCTACATTTGTTTGGGAGCAGCTTCTTTACTGTTTTTTTATACAGCTACTCGGAAAACAGTTTCAGGCCTATAGGCTCACAGTCATGTCCTGTTACGGCGTGGCATGGTGCAGGTGGGGAGAAGGTAACGACGCACTAATGGCTGCGAGACAAAGGAGGTTTATTAAGGAAACTACAAACATTAGGGAAGGCAAAAAATGAAGGGCCACGACTGATCTGAATACCAATGGGGGAAACAAGAACCAACTACAAGAAGCATGAAATAACAAGGGAACAGCGCAACACAGGGAACAGAAGTAAGCAATAAAACAGAGCAACAAACATGCAGTAACTTAACACAATGACTGACTAACAAAGAGTGAGGGCAGGTATCTAAATACACATAGGACGCTGGGGCAAACAAGGAACTGGCAGAAATCATAATCAAATTAACAAATCAAGGAAGGGACAGGAACAACGAGTAACCGGTGAAATCAATAACAGTAGATGAACATGGAAATTGGGAGACGAGGCACAAACTGAAAACTAAAGAACATAGCAAAACGCTAGGATATAAGCACTAGGGCTAAGGGGCTAGAGGACAGAGGAAGGCACGGGATAAACAGCATTACCTGCTGGCCAAACGGGAACATTACACATAGGACGGGGACCGACTGGCACCGGCCCTGACATATCGTGTATAGAAGCTGAAGATATATAGTTATTTGGCTTTGTGATGATTTACATGGGTGATCAACAAGAAAACGCGATGGTAGTTTTGGACATTAATCATGAGTTAATTATAGGCTTCGGCTTAGCACTTGCATCTTCGTCATTTTCAGAAACGCTACCTGCGTCTGATCTTGTAAATTATCAGGCAGGTTCAGGCAGCCTGAAATCAAATATTTTGCAGCGTTTTCCACAATTCATACTGAGCGATATCTACTAAAAGTTTTTCATATTTAGGTTACTATCCCGCAGCGCAACATCTTCCCACAATAAGCTCTGAATCTGCAGTCTCCAATGTCACGGTTTCACATGAACCATCTGAATCCATCTCTCCTGCACCAATCCCACCCCAGTCTGTTTCTTGCCACAACAGAACTCTGTTGTCTTTATTGATGCTGCCGGTTTTGTAGAGTATCAAAGAGTTCCTCCTGGATAAATTACTGCCTGGTTCAGCCCCTCTCGGAAAATCATGGGCTGTAAGTTTTCAACACACCTGCGTTTAGCAGGTCTGTCATTGCAGGCATTGAAGGTATTTGTCACCTAGAAACACTAACAGTGAAACAATTACCTGACTGTTTTCCATGTAACATCTCAGAGGGTTTGCCATCTGGATCCCTGCAGTGAGCCAGACTGACGTACCTCAAGGTGGTGGGTTCAGCTATGTGGAATTCCTTCTGGAATCTTCCCATGCATTAAAGTACTGCTTAATCTGTGAGATTTCTCTCAAGAAGCCACCCTCTGTTTCACACAAAGCTTTCAGTTGATGTAATTTTGTAGATTAAAGACAGGTATTTCCGTGGGTCAAGGGAGTCAAAACAGTTGACAGTGAAGTGCAGACAGTAGACATGCTTGGCTGGTTTTTGAGGACTAGAAGATTAGGCGGGCAGATTAAGAAACAATATCATGTGTTTTGCAGGGAGATCTGCAGGCTTACATAAAGGGCAGAAAAAAATTATGGGACAAAAATGTAAATACAAATAATATCTTTTCTTTATGCTTATGAATATGAGGAACTCACAACAGGAAAAACTATCTGCAAGAGCCGATTCTCATGAAGCTGGTATCAGCTGATCGGTCACGCGTGCATGATTCTTGAAAGTGCATTATGGGAATTCTGCAGGCATCCCTGCCTGTTTCTTCCCTCTGTAGGTGTAATAGGAAAGCTACGTTCAGTTGGGATAGGCTTGGCTGGGGTCCATTTGGTTGGGTTCTGTGCTCTTCGAGTAAGCTGGAAAACTAACCCGCCTTTTGGCTATTTTTAAAGGCAAGCTGAGACGAGAAATTGCCTGGACTGCTTGGCAGTTCTTGTGAATTATGAATAGAAAAAAACTACCTAGCTATTATTATGAGGTATAAAAAAAAAATCAATATTCAAGGAGAGAACTAAATATGTACCGCTCCAGGGATTTGAAGTGTAATTCTAAGGCTGGCTTGCCGTGGCCGGGGATCAGACACAATGCATAACGCGTTTTGATTTTGATCTTGGAGACCTGAAGGCTCACTACAAAATGATCGTTAACTCTGCCAGAGTTTTCACACACCAGTGACTCATCGCTCCGGTAATGGTGTGTTTTGTTTCCCTCTTGTGGGTAATGTGTGTATTGCAGTTTGTAGTCCAGACTGGAGTACTGTAATGCCCTCCTTTTTGGTTGCCCGTCTGGATCCTTACATAAACTTCAGCTGGTACAGAATGCAGCAGCCAGAGTTCTCATAAACACAAAAAACTTGATCACATGTCGTATCCTCCCTTCATTGGCTACCAGGTAAGACTCAGATTGACTATAAAATACTGCTGTTAACCTATAAAGCACTGAATGGCCCTGCAGCAGAATACCTTAGTGATCTGCTGACCTCATACAACCCTCCACACTTGCTTCGTTCTCAAGGCGCAGGATCTGTGTTAGTACCCAGGGTAGAAAGAGCTACGGCAGGCTGCAGAGCTTTCTCCTACAGAGCTCCTCAGCTGTGGAATGGTCTTCCACCGGATGTGCGGGTTTCAGGCTCACTCTCAATATTCAAGTCTAGACTAAATACACACCTGTGTATTTAGTCTAAAAACACACTTGTTCAGTCTAGCTTATAGGGACACTAGTTCTAGCTCTAGCTAACTCCTCACTCCCAGTTAGATCTATAGTGTGAGGTGTAGAGCTGGGTGGGGATCGGTGCCATTGGCTTTGGATAAACTGAACTGTCAGTCTGTCACTCTAGCTTCACACCCCCTTGTGGAGCTGGAGTGCTGACATGTCAGGGACTCCCCATGCCTGCATTCCCACTTACCTCTCCCTCCTACTTATGCTGCCATAGCCATATTGCACTTTGCACTTCATATTGCACTCACCTAACTGTCAGCACTGCCTAGTCTCCCCTACTTTGACTAATTGTACATTTTATTTCCCCTACTCCTCCTGGAGGGTGGTGTCTGGAGACCTCAATCTGTCAAGATGTCCAGCACACCCCGCTACATGTGACGTCGCCACCACCAGTGACGTCCCTGCATCCAGCTCGCCGTTCTGCCTGTGTCATCTTCCATGTATGACCAGCTGCCTTACCTCTGGTTGCCTGGCGATTGGAAGGAGAGTCGGCACCGGCTTGTCATCACCTCCCTGCTCCCCGGTTGTGTCTCAAATCTTATGATTTGGACAGTGTGACTTGGCACTTAGCCGTCTCTCCTATTTGACTCTCCCTGCCGGCCCCTGGAGGATGGGCTCCCCCTTTGAGTCTGGTTTCTTCCTTCTTGGGAGTTTTTCCTTGCCACTGTTTAATCACATGCCGTTTTTAAATTATCTCTTTTTTGGCTGATTTAATTTCTGTTCCTTAAATTCGCTTGAGATACAGCAGCAGGCAACAAAGAGCAGAAATCAACACAAACAACTTGTTTAATAAGCTCCATCTCTTGAGCTGCAGAAAACTCTTATTATATTTACTTAACATGAACGTACTGTGAAATTCAAGACTTACGATACGAGATTAACGTTGTGTTTTATGTCCATCCATAACCGCTTATCCAGTATAACCGTGTTTCTCAACCTATTGGCCTCGGGGCAGTGCACATTTTTGTTGCCTCCCAAACCTCAACAAAACTGCATCAGGTTTTCCGTATTCTTGATTGCTCGATAGTTTAGCTGAGTCGTGGTGGACTGAGAGGGAGCAAAAATGTTAGGGTCCTCTTAGACTTAGTTGACAAACACTGCAGTATGCATTACGGTGAACTGGAATCCTATTACAGGAAGCATGCTTTTGATTTATATATCAAATATCAAAATAACACATTGCTGTGCTAAATGTGTCTTACTACACATAAAAATTTCAATATCATTTACATAGTCTGTTAAACCTCATGTATTATATAAACTGTTATTTTGCCGTAAAATATATACCAGTTATCTACGAGAAGTTCTACAGGTGTGAGGATAATTGTTGATTAGTGAGAGATCTTCAGTTTACCCAAGAGGTGACCAGATACCAGATAATCGCCTTGGAAATAGTGTAAATTGCAGGTTTTTAAACTGCCTTCTAACAGGAGCTAGTGGGTGGTGGACTTAGTTAGATTCCCTGACTAATTAGAATTAAGATAGTATAGTATGAACCTCCATTTCCCAAGAGCACCATCCTGAACCTTATTTATTTAATTTTGCTTTGTTTCACCAATAAATCTTACATTTAATTTCCTTGAGAGAGGCATATCTTGTAACTTGCTGAAATGTATTTAAAAGATTTGCTCAATCGAATGAGTAGATTGTTAAATAATACGTTTATACATTTTAAGAGCAGATATGAGACCTGAAAAGTCAGATTATTATACCATAAATCCAAGGGCGTCCCTTTTCTCACATACATTAATTCCGCTAATGACTCACTTGGCCTTGCATGCTGGGGCTCTGAAGGTCATGTCTGGCAGTAACCTCATGCCTTGATAGCGATGTGTCTTGCTGCCACCTGCTGGGCAACGTGTGTATTACATTTTGTCGCAGCAGTTGTAACGTTCACGTCATAGAAACTAGACAGTATACCTTCATCTACATGGCACCATAACAGGCCTCTTTATTACTGCTTAAGAGATCACAGCACATTCTGTAGTTTCGAAAAACCAGGTCCTCTGATTCTGATCCTAGTGTTTTCCATAGTCTTTCCATCTTATTGCAGCACTTTAACATACATTTGTGGTGGCCAGGCTGGGACACAGCTTGGGATTTCGGGCTCATGAAATTGTACCATATCTGACTCCCAACCCAACCCATACCAAATTATGTTGCAAATTATTTAAAGCTCTTGCCACTCATGGGTACCCCATAGGCAGACAATGGAAAGCAATGAACATAGAGTCAAACATTCACCCGAAGACTTACTACCAGGCTGAGCAAATTAATTTACCCGTAAGTATTTCGAGTGGCCTGGTAGCTGGTCAGCTCCTCAGCTTGGGCATGGACCTAGGCGGGTAGAGTGAAAGCAGGTTATTTGAATGACGGAAGTAACATGAGTATTTGAATAACATGATGATATGTCCATGTGCCGATACAGGAAATTACATTGCAAGCTGTAACTCATATTGACTGTTTTACAAAATCCCAGGAATAACTGTGGGCTTCTTCCCATGAACACTATGCTTGCAAAGAGCAGGGCTGGCACTGCTGCCTGTATGCCAGGAAAATGGGCCAATCAGCAGTCTCCGGTATGTGGTCACATGACTCTTTCCTGGGATACTGCTAACGTAGCGAGACTGTTGGCCGTGCCTATTTGAGTTCACTTCAGATGGAAGAGTGCGGCATGTTAGCAGGAAATGTCTTTGGCAGGGAAACAATTTGTGAGCATATTTCACATCGCACAGCTGCTGTTCTGCTTATCCGGGCATTTGAAATATTAGGAAATTTTCTTAAAAATGAATCAGGCAGGACTGACTGGAACCTGATGTGGAAACCTACTCACCACTGTGAGTCTGCTGGTCAAGCTTTCGGTTCCCATTGGTGTCTTTTTGTGGTTCTTTTGATATGGTTCTTTGATTAGACTGATGCTTTACTTGGATTCCACATATGTTTTCCCGCAACTGTGTTTGATTATTCTATAATTTACAATGTTTTCTTGTACAATTATTAGCATTTACTAGACACGAGGCCCCCCCCTCCCCTCCTTTTTCAATGACAACAAAAAAAGCTGCAAGCTAGTAATAATTCTTACAATACAATGAATGCTAGCAAGTAAATAATTGTATTTTGCCATTTATGCAGTAAATTGGAAGCAAATATGACAGAACAATAAGTCCTCCATTGTTTACCTACGTGCCTCAGGGATAGAGGACTGCAATATGTCACTCAGACCCCCCCCCCCCCCCCCCAAATGCATCTGCCAATCAGAAGCAGCCACCTGACTATTCCTTGAAATGTCTCAAGGGTTTAAGAAACTGTCGTCAGCTCAATGTATATCTCTTCCCCAGGGAGATCTTGCTAGGTAACCTTCACAGCTGACATCGCAACCATAGCCAAGTTACCCATATTTCCACCTTCAGAATCTCATATCCACACATTTAAATATGTAAATAAATTTCGTAATTATTATTGTGAAGGTACCATAACAACATTACTGGGCCCGATTTGCCCTCTGCAATGCCACTGAACAGTCAAATACATTTTAACTTAATTGTTAATTGTTGAGTTCTTACTGTAGCTTCTTCATAATGCAGCTGTTTGCAAGGCTTAATAATTTAAATACAAGTGCTATATTGTTTTCATATTGTCTGTCCTGCTTTGTGCAATCAGTTTGGTATTCCGATTTTGCTTCTTTAAAACTATTATTAGAGGAAGAGTTGGTAACACTTTACTTAAAGCAGTGATCATAATGCATTATGGATACTTTAATAATACACTACAATGCATTCATGAAGTATAATAAACATGGCTGTAACTATTTATGAACAGGCGTTACACATTATAGCCATATTTATTATGCATTATGAATGCTATATGAAGCTCTCATCTATAATGCACTGTAGATACATTGATAATGCATTACAATGGTCAGTATAAGCCATATATAATATATTATATAAGCCATTTATAATACTTAATCCCATCTGAATGCATAATGATGCATTATGAATTATCACTGCTTTAAAAGATGTTACAGAAAAGCTCAGTCAACTTCCCAATAATTATAGAAAAGGAAATACATATTATCAATATTTTTTGCAATCGTGTTGTGTATAGATGGGCTGGCCCCCCATCCTGGGTTGTTCCCTGCCTCGTGCCCATTGCTTCCGGGATAGGCTCCGGACCCCCCGCGACCCAATAGGATAAGCGGTTTGGAAAATGGATGGATGGATGTTGTGTCTATAATTATCCAAAATAATTTTTTTATCATGACTATGTCAGTATTACATTTTTATATGTTGGATTTTGGGTGTCTTCTTGTGCCCGTGAAACACTAGAAAATACGGTTTTGCTGAAATCATAAATTTTATTATGTCATTTGTCCGTCACGTATGCTTGCATGTATGTGCCCTGTGACGGATAGCATCACGTCGAGGGTGTATTTCAGCCTTATGTCCTGTGCTGTTTGGGATCCGCTCCAGGACTCACCACAACCCTGACTAGGAGAAGCAGCTGGAAGATGGATGGATGGCTACCTAAACTGTACACAAGGCTGCCCCCTAAAGGTAGGCATTAAAAAAGTCTTTTGAATATTTGAAAAAATAGCCTCTTATCTTGAAAGACTCCACCCGAATAGGCTGAAACACTGACCGTCGTCAGATAAGAAAACTATAACAAAATTATTGCAATCTCATTTCAGTAAGTGATAGATCTTAGTACCTGACGTACTTTACGCCTTCATGACTATGGTGCAAAATTAACATTAGAGGGCTAGTAAGTACACACGCGTAAATCAGCGTTCATTGATCTTTATTTAGCTAATCCATAGCTTGCTAACACACTCCCTGAGCACTCCTTCGTGAATATGTTTAAATTCCTTATTTATCTCATTTATGACGCATTACGTCATTTTATCTTATTCATTGTTTAATAAAATATGGCACAGTCAAATAATTAATGAGAACCATTACAAAACGGTTGAGCTTCAATACTAAATTGTCAATATTGCAAATACTTTATACCCCGGAAGTTATTTTTGGACCATCGTTCACACCCAGTTAGAAACTTTGTTTCTTTGATTGTACAAAAGAATGTTTCACATAACAGCGACTGGCGTATGTCTTCAAAGGGCGTGTTTGCACCATAGGCGTGCGTAAGTGGACTCCGATCGAGTGGCTCGCATTGGGACACAACGGATATTGTGTAATCCCCTCTGATATGGCCAAATTGTAATTTATGAATATTTCCCATAAGTATCGCTAGCTCACAGCGGGCACCAGATCAAGTTCATGAATAAGTATTTATTTCAGTTACAATTTTAAAATATAATAATTTTGTGTCAACTTAGAGCATAACAGGTGAGAGAGCTTGGGGCGGAGCGAATAAGTAATATTCCTGCGACTTGGTGTTGGATCATTTCACACAAAGAATGGAAGTTGTATGTAATATGGGTATAATATGACAACTCAGTCATTTGTACTGCGAATGGGCGCCACTGTATTCTGTCGCATGCAAGAAAGACATCACGTATTTTTGTCCTGTAATTTGAAAAGATCCCTGTAGTTTCCAGATCCTTCGAGGAGCTGTACGTTTGGGACAGGGTTTTTTTTTTGGCTGGCACTGAAAAACGTGGCGTTCTCCTATTTCTGTGCGTTTTACAAACTCATAGGGGGGAGGGTCGAAGTCGCAGGCTGGAGCTGCTCGTTCAGCAGCGTTTTAAAGTGATATACAGGGAAATAATTACGATTATAGATTTATTATTACTGTTGTTATTCGCTGGGTAAGGCAGTGGATTGATCACACCCTTGGCCGACCGCCCCTCCCCGAAAGGGCGTCCGTCGGTGCGCCATGTTGGATTGTGTGGGTGTCACAGCGAGGAGTGTGCGGAGTATCAGGGAGACGTGCGGGAAGCTCGGCCGGCGGCATCGGCTTGCGACACGCTGCTCTTACTTTAACACCTGAAGCCCCTAAAACAAGATCCGCACCTTCAAGTTCACCCACGTTATTTTCTGTAGTTGCATTGCAAGCTAAAGCCAAAAGTTATGGCTCGTATTTCAGCAGTGAGGAGTGCCCCCGCCTCGAGTGGAGAGCACTGGTAAGTTATTCATTTCCTCCTGGGGGGGTTTTGTGGAGGCGGGGGGACTCGTCCGCCCCGGTGCGACGCTGCAGCAGCCCCGGCGCTTCCTTACCGGGAAATACCGGCTATTTCGGCCACCTCTGCGGGGAACGGGAGAGCGCCAGCGGCCTGGTGATACCCCCCACTTCCCGGGGAGTAAGCAGCGCCGCCCGGGCGCCGGCGGTAAGCCGCTCCGGATTAGTTAGCGACCTAGCAAGTTGGTACGGAGCGGTATTCAACAGATTGCTCGCCTCATCCCCCCGCCCGCTTCGGCCGCCGGAACTATCGGCAAAAGTGCGACTGTCCAACTTTTTTCCCCTCCTGGCAGGCTTCTCCTAGCCGGCGAGCAGCTTTCGGAGCGCCAGCGCCGTCGGTGGTTTATCATGAGAAGCCGCAAACAGCGCCGTGCGCCCCCGACGCGGCCTCTCCCTGCGCCGTTAGCGCCCTGCTCCCCGTTAGCTTTCCTGCTAACGCCTGCCGCCGCGTTTTACGTTAAGCGGCTGAAATTAACTTTTGACTTAAATGCGTCCATGTAGCGAATTAGCGACGTTTGAGTAACTGCCCATAACTTTTTTTTCCGCGCTTTTTGCTCCGGAGTTCGGCGCTCCGTCACCTCTCCGTGACCCTTTTTGTGAAGTTACACCTCGGGGTAACTTTAGTGCCGGTACCCGCACCATGGGCTCCGCCTTGTCAACCGGTTGCTCCTCCGGCACCAACCATCGCCCCGGCCTGGGTCTGCGCCCGCCCCGTGTCGTACCCCGGTCTTTCTCTGGTTCCGGGTGGGGTTGCGGAGCCGCATCCATTGTCTCGTCAGTGTTTGACCCCCCCTCCATAGTGCCCTGGCGCATTGTCTACGGAGACCCTCCGTGGACTGAGGACAATGAGGCGAAAGGCGGCGCTCGGGTTTGGGGTCCAGCTGGGAGCCCCGGTGCCTTTGCGCTGTGCGCCGGGGAGCGCTCCTGGATGCGCCCTGCACTCATTGGGAATTTACTGTGAGGCTCTTTGTTGTCACTTTCCGGCCGGTGGGGGTTGGGTTTGGGCTGGAGAGATTACACTCCCTGCACACGAAATCACATTAACACTTCATGATATGTGCATCCGCTCCTTGGAAAGCAAAACCTGCTGGAGATCTTTTTTTTGTTTGTTTGTTTTTTTTTACTCCTGACTTTTCATTTGTCTCTTCTCCACATTTCGAGGGAACGGACCTTTGTCAAAAAAAACTGGCTGGGTCGCCCCTAGTCGGTGATGCCAGCAAGGTGTCTCTTGTTATGTAAGCTGTGGTTTATCTATATGTGGGTCGACTGTCCCTTTGAGGTCATTCCCACGGCTCCTGGGTGGTTTTGTTAGCAGACCGTGCTTTGACGTTTTGAATGTCATAGTGTCCGCTGGCTGGGTGTTGGACAAACCTGACACCTGTCTTACCCAGTGGGGTGGGTGGTGGTTCTTAGCTGAGGTGTGGCAGCCGACATTGCCGCCTGTTCGCCTCGCACATCTGGACCCGGGGGGGGGGGGGGCGTCAGACGGATGACCTTTTTATGGTTTTATCGCACGTTACATGCCCTTGTTTTAAGTTTTGGCGTCTCATTGGAGAGACGACCTTCTGTTGGCAATTCTGCTTGTAGTGTTTCAATGCAATGTTATTTTTTATTATTTTGGTATTGTTATGAATACAGTAGTACTGCCTGCCTGGCACATTGGCAAGCTCTGATTTGGCGGTCATATGGGCTTCCATATTTTCATTCATCTTCTGCATCAGCGCAATCAGTGTTATATATGTAGTCTGATATAGTCAAAAATGAGGAAGAGAGTGACTGTGGTTATGGTCTGCATCTCTTTCTCACCAAGTGTGTGAAAGGCTGTGAGTTCTGGGTGTTAAAAGTTTTAAATGATTGGTTTAATTTTCTTTGGTGAAAAAGCAGGTTAGTGGCTTCGGGTTGTAGATGTGAAGATGGTTAGGATATTTTAGGATATCTTGGTTGTACAGTTCAGGCTCACCATCAAAACGTCGATGAGTTTTTAAAATTCTAATTATTTTATGCATGGAAATGCACTAATTTGTGTTCCTGAGGTTGAGAAGTTACTTCAGCCCTTTAAAGGTTCACCCACTTCTTGCAGATGATGGGTTACATCACAGAAACAGTTTTTCGTGTTGATGCTTAGCTGTTGGTGGTCTGAAACCCGTGGGAGTGTTTTTTTTTCTGTCCTCCTAGTGCCGAAATTCTCTGCCCGTATGAACTCGGTGACATGGAGTTCAAAACAAGGGCCACGGATGTTTCTGAAACATCTCTTGTGTCTTTGTCCGATATTTAGCCTTGATAGGAGGGTCACCTCCTACAACTTTTAGGTGTGTGTGTGTGTGTTGAGGGGTGGGCAGTTGCTATGACCCATACCTGGTCAACTTTGCCTATACTATCGTGGACTGATGCCTTACCCAGTAATTTCATCCGACACCCTTTCAGATATTTCCTACTGCATATGCGTGTTCACTATGAGTTCCCTGTCACTTAGTCAGGGTTGTGACTGTTAAACGGTGAAATCTATTAAGTATGCCAACACACTTAGACCTTGTTTTCTGTAAACACGATGAAGTGGATTGTTCCTCCAGCTGTTTCACATAGAGGTTATGACATGATTTGGTGTCGTTTTAATCCGGGAGATTTTTGCCGTTTCCAGATTTCCTTATTTAAATGTCATTTTTGGCAGAGGAAAATTCTCGACCTGTTCATTGTGCTGGGGTGGGAGGAGGTGTAAATGGCAGGCTTCATATCCCGAAACATTTTGCCAGGAGAAATCTTTGTGGATTTCTTAAATGGCGTTTGTTCAGCATGACCATTTGGTTTTATAGTCACCAAGCTGCATTTTATCAGCTACTTAATGGTTACCATTTCAAGTATCGTAGTTATACTCGGTCGATGTTAGTTGTTTGATTGTTTGAACTGGAATCCTGATTACAGCTACTTCGCTGCATTCCTGCACTGAACACGTCGGTGACATGCTGTTCAGGAAGTGCTGTTAAAATCCTCATCGGAGGCATTCATGTTAGATTTGACTTGCACAGTGGTTTTGAGCACTGAGTTCGCTATGTCCTCCTCTGTGGTTATCTCCTCCTCTTTCCTCCATGCACGCCGCTTCGAATTTTATCCTCAGCAATCTAAAGCAGCTAGTCTGATCGGACGGAAACCCCTTTTTGCGTTACGAATGCTTAACGTTGATGGGAGAAGGGAAGGTAGGATCTTGTGGCTGAAGGTTCTGAGATATTCCTGAAGACCCGCTTCTGAAAACTCCAATCAGGGCTTTGGGACTCTACCTCTGCGTAGTGCCCACTTTCTGGAGAGAGGTGGCGCTGTTTGAATCTGTGTTTGGGTCCCACCCATTTGACTCCGTGTGCAGGTTGTGAATTAGAGCACATTGCTGTGTGTGGGTTTCATTGACTCCCTATTGGCCTGGCAGGAGTGAAGACCAGGCCTGTGAGAGTCGACCCTGTCTTCCTCTTGCACGGTGGGGCCTGAATGAGTGATTCAAGCAGCAGATGTTTCATTAGGGCCCCTCAGTATTCATGTGTATGCTGGCCCCTGATGTGGGGTGGGGGCAGCGGTTGATCTGGAAGGGAGGGGGCACTATGGTCACCCCGCAGGACACAAGGAGTCACATTTCAGGGCCTTTTAATGAATTTACGGTCTATGCCAAGTTGTTTTGTGGACCCCTGCCCCCCCCTTCCTCTGGCCCCTGTTCAGGAGAACAGGAAGTGCTGCCTCCACACAGCTTCAGAGGGTCTGCTGGACCTGGGAAGACTGGCCCCGAGTGTCATGGGGGGCGCGGGGGGGGGAGGTAGCACAGAGACAGCAGGTGGTATAGCAGTTAAGGATCTCTGCTTGTGGTCAGAGATTGCATGGAATACTAATGCATGTGTATCTGTCAATGCAAGTTTAAAGTGAATTCTAGTAGATGCAAGGAAAGATCATTAGCTAGCTGGTGTAGGTGTGTGGAATCCTAGGGATGTGGTTTGAACCCCAAAGCACAGAACAGTTACTAAGAGTTTAAAAGGTGTTCAGGTTCTCCGATTCGGAGGGAGTTTGTGTTGGTGGTCCGGATGGGAGACCTGTGATGGTGCAGTTTTTTAATGCAACTGCTGCAGTCGCATGAAAAGCCTACAACTGTAAGAGCTGAATGAGTGTTTTGCTTAAGTCATTCACATATGAGCTTTCTGTCAAGCTGGGGACTGCATTGGTCAGCCAGAGTAGACAGTGTGCAGGTTGAAGGACAGCCTGCCGAGTGAATAGATCCGTCATACGATGACGGACGCCGGTTTTCATGTGTACTGGAGCGGACTCTGTTACTATAGTAACTGTCACCGTGGTTGCTTTTAGCTTCTTGTCACTTTAAGAATGAATGAGTCCCGAAGCATCACATGCTCTCAGCTGGTTCATCAGCTTTAATTGCAGTGCGGCGTAAGAAGAGTGAAAGGTGGTGCAGCTAATGACCAAAAAAAAATCACCACCGTCACCGAGACCAAGCCGTGTATGTAAAATCACATCTGCTTTGCATTGGAATTTGTTTAGACAGATTTGAGCAGTTTCATTTGAATAGTGGTTCTCAGGAATCATGCTCTGATTTAGGATATAACTGAGTTGATCCTTTTTCATTTCAGTAATGTAGAGTACTACTTAAATATCACCTGAGAGTTATAGTACGTTATTACGGCTATTACTAAATGTATGCTCAATTGTAAGTATTCCGTTAGTGTTTGCATTCTGCAAGGCGCTATTTGTATCTCTTGTTTTCTGAATGTTATTTTCCCTTCTCTCTTCATAAAAGGTGTTTAGTTTTTACTCATGGAAACCGCTGGTCATTAAGCTTGAAACACCTTTAGCTTCTAAATCTTTGCTTATCTGAAGTAGACCGTGGCTGCCTTTGTCCACGAGCTCTTGAAGTAGAACGCGGTGTCAGCTATTGGTTGGAAGCCCCTGCATGTGGGCGTTGTGCGAGTATCAGCTACCGCTAATGCCAGCCTTAGTCCTCGTTCAGCTTGTCTCCACCAACGGTTTGGTGGCCTGGTTATCATGCACGCATACCGTAGACTTGCTAAGAGTAAGACTTGTTTGAGATTTTAGCTGGAGATTACTCGATGTAGTGCTTTGGGTCTCAGAGCTGGAATACGCCGTGCTTTCTCTCTCTCGTACTCTTTGAGGGTCGCCTTTATGCTCCCAGTTGTAAGCAGGCTGTGACCCATCGCCTCTTCTGTGTGGCCGCTGGGGTCATTTCGACACTCGAGAATTTAGTAAAATCAAGAGACGCGATACTGATGTGTCTTGCCGTTCCTTCGCCGGTTTGTTCAACTCGACGGTTTCAGTAGCGTGTTTTGCCAGTCGTTGAGTTTCAGGTAAGGCAGGCAGTTGAATTATTACTTCATGCTCCCCTCATAAAGGAGACTTTGTTGCTTGGCAGCGGCACTGGTCAGAGCAGTTTCTCCTAATGGTCTCGGGGGTAAAAGCATAAGAGATGCTTCCTTTTAATGACATGGTCCCTTTGCCTATTCAGCTTCCTGTTATATTAATCTGTTCTGACGTTCTGTACTGTTCTATTTTGTTCTGTTGTCTTGCAGGTAATGGAGGAATTTGCCATATCCCTGCACTTTTCTGTGTGGAAATGTTCTTGACAAGCCCCAGCCAGGACAACCCCTGAATATAGCTATAAAGCATTTGGAAGAACGAAGGGGATTTTAAACAAGAGACTTCTGACCACAACATTGTAATATAAACGCTCTCCCCCCCCCCCCTTCTCGAAACAAACCCTTGAGACGCCTGACTTTCTACCTTGAGAGCATTGCTGGTAACTGCAACCATGCCGAGCTCAACTATACGGAGGCAGATGAAGAATGTGGTGAACAACTACACGGACGCGGAGAAGAAGGTGCGTGAGGCCACCTCCAACGACCCGTGGGGCCCATCCAGCTCGCTGATGTCGGAGATCGCCGACCTCACCTACAACGTGGTGGCCTTCTCCGAGATCATGACCATGATCTGGAGGCGCCTCAATGACCACGGCAAGAACTGGCGGCATGTCTACAAGGCGCTGACGCTACTGGACTACCTGGTGAAGACCGGCTCAGAGCGCGTGGGCCTGCAGTGCCGCGAGAACATCTTCGCCATCCAGACGCTCAAGGACTTCCAGTATGTGGACCGCGATGGCAAGGACCAGGGCATCAACGTGCGCGAGAAGTCCAAGCAGCTGGTGGTGTTACTCAAGGATGACGAGCGGCTCAAGGGCGAGCGTTCGCAGGCGCTGAAGACCAAGGAGCGCATGGCGCAGGTGGCCACCAGCGTGGGGAGCGGCCCGTCCGGATTCGGCCGCGGCTCCAGTCAGCCCAACCTGTCTACCAGTTACTCGGAGGAGTACGGCCGCTCAGAGGGCTCGCCCGCCTCCTACCATGGCTGTGAGTGCCTTGTACCGGCGGCCGGTCGGCCCCCCCCATCAATATTCATGGATCTTTCAGAGATGTAGATTTGCGGTTTCACGTTTTGCTCCTTCGAATCTTTCATTTCCCTGTGACCCCCTAAGCTTGGCAGGATATGAGCTGTCATCACTTGCTTTGCCGGAAGCCCATTAGTGTTTCCTGGTCAGTGTGGTCCCTGCGTGGTAGTATTCGCATCATCCGCTGGGGGTGTCGCCCTGTTGTGTGCTGAAATGGCGACGGAACCTACGCACACACACTGTTACACACATACACTGTTACACACACACTGTTACAGCTCCGTGAACAGCTCCGGGGCGTTAGGTGGATTTGATTGCTTGCTCACTAAGCAGCTGAGAGTTTTGCCCCCCCCCACACACACACACACACACACACACACACACACACACACACACACACACACACACACCACCAGCAGCAGGAATGCAGCAATATTCCCGATTTTTTTCCCAGCTGACATGTCTCTTGAGAGGAAGTGCTCTGCTCCCCCTAATCTCCTGTGTCCCCCCCCCACACCCAGCAGGCATGTTTCCCGTGTGTCGGCCTCTAAAAGGGGCTGCAGTGAGTCTGTCCAGAGGGAGGGAGCGCTTCCCGAAAGTCTCCGCTGAAAGATTAGTGAATCAGTCTCACACAGTGATTTTGGCCATTTTCAGAGTGTAGAAAATATAAAGCGTGTGTGACTGACTTTTACTGTTATGGTGTGGTTTACCGAATGCAAGTCTTGTATTTCTGTGGTAATTATTAATATGATTACTCTACTTTGTTGGTCTGAAACTTAAAATTCAATAATACATTTAGGTTTATCAGAAACTGCTTCCACTCCTACCTGGGTATTCATCCTTAGCTCAGCCTTGCCATTCTTATGCCTAGTTGATGCCTTGACAGCATGTGCCATTTGCAGTGTGCCATTTGCAGTGTGCCATTTGCCTCACTAAATGTGTGAAATGTCAATTGTCAGTTTTTATGCTGGTCTTCCTGAACGGGGTAGTTTAGTGCCCAACAAGCAATACAGAAAGTGAAAGTCAAAAAAGACTGAAATTTCACAGGTCGCCTTTAGTGTGTTTTAACATCAAACCTTGGCAGAATTTGGTTGATTTACGGAGCATATATGCTCTGAATTTCCAGCCCTGAATGATTGTCTTGATGTAGCTATAGCTTTTTCTGTCGGCTTGGTGACCGATTCCCCCCCGAAGCCCACACTCCCTCCCAGCTCGCTCTGTCTTATGAGCTTAGTTTCCATGCCACAAATTTTAAGATTGGTGCCGGTTCTCGAAGTTTCCGTCAACTGAGGTTTTCTTCAGAATTCTTACGGTAAATGTAATACAAATCGGAATATTTTCAGATGCGGGGTACAAATTTGTTTTGGTGCAGGTCATGCCCTGACACCCGGTTAAATATGCAATCAAGACAAAAGTACAAGAAACAAATACAGGTGTTTATCAGCGTTACAAGCTAATTCGCTCTAAATTATCGCTTGTTACTCAAGAACTCGTCAAGTGGGATGTATTTTCCCCATAGAGATGTTTAAAAAAGTACGTTAGGTTCTAGCCAAAAAATTATCATAAATTTTTGCCAAATAAACAAAACAATCACAAAAGTTTTATTAGAATTAAAATTTCATGAAAAATTTAAATCCCTGTAGAAAAACAAATAACACTTCTTTGCTAAAACTGTAAAATTCACAATCAGTTTTGGTCCCTTTGATTTTCAGCAGACAGGGGTTTTTTTCTCTGGTGTATTCAGTTCTGAGCTGGGGAGGTCGCAGGATAAACCTGGTGCATGAACGGGATCAGGTTGGGTAGTGACATGAACAAATTGGGCACTGTCGTAAAATATGCCGTAAAGTGTAATGGTGCTCACGCGCAGATGTGCTAGATACAAATTGGGCAAATATTTCACACAATAGGGTTATCTGAAAACTGTCGGTCCATGGATAGCGTTTTTGGGCAGTGCTCAAAATTTTGAGAAAATTCTCAAAGGTATAAGCTCGTAAATCAGGAGCTCGGAAAGCAGGAACTACCTGCGGAATCGAAATCGTTTGATCGTCACCAAATACTTTTGCATATGATAATTTACTTTCAGCTGCAAAACAAGGAATTTCAATCAAGGAAACTGACATAAATGTGGTTGTGTAAAACAAAATGATAAAAGTAAAATTTACACATAAAAATATGCAAACAAGTATGTAGATCTATAAATGTACTAGAACAGCCAGCTTTGGAGCCTGTGCAAATAAGCGTATGAAGTCAATGATGCGAAACTGACGCCACAGAGATTAGATATGAAATGGCAGCTATAGTGTTGTTAAACTGGGACTTAAGGCCGCATCATTAAATGGGTGATTGTTGTAGAGGGATCCGATCTGGCAGCCATTTGGCTGTTAAGCAGCTCTGCTGTGTGACCTGTCGCCTGTCCCACGCAGTCTGTGTCACCCCCCCCCCTCTGGTGTTTGTTTTAGGGCTGGGGCAACATAGTCTGGCTGTGTGTGTGTGTGTGTGTGTGTGTGGTCTCTTCTCATAAATGTAGGCACTGCCACAGAATTGGATGTGTGAACTGCTGATTCATTATCAAACTAAAGGGGGGGGCGCAGGCTGAACTGGGGTGTCGACGTAGGAATTCTTCACATTCCACTGGAGGTTTCCTGTTATTGTTCTTTCAGGAAAGCACAATGGAGTTTTTTTTTTTTCCTTCTTCCCCCCTCCCCCCTCCCTTAACTGTCTTGTCTTCATTCCGATTCGGTCCTGAAGCAGCCGACAGCTCGGCCAGCTGTAGCTTTTGTTCTATAATTATAAGTTGGTGGAGTTAAGTAATTGAGGGACAGGCGTGCTGCTACAGGATAGCATTGGCCGCATCGGGGCGGCGCTCGCATGCCGTGTTTGACACTCATCTCTGACTCACTGTGCCTGCATGCCCGCGTCCGCACGGCGGAGGAGGTACAGCTGATTTGCGTGGGGGTAGGTGGGGAACTGCTATGACTGGCCAGCAGAATGTCACTGTCATTCTTGCTGAAGCCCCAGGACTCCTGTCAGCATTTTCCTGTCCGTGATGTCAGCCGTTTCCAATTGCGTTGAGCTGGGGGCCACTCTGGTGTCTTGAGTTTATGTTGCGGTGGGGGGGGGGGGGTTGTTCGTCGTAATTAGGGTGCAGCTCTTCTGGCTGTGGAAAACGGTGTTTTGTATTCTTAGAAATTACACTGGATGTTTCGTGCGTAAAATTACGAATAATCGGCGAACCACTGAGCTCAGCTCATCTGTAGTGAAACTGATGTTGGTGATACGTTCACGAGATCTTACGAAGTGACGTGCCAACCACATCGTGTGATGCAGCACCAGTTTGGGAGGCTGTAACGAGGTTCTAAATGGGGATTTAGCTGATGAAATCTCTCGTCCTTCACTTTGGATGAAAACCGGCCATGCGGTTTTCGTCATTATTTTAGTATTTTGTTTTTTAGCTCTGGTGCTGCTTTGAATATTGCCTTCAGTTGTCGGTTACCAGCCGGCAGTATCGATCAAGATCGACGCGTCGGACTGATGCTGATAATCTTGATTTTCAACAAAACCCCAGCAGACATCGGATTTGTTAACCGATATCTTGTGCATTTTTAAGTGCCGCATTGGTGGACCGAGCACCTTCAGCTACTTTTCCTGTGACCAGGAGCCCCTCTTCTCCATATGCTTTGGTAGCTGACCTATAAAAATCATTAGGTTGTTGGAGTCCAGCAAATTGTCTAGGCTGATAGGTGAACCCCCCCCCCAGTTGAGTTCCAGGTCTCCTAGGACACCTTCATGGTCTTCATACGAGTCTGCCAGTGGGACTTTGTGATCCCGCAGGGAAGTGAGCCTCTCGTTAGCGAGTGCAGTAGATGCCCAGCCTAGCATGTACTATATTTTTCTTAATTGGTGCCACCAGTCTCATCCATGCGCCACACGGCCTCATGCGTAGTGTGAACGGTCCTCGTCATATGGACCCCCTCTACATGTTAGCCAACTCGTCAGCACAGGAGAGACAGATGGTGTCTCGCTCGGGGACAGACAGTCTGACGGGGCTCATCTCACACCATTCAGTGACACTGTGGCTTCATTATGGAAAATGCGCGCGTAGATCGGAAAGTTTTGGTGAGGTTTGTTTACACTTAGGTGGGGTGGTTGTGGGGGGGGCATGCGATGGAAATGAACCCTTCCAGGAATGCCGGCTTTTTGTGGCCGTGGGAGTGGGTGCGGTATCGCTCCTGCAGTTACAGTTTGACACTTGGTTGGGGGTATAAACACGGCGTCCAAACCCCCATCAGCGCATTGGCTCTGTCCTTTCTGCCCCACCTCCACACAGGGGTGAGTTTGTTACTTCTGGGGTCGCACTCAAACGGTTACCTTAGGGCTCCCCAGTATAGCGACTTCGTGGCCCGAAACCTTGGCGGCCCAATGCAAATTTGTGGTTTGAGTGGCGATAGACGCTGCCGCCTCCTCTACGTCTCCAAGAGCCCTTTGTGGGTCGGATAAGAAACGGCCTCGGTTGCTTTAGCTAGTTGGCCCTTCAGAGTTCAGCATCGCTGGCCCCTTGCGGACAGTGTTCAGGTCTGCATGCTCAGTACCGCTTCAGTTTCTTAGACGTCTGTCACGGTGTCTGCCACCCGCGTCACCATCGCATGCACTCGGCCAGTGAATGAACTGGTATTTTGATAGCCTTAAGACGGCCGCATTCTTGGGTGTAGTCGTCCTGCGATATAAACCACAGCTGTGCTTCAGGTTGCACTGGTCCCCTGGAAGTCGGCTCTGATGGTGGAATGGGCTGGACTTTCGCCAAGCGCCCGTTTCCCAGCCAGTGACTCCTGTGAAATCGCACTGCTCTTCCCATGCCTGTCTCGGTAGCAGGACTGTCACCTGTGTTAGAGTTAAAAAATGCCCGCTCCCTCCTGAGACCCCCGATTCGGGTCAGGGGCCCACTTCCATCACCTGCTGGCCCGTCCACGGACCGACTATCTTGTCTCTCTCTCTCTCCAGCCACGTCCCCCAACGCGTCCTCGGAGCTGGAGCAGGCGCGTCCGCAGACGAGCGGCGAGGAGGAGCTGCAGCTGCAGCTGGCACTGGCCATGAGCCGCGAGGCCGCCGAGCAGGTACCCGCCATTGCTTAAGAACACCTGTGCGTTTGTCTCTCCGCGTCTCCGCCCCAAACACCTGATAGTACGTAAGCAAACTCAACAGTTGTTTGTTTTTTTTTTTTGTAGATTGACAGGTTTATTCGCTTTGCTACTGGCTCAGTATGTATTGTTTGTATGACGTTTTTCCGAACTGTTAACATCATCTGATCAACATCTGCATTTGAGACGAAATTAAGTTTTATTTGCGATTTGTGTGAGTATGATAATTGGAATGCCCCCCCCCCCCCCCCCCACGAGACATCCGCATACAGAGTGACAGCAAAGCTTTGGGTCTGAGTGGGGTGGGGGGGGGGGGGGGGGTCAGGCCATTTGTCTGGGAGTGTTTCAGGGGTTAAGGGCCTCACTCAAGGGCCCAATGGAAATCTGACTACTGTGCTGATTCGAACCGGCGATTTTCCGATCACCGTCGCGGAGCCTTAACCCGCTAAGCCACATATAGCACCGTATTTTAAAATCTATATATAACAGCGTTCAGGTTAAGGGCTTTGCTCAGCAGTAAAGCTGATCCACTGGGAGTTGGGAGCTGAAGCTTCTGGCACTGGGCCCAATCTCTGGTCCCCTCTTACTGTAAGATCGGGCCGAACGGGTTCAACCCGCCACTCTCAGGCATTGCCGGTTCCAGTGGGGCTTTTTTCCCCCTGACCTCTTCTGCGCAGACGACCTCCATGGACACAGGTTGTGCCCTGTGCCAGGAGGTCGCGCAGCCCTGGGGCAGGGGGTGCGACGCTGCGGCCGCGGGTCGGAATAGGAGACGCCGGGCTGTGTGAGCGCAGGTTGACGTTTTGGATGGCGGTCAAGGACCATGCATATATACAGGAAGTGTTGTGTTAACGATAAAGCCGGCTGGCGGGCGGGTGAGGAAGCGCTTAAGAATTTTTCCGCTGCCTCGGCACACACGTTGCAGTTTACCGTGGCGGTGGGGGTTTAGGAAGGGTGGGGAGAGAGAGAGAGAGGGCGCCCTCCGGCTGCGAGTGCGGTGAGGCATCTGGGACGAGTTTTCTCATCGTAATAAGAAACAGATTCCAGGCACTTTAGCAGGAAAACTCCCATTCCAGGGGTTTGGTGGGGGAGGTTACCCTTGGGGCTTCAGACACACCCCCAGCTAAGGTTTCTCCCCATGAGAGGTGCCAAGGTGACAGTTCATTCCTGCTTAATCTGTCATTGCATCTTGAATGTTGATTGGCCGGAAAGAGCAGACGAGCAACGTTCCTGCTGGGGAGGAGACTGATGAGACTGATGTGTAGCTATACGCCCTGATGCACTTCAGGGCTTTTCCTTGAGGTCCAGGCCCTTAACCATTCCGCCACCCACTGCCCTCGTCACAGGAGGAGAGGATGAGGCGTGGCGATGACCTCCGGCTCCAGATGGCGCTAGAGGAGAGCCGCAAGGACTCAACCACGACTAAAGTGGTGAAGAAGGTGAGCTGAGAGTAATACTATGCGGATCCTTGGGAATTATTACAAATGCATTAAAATAACACCCACCATCGTCGAGCCCCCGAAATGCTTTACCGGTAGGATGGGACCAGGATCATAGATGGATGTAAAGGCAGTAGAAGTTAGGATTTCATAAAGATTTAAGTCGCTGGAACAAGCCAGAACACAACAGGATGAGGAAGTGGCAGAGTAAAAAAATCTCTGGAGATCCTGCCCCCCCCCCCCCCCTTTCCGGGAACGAGAACTTCATTCAAGTCAGAATGGGTTTAGGTCAGGCATGAATCAGCTCATATTAAGAGTGATAGGCAGACATCCCATGATGCTGCATTCTATCCCCTGAAGTAGAGAATATGTACTGGGAATTCCATATCACATGAAAAACGGCTTCAGTGAAAAGCCTCATATTCACTGGTAGACTGAGGTAAATTGAAATTATCCCTCCCGAAAGATAGATTTCCAGGCTCCTCCGGTTTTGTTAATGGTTGAGGCTTTCTAAGTGGCCGTGCTGTAATTAATGTCCTGCCTGTCCCCACTGCAGCCCCCCAAGTCATCCCTGATGGATTTAATGGACATCGTGCCTGCAGCCTCTGCCCCAGTTCCCGTGTCGGATCCCTGGGCGGGCCCAAGTGCAACAGCCGCGGTGCCGGTGGACCCATGGCAGCCTTACGGTAAACTGGATGCCCCGCCCTCTCTCCACATAGCTCCTCCCCCCTCAGCTGGTTTAGGTCTGCCGTTAGCTGCTCAGCGATCACCTACTTGCCTCTCCTTCGCCTTTACTGCAGTCTTTCCATTGTCTAAATGTCCAGCAAACACTGAATGGCAGCCATGCGTCAGCCGAGGGTGTGTGCCTGCACTTGTGTGGCAACACGTGTTCACCTTGGGGCCCCCACAGTCCATCAGCCTCGTGTTTAAGTGTTTAAACATCGTGTTTACCTACGGCTGTCGTGTGTTTAGACGTTTGATCAAATTGCTTGCGTTAAATGACGTCCTGCCTCTTCCTCCTCTTGACTTGCTTTACTTCTGTCGTCGTCCCTTTTATCCTTAAACATGACGGATTGCTGACATCATCCGCATATACTCGCCGATTTGCCCATGCCAGTGTTCTGTGCTGGATCCCAAAATCTGATTGGGCAGCTAAAAAAGAAAATGCAGTGACTTTGAGTTCTAACATAATGTTGCAGTTCAGAGGTATCGGTTCTCGGTATCGGACAGTTTTTATAAGTATGATTGTAAAAATCCCCGAAGTCTGAATCGATATCGCTGCATCTCCAGTTTAAGGGGTAAATGGTGGATTAAAGAGCCCCCCTCAGCCCTGTTATTGCCCCCCACCTTTGGCTTGTCTCTGAACGGTGCACTCACAGCTTCTGGTCTGTCGGAGAATCTCGTTGGGCGTGCTCAGCTAAGGTCCCCCAAGGACCTGGTGATGACTATAAACTCTTGGTCTTCCCTGCTCCCAGAAATGCTGGTGAACCAGTCCTGTAATGGGCCGAACGACTGGAAAATTCCACCGCTGGGTGTTTCGCGGAGCGAACCGCGACCGCGCGTCGCATGCGTGCGGATTCCTGTCCCCTCTGTCAACACGCACAACAAACCCTTCCTTAAAATGCGTCACGGTATGCCACATTTCCCATAATGCCGCTGTGCATCCCCAGTGTGGGAAGGCCGTGGCCCGGGGCCTGAGATGCAGTGCCTCCTCTGTCTGCCCCCAGGCGCCCTGTACAAACTGCCTCTGTTGCACAGGCTTCCGCTTACTCACAGAGCTTCTTTGTTCTTACCGTGTTTCCTTTGAGCACTTTTTCATTCTGAGAGCCCCCAGCCCACCCGTGCTCAGCTCTCCCTCCTCATCCGCTTGCAGCCGCTGCCTCCAAGCCAGCCATCCCCGCGGACCCCTGGGTTTTGTCCTCGTCCCCCCCCTCGACCACTCCTCCGAGGAGCATCGACCCCTGGGTGGGGCCGGGGGCTCCCGTTGCAGCTGCCGCCACCGCAGCCTCAGACCCCTGGGCTCCTGTGCCTGCCAGCCGACCCAAGGCCTCCTCAGGTAAAGGGGGGGCAGGCAAACAAAATTATATTTTATTGTCAGTTACAATAACAACAAACAGTTACTTAGTGAAGATTGGAAACTTCCATTGGACAGATATTACTGGGGTACTACAGCATTACAAGAGCTCTCTTACAAGACCTCCCCCCCTGGGGGGGGGCTTTTTTTTTACCCATCTGCCATGTCCACGTCTGCCCTCAGTCACATGACCAGCCAGACCACATACTGATAGTTTACGGTGATGTTTGAAAGATGCAGTAGGTCATTTTGTGACAGTATTCATACGGACGCCCCCTGCAGGTACCTTCGACCCCTTCCACACGCTGAATGGTACATCCAAGGAGGACCTCTCCGATTTCGACAGCCTGCGCTCCTCTTCCTCCATGACAGGTACACAAAGGATATCTCTCCTAGGATAGCTAAGCGATTTGGGTCCATCTTGGGAATTATCGCCTCCTGCTTCCTTTCAAAATCAGTAACATGTGAGGGAGTCAAAACAAGCTCTGTGATGCCATTTTCCACCCGCGGGAGCATCCTCCCGGAAACTGTTACACTCTAATGGCTGAGGGGGGCGCTTTGGGAAGTTAGAATTTGAAAATGTCATCCTGTCCTCAAAGCCGTTTCCTTGGTAACATGTATCTGGACTGGCTGTTATTGACGTGCAGCCTGTCCTCAGATGGCTGTAGATGGTTGTGAGTCCCCATCACTGTCAGTTCATGTCTGCTCCTCACTTCCAGGTGAATCTCGAAGCCCAACCCACGCATCGCGGCCCATGGCTTCTGTCAGTCCCGATCTGTTTGATCCGCTGCCGGCCGCCACCGCTGCCTCTAGGAAGACCCCCGAATCCTTCCTGGGCCCCAATGCCGCCCTGGTGAACCTGGACTCGCTGATCAGCAAGCCTCCACAGCTGGCATCAGTCTCCAACCCCTTCCTCGCCGTTGGTATGTCCCAGTTGAGTCCAACAGCTGGTTTTTCCAAGGTGGTGTCAAGTCTATCGATCTGGATGGATTAGGATTTGTCCCGCCTCCCTGCAGGGTCGGCTCCTCCCCCTCCGGTGCAAGTCAACCCCTTCCAGATGAACCAACCCCAGCCACCCACCCTCAACCAGATGAGAGTGAATCCCATGATGGGCCCCGGGGCCCCGGCTTTTGGTGGCCTGCCCCAGATGACCTCCGACCCACTGTCCCTGGCCTCCATGCCTCCCGGGGGCCCTGTGGCTGTGGTCCCCGTGACGGGCATGGCCGCAATGGCGCCCATGGGCCGCGTCCTTCCTGTCGGCGCCGTGGGGGTCCAGCCTTCCATGGCCGTGCCGCAGCCGCTGCTGAGCACAGGGTTGCCGCCTTCAGGGGGCGCCCAGGCCGGCACGACCACCAACCCCTTCCTGTTGTGAGGAGCTGCCCCCTCTGCCCCCTGCCCCTGTCCACCTCAGAGACACGGACGATACAGTCCTTCGTGTGTTCAGGCAGGTGTGCTGTTTTAATGCTGTTCGGAGTAGCAGTGGCATTCAGTTCTTACCTAGCAGAAGGTGCTTTTCACCCTCGGAGGTAGGTACCCAGCTGAGATTGGCGTGCTTCACCTGAAATAACTCCTCTGCCGTGCGTCGTGAGTCTGATATCCTGTCACCCTTAAAGTCTGCCGCAGCTCCCTGGCAAGACCGTATAGTATTTTCAGGGGGTAACGAGCGTGCAAAATCTTTCGATCGCTTTTATCAAAAAAAAAGTAATTCTGCTCCATTTTTATTTTTAGCCTAATAAAGTAATGTATGCTAATGCTAACCCTTTTTTTTTTTTTTTTTTACTGAAGTAACTTAAATGTTCTACATCGGTGCATATGCAGAGTGTGTGTTCACAGTACACATCGGTAGACACAAGCTAGAGAAACCCAGTCAGTTTACGTCATTCTTCGGATGCTCTGAGCAGGGGTTTTGCACATGCTATAGTTACTTTTGTAATGTTTCCCCCCCCCGACTGTTGGTTCACCATTAGTCCTTAGCTCAAGAAGCCAGCCAGTGCCGTGGCAGGGAGGGGGGGGCGACGGCAGCGGTGGTCACCTAGGCGACGCACGTCCACCTTCCTGCTTAGGACACTGAGGTCTGGAGTCGCTGCACGTGGTCTTCGCACGCGGGATAACGAACTCTTACCGTGTAATTGAACCTTTTGGAAGCATCATGCAGAAGCTGCCTTTTTGTTCTCGTCTTTAATAAAACCGCAGCGTGTATGTGTAGGATGTCTTCCATCCATACAATCTGGACATTTGTTAATGGGTTTAATGGTCGTTTAAATTCATTAAGTGTCCAGCTCGCTCTGCAAGGTTTTCCAAATGACTGTTTTTACATAGACCTGACTGATCCTCGGGTTTAGAGTTAGGCCTTTCGATCTCTCTCTCTCCCTCTCTCTATCTTTCTCTCTAGTTGTGCTGTTACAAAAGAATGTTCCAGTAATCTGTTAATTAATATTTCTAAATGGGTTGTTTGTGTATTTGTGTTCTTTTTTTGTTTTTTTTAAATACGTGGAGGGGTGTGGATAGGAGTTGGGGGAATGGGGGTGTGGGGGCCTGAGCCTGCCCCTCCATCAGCCGTCTGGCGGTTGGTCAGCTTTCCCAGCATGCCCAGGGTGTGTCTGTCTCTGTTACCCTTTTCATGCAGCCGCATGTGTAATTTTTAGCCCACGTACATCAGCCCCCGGCCCCCACAGAAATCAGACCTGCCGAAAACAGATGTATTATCTTTTATAAGTTTTTAACTCCTATAGATTTAAAATATACATTATCACAGGTGTACAGAAATGAGTATTCAGTCAGTATGTACAGAAACTGGGAGGGTGGGGGAGGGGGGTTATCTTGATCAAATGTGAAGGGGAAGGGTCAACCCCCGCCCCCCCCAGTTAAGTGGTTTTGACGTTAATTCATGCTGAATGTCGAAGTATGTGGGTTTTTTGTAATACCCCCCCCCAACCACAAAGGGACTTGCCCAGTCGACAGCAGTTGGCTCCGTTTGACATGTGATCAACCGGTTTTGTTTTTACAGGTCGTTTATTTTAGTCTGGCGGGTTTGTGATAAAGGCGTCTTAGCAAGAAAATGGGGGATTCCTTCGACCACAGAACAAATGTTTAAAAGAAAGGAGGGAGAAAAAAAACCACTGTGCGTTATCTTTTCATTCGCTAGGCAGTTAAATGTGGCGATGATCAACAGGGAAAACCAGACCTGGCAAATTGGACTGTGGAGCGTTCGGTCATGCGACGGATCCGCTTGGTTTGCCCTGCTGTGATGCTTCACAACATGATGAGAAACAGCTACTTACAAGCACAATAAAACTGCAGCGTCTCACTATGAACAGACACTTACCAAAGTCACATCTCTGGCATTTTATTCCAAAGCAGGATGTAATGTTTCACTTTTCTTACTGATATGTAGATACTTGTTTACTTACTTACTTGTAGGCCTTACGGTTTATGTCTGTCTGTCCTCGATCACTGCCAATTTGACCTTTTTTTCTATTTCATTTGCCGGTAGTACCCTCTGCTGGAACTGTTCCGGTAGTGCAGTTCTGTACAGCTCTGTAGCAAATTTGTGGGTGTGTTCAGATCTTAGCTAGCTTAACTACCAAGACACGTACTCAGGCATGGGGGGGGGGGGGGGGGCGGGAGACAGCTTTAAGCTATGTTTATATACTTTAATCCGATAGATGTCGACGTGCTGAACAGGTTCTAACTTTATATTAAAAATGCTTATCCCTGCAGATGAGTATAATATGAATATGCAAAATTGGAAGTTTAAAAAAAAAAAAAAAAAAAAAGCTAATGATTTATCACAAGTTGCAATGTCTATGAACTACATACAATATCTAGGTCAATTTGTCACACTGTCTTGTTCGACTGCATCTCATTCAGTGCGTGTTTTCCCATGGGTCTCTGTTACTATGTATTCACGCATTTATTGTTCACGACTAACATTGTGGGCATATACAAGGCTATTTTTCCATGTAATTGTCTGTATTTACCAAACTGTTTCATTTTACTGGGAGCAGGCTGCTTGTTATGGGTATGTGCTCAACTTGTTTGGCATTATAACTGTATAATTTATCATTTGTACTATTGTAACATATTGTTCTGTACCTTATTTCTTAATGTTTTTTGTTTTTTGTAGAGAAGTCACATGAGTAATGTGATGTTTTAACATCACCTAAATAGCAGCGACTTGCTAAAATACCTCTAGCTGCGAAGGTAAAAATAAACTATCAGTCCGCCTTTTGCTTAGAGTCTCTGTGAACGCCGTCAGCGGTTTGACAACCACCGGCGTTTGGTGCCAGTGCGGAGCCCCCCCCCCCCCCCCCCCCCCCCATCTGCTTTCAAATTATCAAACTCTAGCAGGAATCTAAGGTCATGCTGGAGAGAACTCTGGCTGTAATACTGCCATTTGTTGTGCAGTAATGAGCGAAATGTGGGACCGATAGCTTTATAACAGTACTTTATTATAAATATACAAATATAAAAAAATGACTATACAACTTGATCCTCTTCCCACAGCAAACCCTGATTTCCCCCCCCCCCCCCCCCCCCCATAAGTTGGATCATGAATAGGCTGGTCCTGTAGCATGGTGGTGGGGGCCTGCATCATACATCACTTGTGGAGCCGACATCGTAGCCTAGCTTCTTCATGTCCTTGGTGACGATGTTGAAGGAGAGGCTGACAGAGCCCTGGGAGTGTACCCTAGTGACTGGTACAGGGATAGAAAACCAATTGAAGAAGTGAAAGCAAATCAGGGCTGACCTGAAACCTCAAAACCAACTAGAAACCAGTGGGCGTGTCCTCCTGTAAACAGCGGTCTGTTAGGACAGACTATAATGCCAATCTTGCAGCGAGCTGGGAGGGTGTGATTTTTATAGACGGTAATGAGCAAACCCCCCGAGCGAGGCTTTGAATAAAATGATTCATATGAAATGAGTGTTACAGCTATATATTCACACACTACGTTGAGTAAGTGACAAGTATCTCTATTTAACAGATTGTCGCAGTAAATGACCTCATTCACGTCACACTGAAACAGTCCCTGTGAAAAAAATTTCATTGCAAAGTGTGATCACATGCTGTGAGGGTAGATCCTTTGGAGTGGAGCTGATGAATTATGACAGCGGTGGTGATGGGAGGAATGTGGATTCAGAGCCCCTGATTGGCAGGCCAGTGAAAAATCAATAAACCAATAAGAAGTGGCTTAGACTGCATATAATTATGCACACTGAATTTTGTCCCAGTTACATGGGCTATCAACAGAGAATGTGAACAGTACTTAAGGAGATGAGCATGCATACCTTCTCTTCCTTCACCCTGGGCTATAACCTTGGGGTCTGTGAACTCTGGACGCCGTCCCATTAGCCAGCTAAAGAGGGGGAAGTAGAGTTTTATGCTGTGCAGCTTAAAGCTAGAGTGGGAAAGGTCTTGGAACGTTGATGCCGTCAACAAAAATGCAGATTTACATTTGCTCAGCCGGCTGTAGCCCCTGGCTCAAAAAAATGACGTCCTAAAGTAATTCCACACCAAAGCATAGCTACTCATCAGCATGCAGTTTTTGTATTTTTTTTTTTTTTTTAAAAACTGTATATCAGGGGTGGCCAATCTTATGCTGAAAGGGCTGCTGTGTGTGCTGGTTTTCGCTGCAAACTCCCTACTTAGATTACCAGTTTGAGGACTGACTGGCTGAAGAGTCCTCACACCTGGGTTGGAACAGCTGCCATAAAGGTTACCCCAGAAACCTGCATACACACCGGCGTTTTAAGGATAAGCTTGGCCACCCCTGGTGTATATATACACGTACACGGCAAAATTCATTTTCAAACCACAGTTCAAACAGGATTTATACAGGTTAGTTACCTGGTGAGTTTTTGTAGCCTGGAAGTAGATTCTGGAACAAACATGGGAATTGTTTTCACGTGTCTGATGAAAATAGTGATTTGAAAATTACCAAACTGCAGGCAGAATCGCATTTACAGAAGCAAACGTTTTGGTGATTGGGGATTTTTCGTGTTGAGGGAGATACAAGTGTCTGAGGATGTGTACATACTTGCCAGGAGTAACAGGGATGTGAACAGCCCCGTATCCTCGAACCACATCGTTCCCAAAGGTGTCAGGACCGTACACACTCACTACGATCTGCGGCCCTGCAGGAATAGAATCACAATACACAATCATGCGACTGCACCATCTGCTTAACACTACCCTTATAACAAGCACTGTGATATATTTAATACAATACTTGAGCAGGGTAAATTCAATACTTGCTGGTTTAAGTTCACAGGTGAACAGTAAACTTTTGTTGATATGTTTCAGTAACAATATATGAAATATATGTAATTCGTAGATGTTTCAAGAACACTTTTCTTGTCAGCATTTATCCATCATCTGGTGGTTGTTCCTCCCAAGGTGGGGTCTGGAGCCTATCCCAGGCAGTACAAGGCACAAGGCTGGGGCACACTCTGGATGTGCTGCCAGTTCCAGTCAACATGTTCTTCATAAACGTTTTGTGAACAGCATGCAGGAAAGTGGAGCTCTCACAGCCAAATGGGTTGGTGCTCTTGAAGGTGATCTCCACAGGGAAGTTCCACACCAGACCATGACATGTGTCCCGGCCCCCGGGAGGAGATCTGGGATATGCCTTCTTCCAACCCCTTCGAGTAAAAATTAACCAGGCAAACTAAACCCAAATTCACTACGAGACATAAATAGGGTTAAATACAATGAATAAGAAACCTACGGCTGATGAGTGATAATGACAAGGTTTATGTGCAAACAGAAACACATTTCATGCACTGTGCATTACAGGGCTGAAGTAAATAGTAACGGAAAAGCGGTAATGCTGTCTTGCTAGTGAACGGTGTTGGGGCATGTTAAGACCCCTTATCATGCACGGCATGGAAATTCCCATTTCCGGTGGCACTTGAAAAAAATCAGGAGGGAGGCTTCGGGGAAGAGGCGCTTCTGGCATCAGCACGCACAAAAAAGACATGAGTAGCAGACGGTCTTGCGTTGCAGTCAATCACTCACCGACGTGGGTGCCCAATCGTGTCCGTACACGAAACAGTACTTGCAGTAAAGCTCGTCATATTCGGGAAACTAAAATGTGAAGAAAAAAAACATTTATAAAAGATATTTACTCATTAAAATAGTTTGCACGAGGATCGATCTGCTAAGCAAAATGACCAGGATTACGCAGAAGTGCAGCGAGCAAAACTTCGTTATCTTCTTTTCTTCTAAATGGCTTTAATCTGTACACCGGGTCGAAGTTAATACGAATGTAGATGGAAATCGTATAGTTAACTAGCTTGAGTAGGCTACTTACATTTGCGCCTTCTATTTGCCCGTTTATCATCAGAAGAAACACAGATGGGTTACTGGTGGCCATTTTGGCGTTGCAGCATTTAGCACTGTTACAGCTATAATAATAAACCTACTGATACGATATAAACAAATGCTGAAATCGTACTTGATAACGTTAGCTAAGCAACGAGACCGTTGCTAACAACTATCGGATACAACTTATGGGTCTCCATTCGGGTCAAAAAGTACAGTGCGAAAAGCGTTTTGAAATTACAACTCCACCAGATGGCAGCAACCAACAATGCGAATGGAGGGCATCACCAATTGCGCATAAATTGTTTTATCGCTCGATAGACTTCTCCTACACTACATCAAGGAACCACTTACATATATTGTGTAAGGTCTGAGATTTACAGTTTTATTGAACTACGTGCTACTTAAGGAAGTGCTTAGGTAGTCAACTAACATTTCTGCAGGTATGTGAAAGCACAAATACCCATGCATTGGCATTGCTTGTGTTTTTTATTCCATTAGATTATATTGAATTATTTTATTCTCACTATATGCAGTACTCAGCAAGACGTCTATGGTGCTGTCAGAGAGGTACATTCTTAGCCTCTTCTACACTGGATGATATGCTGGTTTGCTGGGGGGAGGGGGATATATTTGACAGAATGATGCCCCCCCCCCCCCTGGCTTCCACTGACCTTTTTCAATCCCTTCACTGCTCCCCACCTGTTAGCCACTCTCTTCCTAACCCAGGACACCCCAGGAAAGTGGCTTTGAAGTGGAAACAGTAAGAATAAAGCCAAGCTGTCAGAAAGTTTACAAAATGCATCTTGGGCAGTCCCCGCCTCCTCCTCTCAGCACATCCTTAGCGTTAGCATTCAGCCGACGTCCTGATTCATGCCTACAGTACATACACCACCATAGAGCTGACTGTCAGTCCTATTTGTTTCTCATCCGCGCGTCTCTCTGAATCACATCGGCGCTCTTTCTCCTTCCCCTCTGTCAATTTCAGTGGTGTTTCTCTGGGTTACACGTACAAATTTTCTTCACTCAGATGCACATATTGTCCGAATTTCCGGAAGGTCTCCAGTCTGAAATCCAATAGCTGTCCCCCTTTTTCACCCGTATGGAAATTTCTGGAACCTTCCGCTGGTTAGAATGCATAAATCTATCAGTGCTGGATTTCTCCAGAGGTGAACCCGCATGGTAAACTATTATTGGACTTTGTGCCAGTTCTGTGTCACATTAAACTTGTCGTTAAATGTAAATATTATCATCCCGGGTAGCACAACCAGTAAAATCGATAAACACGAGCAGAAATAAAGGTAAACATCAGTATAAACTAAGATACACACACATAATCGAGAAAAACAGCCAGAGAATCATTAGAGGTAATCCTGCTATTTTTATTAATTTTTTATGATTGTAGATTTTGCCAGCGATGAGCTGGTGTGATATTAAATATGAGCCAAATCTGTTGCCTCCTAAGATTAAACATCTGTTTACTGTGTCAATGATTACAGTGCTCTGCATAACTAACACTCGCCTGGCCAATGGTTAATATTTACTGGGTTTTCAAAACCACAGAGTTGGAGAAGCGGTTCCCTTTTCTGTGACCAGCTGTGGCGTGCACTCGCCCTCTCCCTTCTCCTTCGCATTCCTTATGTGCTGGCGGGTCACACAGAAACGTCTTGGTTGGCCACCAGCTGTTCACACCACAACAAATGGTGGCGAGGTGCTACTGCATAGCGGCCTGTGGCTGTTTGTCTTTTTTGGTGCAAAATGTTGCCCGGTTCCTGCATCCCGAAGTGAGTCGGCCTGGATGACCGGAGTTCAGGATCTTATCGGCCGCCGGCTGCCCAACTCCGACCGCATAGAGCTGCACTCTTACACTTTATCACTAGGCAGCTGAACTAAAAAAGCTATGGGAATTATGGGAACGTGGCAATTACAGTTTATTTATTTAGCTTTGAGACTGTAGGGGACCAGTCCCTAGAGCAAGTGGGGGTTAAGAGCCCAGCTCAAGAGTCCAGTGGTGACATCACTCTGCCGAGTCTTTGAACTGGCGACCTTACGATCACAGAGATGGCATCCGAACCTGCTGAACAACACGCCAGCCCTCAGCCCGTCTGACGTCATCTTAAAGCTACTATCTGGTGCTAGTTTTACCTGAAAATTGTCAAGACAACAATGAAAGACCACAATAAATGTGAAAACAACTGTTCCAATGGTTAATCCATAAAAAAATAGCATAAAATTTAGTTTTATTGCCCTTCACTGATGTAATTGCCCTCTTAAAACAGAAGTTTGACATTATACAATCTATTTTAAAACACGGGATACCGCTACGGCTTTCTGGTTACTAATTCATCTTATATGAGGGTACAGGATACAAAATAATCAGTATGAACGTGTCATAACCATACTGACTATGACATACATGAAAACCAATCACAGAAAAGGAAGCAGTTCAGTGCAGATTCATGCCTCATGATCCAAATAAACATCCGAACTCGACCTCATTGAATTTGGGCAGAATTAATGAAATGCAAATGTCATAAGTGTGCAGATATGATTGGGTTGGTCTGGAAAGGCAGCTCTTGGTGGGCCTGCAAATGAGAAGCAGGACCCCAATTAAGTGCTTCTGCAGTCACACCAGGTCACGATTCCATTACAGTACCACAGCAAGGAAAATAGAGGGATTTCGGGGAAATGAATCTCTGTTCCGACGGCTTTCTCTGCTTAGCTGAATAGGTAGTAATTTATTAGGCTACACAATCCTGGCTGTTTGTCGGCCTCGTATCACAGTGCTATTAAGCTACATCCCCGTCACACACGAGCATAAAGAAAACAGTAAATGAGGCTGCAGTGGTACTTTCAGATACTTCACCTTCCCTGAAAATGGGAAGTCTGCTTTCTATACGCCGGCTATCACAGGAAGCTCTATGCTAATAAATGTTTCCATCTGGGACTCTAGGGAGTCAATTAGGTTTGTCTGCTTCTGTGACTGTAAAGCCTTCGATGGTGGAAACCAAATGCAGCTACTTCTGAAGGATGGCACTGGGTGTCCGGCTCTTTGAATGACTGGAACAGAGGAGCTCGGCTTCTGGCAAAGCCAGGATGGGGCTCGTCCATCATCTCCAGTGTAATGCCCTCAATCCCGGGCACCTCCATATGCACTGGACCAGAGTGGGGCTGTTAACCCAGAGGAAGTGAGGTAATCAAGAGATCTGTCTGTTGAGAATATGAACGAGTTGTGGAATCTGAGGATAGAAACCCAGTCTTTTGGGTGTCCGACACGCGTCTTGAGTCAAACTTTGGTTGCTGGGTCCACCTGCCTTGTATGAGTCATTAGGTTGAATTTGATTAAGTTTTGGTTATAATGCAGGAAATATGTCTCTTCTGTTCCCATCAGTGCCGATTGGGATCCATCTTTTGAGGGGATGTCAACTCATTTACAGTTTATATGCTCCTTGTGGGGTCAGTGGGCTCGGGTACTGGGTCCCATCAAGGGTCTGTTTTGAACCAACCAACCAATCGATTTCTGAGGATTCATGTGCCACAGAAGCATTGCTGTACGAGTCATCGTATGAAATCCCTGAACATGCTGTGGGGCTGATAGAGGAGGTGGATGAGCTCTTCTCACCCATTTTTCGTATCAGATCAGTGGATGGTCATTTGTTCGCAGTCCTCCATCCAGGTAATCAAAAAACAAAACAAAAAAAAAGGATTTCCAAGGTCAAATGCGTCAGGAGAGGGAAAAAGAAGAAGACATAGTTAGGATGCTGGCTTAGCATCCGTAGACTTCCCCCTGTGAAGATTTGTTATGCTGGTTGAGTGTCAGCATGTCAGCACTCCGCCGGCAAATTTCATGAGCTGAAAAGCCACAGATACCCTGAAGGTATAAACAAAAGGTAAGACGGGGCAACGCTGAAGACGTAAGCAGGTTATACAACAAGCAGAAGCTCACTCCGGAGTTTATATTTTGTCTTCTATGCAGCATTCACACCTCAGGTTGAAGACCACAAGCATGGGCCGTGATTGAGATGGTATCCCAACACTGACCTCTTATGTAAGGTGATCTCACATGGGTTTTCTGTCCAAAGATATGTTTCACGTCGATCTGGGGAAAATATAGAAGCCAGTATTCCTATAGATCAGGGGTCTCTATCTTTGGTTCTGCAGAGCTACTGTCCAGTAGACTTTCTATCCTACTTGACTTCTGATGAGCCACACCCATTCTCAGGTAAATACCAGGAGGAGATGTGGCTCACCAGAAGCCAGGTAGAATACAAAACCTACTGGGTAGTAGCTCTGCAGGACTGGAGTTGAAGACCCCTGTTGTAGATTAACATGCCGGAGCAACTGAGCCCTTTACTGAACTACTTGTTTCCCTAAGTGAGTCAAAACAGCGGTTGCCTCCATCTGTGAGTGCTGAGGGATGTGAGCGGTTTGATGAGTAGCTGGCAAATGAGATCACCCTCAGACCAGTCTTGGCCATACACTGGTCATTGGCTTCATTAGATTGGTCACAGGAGGAAAGCTGGCATGGGTCATGATGGAGGCGAGGCATCTGGTGACCAGTCTAATATAATCACTGGTGGATGGATATTCAAAAATCTGTAGCGGTGCCCACTGAAGTCGTGATGTCTGTGTTGGAGATTTTATCATGGATGCTCTTCAGTGTCCACAACTGGGATGCCGAAGTCAGTCGAATCTTTTGGCAGGTGCAGAACTGCATCACGTTAGTGACAGATCTGGCCCGAGTTTAGGATGGACATAGGGGATGCTGACGTCGTCCTTGGCAGGAAATATTGACAAGGGGTGGGTGTACATGTTGGGTCAAACCACATCATGGGTGATGAGTCTAGTTTGCCCCACGCCTTGAGGTCTTGATAAAACGCATTCACAAGCTGCATCTTTCGCTCGCTCTTCCTGCCTCATTTGTTCTGTTTTGTGATGATTCACTGCGTGAAGCTTTCACTGCCTTGGCGACATGAGAGCGGCGTGTTTTCGTCTCAAGCACACACATCTTTAGACCGCCGCAGGCACTGGAGCACGAGATCAGCTGCCTGCCCCCATGGCGTGGTGGGAAACTCGAGCCAAGTCATGGGGTGACGTTTGTTAGCCCTGGATGCACATGGCAGCTCTGGAGAAAGCCACAGACCGCGTCCGCTATGGGCCACGTGACTTCGAAAGCCAATGGCGTTGTCCCAAAGGCACCCCCGTACTGACGGCTGGCCGTTCAGACCAAATCTGGCCTGGGCACAGGGAAGAGGAACAGTGCTGATTCCCATTAGCTCTGTTTCCCATGGTGGTCCTTTTTGTTTTTCCCTTTTCCCAACGGGATTATGGGAACGGGCGCAGATTCTTCTCAATTTTTCAATGTTGGGGGGTTATTTTTGGCCCCCTTTATTTATACATCTCGTTAAGCTGGCACTTTAACTGTACTGTTTGAATTCCACTGCTGAATTGTAACCCTCCTGTGCTTTGAACCCACGACTCATTCTGCTCTTTTCACAAGTGTACCCTTAACCACCGCGACACACCCACTGGCATCTCGTTCAATTTGCTAGCCCGCCGGCAGCTTCGAGAGCTATTTTTTATTTTTATTTTTGCACAATGTCCCATTTATTCACGTCTGTCAGCATAAGGCTAAGATTTCACAGTGCTCAGAGCTCCTAAATCCCCAGCCAGATTTAGGTAAAATCGCACAAGATCTGTGCATTTTAAGGCTGCAGTTCTTCCCCGCCTACCAGCACCTTTGGCTGGTAGCTTTGTGATTTGTTTGTTGTCAGAGTGAAATTTCCCCAGATATTGCAGCTAGCCTGAGATAGTCTGAGGGTCTCACTTGCAGATTGCGTCCGTGCTAAAGTCGGAACGTTGTTCTCTTGCGTAAATCTCCGTAGGATGTATTTCTGTGAGTTTGAGCATTTTTTTTTATTTCCTTGGAGGCGGGCATTTTCCGCATGTGTGCTGGAGAGAGACGTCGGCAGAGGAGGAATTTAAACGCTCACGGAATCCGTTACATACATCTTAAGTGCTTCACATTTTAGCATGAGTGGTTTAGCATGTGGTTCCCAGTAACCATGTCAACATGTAGACAAACAACCCCAAAGAAACTTCCTGAAGGTTTAGATATGGAGGGGGTTTGACAATGTGTTGCAATCATTTTGAATTACTTGCAATTTCTGAGTAAGAGGCGTCTTTTAAAGAATCGATGTCCTGCCCCCAGAATCACAGCGCATCAAAAACCTGTCGTCAAGGTGTGAATAATAGTCCTTTTGAAAAAAAGAGACAGAATGTAGGGAAGTTATATAACATGTTTATTGCAGGCCGATAGTTGGAGGTCAGATCTGTAACAATGGTTCTTGGCAGATATGGAAGGGTTTGTGTGTTCATGTGGTGCAGTACACGTGTTGTACTGCGGTAAAAATTGTCAGCTGTTACCTCAGAAATTAACTTCAGCCGTCAGCAGTTTAAGAAAAGCCACACATCTCGCAATGATCCGGTGAGCTTGCTTGCTGTAAAATGACGATTCGCGGTGACTAATTTGTTTAACTTCAGGGTGTCACAACCACGTCTTTTGGTTTAAGCCGGTCCAATGGTTGGTCATCTTGCAGGAAAAAAAAAAGTGGCCTTTTTATAAAAAAAAAAAAAAAAAAAATTATTATCAACAAAAACAACACAGTATGAGATGTGACATGAGAGGCGACAGGGAGGCAGACAAACACGAAACAGAGAAAATGGAGAGGAAAAAAAACCTCGCCCCTGGCGGGATGGTGAAGTGAAGCGTGTGACAGAGGAATGGAAGGATAGCGTTCTTTTTTGAGGATAGAGGAGAGGAGAAAAAAAAAAGCATAATTCAGCTGTTTCGGGATCAGGAGAACAGGGGTCGGGATGGGGTGACGTACAGCTGGGTGTGGGTTCAATCATCAGGGTCTGTTGGGTTTACGGGGACCAAGAAAAATACACGCCTCAGTGTTACAATACAGATGGCGATAAGGTGTGGGAGAAGTGAATGAGCGACCTGACATGCCTCACCCCCACCCTGCCCCGCCCCACTCCATCCCTGCCCCGCCCCACTCCATCCCTGCCCCGCCCCACTCCATCCCTGCCCCACCCTACTCCATCCCTGCCCCGCCCCACTCCATCCCTGCCCCGCCCCACTCCATCCCTGCCCCGCCCTACTCCATCCCTGCCCCGCCCCACTCCATCCCTGCCCCGCCCCACTCCATCCCTGCCCCGCCCCAAAACAAAAAAAAAACAGGGGTAATAATTCAGCATTAGACAGGCAAGTTCCTGGGCATCATCTGCTGGCTTTGTGATGGGGTATCAGGGGGGCTTGCGGAGCAGGGGGTGCAGGCTTGAGGGGGGGGGCTGATTTCGGAGCTGTCGCAGGAGCATTATCGCAGCGCTTTTCGCTGTGTTTTCACGGTGGCTTTTTAACCCAGCGCAACGCCGGAGGGTTTCAAACAGAATGGCGTGGTTGCATAGCAACTAAGTTATCTAAGGTACCTGCCGCCGCTTCCTCTAGCTGCCGCTACCTCCGTTATACCCCAAATCACCCAACGCCGTTACATGTACTTACCTCTGGGAAAATTATTTCGACCTACGGCTCAGTTTTTGTATATTTTTTCGCTTTACTCTCCTCGAGTGTAGCGACGCTCGCTTAAGGACGGGCGTCGCCTGCCAGTCCGCGCGGAATGACACCCGAGCGCCAAATGCCGGGTCTGAGCGGTAAAACTCGCCGCTGTTCAGCTCTATTCACCGCTAACCCTGTGCTTACTAAGTCCTCATGGTACCATTTGTTTACCCTGCTTTGCCTATTCTCCCTCGGGGGCGGGGGGGGGGGGGATTAGGGACTGCTTTGCCCCCCCCCAACCCTCGGTTTTCTGCATTCTGCATTCCTTTTCTTCCTTTTTGGTGAGAGCCGAGGGCCTGGGACGAGTGTGTTAAAAAAGGCTGTGAGATTAACCCCCCCCTCATCCCACACACATGCTGGTGTCCCTTGGGGTGCTGTGCCTCCTGGGGAAGGTGTGTGTGTGGGGGGTGGGGGAGTGATTATTGCCTGGACCCCTGAGCACAAAGCAGATGTCTGGCTGCCAAACTGCAAACAGGGGCAGTGCTGCTGTTAAGACGAAAGATGGAGGAGTTTAAATAATTAAACGTATAAGGAGAGGAGCTGACAGGAGTGTGTGTGTGTGTGTGTGTGCTGCTGCGCTAAATGCTCAGTTGTTCGAATGGTAACATTTTCAGTCAATTTGGACGAATACTACCCTGGAAAGTCGCCCTTAGATGTTCTGGGCCTGGCTCTGAGCGACCCGGAGCTTATTTGCGTTTGCTGTAAGCCGCAGTGAATCAGCCACACGAACGCTGGCCCTTCTGGGTTAATTATCAGCTGTAGGGCGCGACTGTCGGGGGGGGGGGGGTCAGGCCTCGATCCAGGAAGCTTTGTGGGTGGGTGTCCGTGTTGGGTTCTTGGTTAATTTCATTTCTCTTCGAGCGGTGGCTTCTGTCTGCCCACCATGCTGCATCCCTAGTACCCCCCCCCCCCCGGCTGTGCTGACAGGCACCGCGTGCTCGACGGAGGATGAGAGGGTCAGATGGCGGTGGTGAGGCCAAGCTGTCACGCAGAGGAGAGTAGCGGGGGCTCGGCGGTGCAGCCGGCCGCGATGCGCTTTTACGGAAAGGGGGAAATAAAATCACAGCGTGAGCCGGCTTCACACGTTCTTAAATCAGGTTTCGGAGAGCGTGACGTGGTCATTGGGTTGGGGGGGCGGGGTGGAGCTTGTGGAGATGTGCTGCTAATTGATTTTCCGCAATAGTTTTCTGGTTCTCCAGTGCGGCAAAGCCCCCCAGCCCACCCTACCCCCGGCTGTTCCCCCCCCTCCCCCATCTCCTTTCATGCTGGCTCAGTAGATCGCACACTCCTGGGCCGCATGGAGGACAGAGGGAGATGAAAGTCACCCCCATGCTGCCCCCCCCCCATCTGACGCAAGGTGGCTTCAGCAGCCATGGTGAAAATCCCCCCGCGGATTTCAAGCCCCCCCTTCCCCCACCAAAAGTCTGTGGTGACAAGCAATAAACTATAAAGCCTATATTTATTTGAAAAAAGAGAAAGACGCGAACGAACGTTTGTTCGAAAGAGCAAACGTGCCCCTTCTATTCCAGGTCCACAGGTCTGGGGTCTCAGAAGCTTTTTGGTCGCTGAGTCAAACTGGTGAAGTCGCAGAAGGGGCGGGAGGCTTCATGCATTCATGGTTTGGATGTACGTAAATAAAAGATGAGCCTTCCTTCGGCTACCAGCAAGAGCAGCGGCCGGCCTCAACCTTTCGTGTGTCAGTCTGGGTTTGTTATTTTTTTTGCCGCAACTGTTACCGAAACCCTGGTAATGGCAAAGGGATTTGAAGGCCTGGAGTTGGGGTTTTAGTGGGGGCGGGGGTCAGGGTTTCCTACCTCTCAAATATCAGCATGCGCACATGCGCTCAGCGGCCGAAGCTGATGCATGATGGGAAGGAATTACTAGCGAGAGGAAGATTACCCTCACCAAGGTCGATGCTTTTTCCTGCCCAAGCAAGCAAGGGCTTCACGCCAAATCCAGCATGAGCCTGGGATAAGTCGCCGCGGGGAGGAAGCGGCAGGAAACAGAGAGTCTCCAGTATTGTAGCGATGACGCAGCGCAAGACGCCCTCCTGCCCTTTCAGGACAAGGGGGTTCGTCCATCGGTCTGTGCCGAGAGGGACGGCGGATTCGGTGGCCTGGCTGTCCTCATTTCAGACAGGATACAGCTCCTTCAGAACCACTCTCCCGGCAGGAAAACATGGCATTCTGTTTAGCTGAGCATCTGTGATGTTGACCAATCATATTTGTTGCCATCTGTGTTCAGCCAGTCGACGGCCCCTTAGCATTAAGGTCATAACCTCTACACGTACGTCTCTTGTTTTCAGTCAAAACACCAAAACATGGTATGAAATTATAGATTATCAAGAGTGCCGGTCAACCCATTAGGTGACAGGCAGCCGCTTATGGAGCCATCTTCTGGGGGGGGGGGGTGTCTTAGCAAACCGGCAACTTTCAAGTTCAAGTTTCAAGTTTTATTGCAGTGGGGACAGGTGCATGGGGTGGGGGGGGGGGGACAATAGGACCAACGACACAGCAATAACGGAGAGCACCCCCCTTTCCCCCAGCGATTTGCTTAAACCAGCGACTCCCAAAGTAAAAATGACCCCTGACCCTACCATGTGATCACATAAGCATCCAATAACTAAGGCCCAGGGGTTTAATATTTCTTCTACCAGACAGGTGGTCCACATTGAATATTTTTTGCATCGCGTCAAGTGGATGATAATATTGGCGTTTTTCCTTTTACAGCACATCTCCGCGGACCACCTGCTCTACTGATCTCCAGGGATTCATGCAACTTTAAACTCAACCAGAAGCTACTCAGGGGGAGCTGTCCTGCCAAGAAGGTACACAGCAGAGTGTTTAGCAAACGGGAGAGTCCATCCATTCAGAAGAGCGGGACCTGATGAACGGCATTCTCTCTGCCGCCGCAGTGGTTGGCCGGGCGGCACAATCTTCGTCTCAATCAGGCAGACACTGGTGCAGCGTTGGGCCTGTGTTGTGTTTCACTGAAGGCGTGTTTGTGTGACAGTGGCAGGCGGGTGCTGGACAGCCGGCTGCCATCAGTAAGCTTCCAAAACGAGACCCGGAGATCAGCCGCTGCTCAGGCCTGCCTCCTCGGCCAGGCTCTCAGCAGCACAGGGAATTTTATCATTATATCATCATTGCGTCACTATCAAGATTTAAATTCAACAAATATAACAAAAACACATTTTAAGTTATGGGTACCCAGCTATGATTAGGAAGGGGTTTGTATCGCCATTAATGGAATTCACCCAAGTGGCCCCAGTTTTCATCAAGGGCAGTTCTGGGGGGGGGAGGGGTGGGCAGTGCCCCCATGACAACATGCATGCCCCCCCGTGCCCCCTAAATACATGCTACTTGGGTCTGAAATGAATGTATTATTATTATTTACATTTATATATGTGGGCTAAACGTTTGTGCGCTGGGAACCGGCAAAACACAAGCACATTTTCACATTTTTTGCCACTACTATTGATTGCACTCTTATTTATTTACTATCTTCTTGCTGTCCTGATGCTAAAATGTAGTATATGTCATTATATACGCATTACAGAGAGACCTGAGCCAATAACACCTAACCCGGTTGCCTCCAGCAATGAGTGACGTACTCTTAGAGAGACGGTGCTGAGCAGACACACTTGGGGTCTTACTCTGGCAAGCAGAGACTCATCCAGACTCAGATGCTGCAGTCCTGGGTTACTGGGGGGGGGCTGCCTCATTCAGGACTGTGATTCCTGGCTTTGGTGTGAAAGTGGTGGCGTGTGGCAGCGGCGAGGTCCTCTGACAGCATATTCACCTCATTAATCCAGACGGAACAGCGGCTCGTGTTTCTGCGTTACTGTTTTGTTTGCAGCCGCATGGACGGCAAACAGACCGACAGGGAGCGGAGGACGGAGCGGGGGGGCTCATGGGGGGCTCATTAGCAAGCAGAGCAGACACAGGTCAAAGGCCATAGCAGAATGACGAAAGTCACAACAGGAGCTGCTCTGAACAATTCAGAATTAATTTATTAAATGTCGATTATTAATTAGGTAACGATTGACAATTAATTAATTGATTACCAGTGTGTAGAAGAGGTTGCCCCCCCCTCCCCCAGAATAACCACATGCATGCCTGCATGCCACGCCCCCTCTGCCCCCCCACCCTCTCCCTCTCCCCTCCCAATTCCAGAGATCCATGTACACTAGCTTCCCTCCCCCCCACAGTTCAAAAGCATGTGGTTAAGTGAACTGGCATCTCAAAATTACCCATAATTACTGTGTCGCTAGGTGAGCGATTGTGTGGCAACTGGGGCTTCCTGAAGCTGCTCGTGACCCTCTGTCAAATAATCGCTCATGGATGGATGGACAGGATACAATGAAATGTCTCTATTGTTACTATACAGAACCGGAACAACAAAACACAATAAAAGTGACAAATACTGCTAAGTAAAGAAAGGAAAATTTGCACACTGTCTGTGAGATATGAAACATTTCGAGAATGGTGGGGTGATCCCAGTGCGAGGTTCAGTCTGGTGATGGCACTGGGAATCTGGCTGTCTACTGCATAAGCAGACCTGTAGCACAATCCTGATTGCAGCAGGACTGATGAATAAATGGATGGATGGATTTGTTTAAAGAATGAGTAGTTAGTTAACAAGACCAGCTTTACCAAAGCGTAAATATAAATGAAGCCCCGCCCCTTCTGGTTGATAGGACTCCGACTGCTTTTGACCTCCCGAATGTCGGCTCTCGTGTGCGCATCGCTGGCTGGTCGTGGTGCAGCCTCTGCGAGTTGCAGGATCTTTTCCAGGGGCTGCCGTCCAGTGAGGATGCCGTAAAGGGATGCCAGCTGCTCTCCAACTTATCATTTATTCAGGACGCGGAGGACAGGATCCGAAGGCTGTGTGTGCTGTAAGGAGACGAGGAACTTATGGATGTACTGTACGTGTGGCCCGATTCTGAAATGCGAGCACATGATATAGGTAGGGATCATGTGACCGCCGTCTGCGTGTCTGTGGGTGGGTAGCTGGGGGAGGGGGCTTCCTTTCTGCTTCATTCATCCATCACGAATAATCTTTGATGGGGGGGGGCAGTGTGAAGGTATGGCCACCACTGACCTCTGAGCTGTGGGAGTGAAGATGACACTGGAGATGGGGTTTTTCCAGTAAGACCGTCATCTGAAGCCCCCCTTGAGGCCCCCCATCCCACCACTACCACTCCCAGAAATCACTAGAATGCATCCCTTTCTGGATTTGATTACATGCCCTGCTGGATGTGGGAGAGTGGAGCAGGACATGTAAACCATCACACCGCCCCCCCCCCCACCCCAAACTTCCCAGTGGGATGGTTCATCTGCATTGTCCATCCCACAGAGTACTGGACTCCCATCGCCTCATCAACCCTGTACCCAGGAGGACCATAAACCCCCCCACCGTCAAGGCTGCTGGGCTAGTCCTGTAATGGAGTTATAATCAATCCCCCCCTCCCAGCTGAGAGCAGGACAAATCCTCCCACACCCTAGCAATTAACTGCGGAGTGAGTTAGTTCTGCATCCAGACTCCAGTCAGAAGGCAGCATCGCATCAGCCGTAGAATCTGCTCATTGGGTTCCTGCAGAAATGACCCGTTACTCTGATGCTTGTTTTTTTGGGGAGGCTGCTTGGTGCTGGCTGTCACGGTAACGCACTCGGCTGTGTGCTTTATTTACAGAAATGGCTTTTTTAGAAAGGACTGAGGCCCTTCGGTTGATACGTAGGGCCTCATGTTGCCAGAACTTCTGACTCCAGGACAGCCTGACTGCTGGGAGATAGCAGGGCCACATGGGGCCTCTCAGTTAGCAATGGGCAGCGACGGATTCCACACAAAACATGCACTTGCATGGGGCTCCCTAGGTTTGGGGGGGCTCTGTTGACCGCCAGCAGACACTACAGGGGGCCCTGATGTGACTTTTTGAGTGAGGGGCCCAAAATCAGCAAATTAATTCTTTGTGCCTGAGAAGGAGAGAACACGAGCATTGCATTCTGGGAAGCCGCAACTCTCTGCCTTCCTGAGCCCGCTGGACAGCCATGTGGTCAGGTGACCGAGCCTCCACAGTGTGCTACCAGGCGGCTCCTCTCCAGCCTTTAATTGGTCATCAATCCAGGACTTCCAGGCTTGTGTGAGGCAGATCACAGCGTCTGAGGAATGGCAAACGTTTCTCAAGGTCCGCAGACCGAAACCCCGGCGATCCGGCAGGCCATAGCTGCTCCTCTGACGGGAAGTCGGATGACGAAACGGAATGGAAACCTGGCGTGTGAATTTAAAAAGCCGCATTACGAGGAAAAAGCGATTCACAAAACAGTGTCCCGGAAATCTGCTTGATTACGCGGCGCCGTTCTGGACGGAGGGAATAGGTCAGACCGTGGCCTCAAGTCTGCCAGCCTGGGCGGGGCGGGGCGGGGCGCGGGGGGGTGGGGGGTCACTGTAGCTGTGATGGCGAGCCCCTTAGCATCCCCCTGGGGAGATCTCCGCCTCCTCCACTCCATGTCCATAAAGATGGACCATTCCAGCATAACAGAGACAGACAGACTGGTAAGGAAATTTCCTCCGTCCGTTTGTCCCGTCTGTGGTCTAGGAGAGCGGCCCGTCCCCCCCACCCCCCCACACCAGGGACAGCTCAGGTTATGCATCCATCTGATAGCTGCCTCACTCCAGGCCCATTGTACACTGTCCCACACTGATGTGACTCTACAAAAAGGGTCATTTCCAAACGCAATAACAAACTATTACATTACAAATTACCCCATTATTAAAATCACTGCAAACAGTATCCAAACTACTGTGCTGGATTATATATCATCAAGGATAACATCATGTTTAATGGTAACTGTGTGCAATTTGGAAATCAATTGAAGGATTTTACATTAAGCCATATTAGGGATGAGAAGCTCAAGGAACAAGCATGATTCATCAGATTAGGAGCATCTGTGAGGAAAGACAGACTCAAGAGCCAAAGAATATTAGATGTAAAAGATTCTAATGTTGGAACCCAACTGAAGGAAAGACCAAGCGTACCTTTAGCTGTTGAGAAAAACAACAGCAGTGGCAACAACAGAAATAATAATAATGAAAAGAAGAAAGAATGAAAACTATAGATACTGACGAGTCCAGGCAGGAGAAGAGCAAGCGGAACAGCTGGGATTCGGAACAGATGATGGTCATTTAGGAGAAGGAGGGACCAATGGGGTTAAGGACCATGATGAAATTCAGACTGCCCTTATTTGTGAAACCAGAGCTCTACAAAGAGAGCAGCAGTGTCTGGACGTCACCAGAGCAGCTAAGCGAAGACCCCCCCCCCCCTTCACTGCTGTCATACGCACTGACACCTGTTACACAGTCCCAGTGTGTATGTGTGTGTGTGTAGGTCTAATCCCGCATTCACTTTTCAGTGGTGAAATTCAGAATAACGACGAAAAATTAGTGAGGGTTATGAAATGACTTTGCCCTGATCATTTCTTGAATTTCATGATGCTGGATAGATTTTCCAATCAAACCGCATTACGTAGTCGTGTCATCTTAAACGGCACCGTAGATAATGCCCCCATCTTCATTTACGTGCTCTGCGCATCATATATAAAGAGCTGGAGAGACGGATAAAACGGGGGAAAGCGACTCCACTTAGAAAACCTCATTTTTTTAACAGGTTTTTTAAACCCACGGTTCCCATCTCCGTCTTCCTGCTGAGTGGTGAAGTCGTATAAAAGCTGAGATGGTTTCCTTCTTTTTGCAAAGGTTATCGCCAGGTCGTGATTCCCAAGACGGACAAATGGTTCGCAGACGGGGGGCGTGGCGACTGATCAGGCCGCTGGTCCATTTCAGGTGGCTTACGGCCAAAAATTACATTAAGTACATTTTTTAAATAGCCAGACGGCATATCCAAAGTAAATTTCATTGTACCGTGAACGGTGAAGCAAATCTTTATCGACAAAGAAAGTGTTCTGATTTATGCTCAAATATCCTCTAGGTATTAATGAAAAAATGGCCAGATACGGACAGCGAGCCACATGTCGGTAAAGAAAACAGATGTACGAAAAAAATCTTATTTGACGAACCTTCATAATGCGGTAAACACGGGGAGGAACGTACGGCGGACATGTGTTAGTCCTATAAAATTTTGGCAGAATCCTCCTTTGATAATTGATATTTTTTAAAGCCGTTTATTTGAACAAGTTTTATACAATTTGAATAAATGCCTGGGTGCTGTAAGGTGGACCTTCAGTTCTGCTGAGGTCCACTGATATGTTTTCTATGTTTGGTCCAAAGCAGAAGATATCACCCCCCCTCCCCCACATACACACACACACACACACATACAGTCCCTGGTGCCCCTTTAGATGTATAGATACACAGAGGAGAGGACAGGGAAGTAGGTAGGGCAGAGTTCAAAACCACCTTGTTTTCTTCACGACCAGGCGGGGAGAAACAGGCAGGTGGTGCTTTCAAAACAGACAGTAATTGTTTACTATGCCGGCGTCTCCTGTTACAGTCGTGGTGAATAGCTGGAGAAGACTTCCTGACAGGAAGCGTGTGGGGGGGCTGGTCAGCAGATACTGTATAGATTCCGGGTAGTCAGGCTAAGTACCTACCGTTACACTAAGATGCCAATCCCAAAATCACGAAACCTCGATTTTTTTATTTTATTTTACAACGTTTAGCGTCCCCGTCACGTTTTTGTCGCCCGAGTTACGCTCGTCTCCATCACTTACACCTCAAATGATAACGTGATTTAAAAATGCCATGACAGAATACATCATTCTGAGTGATACATTTACATTTACAAACGCACGATGAGTAATGAAATGTTAATAGTCCGTAGCTGGAATATGAGGCGGCGCAAATCTGATGGGGCTTTTTTTTATTAATTTCTTTTCTTTCTTTTTTTTAGTTCTGGCTTCTTCTCCAAAGTGTGGAGGCGTAGCGGTCCCGGGGGAGACGCGGCAGAGGACGCCGTCAGCGGCAGAAACTGCTCACATCTCACACATGCGCTACCCGCAGTACGATCCGCCGCTAATTAGTTCTCTTTGCAGTCAAACCAAAACCCAGGCAGTATTCAGTCTCCACCTTCAACTCTCTTTACGCATTTTAACTCACACTGATGCTGAAATGCGCTAAGACATCATGAGAAATTTGACATTTTATGGGATTTTTCCTGAAGATTCACGCTATTAGGTATAATAATTTTGACTTAAATATGAAGACGATGGATTACAGGGCATGGATTTTGAGCGCACGCTAGGAATGGTTATATCGTACAGCAATATCACAAAAAGACGCCACATTACGCACAATAGCGCTCTTTAAACAGGCCATTATAGAAGCTGCCGTGAGATCCCTGGTGTAACATGCGGTCTGCGGTTCACTCAGCGTTGGTTACGCTGCTTGAATCACTCCCTTTGCTCTTACTTCCTAAATAGTGCTGTCTAAACAAACAAGGTAAAGAAGGTGAAAACGCACCGAACTGAGCACATGGTGCTGGTGCCGATCGTCCCGGTGCGAAGCGGCATCACGTGTAAGAGGAACCGGGGAACCCAGAAGTTTGACGTATCAATACGAGAAGGAAGCTGGAGCGGCGCGGACGCACGGCGATGGGCGCCTCCGTGCCGAGCCTCACTCTCCGTCCAGCACAGATGCTGCGATTTTTTTAGAAATTGTTATTCCCGTCCGATCTGTTCACTTAAGGTGCCGCAATCCGGATCTGAATCTACGCAAATCAGAGCAGCGGAAAAGTACACTGGGAGTGCGCAAACGAAGTACAATAGAAGCACGCTTCGGCTCACGAAGGATTTGGCTGCGGTGTACTGACATTACAAGAAACGCTTATGGGAACTTACGGTACCTCAGCTGAAAGGTAATTTCTTTGTTCAATTTTAACTTTTGGTAAAACCGTACTGTTCAAGCAGCATATCAGTCATCACTGCGGATCCAATTGTAGGTCATTATCTTACAAATACTTCCAGCACGCAATGGTGTAGATCTCAAGATATAGTTGATTTTCCTTTTCTTAAATATAACTGCTGCTGGATAAACATTCTGTACTGCTATTTTTTGTATATATTAATAAAACGATGGCTTTTAGGTTTTGCCTCTAATCACGTTTTTTAGAAGAAAAAAATTAAAAAGGATGCAAATGATCCCAATCCGGCAATGCGGATTATAATGTATATTCAAACAGGGAAAAGCGATTCGACGGACGTGCCGAACTTGAGCGACAGTAACTGGTAGCGATGCCGCTGTATTGAAGCACATTAATGCCCGCAGCTCTCTCAAAGCGCGTCTATTGTCTCGCTGCCGTCAGTGGGTGACCCTCACCTCTGCTGTTACAGGACCCCGCTGCCAGCTGCGCTATCATGACTGATGGCGAGGCGCGAAAGCCCGTACAGTACTTGGACTTCCAGGAGGTGAGGGTACCCATTTGGGAGTCTGTCCAGCTCCCGGTTCGGTGCGAGGACACCGAGGGCGATGAGGAGAAGGAGAAGGAGGACGGCAGCGCCGGGAACCCTAACGCGGAGAGTACCGGTTCCGGCGGGTCGAGCGGCCGCGATCCCGCTCCTGACCTGGTCATGGATGATAAGGAGCAGCCGCCGTACCCGGGCCTGGCACCCGTTGTCTTCTTTTGCATCAAACAGACAACTCGACCTCGCAGTTGGTGTCTCAGACTGGTCTGTAATCCATATCCTTTTTTGCATTAACGTGCCTGACATTTCTTTTGTGCAGAGTGGCCAGGCTTTTGATCTCCTAAATCGCTTTTTGAAACCTTTGTGTCTAACACGAGTTGGAGTGGGGGGGGGGGGGGCGTCTGCAATCCTTGAGAGTGAAAATTTGAAAATGGGCAATTATTGCATTTTGCAGCGTTTGAGCAAAAGCAGAACGTTAGGCTGGTGTACTCATGGGAACTGTGAGCCCTTTATGTCTCATATTAATGTTCAGCCCTTCAGGGACCGGCGAACTGCAAACTTTACAATTAAATGAAGGTGTCATCAAACATTGGAGATTTATTAAAATATACAAAAGTTATTAGCATTGATAAGGTGGGGGGTATTTTGAATTACATTATCTTTACTAGCATCGAGTCGGCTTGGAGTTCCGTCAAGTTCTGTGAAGATCTGAAACAAAACATTTCATAGAAATAATGGCTGGTTCTGTCAGCCCTGTCTGCTAGAAAGCTTGGTGCTTCATAAACAGATCAATTTGCTCATTTCTCGGTATCTTGTTTAGGTTTTTTGTTGTGGGTTTCTTTAGTGTTTCATTTGTTGCTGGTGTTTTTTTTTTTTTACACGCGTTGCAGTATTGATGTATGGGGGAGGCATCGCCAAACAGACTCAGGCCTTGACGGCAGCCGGTAAATCAAGCATAAGGGAAACGCACAGATGCCGCTTCACATTACGGCTCCGTGCTTCACTTTCGCACAGATCCATTTGCACCCGAAACATATCATTAGCAGTTACTCTGACATTATTACAAAATGTAGCTAGATCGCCGTTTAAGCGTGCATAAAAAGCTCTCTTGTTACGACCGATTTACTGCAGATCGTTCAGGAGGGCACAGTTCATAAATAACTATTTGTTTATAATTTATAAACTCCGAAGCAAGGGCGTACCTTGGAGATTTTGGCCCCCTTGACAGAATGTCACCTTGGGCCACCCCTCAGCCAACTTTACACAGGGCACTGTGAGTTGTGGTCCCCTTGAATTGGCAACTCCGACGGCCCGGCTCCGAAGGTATGGGAATGGAAAAGAGAGCCGGTGCTTCAGATAGCACAGAAACTGAAGCTGATCCCCCGATCTGCATGCGAAGCGTGGCTGTCATGCGGATGATGGAATTGCTATTGTTCTTCACTGGTGGTACGGCCAATGAATTAGTAGGTCGCTGAATATCTGTTAGCTAACACTGGCCGTGGTGCTTTTTTTCATGATCCCTTTTTAAATGTTGTATATTTGCGTTGCAGAAAGGACGGGCTGTTGTTGCATGTTTCCGATAGTGCGATATACGTCACCAGTGTGACGTAGCGGTACTGATGGGGTCACTTTTATTTGCCGCTGTGCTCGTTTTTATGCTTGCTGACGTCATTTTGTCGTGTTTTTACCCTCTGGTTTCTGGCTTCTCTTTAAATACAGGACGACTGGCTTCACTCCAGTTGCAATATTTAGTTTTATTATATCTGACAGTTGCATGGATGTATGGGCATTCTTCTAGCAGTAATGCTGCTGTGGGCGTGCGCCAGTTTTAAGTGTGATACCCTCCGCCTTTTTCCTGGAGACAGTTTGTCGTTTCTCCACTTCCGGACTAGGGCATATATGCTTTTGATTGCTCCCGCCGCAAATCTCCCTGCACTTGTAGGCTTGTGTGGCAGCCTTTGGACCTCTGCTGTAAATACCCAGCAGACAGATGCTGTGTGTGGATCTTAGCAGGGGGTTGTTCTGGAAATGGAGAAAGGTTACGGCCATAAGCCCTGAGAGGAATTCTGCGGTAGTGATGTTAAGTGATTGTATCAAGTGTCAGCTAGTAACCTATACGGCTGCAGAACATAATGTACCTGCTTAGCCGCTACAATAAATGATTATGACTGGCTGAATTACACGGAGTGTCAGCGCTGGACTCGTGTGAAATTGGGTCACGCTGGAAGGATCTTATTAGCAGTAAGTCACAGAACACCCCCCCCCACTCCACCCCCAGGTTAATGACAGTCTGCAGTTACTGTTTCAGCAAAGCATCACATTCGGTTTGCCTCGCAGCTCAGTACGTGTGGCCTGCAGCACGATAGCCGGCTGCCGCGTACGAGTCTGACGGGAGCTCTTGCTGACGATACCTCGCACGGTGCTCTGCTTACGTTGCACCAGGAAAAAATATATATATATACATATATATATATATATTGCATGCGGAAATTAGGTGCTTGAGTTGTGAAATGTAAGCAGGTTGCACAGTAAGTAATAATAAGAGGAACAGATAATGAAGTGGTAGGTATTAAGTGGGGAGTTAATTACCCTGCGTGCATGTGCAGGTTTTCTCTGGGAAGCGCTTGTCATTAGTGTAGCATTCTCGCGCTACTCCTTCGGTGGCTCATCGTAAATTCGAGACGCCTTTCCGTGGAGGAAGCCAGAGCCCCCAGTGGGCGCTTCCCACGTGCCGGAGGCCCCCGCTTCCCATCAGCCTCTGCGCCTACTGTCTTGCCTGGGGACCCCGTTACAGTATTTTTTTCTTCCTGTGGGGCTGGCTTGTGTTGGCAGGGAGTTTCCCCAGCAAAAGCACTGGCAGTTGCTGGGCACCAGTGAACTTACGGGTTTTGGCCAGAGCTTGGGCTGTTCGGGCCAGACTCTCCCATTCCAGTTGAGCACATAAGTGCTTGATTGAACTAATTATTTCCCTAAGTGAACCAATTTGACACTTCTCAGCGCTGAGGGTTGTTTGCCTTTTCAAGAGTCAGAAAATCTGAAAAGCACTGCCGACAAACCCCCCCCCCCCCCCCCCCCCAAGTCTGGATGCGACAACCATTTACTATCTTTCTTCTACTGATTCCCCAGTTATGACATTGTAGCATCAGATATATTTATGACCGTGTTGTCTAAGGCTAACCAATCTCCCGGGTTACCGACAGTTTCCACAAGCGGCATCTCGGAATGCCGGCATCGCTGGGCAGTTGCCGTGGCGACGGCAGTCACTAATACTAAGGCGAGCTTCACCCACGTAACCCATGATGTAGTGCCTCATCCGACTCACTGCTTCATTTATAACGGTGATCGATGGTCCCTGATTAACGGCGATCTCCTCTTGGCCATCCTTCTCCTCTCTCCTACTCGTTTTCTCATTGGCTTGATGGGTTTTTTTTTTTTTATTGCCCGTTTGCCCGTAATTACGTAACTAGATTCCGATGGCCGGATGCAGCCTTATCAGCATGTGAGTAAATACGGGAGGCTGGCCTTCGCTTCAGATCATCAACAGGTTGTGTTTGCTCAAAGTACACATCGGTCAGCACTGTTCATCTCAGGCCGTGAGGTCTGCGAATAGTCTGGGGGGAGACAGACAGACATTTTAAAGGTACTTCTTAAAATATAGCACATCCTGTGTAGCGGAGCTGCTTTTATTAAATGGTACAAACCTCAGAAGCTGGGGGGACACGTAGTGGCCTTATCAAGTGGTTATGTGCTTCTCTGACGTTTTAAATAACCCAGTCTTGCAGCGGTTTGTGTTTTTCTGTTTGGGTAATAGGTTGTGTACCAGTTAAGGAGTTTGGCTTGCGATTGCAAAAAAAGTAACTGGTTCACGTCCCCTGAGAAAAGCTGCTAGTGTAACTGTTGACAAAGGTGTTTCACCCCCCTCACCTTGGCAAAACATCCATATGTGAAACAGACCTGCGCAAGGTGGCTAGAAAGTAGTTAAGTAATAGCACTGTGGAATAATGTTGCACTCATCGGGGAGGGAATCGGCATGCCGTTTAAACTGTGTCATAGAGTGTGGGTTTGAGATTGAGGCTTGGGGTCTGGGGTCCGTTACTGCTTTCATTCCCCTTTTTGGAAATGTTTTATCTCTAGACAGTCGACTTTCTTGCATTTTCCCACAATGCCTCTCCTGTTTATTTTTTTAACTCTTTTTTTTTTTTTAAGGTGATAACAAAAGCTGACCTAGTAAACGATGGTGTTGCAGTTCACCGCTTGGCCCTAAGAGCTTTTTGGCCAATCGTGTGACAGAGTGATTGAGGTTTTGAGGGGGGACCTAATTGGGCTGATTTGGTCAGGTGGTGGAGTTACAGCCATTTGTGAGTTCCACCTGGCAGGAGATGCGGATCTGTCAGTGGGCTTGGGAGGCCGTAACGAGTCTGTCTTTAGATACAGCTGTGTTCAGTGACAGGATGTCTGTTTTTTCATCTGTCTGTCCCAGCTGATGCATTCGTGCGTCACATTCAGGGGCTCCTGGGCTATTTTGAGAGCACCGGTAAATATCAACTGAGCAGCTGTAAGCACATAGAACTCGCGGGGGGAAGATTTATACTTGACTGCCGCCCATTATCAAAAGCGGTGCCGAGGGGGGCGATGTATAACAGAATCACGCCCTGGAACACTCTCATAGCAGTACACAGTGATCCATAGACTTTAGATAAAGTTCTTTCTTATTGTGGAATTTCTCTGTGCTGTGGGCGTGGCCTACTCTTTTGGAGGAACCAGCTCTGGGAGGCGGAGTCAAGTCTGGAAGATTGACGGGTGTTTCTGCATCAGACCTGACCTGTTCTGATGGCCACGGGGGGCTCCACTGATCTGTGATGTTGGAGAGCTCCTTGCGGGGGGTAGGGGGGGCAAAGATAAATAAACAAGGGGGGTCCTCTCATCACTGAGATTCTGCTGAGCCATTTTCCCATTTCTAGATTGAAGTGGCTATGAGCCCCCGTTCTTTTGAGTGTCGCCCGCTAGCGCACATCTCACTGCCCTGTTTGTGACCCTACATGAACAAATGACATCCACACAGGCTGATGATGGCCATCATGGACGTAAAATCCGATTACTGGGCCGGGTTACAGCAGAGACCACCCCGGCGGGTTATAATCGTCCCTAAGCTCCTGAGATGTAAGACGTAATGAACATTTATGGTTGTGCCTGCAGTTGAAATGCGTGTACTTGATTGCCGCTTGGCACTCCTTTGAATGCATTTTCTGTTGCCACTGGAATCTGTTGATTGAAAACTTACTTTCCAAGGGAACTATGTAGGATGAGAAAAATGTGAATATGTTCATGCAGCATTACATATAAATACAGTGTTGTGTATATTTTCTTGTACTTATAACCCCACCCCCAGTCCATTCCGCATGTTTTCACTTCACTGTGGATTTTAAGCTGGGTACTTGTGCTAATGGTGCCTTCTGGGTGGGCTGAACCTGCTGGTCCCCTATTGGCTGATTTTTTTTGAATAGCAGTCACATGTAACTGTAAGGTCCGTGGGAGGAGCCAGTCTTGTGGGAGGGGCTTGTTAGCTGCGGTTTATGCTTTTACACATTTATCTACGTTAGGTGTCCTTGCGCATACATGGTTAATAGGAAATATTCTTAATTTTGACAGAAAAAATTTAATTGCTAAGGAGACCTCAACCATTCCACCACCTGGGTTTAAAAGCTGTCGGTTTTTAAAATGGCAGTAATATCTGGTTTAGAAAAAAAAAAAACGAATTTGATATAGTGCTCAGTACATTAACAGGCCTCTGAAAAGCACTTTTCTTTTGAGTGAGGCCCCTGTCAGCTGGAGGATGCGGTTGTCATGGCGATGTCGACAGACGGTCCATAGGGCTCCATGGGCTTTTCTGGAGTCACGTTAGAGATAAACCTGAGGCGTTCTCCACATTGCCGGCGGGGGAAGGTGACGTGTCAGTGACGACGTGGAATCAAGGCAGTTTGACAGAGATTGGCCCGAATCTCGCACCCCAACCCCCCACCCCCCCTGGGGTATTCTTCGGCACGGCGGTGGGGCGCTGTCCACGCCGGGCCCCGGTTCGTTCGCCCATCGTATCCCGCGGAGCACAGCGGAAGCTCCTGGGCTCCCGCTAAAATTAGAGTGCGTGGGGAAGCCTCCAAGGGAGAGGAGCCACGTCACAGGGAACCACCTGGTTGCCAGGCAACAAGCAAGTGTGTAAAAAAAAGACCCTTCGTGCACTGCTGCGGAGGCGGGTGGGGGGGCGGGGGGCGTGCGGAGGCTCGGTTGCCCCATGCTGGTGGGATTTCCGCCAAGCCAGTGCACGTGCGTCGCACAATGTCTGATAGGTGAGTGATCCGGAGGGCGAGGCGCAGATGGAGGTCGGGGTCATTACGTGACATTTCGGTGAAACCACCATCTCAGCCCATGATCTCAAGGAGGAGAGATGAGATCAAAGTGTTCACACCCTGCCAAAACTGTGGGGCGGGGAGGAGGAGGGAACAGGAGCCCCAACAGACGCCTTATTCTGCAATGTATCTGATGCTACTTGCTCTCTGAGTGTGTGTGGATATCTGTGTTCCCCTAGAGTTACGATCCTTCTTGGTGTTTAAATGATCACGTTTCGCGACAACTGTTGTGTTCTACCAACAATACATTCGGTCTTTGAACGCATTCTTAAAAAATTCAGATACGCGGGTTGCGTCACTTCAGAGAGGCTCGAGTGCGCAGTTGTTGCCGTGGAGAATTTTCCAGCACTGATTTTTACCCCCCCCATCTGAAAGTGGTTTCTTTCTGTACAGCAAATTAGAAAGAGACGTTTTTTCGTCTGCTGGGCTGAGAGCGGTGAACTTAATGCTTCGTTTGTCTTCGTGACCTTTCTGAACATGAAGTTCCTAGCATGGGCCTTCAGACTCCACGGGGGTGTGTGGATTTTGAAATATACTATAGTTTTTACCCCAGGTTGCCTTTTGTAGTGTTGATGAGAAGTGTGTGCAGTTCTTTTTGAAATCTTGTCCACATGGGGGCGCAGTGGAGCAGGTGGTGGATCATCTGTGGCCCTGACATGAGCTGCTGTGACTGGCTACAAACTTCAGCTAAACTTTGTGCTCACGTGCTGATTCACGTCGACTCCTTTGTCGGAAGGTAGACCGGCGAAGGATGACCAAAAAGCAGGGGCCGAGGACAATGAGCAAGTAATTTCATCAGGTTTCAGGTCATGGTTTGGAGTCCATGGTTTGGACTCAATGACTTCTAGGTGATATTGGAGGTGAATCCTGTCTTGCTGTGGTTTGAATTCAGTTTCACTGTTATGCACTCAACACCACGTCTTTGAACACATTTTACCATACCAGTCAAAAGTTCGGAGATGCCAAGCTGCCTACAAAAGAGAGTGATGGTGTTGACTTGGCCACCTGACCTAAACATAAATAGTTTGGGTTAGACCAGAGAGTGAAGGAAAAGCGGCCAATAAGAGCTCTAAGTGAGACCTCCTTCAGGTCAGCTGGAAAAGCATCCCAGGAGGCCAACTCATGCTACTGGTGTAGAGGAGACAGTAGGATCAGCCAGGCCCTGGAGAAGTTGGAGATAAGGGCCTTACTCAAGGGCCCAGTAGTGGGATCATTCTGCCGATCACAGGATTTGAACTGGCAATCTTCTGAGTCCCAACATACAGAGCTGCGATTTAAACCACAAAATTCACAAAAACTTTAACTAGAAGCCTGGCTACGTCTGACCTGAGCATCTGAGTGCTCTGATGTTTGGCTGTGTTGTTCCACTTGGGGCTGACCGCTGATCTGCGTGGCTTTGATGTATAACCACGCTGGGTGGCAGGTGAGACATTATTTCCAGGGCTTATTTATTTATTGATTAGTAGTTGGATTCACTGGTGGGAGCTGCTGTCTTGGTGCTGGTCAAATCCAAGGTAAACTTCTACATTATCATTAGGGTTTCTTTATTAAAAGTTGAAGAAGAATCCAGATTAATGAGTTTGGAGATCGCTTTTTGAGACCTCGGCCCTTCGACTGTAGTTAGCTCTGCAGCCTTAATGCAGGACATGGGCTGAAATTGCAGCAAACTGCTGCTCGCTTGCATGCAGCGCAGCCGCTGTCAGCCCTGTCAAATCGCTTCATGTTTATTTTTACAGCAATCAGCATAATCTGCCTCCCGCGTTTCACAACAGAAATCGCAACTGTCACAGGTGCACCGACATCACGCTCTGCTGTGTTTATGGACACGTGCGACCATAAATATCAAATCAATTCACGTTAAAGGCTTGTAGCAACATTGGAAAATTGTAACAGATGACCGTTTTTAATCGGCACCAGTGTTTGAAACATTTATTAAATATGCACCATATTTCCTTCGGTGGATTATCGAGACCTAATTTGCGTGATGTAAATGGCCGTGTAAATTACCGCTAAGTGGTGGATTCAGCCTCTGGCGGCTCTGGATGGTGTTGAGGATGACATGGATTGGAGCTTCTGGGCACCTTTTGGGCCTGGTTGGGGTTTCCTGCAGTGCCTATGTTGGCACCGAAGGTCCCAGCTGTCTCCTCCATGTGTGTCATCCATCCCATTTAGCTTTAAAGACAAGCGATCTGTGTCCATCTCCACCCCTCAGCATCGACGGTTAGAGCTTAGCAGACGTGTTTCGAAAGGCAGTTCCTGGAGGACACGTGCGTTTGTGTTTCTCACATCTTCATAGCGTAACATGCTCCACATCTGTCAGGTACTGTTGCTGGTGAAAGCTGCCCCCCCACAGCTATCAGGAGACAGCATCTGTGAGGCATAGGTGGGGTGTGACGCCTGCAACTCATCGCACCACCGGCTCGCCGATGAGCTGCTCTGTCGACACGCACCTGACACCAACATCTGCCCAACCTGCTCCACGTCGAGCTCGTCCAGGAGTTCCGGCCTGACTTCGGAAAACAAATGTCCACTCCCCCATCTCCCGCGAGTGTGGCTGAGAGCTTTTTGGCGGCGGTGGAGATTATGTAGCTGTTTGTCTTTCACTAAAAGCCCCAAAGAGGTTTGAGCTTAGAGGACAGGTTGTGTGAAGGATGAACACTCTGACCTCCATCCCAGGGGCTTATGGGATATGTACAGCAGAAATATGGATGGAAAAATGCAGAATGAATGAAGAGCAGGGCAGATGAGAGAGGCAATGGCATACCAGTATCACCACCAAGAGCCATAACCAGTAGTACTGGGGAAACTGGGGAACAGACTCAGACGGGCTGAACAGACTGGGACAATTACACTGAGCAAAGTCAATAAGCCACAATATCTTGCAGGAAAATCTAGAAGCAGAATTTTGGACGATCTTTTAATAAGAAGATACAGTAGAGTGTTATATAAGATGGAAATTTATTGATCCCTGTGGGGGAAATGTCTATGTCCAGTAGCACAGAAAGAATTACAGCAAAGGATGATGTAAGTAAAAAGAAAAAGTAAAGGAACATCAATAATTTTAACAGAGAAGTAATAAATCAAAGAACTGGGCAATAGAAAGCATCACTATGGTAAATATAATGCAGAAGGCTATTCTGCAATCAGTAGTTGTGAAAATGGCAGTGTGTGTGTGTGTGTGAGCGGGTGTAACTTACCTTATGGGGACAGTGGAATGTCCCCACAACGTGATAAATATCAGTTTTTTTCCCTTATTAAAACTGTACTTTATAAAAATCAGTGACTGCAATGAAAAAACTAAAAATGTTTGGTTACTTATGGTTAAGGTTAGGGGTGGGTAGGAGTTAAGGTCATTGTGTTGTAATTAACGTTTTCCACATAGAAATGAAAAGAGTCCCCACAAACATATAATTACAAACCTGTCAGTGTGCGTATATATATATTATAATTAAGAGATCACTTAAATCTGCATTTTTAAATCCTGGTTTAATCCCGGTTCTGCTGGCAGAAGGCTACACTGAGCAGCAGGTTGCTTCCAGGCTCAAAGTTTCTAAGACGGCAGTGCAGAAGAACAAGGTGAAGCAGGAGACACTGGGAACGACCAGAGACCAGACAGGTGAAGGGCAGAAGCAACTTTCTAATGGCAGAGATGACTGTCAATTTATCTGGCAGTTTCTCATGAATCATAGGATGACATTGAGTGACCTTCAAAAGGAATGGGAAACATTAAATGCAGGTGTGAGGTGCACTGCTAGGACAGTTCATAACAGGCTCCTAGAAGCCGGACTGAAGTCCCATGAAGCAAGGAAGAAGCGCTTCATCACTGACAAGCAAGGGAGACACTGGCTGGAGTTTGCAAAAAAAAAATGCTATTCACAGACACACATCCAAAAAATGAGAAATGAGTGAAAATAAATTGTCCTGTGGTCTCTTAATTTTTTTTGTGGCTGTATATTTCATAACCATTTCAACCTTAAACAATTTGCAATTTGCACAGCAGGTTTTTGCACTGTGTTTACTAAATGGGTATTTATAGATATTTGCGATTTATTTGTGAGCGGTAATCATGTTAAACCACACAATCCTGCAAATCCTGCAGGTTGACAGTTCAGGTCATTTACGATTTCTTGTTCTTCAGAGCTGTTTCCTAGGCCTTTTTACGGCTGTGTAATTGAGTCATTTAAATACAAATGCGAATGTAAACCGTTTGTCCATCGCTGTAGTGACAGCTGGCCCCTCGCCCAGGAAGGCTCCTCTCTCCTTCCCATGAATCACGCAAGAATCTCCGGATCCTTCCAGAAACGCTCGGCCTTGAGGGTGGCCTTTAGACGTGTGTCAGGAACGCGAACCCTAGGCTGCCGGCACGCGGGGTCTCCTCCCTGCTGCCGTGACCGACCAGTGACCCCTGTCCTCCATTTTGATTGGCTCTGAGCCTCAGACGACTCTAGAATGCAAAACGTTCTACAGAAGCCAATGTGACAGAAAACTGCTGATGGCCTGGGTCTTGTTAAATGATTCAACAATGACAGGTTTATGTCATTTAAAATTTTTTTAAAGACCAAATGACCTTTTTGTGATATTAATCATGAACCTTCTGCTGTGAGTTTGGCTTCTATTAGTGTCCTGAAGTTTAAGGGATTCTGGCTGGGTGTTGGATGTCACCAGGAATCATCTATTCACCGTAACTGACTCCAGACTAAATGCAGTAGGCTTGCGTAGCTCTTGGTCCAATATATTATTATTTTGGTGGATCTGCGGCCAATCCCATAAAGCGAGGTTGAGGCCGGAGCCAATCGCGTTGCACGGCTGGAGCCAGTGGGCGTGTGCCACGCCTTGTTGAGGTCTTGTAAGGCTTTGCCATTCTGTACTTAGTCTGTTGTGAAGGTGTAACCATGGCAGCTCCGGCCCAAGGTTGAAGCTTTTTTGTGCGAGTACAGTATGTGTGCTGATCTCCAGTGTCAACATGCACCTGGAAAGTGCGTCCGTTTGAAGGTGTTGACTGCCATTTGCATACTGGGTTAGAAGATCTGGTCGCATCTATCGCAGCTAACTAAACGGGTGAAAGAACAAAATATAAAAACTAAATAAAAAGTAATGAAGACTTTTAAATGAAGTATCCTACAGTAATTTCTGCCTCTGTCCTTCCTTTTCTCACACCATAGTGTTCCTCAGTGGGGCTGTTCTCCTCTCTCTCTGATCTGCTGTGAGGTTGTAAAAGATTCAGACATCAGCACAGATGTTTAAGTCCCTCTCTGACATTATCACCCCGAACGCAATAAAGCAATTAGCAGTTAAACCTCGAGCAAATGCCGTAATTAACCTGCGGCTGTCAGAACAACAACACACGTCAGAATTAGGTCTGTTCACCGTCCGGGAAGGATGTAGCTAAGAGATGCATATTGGTTCCTTAATAATTTTAGGTTCTCCGAGATGCGAACCAGAATACAGCAAGGAGGGAAACTCTGGCATCAGTCCAACATTTAAGGAGCCGCATTTCTGACCCCAGGGTTTACAAGGAGTCAGTTTGTATAAATGTAAACGGTAAATTGAAAAGTGCTTTTGGGTATGAAGTATTAGCAAAGTGGCAGCTACAGCAGTGATGAAGGTACCCAGAGAGGCAGCCTTGGAAATCACCGTGCTGAAGGCTGTAAAGCGACAGGCTCCCCGCAGAGGGGTCTCCAGACCTCGGCCGATCGTTAATCAGCAGAGGACGGCGGCGAACAGCAGACGGATATGGAGGATGGGTCTCGTGTTTTTTGGCTGAAGTCCCACAGTCACGTCATGAAGGCGCGGCGGCTGCTCCTTTTCGTTTGTGCGGCCCAATGCGTTTAAAGCCATTACATCCCGAGCGTTTCGACTTAATCGATTTTTTGATTTAAGACTTGGTTTGCCCTGCAGTCCCCTGCTCCTTCATTGCCGTTTGAAGGACGAGCAGATGTGAGGTTTGAGACTCATATGGCCAGTGGTTCACTGCTAGCCTAGCGCGCATTCTGCCGAAGCTACCTGGCCAAGCCTTTGATTTTAATGCTACTTCCTGTCAGGGACCTGGGCCAACTTCCTGTTTCTGTGTGAAAAGCGAAAAGCTTCTCTGCCGGTGTAGCCAGAGCATGAATAATTTCTTCTTGCGTAGATGTACTTCAATTTGAGCAATGTATGAGTTTTCGTCAAAATGTATATGCTTCAACAAACATTCTATTTCACAAGGAAGAAAAAAATTAATAAAAACAAGAAAAAAATGGCAAAACTGAGATCATAAAGCTCATGGAATTGAAAAAGTGTTTGAGTGCAACCCAGGCAGTAGTAGTTTACTATGAGCAATTTGGCATTGCGCCACCTGTGGAAAAAACGCCAGAATTACAGGCCAGGATGTGGTTTTAACTCGATTTGTCATTATGCTGTAGCATATTAGAATTGTATTCACATAGGAGAGTACAGAAGAGTGATAGGGCCAGGTTAATGGATGTGTAGATATCTACATAGGGCATGTGTTGTTGTTGAGGAATCCCTGATGGAGTAGAAACCTCTATTGTTATTTTTTGAGCACACAACCTTGAGTCTTGATGGTGACCTGTGGCAGTGACAGCTGGCCGCCTTAGTGGAGTGTCAGGGAGTCCCTCTGCGGTGGCCCTACCCACCCACCCATGTCAGGCTGAGCCTCGGAGTCGCTCTTAAGCCTGTGTAGCTGTCGCTGGGTCCGGGGGTCTTGGTATCAGGGTCTCTGCCGGGTGCTGTGACCGGCCCGGAACGATGCCTCTGTGTGAGGACTTTTAATGAAACCCGTCTGCTTCCAGAGGGACTCGAGGCGAGGAAGGTCTGCCGGCGTCGTTCACATCAAGGGGCATGAAAAGGAAGAAATTCATGAGGCAGCTTCTTCTGTAAACACTTCTGCTGGGTCATGGCTGTTTGTGGAGGCGGGGGGCTGCATGGGACACACACCCCCCAGGCCCTGCGTGGGACACACACCCCCCAGGCCCTGCATGGGACACACACCCCCCAGGCCCTGCATAGGACACACACCCCCCAGGCCCTGCGTGGGACACACACCCCCCAGGCCCTGCGTGGGACACACACCCCCCAGGCCCTGCGTGGGACACACACCCCCCAGGCCCTGCATGGGATGATGGTCTCAGTTATTTTTTTCTTGGAGGTTACAAATCTTCATCTTTGCGTTTTGTCCTTGATTTTCTGCCTCAAAAACACAGGCAGGCAGTCGGCATCGCTCACTCACTCGCTCGCTGTGGGGGGGGGGGGGGGGGGCGTGGCTGGCTGGCAGGCTGGCGTCACATGCTCGCGTCAGGCAGCGATGCACGATTCCAAAATAGCAGCACAACTCCAGAGAGGGATTTACTTCATATGCGCTCTGCACTTTAGAGGAGCGATTATTCTTTACATTTGACCTGATTGGCTTCTTTACCGTCTGTGCTAGCTTTAAGCGAGGAGCACTCTCACACACTCTCGCACACTCTCGCACACTCTCGCTCTCTCACACACGCTCACACATGCTCACAAACTCTCTGACACATTCTTATACCTTCACGCACTCTCAGACTCTCATTCTCTCACTCTGTCACACTCTTACTTTCTCAGATTCTCACTGCTCTCTTACTTTCTTACAATCACACTCTCACTTTCTCGCAGTCTCACACTCTCTCACACTCTTGCTCTCACTCACATCACACTTTCTCAGTATTTCACACTCTCTTACTTTCTCACAATCACACTCTCACTTTCTCGCGGTCTCACACTCTCTCACTAACACACGTCACTGTTCTTGCAGTGGGGGTTGTACCAAACATTTTTGGTTTTAGACATGATGCAGTTTTGGGCTTGACACTGACATTGTGAATTCTGCCATAAAATGAAGAAGGTGGAAGGAAGATAAGATTTTTCCCACTCACACTGACACACGCTCACAGAGACACACACACACTGTCACACGCACACAGTGACTCACACACACACCGACACACCGATTGACGCACACAGAGACATAGACTCACACACACACACACACACACACACAGAAGCCCGTCCTTTAGCTAATGAACCACAGCACAAACAAACCTCTTCCAAACAAAAAGGTCCTTTATCCCACTACAGCTCAGCGTGGCATTTCGAGGCTCTGACTCCGGCTGCTGCCGCTGTCCGCGGCTTGGTGACACTGCGTGCTTGAGGACACAGAGTGCGCTGGCGTCTGTTATCACAGGATGAGGCGGCGGTGGCGCCGCGTGTCAGGCGAGACCCCCCCCTCCCCACGTGTCAGCGGCCCTCCGTGTGCGCGGCTGCGATTAGCCCGTCGCCAGGCAACTCTCTGGGGACAAGACATTCCTGAGAACATCTCCCTCCGCAAGGCAGAGCTGGAGAACGAGCCGCAGCCAGAGGGCGGAGCGGAGCACGGATATTCGCTGCAGCAGGCGCCGCTCCGAGTCCCGACGCCAGTCGGCACGTTACTCAGAGGGCTGCGGGGCGTGCTGGTTACCCGGAGCTCCGTCCCCGGCTGAAACCCAAAGCCGGAGTGGCCGATCAGGATCCCATTTAAATCAGAGCGTAAAATGTTACTGTTTGCTGAAGTTTTTTGATAAATTGAATCAGCAGGAGTTTATCCAAACCCTGCATATAAAACGTAACTTTTCTTCCATTAACCATTTATTTGTTTGCTTTGCCTTATAGATTTTTTTAGGGGTTCAAGCAGCATTAGCTGCTGGATTCCTATTGTTTTGTTTTTATTGTCTTTTAAATGTAACTTTAATGTCTCCTATTTCAGTGCATCCCCATGCCTCTGAAAAGCACTTTGAATTGCCTTGCATCTGAATTGTGCTATATAAATAAACTTGCCTTGCCTTCCCAATGGGCCACCCTGTTGGCTTGTGATGAGAGCAAGGAAACAATAACCCAAGGTTCAACAAATTCCCCGGACTGAGACTAAGATCCACTCCAGCCATGAGACCAAAAAGCCCTCAGCTCGACAAAAATTCTGAGCAAAATTAGTGCTCGACGCTGGAATGACGGAGGACATCGGGCATCTTTGGGTGCTGCCTGCTGGGAGTCGTGACCCGTTGCCTAGGTGCAGGTGCCAATTTGATGGGAGGTCTGGGGTCACAGTGGTGTTGGGTGTCATCGGCACTTTTTGTTACTGTAAATTGGTGTTTTTCAGTCCGGTTCTCAGGGACCCACAAATAGTCCCTCCTGGGAGGGAGCAGAAATATGGACCTACAGTGAATCCCCGAGGACCGGATTGGGAAACATCGCTGTAAATTACTGCATGACATGGAGAAAATATCCTTTTAGCCTCTGGCAGCAATCCCAGAATTCCAGAGGCGATTTAGAGAAAGAGCAAAGATCCTTCCTAGTCGGAATTCCTAATGGTGCTTTTCCCCAAAGGAAGTCGTAGCTTCCGGATTCAAACCAGACTTACAGACTCATCGCTCTAGCCACACCCTACCTGTTAGTTCCTTGTAGCATTTTGGAAAGCATGGGCTGCTGTCGGGGGCAACAGTGTCGAGGTGTGGTCCACATTGCCATGGTTACGGGAAGCATACTCACTAGGACACTGTGCTGTGCTCCCATACATGGAATGTCTAATGAACCACCCATGCAACCTACCTCCAAATTTTGACCTCGAGATACATGTTCACTGACCCACACACACACATGTCACATGGGATACAGATGTATTCCTTAATGTATTTGCTAAACATCGTGAGCCAATGGTTCCCAAAAGTCAACGGCAGAGCCTGGTTGGCTAAATCTGTAAATTCTGTTGTTTTTTTGTTTATTTGTTTACAGTCCTCCACAGCCACTCATGCGTCGTGCTTCCGTTCAGCGTTGCGGCAGACCTCGCAGCGGGCGCTGCAGCGAAGGGAGCGGGGGGGGGGGGGGGGGGTGCAGGGAATACTATGTAAACACCAGCACAAAATTACAGCCCTTTTATCAGAAATTACAGCCTGCGGGGAGACCCAGCTGAAATGTTTGCATCTGTCTGTAGTTTTTTGATCTAATTGTTTGGACGTCTAAGTAGTTTTTGTCCTGGTGGTTATGTGGCTCGAGGAGTCCAGGATCATGAGTCTGAGGAAAACAAAACTAAACGAAATCAAACGAACCGAAAACAATGCAAACAAAAGCATCCCTAGATTTTGGTCTTTTTCCTAAAGCGACTGCGACTGTTGGTTAAAGTGATATGAGTCCTTCTGCTGCATCGGCTTATTGGTTCGAGCCACTTGGAAAGCGTGGGTGGATTTTTTTTCCCATGATGCCTCAGGCTGATGATGAGGCCCACAAGCACCTGGGTCAGAGTTGAAGGACTGAGTGTTCAAAATTACGTGATTTTTGAAGCTGTGTGTAAAAAAAGTGACCGATTCCCTTAGGAAGACCACAGCCAGTAAGGCAACCATCTTTAAACGGGTTGAGTTTTATTAATTTTCCTCGTGAAATCGAAGCTGTGATTTGTTAAAGCAATACTTTCATCCAAAGTGACTTCTGGCCATGACTCGAAAGAGTTACCATGTGCTGCTGGGTTCAACCAACAAGAAGTGGAGTAAACCAACAAATTAAATCCACCCCTGTGTGTTCCAAGGCCTTTTTCCCGCTGCTAACTGGCATTGCTTGTGGGGTAGCAGTTAAGGAACTGGGTATTAATCGTAATCATTTTAGGGAAATTCCAGGCTGTACAAATTTCTTAATTGTAGAATAATAAGAGGTATGGAGCCTTTCCTGCTTTCTGCTCTATGATGATCTGAGGATTCCAAAAGTTATTAAAATTAATTAATATTAAGTGGTCAAGCTACAGAAACACATTTGCAAACATGTTCCTTGGTCTTTAAATCCACTCATACTGATTGTAACCTATGTGACACCCTGGGCAAACGGCACCACCAGTGCCCCCTGTTGGCGACAAAATGAAATCAGCTGGATGAGTGGGTGCCCCCCTCAAAAGATGGCGTCCTAGGGTTGGCCAGCACCGAATCCAGCCTGCCTGACGCCACGATGTCACGGTGCTGCCCTTAAAACCGCAACGCTTCCCCATGGACACCATCTGCGGAGCCAAAAACCGACTCGTGCCTGAGACGTGTCGAGTGACTGTCCGGTGATCCCTCAAGGCAGAGATTCGATCAGGAAAAAGCTCGGTCTGTTTTTCTCGAGCGATTCTCTCTTAGTCCGAAGCCTCCTCAGCAGCCGTGTCTCAGTTACGGCACTTTTCATTCCTAGCAGTGCTAGCCTGACATCCTGAGGGCGAGCTGATCCCGGATCAGCGAGCCGGTGGAAGTAGCCTGCAAATGTGTCCATATAAGGGCCTAGCGGGCCTGTGCTCAGGCCTTATCTCTGTCCGCCAGATTCCAGGTAGTTATGCAGTTATGGAGCCAGTAATCGGTTGTCTGTCTGCATTTCTTTGTCCTTCTCGCCGCGTTAATCACTCATCAGTCGGCGCGTCTGTGCCGGTGGTATGCGGATCTTCCCTCCAAAGGCCTCTTTGCTGGTTGCTGGACACCTGGGTCACAGAATTGATTTCAGACAGTAGAACCATCATGGTTAACATGGTAAAAAAATGAAGCTGTTTTTCTTTTGGGTGGCGTCCTAAAACTCTTTAGCACAGAACTCAAACAGGACTTTCCCCATCTTCAGATTTGGGGTATTGTCTCCCTTGTGTGTTTAAACAGTTTGTACCAAGACTTGTCCTCAGCATCCATGTTAGCTGGCTGTCGTCCTTTAAGCTGTAAATTTTGGTGCTGGTTCTATGACCCTACATACACTTTGCACCTGTGGCTATGTAAACACTGGCATTCCTGAGCAAAGGCTACAGATGGCTAAGATCACTTTGCTGCGACTTCACGCCGTTCCTGAGAGTGCGTGATTCGGGGTGGAGTCACAGCGTAGCCGGGTGCGGGGAGTAGCCTCAGAGAGCCTGGCTGGCACAGTCTTTCCCGGTCAGGCAGGACATCTCCTGCACGAGAGCCAGCAGGTGTCTGCGCAGATGTTGGTTTTCCCCTGGCTGACATCCGAGGAAGTTTTTTTGCAAATTTTTCACGAGAGAGAGAGGAAACTCACTTCATTCTAGGCACAGGTGCTACGGTCTGCACTAGAGCATTTGCTGGGTTTTTCAACATGGAAACATGCTGGACAACATTCCCCAGAACTCCTGGTGTATCCTGTGCATCTCTGGACCCCTGGCTTGCCCCCACCCCCATTAATGTCATTGAAGAATCAACACAGAAGGGAAGGATCTTATTTATCGAAGTAAATTATCTTTTCATTTTTGTGACCAAGTTTCACAAGAAGCAGTTCAGCTGTGAACATTTTAAGGTGAGGAGATGAATTCCCCCCCCCACATTACTGTACCTCCTGAGGGTGATATTCGGGTAGGGGGGGTGGGATTTAGCAGCAACCAGTTCAGTGTTATTCATGCTCTATTGAATGTGGCTCTGTGGGGGAGTAGATGCTGGAAATCTGTCCCTATTAATAGCTTTCTGTATTCACTTTGCTGGAGGAGTGATGTGATTAATTACGCTTCTCTTGCTGGGGGAGGGGGGGGGCTGCTAATGCGGCGTCATCTATTTCTGTTTTTAAACCCTACCTCTATAAATGGTGCCACCCATGATGCTTGGGTCAAACCCTGAACTTCCCTCTGATAGGAAACAGGAAGTTTTGAAACCCATAGTGGGCGGGATCACACTGGGCTGTCAATCACTGGTCTCACCCAGTGGAAGCCCCAGAATTTTATCTTGGCCGTGGTTACGGCCTCACCCCCTTCTGCTGAAGTTTGATTTGAGATTTTGGCATTTTAATGTGGGAGGTGCTTGTGCAAAATCCAGGTCTAGTTGTTCCTTATCACCAGACATGATGTCACAGACTTATGGGGGACTCCGGATTCATTGTGTCTCCGTCTGTGTAAGGCTTCAGGAGACTGGTCTCAGCTGACCCTAATGGATGTCCGGCCAAGGACATGAAAAGTACACTTTGCCCGTAGCCATCTTGAAGGGGAAACAGACACTGTCTTTGCCATAGAGGCTGTGTGTCCCTCCTCGCCTACCATACTTTGCGAGCTCACGTAAGTTCTCTGTGTAAATTTTGCCGACAAGGGCACCGAGGAGAGGTTCCAGCAATGATTGATACATATGCCTGCTGATAAAGGATGTTTTGGGGAAAATTAGCAACCTCGTGATGTCAAGGTCAGTCTTCAAAACAAATCAGTCAAGTCTTCGTGAGTCCATATGACCAGAGTCAGTTGGCAGAACTCGAGTCCATATCCTTCTAACTAAACGCTGTGATTCTCCATCAGCCCTGTTGACCCTGAAGTGGGTGATGCCTCCCCATTGTTTGGCCAAACTGCTGTGGACCCAGTCGATGGGACTCAAGATGAAGCATCGCTTTTGGATGTACAGCCCGGCCTGAAACGTTGTCTAATGGTGACTAGACGGATAAGTGAACGAGCGAACCGCTCCAAGGACCCCAGGACGTCTTCGCTTAGAACGTTCCGGAAGGATGGTCTGTCTTCATGTTTTGGATACCGTGCCGGCCATCCGTCGTCAGGGGGAGAGCGACCCACAATGTCTGTTCCAGGGGAGGTTTACGTTCTGTGCTGTCGGGGGAGTTTTCTGTGTGACTGAGGGGCGCAAATGTGATAAATTCTCCCTCTGTTCTTCTCTGTTTGCCTCTCGCTGGCAATTTAAACTTTTTGTCAGTCTCTTTCTGGCGGGATGGAATGGAAATGATGAAGATGTGGGGGGGGGGGGGGTCACAGCACGACTGAAGATCCCCCCTCGTGTAATCAGTCTTGTTATTACCTAGTTACCCGCTAACAATATTATGAGTTACTACAGTGTTCTGCCAGATGGACAGACAGGAATACTGAGTGTTTGGCTTTTTGGTGATGAATTAACTGCTGTTTAAGCCAAGGCAAAGGTCTGTCCTTTCATTGTCTACCAGCCATAGAAAGAAATGTAAATGCAATTAGCATATTATATGAATGCTATAAATGAAATGAGTGGGGGGTGGGGGTTTGCATGTCTTCTTTTTACATGAATTTGTGGCTGACGAGCGTTCTGTCAGGTTTTTCTCTGAAGATACACCTGGGGGAGCCGCCTGTTCCCAAGCTAGTGGGGGTGGCTGTTTTGTTTTTTTTCTCTCTCTCCATTTCCTGTTGACCCTTGACCCCTGTGCACCTGGTTCGAGCGGGTGAGCATGCTGGTCATCCTCCTGAACTGTGCGACCTTGGGCCTGTACCAGCCCTGCGAGGACATCCGGTGCGAATCTGAGTGGTGCTCCGTCCTGCAGGTGAGCACCTCCTGGAGGACGGGAAGTGTGGGAACAGGGGAGGAGGGGGAGGGTTAAATCCCAGAAAGGGGAGGTTCTGTCACACACTTGACCCTTGTGATTGACCCGGGCTGGTGAATAATCGGGTGCGTGAGTAATCGTGCTGTGAAATTGTGAGGCGTGACTCAGCCTAGAGCAGTAGGGGGCGTGGCAGTCAAGTCACGGACAAGGACAGGCGAATGGGAAGCTTATCTCGAAATGCCCCAGGAAAATATCAGTGAAAAAGAAGCAAAGCAACTAAAAGTACGAAAAAATGCCATAACGGAGCACCTTTGACGTTAAGTTTTCCCGCTGCTGCGTCTCTGCCCGCAGGCGTTTGATGACTTCATCTTCGCCTTCTTCGCCGTTGAGATGGTCATCAAGATGCTCGCTCTCGGGATCTTCGGGCCCAAGTGTTACCTAAGCGACACCTGGAATCGCCTGGACTTCTTCATCGTCATGGCAGGGTCAGCCCCGCCCCCCTAATCCCGCTCCAGCCCCTCACTCGTGCTGCTGATGGCGTCTGGATGCGTCAGATGTTCCTGGGGTGTCCGTTGCTCACCGCAAACTCTCAGATGTTCCCGCTGCTCATTGTCTTCCTGCGACGCCCCTTCATCCTGTACCCTTACATTGTGTAACATCTCCAACCTCCTGTCTGTGTTTAAATGTCCTTCCAGACAAACCCTTCGCCCCTCCTGGCATGGTTTCTCATTCATTAGTTTATTTTTCCGTAATCATTTCCATAAACCTATTATCTTGAGCGAGGTATGCTTCTTCTGTATAGAAATGTTGCCAATTAGCCATTTAATTTCTTAATTGACCTGAACTTAATTAGACTGGAGGTTTAATCTGTGGCTGACAGGATTCCTAGCCCAGAAGCAAGGCTTGTGTGATGCTGGGTGGTGCTTGGAAGATTCTCAACAGGTTCTGAGTGGTGCTGGTAGGGCTCTAAGCAGGTTCTGTGTGGTATTGGTAGGGTTCTAAGCAGGTTTTGGGTGGTGCCGTTCAGGTTCTGCACAGGTTCCGAATGGTGCTGGTTGGGTTCTCAGGGGGTTATGATTGGTACTGGAAGAGTCCTAAGCAGGTTCTGGCTGGTGCTGATCAGTTTCTGAGCAGATTCTGGGTAGTGTTGGCAGGGTTCTGAGCAGGTTCTAGGTGGTGCTGGCAGGGTTTTTAGCAGTTTCTGGGTGGTGCTGGTCAGGTTCTGAGTAGGTTCTGGGTGGTGCTGGCAAGGTTTTGAGCAGTTTCCGGGTGGTACTGGTCAGGTTCTGAGTGGTGCTGGCTGGGTTTTGATCAGGTTCTGAATGGTGCTGGCTGGGTTCTGAGCAGGTTTCAAGTGGTGCTGGTAAGGTTCTAAGCATGTTCTGGGTGCTGCTGGCTGGGGTCTGAACAGGTTCTGGGTGGTGTTTGATTGGGTTTTGAGTGGGTTCTGGGTAGTGCTGGCCAGGTTCTGAGTAGGTTCTGGGTGGTGCTTGTCAGGTTCTGAGTAGATTCTGGGTGGTGCTGGCAGGGTTTTGAGCAGTTTCTGAGTGGTGCTGGTCAGGTTCTGAGCAGGTTCTGGGTGGTGCTGGTAGAGTACTTAGCATGTTCTGGCTGCTGCTGGCTGGGGTCTGAGCAGGTTCTGGGTGGTGTTGGTCGGGTTTTGAGCAAGTTCTGGGTGGTGCTGGCCAGATTCTGAGCATGTCTTGAGTGGTGCTGGCTGGGTTCTAAGCAGGTTCTGGGTGGTGCTGGCTGGGTTCTGAACAAGTGTTGGGTGCTGTTGGCCGGGTTCTGAGCAGGTTCTGAGCATGGTGGTAGGGTTCTAAACAGGTTCTGGGTGGTGCTGGCTGGGTTCTGAACAAGTGTTGGGTGCTGTTGGCCGGGTTCTGAGCAGGTTCTGAGCATGCTGGTAGGGTTCTAAACAGGTTCTGGGTGGTGCTGGCTGGATTCTGAACAAGTGTTGGGTGCTGTTGGCCGGGTTCTGAGCAGGTTCTGAGTGGTGGTGCTCTTTCCTTCGCTTGTGCCCCCTACAGGATGATGGAGTACTCGCTGGACGGCCACAACTCCAGCCTATCAGCCATTCGCACCGTGCGCGTGCTGAGACCCCTACGGGCCATCAACAGAGTCCCCAGTAAGTGACACACCGCTGATGGATAGGGGCATTGCTCCTACCAATCAGCGACTGTACTGTGTTAGCCCGTTGGGAGGTGCCAATAAAGTAACCAATACAAAGGAAAATGTCTCCAATGTCTTAAGCAACTTGACAGTTATGCTATACAATGAAATTCTTGCTATGCATAACACAAACACAGGTACAAATTAAGGTGCTAAAAGAATGCAATTAAATAGTAAGTAAATAAGATAATAATTACAACAAGTACAATTATGGTAATAAATACATTAACACAGTGCAATGTAAAAGTGTAATGCAGATATTCTGAGTGTTGCAAAGGAGTCCTATGTTATGGGTATTAGTCCAACAGCGATTGTAAATGACCAGGCTGCTGTGCAGTCAAACTGCTGCCTTTTAAAGGAAAGGCTTGTTAAATTAGACAGTCTGCCCGGCCCAGAGATTCCGGGATTGCCGGGGGAGATTTGGTGATTTAGCGAGGGGTGTGCAAGAGGGCCAGAGGTGGAGCCCAGCGTGCTGATATATGGCAAACAAAACCAAGCAAAAAACAGATGAATCACAAGACTCTGCACCTTCCTGTGGTAATGGGGGGTGGGGGGGGGATTTAAGACTTCCTGCTGTAGTACGGGAGGCTTGCTGTGCAGATGTCGGCCACAGTAGTGGGTAACCGCTGAGCAGAGTTGGACTGGGGGGGTGGATTGTATCAATGGTGGGGGGAGTTGCAGAGGAATGTAGCTGAATCCTTTGCTGACATTCTGGCTTTTGGAGAGTCTTTGGCCGTGCTTCAGAGCAGCATGGCGGGTCCTGCCTGGCCACCGTAACGTGGGGAGGCACTCGTCCGGCGAGGACCCGTCGCACGGCTGGCTTACACTTTGCCTGAGAAAATGCATTTATTTTTGTTTCATTTTAGAAATTGTCCTGATGGATTGCGTATGTCGCCATCTTGCCGTCTCAAACCGCTTTCCGGGGGAAGGTTAGCTGGGTTGCTTTTTGCCGGAGCCAGATTCATCAGCTTGGGGGGAGGGGGGAGATGTGTGGCTGGTTTCTGCTCAGGCATCCCTGCTTGGGAGTATTCTACCCCCTTCTCCCTTAAGCACAGAGGGCACATGGAAGTAGATTTCTGGGGACTTCTGGGGAGCCTGGTTCACCTCAAAGGATCCAGATCGCTGCAGAAGTTTGGTTTAAAGTAACTTTCATTTATTAATTAGCTTACGGTTCACGTTCCCCCCTGACTCAGGCTCCAATGCACAGTACTGTGCAAAAGTATCAGGCACTCAAGGAAAATAATGTTTAAGTGACCTTCATGTTAGTCTAAAGCTATTATGTCTCTCGGAGTTTCAGCGCAGTCATTTCAGGACCTCTCCTGACCCCAGAACCAAACCCCAGCATTTTCAGCTACCATCCAGTTACCACACTTCATATGGCTAATCAATACCTCAACGACTCTTTTAACTAATTAAATTAATTATTAAAATGAGCTGACGGTGAAGTTTAACCAGCACATGGGATGGCTGAGGTGCCCCTGAGGAGAGGTTTGGGAACCGAAGCAGCTTGTATTCTTCTAGCCGTCCAGCAAGATGTCAGCAACTTTTTGTGTATAATAGAAGAATTTCCTGTTAGTTTTCATTGGTTTACTCTTAATTTGCATATGTTCTAATGTTAAATTGAGTATTTTGTTCCAAGCATATATATTTACTTACTACCCAGATAAATAGCTTAAAACATTTCCTTCGACTGCCTCAGACATTTGCACAGTACTGTATGTATGTATGTGTGTGTGTGTGTGTGTGTGTGTGTGTGCGTGTGTGTGTCGCGGTTGAGATGTCTGCTCAGACCCAGAGGATGCTGTGTCATCCCCATTGGCCACATCCTCCCGGTCCACTTAGCCGACTTCCAGGGCCCTGGGACTGGCGGGCAACGCTGGATCATTGTCGCAATTGCCCTGGCGAGGTTGTTTTCCCAGAATACCCCTGGGAGTTGGGCCTGGCAGCGCTTCACTCAGCACAAATTGGGCTGCCTGGGTATATTTTTACTGTCGCGTCTCACTCTACTGTAATAGGCACAAACAGAAAGTGTAAAAATATATTTTGTGCTTTAAAAACAGAACGATAAGAATTATGTTGTATTGCAGCGAAATGGGTTATAAACAGAGCTGAGCTACGTGGAACTACAGCTGGTAGTGCAATGCTGTAGTTCGGCCCCTGGGGTGGCTCAGTGTGTGGCACTCCTGCCTTCCGCCGCTAGGATTGTGGGTTCGATTCCCACACTCAGCTTGCTATCCCTGCTTTTGCTGAGTTTTCTGGTAAGGTGAATTCCTTTAGATTAAGAATGGGTTACAATATTAATCACCTGTGTTCTCATTAAATGGCTAATTTGATGCAACGGGATCTTTCAAGCAACCGGTGTACGCCGGTTAAGGACGAAGGCTTATATCTTGACTGCTCTTGGCTTAAGTCCCAAAACAGACCTTTCTGCAGTGCCTTGGTACGTTTCGTTGAAGGTTTCCTAATCCTACACTGCTCCAGTGAAACTGGACTGGTAATTTCCTGTCGATAAAGGTGTCAGCCAGTCAGCTGCAATGTAAGGTTTCAGGTGGACACAAAGCCGGGATTTAAGATTGTGCTGCTGATCGATGTACGACTTTAAAACGGAGAGCAGCTTGAAGAGAAGTCCGCAGATAAGCGTCATGGTGCTTTGCTGGTTAAAGAGATCTGTGTGTGAAACAGGCAGGAAGATGGCAGCCCGCTTCTGGTGATGCTACAGACTGACATGGAGGCGGTACCCGTCGTCAAGGGAGACCGCCTCTCTGGAAGCAGCCTTCAAGGGGGCCCGGCCTTTAAAGATGGACGGGTTATACTGTGCATTTTATACTGTGTGTTTTTTTTTTTGTCTTTCTGTTTTTCAGCTGAGAGCAAGAAATTCTTCATTATCCTCCCGAGTCCAAAATCTGCTCTAGTGCCTTTTGTCCACAGATTATCGCACAGCAACCACTCGTGTTTATTTATTAGCGATGCAGTACTGCGCTCTTCCTCGGCCTGCTGTCTGCAGCCCTCGGTTCCCTGCTCCGGTGTGCGTTTCCTGCGCCGCAGTGTGAGGTGGCTGCTGTAGCGTGCGCTCTGCCTCTCGCAGATCAGACAGATTGGCCCTAAGCCGCGAGCGCGTGTGTGAATTCCTGGGCCCCGCTGAGCCGCCTGCGGGGGTGTTTCTGCTCTCTGCAGGCATGAGGATCCTGGTGACGCTACTCCTGGACACGCTGCCTATGTTAGGCAACGTGCTCTTGCTGTGCTTCTTCGTTTTCTTCATCTTCGGCATCGTGGGGGTGCAGCTCTGGGCCGGGCTGCTGAGGAACCGGTGCTTCCTAGAGGATGATTTTAGGAGGTAAGCACAGGAATAGGGAAATGGGGGGAGGGAGAGGGAGGGTCAGATTGAAATAAATACGAGAAAGTGGGGAGTTTAAATATAGGAGTACAGGAAGTGAAGAGTGAGGAAAGATATAGGAGGATACAAGAAGTGAGGATATGGTCAGAGAGGTACAAACAGGAAGTGAGGAGGGAGATTAGAAATAAGGGGATACAGGAAGTGTGGATATAGTCAGAGAGATAAATACAAGAGCAGGAAATGAGGAGTGACGGTAGACATAGGAGGATATAGGAAGTGAGGGTATGGTCAGACATAGAAGTACTGTAGGGGGTGTGGCCAACCAACACAGGAAGTGTGGGTGTTGTCAAAGATAAATACAGGAAGTGTGGGTGTGGTCACACATTAATACAGGAAGTGAGGAGTGTCAGGCAGGGGGGGTTCAGTTAATTATAGAGTTATTTGTAATGAATTATTTATTAATTATAGATAGAAATGCAAAAAACCAGACTGTATCAGGGTTGATTTCTTTGAATGTAGTTTCTTGCATAAATTCCCCAAGTTCACACTAATTCAGACACTAATTAGATTGAATTACTGAGAGAGAGAGAGGACTTAATTTGTTGATTATTTTTGCAAGGGAGAAAGTCAACACCAACAGATGGGATTATAGCAGGAACTCTTTGCTGGCAAGAGGGGAGCCGTCTGTTAAACAAAACTTGATCTGTGTAATCAGCACCGTTCTAACTGACAGACTGAGGCGTCATCATTTGTAAAACTCTGCCAGCCTCTTAAAGGGACGGTAATCTCTGTGTGTTTTCAACCTTGTGTCCTTCAGCATTTTCTTATACAAAGCATATAATCCAAAGGGTATAAATAAAACACAGCAGGCTGTGCGATTTGTACGATTGCGTACAAAAACAGAAAAAGAAATCATCCCTTTTTGGCTAATGAACCTGGAGGAGTGTTTCACCTTGGTGTCGACTAGATTAATGCCATTTAAAGAAAAAGACGGTGATTCCTGACCTGAGGAGAGGGGCCCATTGTGACAGTCGTGGGAAGGCTTGCAGCGTCGTTAAGCAGAAGGAGTTTTTTTTTACGTCACATCTCTGTATCGACGCATTAGCGCTAATCAGGTTATGTGGAGGTGAAATTAACAGGAAAACCATCACTTTTAAATCTCATGTGGCTCATTAGCACATTTATGTATAATCGTCCTTGTATTGTTTTTTGTAGAAATATACTTTATATGCAAATTATATGTAAATTGTTAATGATTATTGTTAATTATTAATTTGAGTTTTTTTCCTGGCATTTCACTGGGACCTCCTTTTTCAGGTGTTTGTAATTCTGTTTGTGTCCCCCTCCTCCTCTTGCCCCCCCCCACGCACCCTGGCCCCCACACCTGAGCAGGACGTACAACCTGTCTTTCCTGAGTCCCTACTACAAGCATGAGGATGGGGAGGACAACCCCTTCATCTGCTCTTCGCCCCGGGACAACGGGATGCTGCACTGCCAGAGCGTGCCCCCCCTCAAGGAGGGCAGGACCGAGTGCCAGCTGGGCGTCGCCTCTGCCAACCACACGGACGAGGGCTGCGTCAACTGGAACCAGTACTACAGGCTGTGCCGGCCAGGGGAGCTCAACCCGCACAAGGGAGCCATCAACTTCGACAACATCGGCTACGCCTGGATCGCCATCTTTCAGGTGGGCCTACCCCCACCTCCCCAGAATCCCCCCATCTGTACTCTCCATCCGTGTTCGAGGCCTAGGGGGGGGGGTTTGCAGTGAACATGCAGCCCATTTTGTGCGCTTGTCCAGTGAAATGGTTGGAAGCAAGTCACGGCCATCGTGGCGAGTCACGGTCGTCCTTGTGAGTCACAGTTGTCACGCGATCACTAATGAGTTCTCACGGTTTGCCGAGACAACTTACATCACGATAAAGCTGCACACAGCCCGGAAATGGCAAGCTAAAGCACTCTTAATTGGTTTTCCTGCTCTGTCCTCTGTCCTCACATGGAATGTGGGGGGGGGGGGGGGGTCCTGGCCTGGGTCCAATCAGCGCCTTATGGTATTCTATCAGGGGTCAGTTTTCTGGGTGACTGACTCCCATCTCCCAGATCCTTGCGAAGGTTGCTGCTGTCAGAGCAGACTTTTGGAGATGGAGGGGAGGGGGGGCGGTTTCTGTGGCCGCAAGGCTGGGGAGCCCGGTGGAAGCAACATCTGGGAGCTGTTAACACGGACAGCAACGGGAACGCTGGCTGTAGCTGGAGCGCGTGCAGCCGGAATGTTATTCGCCTTGTGACGGACTGGTGGCTGTCGTAATGGACCCGCCCACCTCAAACTCCCCCCTCGAGATTACCTGTCAGTGGCGCCCCCCCCCCCAGGCCCCCGCCTCCGTTCATAGTTCACATCTGTGTGTCTTCACTCGTTTGTTTTTCACATCCAGGGGAAAGAAGCAGCTTTTGCTTCGCTAATCGTTGGGAGAGACTTGACTTCTAATGACAGACGCCCCCCGGTGACGTGCACTGGAATTACAGATCCGCTTCAGGAATGTTCCCGTCAGGGGTGCTATCCGTCACAGGCCGAAACCCCCCCCCCCCCAAAAAAAAAACACGCTGTGCTGCTTTCACACCCTATTAGTCGTGTTTCCCTCAGCGTGTGACTTTGCTGTGACCGAAGGCCCCCCCCCCGCTGTCTCCTAGCACACCTGAGCTGCTCTCCTCTGTTAATAAACCGCGAGCGACAAGGAGTGTTCTACAGCCCACGCGTGAGCCGCGGAAATTTTCTTACAAGTAGATACTCCAGCACTGCTGCCTGCTCGTGGGAATGAGCATCGTAAGTCGGTCAGGGGTAGACAACGGCGTCCTAGGTGTGTGTGTCTGTGATCGACAGCGTGTCCTCTGATTGGCCGGCTCGGGTGGGAGGAGCTTCACAAGTTAAAACCAGGCACTGCAGTAAGGAAGTGATGAATCACGAATCATCCTGACAGGGCCCCGCCCCCGCTGGTTACACAGCACCACGTCGGCCATGATCCCGGACAAATTCTGATTTCCCTCCAAGACTGCTCACGGGAATCCTGCACGCTGCATCGCGAGCCAGGAATCGACCACGGCTCTGTGACAACACCCGTGCTCTGCCTAACTGCCTGTGAGCAGTCAGTGTGTGCAGGTTTTTTTTTATTCCCGTCTCTTTAAATATTAAGTGGAAGTTAAAAAATAGTGCCAGGCAGTAAGTAGGTGGGTAAAAATCGTGTGCGTGCCAATGGAATGGCACGGGGGATGGGTGAAGCGGACTCGCATTCTCCGAAGCCTGTGACAGCTGGACAAAATGCCTTCGTATCTCCTTTGCCCGTCTCAGGAATTGAGGGACACACGTAGGCCCACATTAAATCCCCCCTCTTCAGGGTTAGATCTCCGCTTCTAAGTGCTCGCGCTCCGTCCCAGCGGGGTGGGGGCGGTTGCCATGCCGTTGCTAGACGGCACTCCCGTGCAGGGCTGCGTGTTCCTGCTCTCTCCGTTTGGTTTATTTTATTCCTAAATCACTCGCTCTTTCCCCCCTACAGGTGATAACCTTGGAAGGATGGGTGGATATCATGTATTACGTCATGGATGCCCACTCTTTTTACAATTTTATATACTTCATGTTACTCATCATCGTAAGTACTCCCCGCTCCACGCATCGCTCTGCTGCTCGAGCTGCAGCCTTTTCCCGGGCGTGTGACTGGCTGCGCTGCTCTGTCCCTGCATTGCAGTTGTCTCTAAATAATGCAATTGCAGGATAATGCGATTCTGGGCAAAGCAAAGTATACTGCTGCCTACCTATAATGAGCCGCTGGAACAAACAGTGTGATGAATTCAAATTCAGATACGCGGCGAATCTGTGCTGTCAGAAGGAAGCGATACTTTTTCTGAGGGGGGGGAGGGCACTACAGAAAGCATCTCAGAGCCTTTAAAGTGATTGTGATTGATGGATAAGGAAGGAAAGGAGACCTATGGGCAAAGAAGGAGTAAAGAAAGTGGATTTCTGAGTAAGGCAGAAGTATGGTTAGAGGGCTACAGAATAAGGACTATTAATGAGTAAAGAAGGAGTAAGGAAAGAGGATTTATGAGTAAGGCAGAAGTATGTTAGAGGGCTACAGAATAAGGACTATTCATGAGTAAAGAAGGAGTAAGGAAAGAGGATTTATGAGTAAGGGATGAGTTTGGTGAGAGGACTATGGAGTAAGGACTACTAATGAGTAAAGAAGGAGTAAGGAAAGAGGATTTATCAGTAAAGGAGAAGTACAGAGTAAGGAGTAAAGAAGGAATAAGGAGTGAGGACTAATCAACATAGAAGGAGTAAGGCCAGAGGATGCATAAGTTAGGGGAAAGTATGGTAAGAGGGCTACAGAGTAAGGTGGAAGTGAAGAGGGCTAATGAGTAAAGAAGCAGTAAGGAATAAGGATTAATAAGTAAAAAAGAGTAAGGAGAAATTAGTAGAATGAGTAAGGAAGGAGGATTTATGAGTAAGAGAGAAGTGTAGTGATGCTGTGGGGGCTGTCCTAGTTGACACGCATCTGTAGCATCGCGTGGACATCGTGGGGGGGGGGGGGGGGTGCCTCTGGACTAGCTGACCGGGGTGGTGGTCCCCCTCTTTAAGAAGGGGGACCGGAGGATGTGCTCCAACTATAGGGGGATCACACTACTCAGCCTCCCTGGTAAGGTCTATTTGGGGGTGCTGAAGAGGAGGGTCTGTCAGATTGTCGATCCTCGGATTCAGGAGGAGCAGTGTGGTTTTCGCCCTGGCCGTGGAACAGTGGACCAGCTCTGTACTCTCAGCAGGTTCCTGGAGGGTGTGTGGGAGTTTGCACAACTAGTCTACATGTGCTTTGTGGACTTGGAGAAGGCATTCGACCGCGTCCCTCGGGGAGTCCTGTGGGGAGTGCTCCTGGAGTATGGGGTGCCGGGCTACCTCATAAGGGCGGTTCTGTCCCTGTATGACTGGTGTCTTAGCTTGGTCCACATGGGCGGCAATAAGTCGGACTCGTTTCCGGTGAGGGTTGGACTCCATCAGGGCTGCCCTTTGTCACTGATTCTGCTCATAACTTTTATGGACAGAATTTCTAGGCGCAGCCAGGGGGCGTTGAGGGTGTCCGGTTCGGTGACCTCAGGATTAGGTCTCTGCTTTCTGCAGATGATGTGGTTCTGTTGGCTTCATCGTGACCATGAGAAATAATGAGTGATGATAAAGTGAGGAATAAGATCTAAGCATTCGAAACAAAGCAGAACCGATAGAATAGTAAGAGAAGACTTAGAGCTAATGAGTAAGGAAGAGGTAAGAAACAATGGTTACAGCAAATGAGTATGGCATGGAGGACATGAAGGCAGAGCTCTCCGTGCTCTTCCCAGGTGGGCTCCTTCTTCATGATCAACCTGTGCCTGGTGGTGATCGCCACCCAGTTTTCGGAGACCAAGCAGCGGGAAAACCAGCTAATGCGGGAGCAGCGCGCTCGCTTCCTGTCCAACGACAGCACGCTGGCCAGCTACTCAGAGCCGGGCAGCTGCTATGAGGAGCTGCTCAAGTACGTGGGCCACCTGTACCGCAAGGTGAAGCGCCGGGCGCTGCGCGTCTACGGCAACTGGCAGAGCAAGCGACGCAAGAAGGTGAACCCCAACGCCAGCAGGGGTGGGGCCGGCGCCGGCCGGAGGCGGGCCCGGGCTGTTAGCGGCGACCGCCGGTGGACACGCTCCAATCACCAGCGCCATTACCACTTCAGTAATGGCAGCCCCACCCACTCCCAGGGCACCTATGAAACTTCAGAGAGGCGGGGCTTCTCACAAGCCAGCCCCCGGCCCTGGAGGCCCGGCCCAGGACACACCTCCTACATTAATGGCGGCATCAATTACCCCACCGTCATGTCCTCAGCCCTCTCCGGCTACATCAGTGCCACCCCCAGACGAAAGGGCAAGAATCCGGCGACTCCTGCTTTAAACTACAGCCTCCCTGACCCCTGTGATAGGCTGCACCCATTTGCTGGTGAGCAAGGTATGAGGACCATCCCCATGTTGGTTTTACCGTATGTTTACTGATTTACCATCAGTATAAAGCACAGATATATAGAACATTAAGGGTACACAGTACCGTGTAGCTAAATCTACTTACAGTCACCTTAATGGTAGTCTTATGGTAATAGATTTTTGGCCATTGAAAAGTATCGACAACTGTCTGTTACAGTCTTGATAGCTCTTGACATATTTCATGAATCATCGTTGCTCCGGGGCTCATGATTGCGGTAGAGTGACAATTCGGGGATCTAGAATAGAACCAGACTGTGGCGTATGCTGTCGTCCGCTCAACAGAACGAACAGCACAGGTCTCTGTCTTCCCCACAGGCCTGCATCGGGGGGCTGTCTGCCTCAGCCTGCAGCTCCCCGCGGGGGGAACGGTCCCGACCAGGCCTCGCCTCGAGGCCCCTGGCTGCCCGTACTGTGCCGGGACCCTGGATACGGTTTGTGACTCGGACAGCAATGGCTCGGAGGCGGAGGGAGTAGCCCTGGAGTTCTCCCGTGAGGTGAGGCATGGCAGAGGCAGTTGGGGAGGCCGGAGCTGGCCCCGCAAAAGGCAGCACTCAGTGCCACGACTGTGGGAGAAATTCCAGATGAAGCTGAAGAGGGTCGCGGAGAGCAAGTACTTCAACCGCGGCATCATGATCGCCATCCTGGTTAACACACTGAGCATGGGCATCGAGTACCACCAACAGGTGAGGGTGTGGAGACGCTGCACACATTGTTGGTTTGGAGGTCTAAGAACCTTCTGCTGAGCATCTGCATGTGATAAACCCTTTTGCAAGATCGTCAGAACATAACCAAAACATTTCATTATTGGTTGCTGCTCTGAAGATGCTGTGGTTAGGAAAGAACGAATTTTCCCATCATGGAAAGCCGGGCTGGTGACTTTGGAGGAGTCATGGTGTTTTTCAAAAGAAGTGTATTGTCGTGTAAGGTTGGTGGTGAGTTCTTAGGAAGTCAGGCTTGTCTCTCAGATGTAGCGGGGACAAAGATCCTAATGTTTGAGCATGGCGGGTATTATGAACTGGTGTAGGCAACTGACATGGTTTCCAGGCCAGTTGTTCATTTACAGAAGTCAATGGGGACAGTTGAGCCAATCAGAAGACAGGCAGAGGTCATGTTGCTGATGCATCAGGCATGTGAGGGGTCCTCTGTTATTGGCTGCTCCAAAATGGAGGGAAACCAATTTCTGTGGAACTTAGAGAGTCCTTGGTTGGCTTTTTGATCCAGAACCAGATGTGGTAGTGTTAGCGTCCTCTCACCTTTATTATATTTATTTTGTATACACAGTGGTACCTCGACCCACGAATGGTCCTAGTTCACGAGCAAATTGGGTTATGAAACAGATGTTCGGAAAGTTTTTGTACCGGTTCGCGAACCGTGTTTCAGACTACGAACACACAAACATACCCCAAGAGCACCTCAAAGAAGCACCCGAAACACAAAGAAGTGTCCATTATGCCCAAGAAGGGTTGCGGAATGTATAAAAAACTTGTGGTAGATGTACGTCTTTACCATGCCTCTTCAGAGTCTCTTCTGTTATAGCAGTACCTTTCAGTGATTAACATGTCTCTGATGGTTTTTAACAGTCACGTATCTATACATAAAATTACAGTACTCCATCAATAACATAAATTATTAAGTAACTCCCATGTAAGTGTAAGTGCAAAGAAGTTCATGGCCATCATTAAATGTGCATAAAAATTTTGGCATATGAAAATAATGTACAGTATCATTTAAAAAATCACATTTTCGAAATGACTGTATTTTTTTCACTGTTACTCAGTCTTTTAATGTTAATTGTTTAGTTTTTTGGGGGGATGTTTTGTGGTTCTTTTCCGAGTTTTGGCGTCTTTGAAGTGACCAGCCCACTCAGTTGTGTATTGGTTCTCCTTCCGTAAACATATGTTCTTTCTTTCCCTTTTTTGCTCTTTAAGGTAATTTTAATTTAAGTCTATATTCTTGGTCACAGAAAAACATAAAAAAATGTACAAATTCGGTGTTTCTGAGGTTTGAGCGAATTATTTGTATTTACATTATTTTAAATGGGAAAAATTGATTCAGGTCACAAACATTTCGGGTCTCGAACAAATTAAGTTTTGTGAGATCTTTGGGGCCGACCCCTTTTCTGAGGTTTATGTCCATTTTTCATTGTTCTGGCAGCCAGATGAGCTGACGGACATTCTGGAGATCAGCAACATAGTCTTCACCAGTATGTTTGCACTGGAGATGCTGCTCAAACTCCTGGCCTTCAGTCTCCTAGGCTACATCAGGAACCCCTACAACATCTTTGATGGGATCATCGTCATCATCAGGTTCACGCTCCCTCCCTCTCTGCTTGCACCTTCTTCTCTAAAATGAACCGAACACCTATTGTTCTTCCAAGCCTGTGGGTTTCAGGGAATACATTTTAATTAGCACCCACATTACGCCGAAAAAAAACCCAAGGAAGATGACTTAAAATCCATCTGACTCATTAATTAAGAGCCGAAGCTGAATGAAAGTCTGCACTCTCTGGTCCCTCGAGGTCCAATTTTTTTTTGCAGATTTTGCGTAAACACAGTTTAAGCAAAGTCACACGGCTTGTCTCGGTATGTAGGCATCTTCGCAGCTCGGAAGCAACGTGTGTCCGCTCTGTTTCGTTTTCTTCGCCATTAAGAAGTCGGTGCTTACCAGGACCGAGTGCGTGTTGGTGACATGCCTAGCGTGTGTGTGTCAGTAACCGGGCCGGCGCCTGTGTGCGTGTCGATGACCAGCCCAGTATGTGTGTGTGTGTGTGTCAGTAACCGGGCCGGCGCCTGTGTGCGTGTCGATGACCAGCCCAGTATGTGTGTGTGTGTGTCAGTAACCGGGCCGGCGCCTGTGTGCGTGTCGATGACCAGCCCAGTATGTGTGTGTGTGTCATTGTCTTTCTGCAGCGTGTGGGAGATCGTGGGCCAGGCAGACGGCGGCCTGTCTGTGCTGCGGACATTCCGACTCCTTCGGGTGCTCAAGCTGGTCCGCTTCCTGCCAGCGCTGCGGCGTCAGCTGGTGGTGCTGATGAAGACCATGGACAACGTGGCCACCTTCTGCATGCTCCTCATGCTCTTCATCTTCATCTTCAGGTGCCATTCCGGTAGTTGCGTTGCTTTCTGACATGACGGAGGGGCTGAATTAGCCAGCAGTCGATTGTTATGGATTCCTGCCGTCGGTCTATTTTGTACTTATTGGCGGCAGTTCGAGTTAAATTCTCTCTCAAGGGTACGACAGTCCCCCCCCCCCCCCCCCCCCCCCCCGGGATCCAGAGCCAGTAATTGTTACCTCCAGACCCTTAAACACTTAATTTAATGAGGCTAAATGTGTTTTCATGAACAAGCAGCCGTCGCGAATGAGGTGAAGTTTAATCAATCGTTCATTCTCCTCTCGTCTTCGGTCTCTCTCAGTATTCTAGGAATGCATCTGTTCGGCTGCAAGTTCAGCCAGAGGACGGAAAACGGAGACACCATCCCAGACAGGAAGAACTTTGACTCCTTGCTGTGGGCGATTGTCACCGTCTTTCAGGTCAGAGGCGCTGGCGTGAAGAGCGGACATGCCTGCAGGGGCTAAAAACAACCAAGGGACCTACATAGACACGCTAACTCTCTCCTGAGTCTCTTTGGTTTACAAGAGATTCCCTGGGGGTGGGACGGTAATCTCCAAACGCTTCCCAGGCACCCTGCTTTTTCTCGTGTCATTTGCTCCCTCACTCGTGGTTAGCGGACCAGGTGTCCGAGTGCAGCCCAGTTTGCCCTAAGTCGCAGTATTGTTCATTTGCAGCAAATGGCTCATTGACCAAGGGTCAACTTTCTTTTATCGTCACGTTTACACGGTGATCCTTACTTACAGACTTCCCGCAGACCCGTAGTGCCAAATAGACACAGCGGCCAACAATAAATAACAATAAATAACAGAAAATAACACCACTGTAGACAAACAAATGCTTTAAATTTGCATGTGCAAGAGGTGCATCGGAGGGGGCGAAGCAAGGGAATAAGAGCTGTCACAGTGTTAATAATAGCAAGATTTTGTGTGTAATTAGCTTTTGCTTCGAAGCCTGCGGGTGAAACTGTTCGAGTCTTAGAGTCGATGAGCTTAAAGTCCTACTGTGTGGCAGATGGAGGAGGGAGCATAGTGTCTGTGCAGGGTGACCGGAGTCCTTTATGACGCTCGCCGGCTCTCCGAGGCCGCTTGCGGTGTGTGTGTGTGTGTGTGTGTGTGTGTGTGTGTGTGTCCCGGCCCGCTGTGAGGTGCATCTCGGTAACTCTCCGTGAGATCCTCACCACCCTCTGCGGTGCTGCGCTCAGCATCTCCCAAAACAGGATGTTATGTAAGCGACGAGGACTCGGCAAGAATGGCTGCCGAGCCCGGGATTAGCGGAATTATTTATCTCCAAACGCGAGACACTCCTGCTCCCACTGTCAGCTGAGGGTTGGAGATCATGAACTCCCAAGTGTGGAGACGTGGGCTTTTGATAGGAGAGCCGCTGGTCAATCCGCCACTGTTGATTCGCCATGGACCCCCGTGGACCCATGGCTCTGTGCCTGCAGATCCTGACCCAGGAGGACTGGAACATGGTGCTCTACAACGGCATGGCCTCCACCTCCCCCTGGGCCGCCCTCTACTTCGTGGCCCTCATGACCTTCGGCAACTACGTGCTCTTCAACCTGCTGGTGGCCATCCTAGTGGAGGGCTTCCAGGCGGAGGTGAGGTGCCGGGCCAGGCTGTTCTTTCGGGGGGGGGGGGTGGGTATGGGGAGAGAGAGCGGACTTCACTTACCGAAGCCTCCGCCACCATCGCCCTGCAGGGAGATGCCAACAGATCAGACGCCGGTGAGGAGAAATCATCAGTGACGTGTCCTGAGGACGAGAAGCAGCCGGAGTGCCAGGCCGCAGGTGACGCTCCAGACGGCGTTTAATGCTTTTTAATTAGCATCTGATGGGCGGTTGACAGCAAACTTATGTCCGAATAATGGCGGCTATAAAGCAAATGGAGCGGAGGGTGTGGGGAGCTGGGAGGGGCCTCCTGCTGGCCGCACGGCCCGTGAGCCGGGCGCGGTACCAAAGCAGCGGCTGATTAATGCCCCCATCCGCCACGTCGCCGCGCTCCGCCCCGGCAGGAACACTCTCATTTTGCCGCCTCATTATGCCTTTCCTACCCCAGAGATGAAGACGTACTCTCTCGTGGTGGGAAACGGGCACCTGGAGGGCGGCGCCGGCAGCCTGCCCGCCCCAGCCATCATGCACACGGCGGCCACCCCCCGGAGCTCGCTGGGCGCCGACCTGATGCACGGCGCCTGTGAGTCACGCAGGGGCAGCGGCGCCTTCGTGGAGCCCGGCAGCTGTGACCAGAGGTCCCCGGTGAGTGGGCGGCTCTGGTCACATGACAGGTCACATGACACCCAGTAAATACATATTCAATCAGTCACGCTCATTTTGACTGTTGGGTATTCCGTCTTAGATAAAGTTTAATGGCAGTGGTGTTCATGAAATTCACAGTTGCTGCGGTCTGGTCTACACTTCCGGATGAAAAGGCAGCCCCGTGCACTGTGGATCGGGGTGGGGGTGGGGGGGGCAGTTGCTATGGTGATGCAAGGTGTTTTTCTTAAGAGGGCAATTATCATCTGACTTGAATATCCTGTGTGCTTTGGCGTTACATTTCATCGAGTGTCAGACTTGCGATGTGCTTTACTGCGTCACAGACGAACTCAGGACAGGTTAATGTGATTAATTATAATGTGATATTTGAGTTCCTTGACTGCAGTTTAGTCCCTAAATCTGTTACATTGTTTGTTTTCTGGGGTGAGGACACTGACAAATTTGTGGCTTGCTTACCTCTCCCTGCCCCCCCCCCCCCTCCCTCCCCACGTCTCACGCCTCAGTCCAGTCGACAGGGCTCCCCTTGCGCCCCCTGGGGGTCAGGCAGCGCCTGGGGCAGCCGGCGCTCCAGTTGGAACAGTCTGAGCCGCGCGCCCAGCCTGAAGCGGCGGGACCTGTCGGGAGAGCGGGAGTCGCTGCTGTCAGGCGTGGGCCGCAGGGGCGTCGACGAATCGGACGAGGATGGCGAGCCGGGCGCAGGAACGGGGGCCGTGGGCGGGGGGCCGCTTCTCCACCCCCACCCCGAAACCCTGGACCTCCCTGAGCTGCTCCATGGACCCGCGGGCCGCTCATCTGTCGAGATGCTTGATCGCAATGGGAGGACCCTCCACCCCCCCCACGCGGGGTTATTAAGACCCCCCAAGGAAGACCCCGACAGCGAGGAGGACATGGACGACGTAAGTAGCCAGCACCATCACCCACGCCGGCCTGCTCAGACTCACCTGTACCTTGTCCCTCCTGGTTATCATACAAAAAATAGGAGGAATAATTAAGCTCAAACAAAGCCCCCCTCCCCTCCGAGTTCGCCGGGGGAGGGGGCCGGTCGGGACTTTGATGCATCCAGTGTTCTGCCTCGCCGGCGGAAAAATGGTGTTCAGGCAATTAGAAAGTCACCTCTGCGGTCACTGGGGACTCCGGAGAAACGTTTCAGATTCAAAACAAAATGCCAAGGGGAGATTCACCAAACTTTCCTCTCGGTGGAATACAAAGTCCAGCATAGAGCTCTCATTTTTAGCCCCAGTCTGGAATTTTTAAAAATTATTTGGGATTTTAGCGCCAAAGTGCTTCTGCCATTCAGGTGGGACTGCTGAACCCCGGCTCCCGGGGGGAAGCGGATGCATGTGTTTCCCATTGAGCCCGTAATTAATTAGCCTCCATCTAACGCTTAACTGAATTAATGGCACGATTCGAACGGCCGGGAAACGTGCAGCCGAACGTGACTTTCCAATCTTTCCATGGCCCTTGACGGCACTTAATTAATTTGAACGAGGCCTCGTACTAATTTTCTGTTTATTCCATAAACGATCAATTAAAGGGGACATAATTTAAGGCACAAGAGCACCTGCAGGCCTTTTCTGTTTACATTAATTGTTTGCTAAATGGGGTGACACGGTGTCTCAGTGGGCGGCGCTGATGCCTCACACCTCCATGTTGGGATCCGTATGCTACCTCTGTGCTGCGTGTGTGCGCGAGCCTGCATGTCCTGCATGCCCCATGTAGGATTCTTCAAGGTACCCTGGCTAGCTCCCACTGTCCAAACACATTCGCTTCGGCTTCCAGCATCTATAAATCGCCTCTGGCTTGTGTGTTTGTGTCCGACGGAGGACTGGATGTGTCCGCCTCGTGCACTTCGCCACCCGGGATTGGCCCCGAGCCTCCCTACAGCCCCTGTCCTGGATACGCGATTAGATTGTGAGGAAGACCGTTCAGTAGGAGCTTATCAGCCAGAGCTGGGATTATGAAAAAGGAAACCTGGTGTGACTTTAGCAAAAAAACTTTCATGACTCTGCACACGACGATTTGGCTGCTGCTCTGGGTGAGTGGAATCCGCAGAGAGCCAGGGGGAGGAGTGTACCGGATCAGAACCGGGCAGGGGTAACCTCCAGAGTCTCTAGTGTCTTATCTGTAAACTGCATTGTTTTCTTTTAATTTAAGGTTTACACCTATTAAACAACTTAAGGACCTTTTTAGATTTGATATAAAGAGGGTTTTCTTTTGGTGGTTTAACCACTGCGCCTCCTGCTGGTGTGACTATGGAATGTCTCATCTGACCCCCTTGTTGTACAGACCTGTGGGATCCGGCTGAGGAAGACTTGGGAGAGGTATAGGCCCTGGTGGTGTGTCGATCACAAGGATTGGTCCCTATACATCTTCTCCCCGCAGAACAGGTGAGTGCACCCGCCCTCGCGGGTTTCACCGGCCGGCTGTCCGCTCGCGAAAACAGTCCCCAAGGAAACCCATCCCGTCTCCCACAGGTTCCGAGAGGCCTGCCAGCGGCTAATCTCACACAGGATGTTCGACCATGTGGTGCTGGTCTTCATCTTCCTCAACTGCATCACCATTGCCTTGGAAAGGCCCGACATCCTCCCTCGCAGCAGGGTACGCCGAGCCCGTTTTCTAAACCGTCCAGTGCGGAAATTCGGAGGTGGCCCTTGGGGGGCATATTTCATGAATTCTGCCACACATGGATGATGTTCTGCTTTGCTATTTCAGGAGCGCCTGTTCCTCACTATCTCCAATTACGTTTTCACTGTGATCTTTGTTGCTGAGATGACTGTAAAGGTAACATGCTTATTTAATTTCTCGGGGTGTGGGGGGAGTGTATTTATGTGAAGTAGCATTGGGATTTTGCAGGGTTGGGTAGGTACTTCACCAGCACACCTGGGAAACATGTTCTTGTGCCATTTAACCTCTTCGCTTTTCATTCTGTGGACACATTCTCCTTGCTGTATTCCCACAGTTCATTCATTAACTGTGATTAATTGTGCAGTCAGGTTCAATTGTACAGAGAGACTAACACCGATCTGGAGCCAATCACCTTAGAGAGTTATGTGCTGTGAGCCATATTGAAACAGTATGTTGTGGATGTATTTGTTTCTACACAGAAATTCACTTCAGGTTGTTCAGGTTGTCTTTGTGTACTGGCACCACTTAAAATTGGCAGCGCCTACTGGATTTCAGGATCATTAACGAACAAGACAAGCATGCGAGATCTCAGACAAAGCCTGAGGTGCCTGAATGCAATATTTCCTAAGGCTGTTACTGGATTTTTAGCCAGAATAATGCAGAAAGTAGGAAATGCCCACACAAAATATGCGTTTAATTATAGTCACCACACTGTTACAATTACAAAACATTTAATTACAATTACATGTATTTCACAGTAATTACCAATACAAAATACATATTCAATTACAGTTTTTGAATACCTATGTGCAAAATTTGTTTCTTATGTAATTAGATTTTTGAATAACTGGGTTGTATATCTGAAATGACGTGTAACGGCAGGTGGTGGCGCTGGGCCTCTGCGTGGGGGGTGAGAGCTACCTGCGAAGCAGCTGGAATGTGTTGGACGGCGGACTGGTGATGGTCTCGTTGGTGGACCTCCTGGCGTCGCTGGCTTCTGCTGGCGGAAACCGGATCCTTGGCATCCTGAGAGTTCTCCGCTTGCTGAGGACGCTGCGGCCGTTGAGGTGGGGGCCTGTGACGGGCGGCTGTATGTCTAACTCATGCTGGTAACTAACTGAGTTGGGTAATTCATGTCCAGAAAGTAAAAGTCCAGACCGGGATTTTGTTTCAACCAACCAGTTGCGCATAAAGAGTCACAGTCACAGAGTACTCAACCACTTGGTTGAAACAAAATCCCGGTCTGGACTTTCACTCTCTAGACCTGAATTACCCAACCCTCGTACCTAATACCAATCTCTCTTTACCCTTCTGTCATGCCAGAACTGACAGTCTCCAGTATGTATGTTGTATTTCTATGTATCAAATGAAACAAACACTGTAGGAGTCTGAGAAAACAATGAATCATTGTTTCATGGTAACTGCTGGTGGAAATTCTGCAGAAATTCTACCTTAATGCCGAGAAGTGCATCTTGTATTAAAAGAACACTTAGATATAAAAGATGGGAGAAAATGGCAGTATGATGTTGATCCCCGAGTCTGACTGATTAACCCTAACCCCGCCAAATTCAGGGTGATCAGCCGGGCTCCAGGCCTGAAGCTGGTGGTGGAGACCCTGATCACGTCACTGCGGCCCATCGGGAACATCGTGCTGATATGCTGCGCCTTCTTCATCGTGTTCGGCATACTGGGAGTTCAGGTTAGCGCGCGATTCAATAATATGGCCGCCTTGCACCTGGAGAATGCAAGCAAATAGCGTTATAATACTGATTTGTCTTTGTAAGCTCAGAAAAGATTAGTCAGGCTGTTTTTCTGACCTTTGTCTCCTGCGTGACAAGGCAGAGCCCCAAAAATGAAACTCCTAGTGGGGGGGGGGGCTGGGGTGTCATTCACCCTCATGTCTTTTTTTATTGCTGGAGGTCCACGCAAGAGAGATCGGACTTGGGTTTCCCTCTCAGGGCCACGCTGCCCCATTATGAGGGAAATATTGGTCTCCATTAGTCATCCTCCCCTCTCCTGATGGTTTAGCTCCGCAGTTCGAATTAACTTCACACTGGTAGCTTTTCTTCCTAGAATCTAAACCTGGGCGTTTCAGGTTGTGGCTCGAGTTAACAGTTACGCCTCCTGCTGTTCCTGTCAAGAACAGCAGGAGCCCTTAGTACATCCGTGTGAACCTGAAACGGGGCAACTCAAAACTGTATCATCAGTACTGTGTCATCAGCCAAACAGCTGAATGTCACTTGGGGAAGGGATTTGGCATGACAGCGCTACTTCTTGTGGGATTCCACTCTTAGGAGCTCATGAGCCCATCCTGCGGGGTTGGGGGGGAGTTGGAAATTTCAGGTCCAGACCAAGATTTTGTTTGAACCAACCAGTTGAGTACTCTGTGATAATGACTCTTTATACTCAACTGGTTGGTTCAAATAAAATCTTGGTCTGGATTTGTACTTTGTGGATCTGACCTATCCACTTCTGCCGGGGTGTGACATTAGCAGTTGTCACAGGGACATGGGGCATAGATCATGCTTAATCAAGATAGGATGGACTCCCTCATGCTACCTCCAAATGAGTCTCTTCCTTGCCTTGGGGGGACACAGAGCATGTATAATGAAATTAGCTCCCCTTCACCCCTTGGGCGATGGCTGGCTGAGCTCGTGATGAATTATGGGATTTTAAGAGGGCAGGTGGGACCATAGGGGGTGTTCTAGGTTCACTCAGGGCTGATTTATAGGCTGGACTTGTCCATTCCTCATCCCGCTGACAGGGACTCTTGAGTTGGGATCTTGTTGCTGGCTGTGTTTAACGTTTACTGTAGACGAAAAGTGAAGGTACTTTTAAGGAGACTTTTACAGCGTCTTTGTGGGGGAGGGAACACAGCGTTTCTGCGGTTTCATGTTTTTTTTTTCCCTTGTTGTCTTTTAAGATTCCTAATTATCGTTTTTCTCTGATTTCCTGGGGGAACGCTCTTGTGTAAACAGACGCCATATGCTTATATAGCTGACGAGCTTAGGAAATTTATGAAGGTGATGTTCATCAGAGTGCTAGGGCTCCACTAGAACCCTCCCCCCAGCCCCCCCAGCCCCAGCAAACTCCACGGCCCCTCCCCATTTCTTCTGTAGCTTTTTAAGGGGAAGTTTTACCACTGCGAAGGACCTGACATGAAAAACATCACCAACAAATCGGACTGCCTCAGCGCCAACTATCGCTGGATACGGAGGAAGTACAATTTCGACAACCTGGGCCAGGTGACTGGTTTGCCTCGATGGTGTCCCCAGTGTAATGTATGATAATAGCATGTAGCATGTTGGCTTTCTGGATTTATAGTTGGTTTTTTAATTGGTTTCTTAGAATATTAGCATTCTAAAAGTTTAGATTCTTCCACAAGAGTAATCCTCTAAAAGATTAGATTCTGGGTTGCCATTGGATACGCTGATGGCAGGCCGAGGGGGGCGGGCCAGCTCTGTTGACGTCGCTGCTGTGGCCTCCCATTTCAGGCTCTGATGACCCTGTTCGTCCTGGCTTCCAAGGATGGCTGGGTGAACATCATGTACGATGGTCTGGATGCCGTGGCCGTGGACCAGCAGGTGAGCACGTGGGCTAATGGCCAACGACATTTTTTCAGTCATCCTTAACTTCAACAAATGCTGACCAGTACACAGGGTGGGCCTCCCAATAACAAATGGGAAATATAAGACAGTCCTGCCTCCAGCCTGCAGATAACATTGTTTGGAGGGGGTAATGAACAACAGCTCTTAATTTCGGTGATTCAGTTGATGAGTACACAAGGTGCAAGGTCTTTGCTGAGAGCGATTTACCGTTGAACCGGCTAGCAGCAATTAGCTGGACGGCCTAATTAGTTCTCCTGATGTTATTAATTACGCGATGCATTTAATGTGGGGGCTACATTCTGTTACTCCTGCTGAAGTAACAGGTTTATATTGTGCACAGTTTATTTATTTGAATGTAAAAATCACCCCTCGGCAAGATGACTTTGGTGGTTGATACGGGACAACGGTAAAGTCACATGACGCTCTCACTCTGGAGGTTAGCAGCTGACAGAAGGAGGGGCACGTGACCTGAAGCTCTGGGTTTAGTAGGGCGTCTCTAACATGAGCCACCTCCCCAACCCCCGCAGCCGGTGAGGAACCACAACCCCTGGATGCTGCTGTACTTCATCTCCTTCCTGCTCATCGTCAGCTTCTTCGTGCTCAACATGTTCGTGGGCGTGGTGGTGGAGAACTTCCACAAGTGTCGGCAGGACCAGGAGGAGGAGGAGACCAAACGGCGTGAGGAGAAGCGGCAGCGGCGCCTGGAGAGGAGGCGCAGGAGTAAGGAGATAGGCGGGTCGGGCCGGCGGTCGGGTCGGTAACCTTTCTGAAACCTGCCTGCCTCTACAGCCTGAGACATTCAGCCGCCACCTAGAGGCAGAAGCCCCAAGGTGGCAGCATGGACCCCCGCATGCCCCCTAGAGGTGCACTGCATGAGGGCATGAAGCCAGCCTAGTGGCCCCTGATATGCCCTGGGACAGGCCCAGCACAGACAGAGGCCCCAAGTTGGGCCAACCAGCAAGTGGACTAACACCAAGCTGAACACTAAAAATCCATTTGGTTCATTATGTTCAGGTAAAGAGGTAAATCTGAGGTTAGAAACTGAGTGACTCCCACAAGCACACCTCATACTCTACTTACTGCCCTACCCAACATCTCGAGTCAACGTTCTTGGGTTATTACCATGCCGCGCATGGTACAACGTAAGCCTTTCATGCTTTACTTAAGGAGACTAAACAGCTATGCCTATGATGAGCAAAGCATCATGGGATACTGCGTTGTGAAATGACGTGATGAGCAGGTTTGCTGGACAAACAGATATGCGCTTCGGAGGACCACTGGTAGCAGAACCTTGGACGCTAAGGGTTCTTCTGGATCTCTGATACCCTGGCAGCAAACCTGTTGTGTTGTAGTTGTCCAGTTCAGTACTTTTCCCAATGATTATTGTTTTAGACATGGATCCTTTCAGATTAGTGTGTCTGGAAGGCTGCAGGCATACGTATGACAGTGTGAGTTTTACACAATAATCATGGGACGTCATGAAATTCTCACTTGCGATGAAATAAGTGACATCTGAATAAACATTGATGCCCAGCAATGTTAATTCCACCTGTTTCTATCAATATTTGCGATCAACAATTTGAGTAAATATGATATTATAATAATTTAACGATCAAGTAGTTGTTATCCAGACAAAGCTTTTAGCTGACCTGCGAGATTGTGGGTGTTTGGGAAGCTGTGATTCGGCCAAGGAGAGTTTCCTTTACACATAGCTATCGAAAACATGCGTATTTGTCAAGAAGCGTATTGCTGTCTATGAGCTGACTGCATGTCACCAGACCAGAACCAGATCTCCACTCTCAGCTGTCCTCAGATGGATGACTCCGCTGCCATTCGATTTCCTCATACCTTCGGCTTACATTACATTTTCCAGGACCAAAACCCGTTCTGGATTTCATTTAAAAGCACCCTTTATTCCAGACACTCGTGTGCGTGTCCCCTGTGGGGGAAACACACACCTGGCAGATTTCCAGGCTGATTTGGGCCTTCAGTCCCATTGAGGAGATCTGAGGACGAGCATGGGCTCTGAAGAGAGTTGATGCACCTTGTATGCAACAGCCATACAATGTTACATACAACGTTATCAAATTATGGGTTTTCATTTAATTCTGATGGTTTCATTTGGTACAAGCATGAAAGGCATGTGCTGTAGAGTTCTGTGGACCAGCGGATGGTTGATGGTCATGTGAGGTCAGGCAGTCATGTGATCAGGTCGGTTTTGTCCTCCCCCCGCCCCCGCAGAGGCCCAGCAGCGACCTTACTACGCCGACTACTCTCCAGCCCGACGCTACATCCACACACTGTGCACCAACCATTACCTGGACATCTTCATCACCATCATCATCGGCGTCAACGTGGTCACCATGTCTCTGGAGCACTACAGGCAGTCGCAGGTAGGTGAATCTTTATAGCCCTGATCCCCCTTCTACCTCAATGTACCGCACACACTTACCCACGCCACATCGTCTCAAACCTGCGAAGCGATCATGTGATTCTGTTGCACCAAGCCTGATCATTGACAAAGTTTTAATTTGGCAGTTCCAAAAAGACTATCTGCACTTCTGTATTACTGCCAATTACCACGTATTTGTCTCTTGTTATAAGTATATTGTGTGAGATATAATTACTTAAATTGACTGGTTCCAATCGTTTGCCTCGACTAAAAGCACATCTTTGTGCATAGAAATTAGTTCTAACAAACCGTTCAGCTTCTTAATCAATCCAAAGACCAGAGTACATACCTTATGGAAGGGTTTCCCAACCACTGAATCACACAGCAGAATATACAGAGGTCCCCCCCAGTCCATGAAATTTACCGAGGGTTGAGGACACCTTCCCCCAGGCCTCCAACATGATGAATGCTGAATAGTTGGGCTTTGTGTTTGGAAAGGTTAAGGAATCCTACTTTAGAGCATCGAATGATTCAAAAATTACATTTGCTACTATGCTACCATTTGGAATTGGACAATTTCCTTTTGCCGGCTTGTCTTCTTATCAGTACAGTACACCTTCACGCTCGACCTCTGCTGAGGTCGTTGATCTAGTTACCTGCAAGGTTTTTATAATAATGTATTCTGCCATTTTTAAATTTTCGTTTAAAAATGTGAAATTTTTCAGCAGTGGGTCAAAGTCAGTGTTTCGCAGTCCAGTCCTCAGGGATCCGCAACCAGTCAGGGATCCTTTTTTGCTCCCTCTGAGCTCCCTGGCAGACAGTCCACAAAAAAAACGTGTCTTTGGGTCCCCAAGGACCAGGTTGGGAAACACTGGTCTAAGTCATTCACCATTGCAGCTTGTTCCTCTGTAATCCCTCCAGTCTCATGTACGCAATATACCAGGAGTAAGAGACTCCTGGATTTAAGGCATTAAGTGTCCACCTGGCACGAAAAAAAATCACATAATCTTAGGTGCTCCGTGTCCAGAGTTAAAAACCTTTCGGTTCAGGGTCTGAAAACATAATGTCCTGAAGGATGATGGTTTCTGCAGATGCGGTGGGATGGAACATGCCGTTGACCTGTGACCTGCTTTTTTTTTTTTTTTTTGCCTCGCAGTACCTTGAGGTGGCGCTGAAGTACTGCAACTACTTCTTCACCGTGATCTTCATCCTTGAGGCCCTGCTCAAGCTGATTGCGTTTGGATTCCGCCGGTTCTTCAAAGACAGGTAGCGGGGACGGCACAGCCGTCGGCCAGCATGCAACGCCTTCGTCTAGCCGGGGGGGGCGGAGCTTCCTGGGCCGTGGACATCGTCACCTGGCTCGCAGTGAAGCTTGACACCAGCGAGGCCTATGGAAGCACCAGTCTGAAGTGGAAAAGGCTCGAGCTTATTATCGCCCATTAGAGGGGAGGTGTTTGTCACCCACAGTGAAGTGTTATTTTTCATTAACGGGGAAATTATCTTAAATGGCTTGGTACTTTGCCTTTTGAAGCTCCGTTGAAGGATGTTACATCCATCCTCCCAGTTTAACTCTGGGGATGACAGCAAGGCAAACCCTGTCTCTTGGGGACTGTGGACGACACACAACGCAGTGAGGACTTGAAGGTCACTAGTTCAAATCCGTTGAGGCTACTTTCTATAAGAGTGTTGAGGTAATTGAGTAGAAATATTTCAGAAACTTTCCTACTATAACCTTGTGCAAAATACTTGAAACAAGTAATCATTTTTTACATTCTGATTATAAGTTTCCTTCTGTAAAGCCTAAACTACAACTTCATTCATCACTTCTTTAATGGGCTTTCGAAGAATGAACTGTACCACAAAAGATAAACTTATTCAGGCGTTAATTCAGTAATGGTACTAAGACCCCAAGATCATTAAAAACTGCTCAAAATTGCTGGATATCATGCCGAATTGCATCCAAATGCTACAAAAAAACCAAGGAGGTCACATTATATGTTGAAATGTTGATATATTGAATTTGTTTCAATTAATTTGTGCGAGGGGGTAGATGTAGCAACAGATGACTTGTGAGTCATCATCCAGCGGTGGATTAGGGTTACGGGAATGCCCGTCTTTTTCCAGGTGGAACCAGCTGGATCTGGGAATTGTCTTACTGTCCATCATGGGGATCATGCTGGAGGAGATTGAGATCAATGCTTCCCTGCCCATAAATCCCACCATCATCCGCATCATGAGGGTCCTCAGGATCGCCAGAGGTAACCCCCTCCCCCCGTCCTGGGCGCTCGACGAGGATGTTATGGTTTGGTATGATTTCTTAAGTCTGAGCTCACTCACGGTTTCCATGCCAATGCCCCCCGCCCCCACACCAGTGCTGAAGCTGCTGAAGATGGCTACGGGGATGAGGGCCTTGTTGGACACAGTGGTCCAGGCTTTACCACAGGTGTGTGTGTTTGCAAATGTGAGCCTGTGAAAGGCCAAGTGCGTGCGGGCGTGTCCTGCACATTACATGTCTCTGCCACCCCCGCCATCCCATCATGCCTAGCATCTCCCACTTTTCTGCCCTCCAGGTGGGGAATTTGGGGCTGCTCTTCATGTTGCTGTTCTTCATCTACGCGGCCCTAGGCGTGGAGCTCTTCGGGAAGCTGGGTTGGTATCTCTCCTCCTCAGAACATCTGAGGTGCAGCTCCCGAGATCTGCCCTCAGATCTGCGTCGTCCGGATACTCTCTGCGAAAGATATCCCTGGTTTATTATTTAAATGAATCTGCAGAAACCTGACAGGAATACTGCGGTGACCGCCTCTTATCAGAATCTTTTTATTTGCCAGCTACAGAGATGTACGAGGAATTTCTTTGGCCGCAGGTGGTGTCATGACTGAAGCAAATTAAACATACAACTAAAAATCTAAATGTAAAAATACAAAGGCATTAATTAGAATAAAGAACTGGTCGTTTTCAGAATAAAATATATACATACACATTATAATAAAGAAAAGAAAATAACAAAAAGATATGGCATGATGAGACAAATCTAGACAAATACATAAGAAATTAATAAATGGATAAATGTAATGTTCAAACAGCTTGTGTGCAGTGCAAACGAGTCTATAAGGGTATGAGGCTTGTGCAGTGGGTGGGTAGATTATGAGACAGTTTCTCATGGGTCCTTATTTAGAAGGGCGATGGCCTGTTATTTTCCAGATTGAAGATTAGCTCAGTCGAGAACCGCCTGGAGAACGCATTCCGACTCGCGCAGGCCTGCTGTCACTGTGTCCCTGTTTGTGTAGAGGCATCGAAACCGTATTTATGTGTGAAGTGATCATCCACACGTTTTTTCATTACCACATCCAGGCCTCCTGTTACCTTGGGTCCTGCTGTGCCTCTTCCGCCGTCAGAAAGCGAAAACTGCCACGGCTGCGACCTTATGGGCGCCACAGTGTGGCCGCTCCTGTCGAATAGGTCGCTGTTCTCTGCAAGAGCCACTTTACAAGGCACAAACTGCCGGGCTACGCGAGAGGAGAAAGCCGCCGCGTCCCAGTCAGAAACGTCAAATCACATTAGCAGGAGTTTTAAGATTCCAATACCATATCTCATATCTGCAGGTCTGTGCAGCGGCTAACCAGGGGCTAGCGTTGGGAGACAGTGTAAACGTTCGTCGGTCACCATGGCAACACTGCAGGGAAGGGTACAGGCGGGAGAAGAAGCGTGGTTTTTGCACAAGAGCATAAAAAGGCAGCCGCGATATTGGACGCTGCACGCGAAAGGGTGCCCCGCTGCAGGCTCTGACGCGCTTCGGAAGACAGGTCATGAAAAATGTAACACTTGAGAGATAACAGAGAATTAAATATCTTTCGGGGTGAGTGGTTGAGAAAAAAATAAGTCAGGATCGGTTCTGAAAAATATGCAGCCATTAAAATCTTTTTTTAAGCAAAGCGGAACATGAAGACACAGCATGCTTTCGCAACTAATGAATTTGATGCCCGTTTTATGCTAATGGTATACTAATTTTGTGCTTGGGGCATTATTGATAATTCCGATTTACATTCCAGAATGTACAGAAGACAACCCCTGTGAAGGTCTGAGCAGGCATGCCACTTTCGAGAACTTTGGGATGGCATTCCTGACCCTGTTCAGGGTGTCCACCGGGGACAACTGGAACGGCATTATGAAGGCAAGTGCGCTGAGCGTGCCTGCAACTTCTTGCCACCAGAATTTACTTTTTTGAGTATGTGGTCATGGGTGGGACCACAGGGACACTGATCCCAGCTGATTGGCCCCCAGAGTACCCCTTCCCCTGTCACTCACCAATTCAAAACATATCATTGGCTAATGATAAGGTTGCCCCCCCCACACACACACCTTAGAAGATCCTCGAATCGCTCCGGTATGTGGTCTGATGGAAGGGGATTTAGGAGTCTTCCTGGGATGATGAAGAAAGCTGATGTAGGAGAATGTGATGATGAACTGTCATGTTGGAGGAACGTCGTGTTTGAGTATGAGATACTGAAGTGCGGCGAATTGAAGTTGACGTAGGAGTGTGAAATGTTATGGATGTGAAGGTGATCCAGGACATGTGCTGCCCTCTGCAGGACACACTGCGGGAGTGCAGGACTGAGGATAAGCACTGCCTGAGCTACCTGCCAATCTTCTCGCCTCTCTACTTCGTCACCTTCGTGCTCATCGCCCAGTTCGTGCTGGTCAACGTGGTGGTGGCCGTGCTCATGAAGCACCTGGAGGAGAGCAACAAGGACATGAGTGACGATGACGACATGGACGCCGAGATGGAGGCCGAGGAGGAGCTGCGATTCAGTGCGGCCTCGGAAAGCTTGGACCTGGGACCGGAGAACCGGCCCACCTACATGACGCCACGTTCTGACTCACCAGATCAGGCGAGTGACTGTGCTTTCCCCTCTCACAGATACATTAATCCATAAGATTGCTCCTGCAGGGGCTTCTAGTTGGCATAATATGCCATATAGCCATACGGGCTCTGGCACTGAAAGGGGTAATGAAGAAGAATCTGGTCACATGACTCAGTCTTCCGGCATCACCTGATTTGCTCCGGTAATACAGTATCTGCTAGAGGCTCGGTTCAGCAGCAGCGGGCCAATTTTGTCGATTATCCAGTCCCTAAATAAAAATCATTTAGTGAAACATCCACTAGATGGGACTTTAATTGCCGCATGGAGCCGGCAGAAGAAGAACGCGGCAGAATGCCGGGGTCTTTAATTCGATCTGAAGGCAAACACAGCTAATCGGCATCCACTGGCTTCTCCAGACAGGGGCTGCGTTGAAAGCACTGTCAGTCATCCTCCGCTTTAAAGCATGTAAGTGGTGATTTGGTGGACGGATGCAGGCTTTAGTTCTCTTGTCAGTCATTGGGCAGGGGATGCCAATGACGTGCCAGAGACTCCAGGACAAACTGGTTAAAAATAACTGGGGGGTTTCTAAGGCAGTCAAAACAAAAATAAGTCTTTAAGTCATTGAACGAACACAGAATGAAAAACAACATTGCAGAATAGAAGAGATTTTTTGAGCTCTTATCTGTTCTTTGAAATGTAGGCAGCCGAGGTTCATAAATTTTTTTTATTTTTCACACCCAGGCCGCTGTACCTTATTCGAATTACCTGTTCCAATTTTCAAGACATTAATGAGATGAAAGAAGGAAGGAAAGAATGAGTAAACAAGGTTTTCTGCCTGCAGGATGGAGGGTCTTATCAGCCCAAGGAGGACTCGCTGTCTTTCCAGAATATGTCTGTGTCCAGGATGCACTCCTTGCCTAATGATAGCTACATGTTCCGACCCGTGAGACCAGCCAGCGCCCCCTATCCTTTGCCGGAGGATGGTCCCATAGGCAGAAGTCTTCATTTAGGTAATGTCTTAACCATTCATGGTCGCTGAGTCAGCATGAAGTTAAGACTCTGTGTTGAAGGGCCTACTTTTTGATGGGTTTGTTTTTATGGGGGGGGGGGGGGCTTAGGCCATCCGGTTCCAACCGAGCAAAATCAATTGATTAGGGATTCATGGCCAAGGATTGGGGGTCACTGCACTAGCTATATTAATAGGACATGATATCTCTGGTATCAAGTCATTGCAAGTCACAATAGCACTTGATAACATATTTCAGGTGACCTGTGTCAGACTCATTGCCAGCAGGAGAATCCCATCCCCATGGTTTGACTTTCCGCTTCTCCAGGTTCCACAACTTCTGTTCAGTCCCAGCCCTGTGGGGAGAGCTTCCTGCTGCAGGTGCCTGGAGCGTCTCCCCAGACACAGTGTGATGACGGGGGCCGGCCAAGGATCCAGCCACCCCCAATGAAAGCCTACATGGGCAACTGCAAGTCGCGCCGCCAACAGGTAATGAGGCAACCCTACCGGCATGGTCAACACGGTCCGTGGACCCTGAGCTGTTTCTCAGGCTGTCATGTTTCCTCCAGGAGGACTTCAGGAAGATGATGAAAAAGGATTCTTTGGAGGCCAGAAGCTTTGATGGCCTGGAAAGGCAGTCTGGAGATAGCTGGAATATACGAGCTCCAATGCCAGACAGCTTGACTCTATCACTGCCCTGGATGGCGTCCTCTGGACCTGGCAGCCCACAGGGTTCCCCTTCACCATCCTCACGACCTCACAAGGGCAGCATGTACCCCCGCTGTCCAGTTCTAGGCCAAAACCGCGTTTCACGCCGAGCTGCCATCCCCGACGGCCCGCTTCCCAGCTTGAAGGACCCAACTGATGAGGAAGTCTGGCACATCAACAGCTCAGCCCGGCGCCGGGAGGGACGCAGCCAGCCGGCCACCCGCAGCCACTCGCTCTCGCCGTGTGCCACACCTGCTGCCCGGCTGCCGAAGAGAGGCAGCTCTACCCACTTGGTGGCTTGCCGGACCAAGGAGAACGACCCAAAGAAGTTCTCTAGCGTGGATGCCGACGGCTTCCTGGCCAAGCCCTCTGGGGCCAACGAGGCTCGCCGTCACTCTATCGAGATTTGCCGCTTTGCCAAAAATGGTGATGGCGACGGCTCAGTCCTCAGGCTTCCAACCCAGCACCCATGGCAAGGCTCATCCCGGGGAAGGTCCGTGCCAACCCGGAGCCAAACCGCCCCCAGAAAGAAGAAGATGAGCCCACCTTGCATCTCAGTGGAGCCGCCCCGGGAGGCGGAGCTTGCGACCGTCTCCCTTGTTCCCCCTCCAGAGACCAGCACGCTGCTGCGCAGGAGGACCCCCTCCTCCGAGCTGCCCCCGCAGCGTGGTGACCCCACAATGGACCTACAGGAGGCGCTGCAGCCTGCAGAGGTCGCCTCCCAATCTGAGAGCCTCCGGCGCTGTCCTGGCAGCCGTGGGCACCTGTCTGTACTGCAGTTGCCGGAGCTGAATGCGCGGAAAAGTGTGGCAGATGTGTCTCGGGATTCTGAGCCACTGGGCTCATCGCCCTGCTCTGCAGGCCGGGAGGCTGGGGTCCAGGACGGTCCGAATGTCCGCTCTGGTGAGGCCGGAGACCCTGCTTTAGCCAGCCCTGCCAGGAGTCCGCTCCGGAAGAGGGGCCTCATTGGAGTGGCGGGCACCAGGACTGAAGATGTGGACGACGCTCTGGCATAGCCGGAGTTTGTCAGATTCTGCATCGCTGTGCAGAACAGAGGGAGCCCACCTGACCTGGGTTCCAGTACTTTCCATTGGATATGCAATTTAACTCTTTTCGCACTGGGATCTTTACTTCCCATGGCTCAATCACATTGATTTGGGTTCCAAAATATGTACCGATTTTGTTTTATTTTATAGATTTATTTATTTACTGTCATTTCCTTAAAGACACAGTACATTGAGGTACATCTTCAAAAAAAAAAAAATAAAAACGTGTACATGTTCTGTACATCTTGTGGTATAACAGGAAAATATTGTACCATTGAAGAAAATAGCTGTGTTCATATGCGCATATTTTTATAGAGATGAGTGCCATTTTGCACATACCAGTTTGAATTTGAAGTGGGTTGGTGTTCTGTTGTCCTTTTGTGAATGTACAGTTTTTTTTATTATTATTTCAGCAGTTGTTGGATTGATTCTTGCATACACAGAGCTGCTGAAAGTTTAAGTTTATTTTTTTATTCTGTGGAGAACACAGATCTTTTGTATTGATGAAATCCACTGAAAACCAAACTACTAATTTTCTGTAACCCGAGTGCAATAAGTGATATTCAGGGTTCAATTTATTACAAAGAGATTGTGTGAATATATGGAATTCCCACCGGAAGTGCAGTGTGACCAGAACGATGAACAACCAACCCTTTTTCATTCAAAAGGAGACAGACTTTTAACTACGCTTTTATGAATTTCTCTCCCCTTCTGAAAACTGTGCTAGTGACATGAACTCACTCGGAATTTACCACCAACCTGACTGTACATGAAACACTTTGAATAGCCAATCAAATAATAATTGTCACAAAGTGTGTTTTCCTGTATTGTATTTTATGTTTGTAGTTGTTGGGAGTAGGGCTTAAGTTGAGTCAATTGGTCATGATGTTATGGTGTGATACAAGAAATCTAATTAGACGTCCCACTAAAACCATTTGATTTTTCCGCCTTGAAGTGGTGCCTTTAGAGTTGGGAATTTCAGGTTTTGACAAGAGTTCAGAAGCTAATTTTAAACAGGACGTGAAGTTTCTCACTTATCAGACGATATTTGATTATATTGCACACAGAAGGAGAACTTCATGGCTTTTTTTGTGGTACTCAGTGGTAACAGTGAGACTACTTAGGGGATTAGAACAAATCTGAAGTTTGTAACATATTTATCACATGTACAAGTATAAAGTTGCATGAATACCAACGATTTTACTTGGCCGATGACCCTTTTTGACAAATTTCGGCCTTCAGACTAGTATTTTATTGTGGGTTCAGGGCTTTTTGTATAAAAATGCAATGTTTATAGCTCTCCCACACTTTAATGAGTAGTTTAGGCTTTGATAGGAAGAAAGGGGGAAAAGAATTTTAATATGTACACAGTAGGAAACCTCTTCAGTATTTATATGCTTTGAAAATTACACAGGTGATATTTAAATATTTTTAATCTGAATCTTCAAGTCCCGTACTAGTAAAAACAATTCCGAATTTTTTAAATATTTAAAGGGTACTTTTGAAATGAAATTTATTGTGAGTATAAACATTTACCTCAGAAGAAGCATTGATATTTAAGAGCTTGGGAATACGCAGTAGTGCCTCAAATATACAGTCCATAGTAATGACAAACGTGTTTTCCTCACAGAACACTCTGAATTATTTGTGTGTTTTCGTTTCACTTGCAATAAAATGAAGTATTTTAATTAATATTTACACTCGTTGAACGCACGCACGCACATCCAAAGAATTTCGTCCTGCTGATAACGTAGGATAAAAGAAACAGCTCGCGCGTTTTGGCGCCTCGGAACATCATTGGTGTGTGCGAGACATTAGTCCGTTAATACTTCAAGAAAAAGCATATTGATTCAAAGATGAGCGCTGCACATCTCTCGTTTTTATCGATGGTATTACATTTTATGAAGTACTCGATCGATAATATTAACTTAATTTTAACGGCGCTGAGTCACAAAAAGGCGAACGTGATCTTGGTAGTCAGTTGTGTGGGTAAAGCTATGGGATATAATATATCTTATGGCATCTTTTAAGAGCAACTTTGTGGTAGATTATCCTGTTATTTCATTTTAATAAAGGACGCAAAAATACTCCAATGTTTTTTACATTTAATACGCCGAAGATGTTCTCCCTGGTTTACGCTCTCTGTTTTATATAAGAGGCCCAGTTTTATTCACTGGCTTGCAGTGCTTGGCTGAATAACTGGACAGAAATTTTTACCGGCTATAAGGAAACAAGAAGTCTAAATAAGGACATGCACGTCCTAATATTCTAATAATCGTGATCCTGCCGATATATTTTGCAATCGATAGCTTTATGTAGCCGATGCTGATATCCGTTAACTGGTGACGTGGGGGAAAAATAGCAAAAGCCTTGCAGGTCCAGAAGTAAAATGGCTAAAACAGACGTAGCATTGATACTGTGTAGCGCAAATGGACTTTTCTAATGGGTGTGCAGATGACTTGCGGAAACTGCGCTATTTAGCACAGAACTGACAGCGCGAGACTCCAGAAACAGTGGACGGTATCAAAGGGACACTTCTTGTATTTCACGTTTTCTCTGAAATGCTATTGAATTAACCGAGTTTATTTTATTATTCATTTGCTGACAACCAGATTAAAGTCAATGTCATTGATGGTAATAATTATTATTGAAACTGGTTGTTTAACATGTACAGAAGGGGGTGTAGTCTGTCAAGATTAAAATGATAAAAAAGTAAAGTGTCTTGCTTCTTTACACAAAGACCTGCTCTTAGTAGTGACCGCACATTCACATATTGTGTCAGCGTTTATGTAAAAGGTTCTGTCTTTCCAATACACGTTTGGGCTGTAGATGTGTGGAACTAGTCTCACATATGTATCACGTGAGCTGGCTTTCTGTTGTAACTTCATGAAATGAGTATTGTAAGCGTATGTACGATAATCGCTGAAAAGCCATAGTCTGTTTAGACCATGAATGGGAAGAAATGAAAGTATTTATCTTTGTCTTATTCTCTACTTGAAGTTACGTGTTTAGTTATGTTGCCGTTAACTGCCGTTAATATGTATCCATAATAAAAATAAAAATATGAGCGTGCAAGGAAGAAAAGATTAGCTGTAGGAAAAAAATATAGTTTTAGAAAAGCTTTGAAATGTAGAAGTCGATTTCCCTCGATTTCAATGTTTGTTTTTTATTCTAGATTACTGAAAATTACTTTTTATTCAAAATGTTTTTCTTTTTATTCAAAAATGGCCTGAATCACATATTACAATGTAATATATTGCATCATGCTCATTGGTTTATTTATTTTTAATAAATATCTTTTGTTTACTACTTCTGTAGCTATTTGTCACTTAAGCCAAGAACAATGGTTATACATGAAAGTTTTAAAATAATTTTGATTTGGAGATTGATTGTCACTCTGAATCGTATTAAAATGTAGGCCTAAATTGCGAATGTTATTCAAATGTCTTTCAAATTGAATGCTGTTCAGGGTGTTAAGGATAAGAACATTTTGAGGATGGATGTCCTAAAAATAAGAGAACGCAAGCATTCTCTTCTGTGTATTTATAGCACCATCCAGTGGTGTTTTGAGAAAACACGAAATAATTCAAAGAATGCTCCTGGTGTAGCTACGCGGACCCAGGTAACAGGAAACGTTCCCAGAATATTAGCCAACGTTATGTCTTCTCCAATTTGGCAGAGAACGTTATTTCCATGTTTTACACTTTAACAAATATTTTGTCAATGGCAGCACAATAAAATTATTACATGAAAACACATTTCACACAATTAAGGTTGAAAGATAACGTTTTATAATAAAATATAATTTTATAAAAGTTCTCTAAGCGCATATTACGAATGTGCCGTCCATGATCTTTTATGTGTAAAGTGACGGTGTTACCCGCTGCTCTACCGTGCCATTCATTGGCTTTTATATTATTAGTCTTAGTTGTAGTAGTAGTAGTCGAAGTAGCGGGATAACGTTCAGAGAACATCAAGAAAACTGGGAACATCGACTATTTCTATAAATTAAGCGCAACGATCGGTAAACGTTCCTACAACGACAAATCGTTAACGGAGGGAACTACTCTCCCACGTATAGCGTGCGCCGGGGAATGATAATATTGACGGACAAGTGCAGTAGAGAACATGGCATTGTAGAAACAGCCGTCAAGAAAAGATTTTCAGACGTTTTAACTTTAACAAGTAAAGAAATTATTATAGCTTCGAGAATGCTGTGCAATAATTAATTACATCTAGTTACATGGTTGAGTATTCTGTGATTTATGTTTTATTCGGATTAAAAAGGAAAGTGCATTCTTTAGAGCAAAAAAGGTAACAGTGTTTTAAATAATTTTCATGTAATTAAACAGCTGGCGAATGTCTGCCGTGGCAAAGATTGTCCAGGTTATTTCCTAGGCAAGATTTATCGATGTGAAATTATAGTACAACTGCCTGCAGTGTACATTATTATACATATTTTATGTATACATAAGCATCTGCATAAAATATGCCTATATACATTGCAGGCTAAACTTAACTTGTATATAAAACGTGGATGGCTCATCATAGGCATGTGGGGTGAAATCGAACCGTGCACCGGGTCGGCGGTATCGGGCGGCTCCAGTTTCGAAGCACAGGGCCCCGCATCGCCATCAGCACGTGAAGCGGCGGTCGATGATGAAAAACCGAAGACTACACAGGTAAAGAACAAGTCATTTTAACAATGTTACAAAAATAAAGTATAGCCATACAGTGTAACTGTCTCACTGCAATGCTCATCGCCGTATTTCTGATGACTCGAAACACTTGTCAGCCTCGCAAAAATTCAAAGAATATGACAAAGATTAAAATCTCATAAATACAAAGTGCAATTGGTAGTAACGTCTGTCTCGGGCGTCATTAAAATTCCTGGCGGGCTTTGCGTGCATTTAAACATATATTTTTATGAACACAACGCCCTGCATTAATTTCGATATTTATAACTGGAGACATCCTTACGTGAGGTACATATTTAGAAAATACCTTACTGCTGCTTCTGGGGTAATCCTAGTACGAAGCAGCATAATTATCAGACCAGTTAAGCCAGAGGTAGTTAGTGGCATTGAGACCTCCTGGTTTGGTAAATGCCAACATGGCAGTCCCTTGCAGTGACATCACGCTTTGGCTTCTGTTTTAGGAAGAGTGTCCCAGTGCCCTGTCCGACATGATCGAGGCGGTGGCGGTCAGTGCGAGCCCTGTGAAGAGCCAGCAGCTCGGGGAGCCTGACCTGACGCTTGAGGAGCGGCGGGCAGCCCTGCTGGAGCAGTACCGATCCAAGCCGTTGGTCTTCCTGGAGCGTTACCAGGCTCACCTGAAGCCTGAGCACCTGGGCGCCTTCGCCCACCTGAGTGCCGACTGCCGCACCCAGTACTACGGCGAGGAGGTGCGCAGGAGGGTGTCCTGCCAGGCCAGCAAGACCAGTGTGAAGAACCACCGCTATGCTGCCCTCAGGGCCCTGCAGCAGGGTGAGGGCCATGTGCTGTGTTGCCGAGGCAACCGGCTCACATCATTATCCAATCAAAAGGGCTCAGTGCTCAACTGCACATTATTCCCTTTAAAACTGATTATCAGTTAGTTATTTGTTAAGGAGCTGAATCTATTGAACTAGTAATGGCACTATCAGAATAAGAAACATCAGAATCATTTAGGTAAGATTTAGTTTAGATTGAATGCTAGATTTCAGTCTTGCTTTGTAGTATGTATTTTATTTAAATTTTTATTTTTTTTGGAGTGATAGCTTGCTTTAGTTTCCACCATTGGGCACATGCTTGGGTGTTAGCATAGGCACTGTTTTCCTGCTACCTGCCTATTCTCACCAGCACCTCCCCCCCCCCAGAGGGCAAGTATTTCAGCGAGGAGCAGATGAGGGTACGAGAGCCACTGCTGTATGAGCAATACATCGGTCAGTACCTGAACGAGGACGAGCTGGCCGAGCGCTCCCAGGGTCTGCTGGCAGAGGGCGCTGGAGGCCTGGCCGACCTGCTCATCAACTCCTACCAGGAACAGCTGCTCCAGCGCCGCCTGCAGTGGCAGCAGGATAAGGAGGAGGGCGCCCAGGAGGAGGATGATGAGGATGACGATGGTGAGAGCTGTCTTCCTCTGTCCTTATTTGCTTTCACTTTGATAATCTGACTGGCCACAGGTGGTGGGGAGCCCTTTTCGCTAACTTTAGCCTTTTCCGCTAATCCTGAGGTCATCAGTGGTTTAAAGGCAGCTGGGCGATTTGACCCAGGGTTTACCAACCTTTGACCTATACAGACAGGGGACTGCAGGTTGTTTTAGTTGCATAGTGCCCATCGTCCTTTTATAGCAGGGGTAGGGAACCTGATGCATGGAGAGCCAGTGTGGGTTTTTGGGATGACCTCTCAGTCAGCCAATAATAAAGCAGCGATTCTCAACTCCAGTCCTTGGAATCCACTGTTATTGGCTGATTGAGAGGCCATCCCAAAAACCCGCACTCAAACCGGCTCTCCATGGATCAGGTTCCCTACCCCTGCTTTATAGCATAGGACCTTCTAGTCCCTTTGCCTTGTGCCTTAGAGTTACCATAAGCCATCCCAGAATATCTCAGAGCAGTCAGTAAGCAAAATTTGCAGTATTCCTTCACTCCTGCCTGACGAAGATGGGTGGATGTCACATTGTCATCATGCTACCGGCCTGCACCCACAGAGACCTGCGAAGCCGGGGGTTCAGAGTGGGAGCCCACCCCAGAGGAGAAGGCCCGGCTCCGGGAGGAGTTCGTCAGTCAGATGCATGAACGCTTCCTGGAAGGAAAAGATGAGGACTTCAACTACAGGTCAGCGGGTCACACATGGGAGAATCGGAGTCCCAGACAGTGTTATATGGTTGCAGGCTGGGTGATAAAAGCGAAATAAAAAATTCCAGGTGTAAATGCCTGTATGTGTGAGGTGAGAAGCCGTGCGTTTTATATGTTTGTCTGTATGTCCAGTTCTGTTTGAGGGTCTGTGGGCAAGTTTTTGAGAAAGTGTAGGGGGTTTTTTTTAAGAGACAATAAAATTAGAAATTCTCCAGACAAATGAGGTGGAGAACAGGCTGTATATATGCAAGGTGGCGAGAGTTTGACAGGCTGAAACTAGATGAGAATGCAGAGGGACTGAGGACAGGCTGGTGAGCCCAGACCACCGGGACACACAGCTGTGACTAATATGTCGTGACGCTGCATTCCAGCGAGGTGGACGAGAATCCGGACTACGACAACCTGGACATCGTGAGCCGCGATGCGGAGGAGCGCTACTTTGATGACGAGGAGGAAGAGGAAGAGGAGGAGGATGACAAAGAGAATGAGGTGGCGATGGATTAGACAGCACTGAGAATGTGTTCAGACCCATGGACTGTACATAGACCGTGTAGCTGTGGGAATATAATGTGAGGGGTTTTTCTTCTGTGAAGGTTCAGCCGTTGTGTTTAGTGCGCAGTTTGTATATAACCAAGCTGACAGTTTACCTGATACAACATAATATCAAAGAATAAAACAAAAGTTTTACATTAGACACTGTTATGTTCTCGTGTTTCGCGAGGATGCTTGAGAGAAAACATTTGCATTTTAATGGAAGCGATTTTTAATCTAATCTAATTCCCCAGGATTAATGGCCAGGGCACCCCCAGCTGTGTTTCTGAAGTCATTTATATGCGTACAACTGTATCTGAATTCGGTATTAATCACCTTTTTGGTAAATTAATCTGAGTTTAAACGCCCTACAAAGCTACTCATTAGGGAATTTATTGGTTTATGTTGAAAACGTTAAATATTAAACGAAGACCGTCCCTTGCTTACCCTGCCGCGCAGTATCCACCTGTAGGTGCCCTTAGTTGCCTCCAGAGCTCAATGAAAATCGGAATCTGAATGTGTACAGATATATTTAAATTTGCATATTTAGCAGACGTTTTGCCCAAAGCGACGTACAAGCGAGGCAGGTCGTACATTGCAGGTGAACAGTATTTAAGCAGGAGTTTAATCCCACCTGTATTATGCATGTAGCTGCATTTTGCATTACAATTATCCAATTACATTCTCAGCCTTTGCATTATCAAAGATGTAATGATTTCCGGTTGACATTTATTTGACGAACCGAATTGCGTTTTGAAAGTGCAATGCGCGTTTTGCAAGCAAACCCTGCCCTTTGATGAAATGGCAGGTTGTTGATGTAATATGTTTTTCAAAATACTCTGTGCCTGTATGACTCTATTAAGCCGTCAAACCAAGGTAGACGCGTGTCAGTATGACAGATCTGTTTATGTTAGCACGTGATTAAGTGTTACGGAAAATCTAGTGCCTGCACTGAAAGAACAGCGTCGCCTTCACTGTTTACAGCATGAATATCATCCAGCGTGGATGTGGGGAAAGGGGATTAAGATCAGGCTCTGCTCGCTCTCTGATCTCTCAACAGGTTTCTTGTTATCACCGTGAGACTCTTTATTACCTAAGGAGACCGAGTCTTTACCAGGCTGGGATGAGATACTTTGTATTTGCGCAAACAAATGTTTGTGTTTTAGGCGCAACATACATCCATCCATCCATTTTCCAAACCGCTTATCCTACTGGGTCGCGGGGGGTCCGGAGCCTATCCCGGAAGCAATGGGCACGAGGCAGGGAACAACCCAGGATGGGGGGCCAGCCCATCGCAGGGCACACTCACACACCATTCACTCACGCATGCACTCCTATGGGCAATTTAGCAACTCCAATTAGCCTCAGCATGTTTTTGGACTGTGGGGGGAAACCGGAGTACCCGGAGGAAACCCCACGACAACACGGGGAGAACATGCAAACTCCACACACATGTGACCCAGGCGGAGACTCGAACCCGGGTCCCAGAGGTGTGAGGCAACAGTGCTAACCACTGCACCACCATGCCGCCCCTGCGCAACATACAATATATGATAAAATATTACTAGAAAGCTGTGACACAGCGGTGAATATTCATACTCTGAAAGGAGGTGAAACGTCCCCTCCACCGTGGTGCCACTCCAACACCTGACGTGCCGATTTAGTATCGTCTCTCATCACTGAGATACTGTCAGGGGACTTGTAGGAGGTATGATCTAATATAGCAATTATGCAATGTGATGTAACGGTATTATTAGATAAAGCACGTACGATAAAAGCTATTATAACCTACCCGGAGTCGGCTTTTAGACAACGAGCAAGAGAATCGTTGGCCCTTGCTCGTCATAGATAACGATAAGTGGGGAAAGTTAATATATTGTTATGCTTAGCGATGGTTTTGCTGCAGGGGTACAGGCACCTGATGGCTCTTAATTACCACTGAGCTATACGACTTTGTTTGCTATGGAAACGCGAATGTCTCCTTAAGAGCCGCTTTGGTCATAAGCTCTGCCCGTCCGGCAGTTCAAAGTGACTGTAAACTTTCGGATCTCACGACTTAGACTTATCAGTAGCCGTCAGATGACAGGCACTGGCTAAATCATTTTATGCATTTAATTACTGCGAAACTTTCGACAAACCTGTGAAAACGTGAATGCGCCGTTTTTACAGTTAGTTTACTTTACTGTAGACAGAAGGGAGGAGTTTCGACGAGCAGTTTTTTTCATGCCTTACGAAGTGACCTTAAAAACTACTTATTTCTTGTTGCATGTGAAATACAATTCTCTTTAAAATTCTAATCAACAGCCAACAAATATCGCTGAGTTGTCCAAATAAGATACTAGGAAAATACATGTTTTTAGGGTATGACGTCATGGTGTGGGGAGCTATAGGGTATGACATCATGGTGTGGGGAGCCATAGGGTATGACGTCATGGTGTGGGGAGCCATAGGGTATGACATCATGGTGTGGGGAGCCATAGGGTATGACGTCATGGTGTGGGGAGCCATAGGGTATGACGTCATGGTGTGGGGAGCCATAGGGTATGACGTCATGGTGTGGGGAGCCATAGGGTATGACGTCATGGTGTGGGGAGCCACACCCTACTGACATGGGACCAGCAGTGTGCCCATACTGCCACCTCTGCTGTCCGTGTGATCAGATATTATAATCACTGCAATACAGTCACATGACCTTTCACCACCTGCAGATTTCCACCACTCCGTCTGGGTGCTTCACTTTTTTTTTGTCACTGAGTGTATATGGAAGGTTATTGTGCATATCAATCATGTGACATGCTTGATTGTAATTAAGTGGGGAAAAGCTTATCCAGTCCACAGCCAGCAGTACTTGTTTCTAATAATTATACCAACCTTGCTGGCGTTTGGCACATTTGAGTCCCGCCAGTAGGCCTGTGTTTGTTTTTATCTGTTTCCACACAAACACAGAAGTAACTTTCTACTCGCTGAACCAGGAGAGCTGCCAGGTTTTTTTGGCTAGAACCAGTCAATGTATATTTGTAAAAGGACAAAAGATAGAGGACGGACGAGTATATAAAGTTATTATTAGAGTTCTTCACACATCGTGACATTTTACTCGAGATTAACATTGATTATTTTCTGCAAATTAAATCCACAAAATGACACAGGAGACTTTACACGATTTTACTGGAAAATGACATCCTCTTTCTTTCAGAAAATGGTTCATAGGCTGAAACAAACATTGCCTGAAATATACTTATGGATTCAGATAATGCAGCTCAAACACACCTCCTGCAGGCGCCCCTTCTCGTCTGTGAGGTTTCCTGATAGCAGTAAAACCTGGGGTATAATGATTATCAGAAGGGAAACTCGAGCCTTGTAATTAAACCTTTGCTGATGGGACAAAGCTGGGGTAAGATTAAGATTAATATGTGGCTTAGAGACACATTTTTTTAATAAGGGCGACTTCCTGGATTACTAGCACTAAATACATTTGATGTTGTTGTACTTAGTGTTTTTTTATGAAAATTGTGCCCTAGTTCTAGCTTTTAAGTGTTTCCACAAAGCAACAACAACAAATCAAACAGTTCATCAGTAAGACATTTTTCTCGACGGAGAAAAAAATATCTGGAGCACACTGTTAGGATGCTAGCTTGGAATTGGGAACTGTCAAAAGCAGATCAAGGCTAAGAGTCTTTGAGTCCCAGACCCAGTTCGGGGACACGGTCTTCTAGGTGTGTGTCAGTTTTCGAGCCCTAGAAGCTGACACTGACGTTGAGTTTCTTCGAAGATCAGTCCCGAACTCAAATAGCATGTTCCTGCCTGCTGAGCACGGTCGTGATGCGAGATGCCACCAGGAGGGCGGCGCCGGTGAGGACCTCAGTGATGAAGGAGATCCAGGCCAGGGCCAGAGACCAGCCAAAGTGAACGTCCAGGCCCTCCAGAGTCTTCCTGCCGGAGATGCACAGGGCCTCCTTGAAGGCTGCTGCTGAGTAGGCCACATAGACGCTGATGCCGGCCAGCGTGACCAGGGCTGGGGGCAGAGTTTGGAGGGGGGTCAGGCTTTCCATGTGCTGCAGAAAGGATCTACAATCCTTTTGGTCCACAGTCAGTCAGATGGGTACAGCAGTTCTATGGGTAACAACCTGGACTTGTTTAATTATTTGCATTATTATAATTATACACAAGGTATTATATTCAGTGCTGAAAAAATCCATATATCACCTGAAGGAAGTACTGAATTTTTCACATGGTCATTAACGCATGTAAGTAAATATATAAGGCATTTACTTAAGCTGTTCGAAGTCACAAACCTTCGGGGCATCTTGAGTGATTCACAGGCGAATGCGTATGCGTTCTGTTCCATTAACAGACATAAGTGCAGTCAAAGGCTGCCATTTCCCAGGTAAGTGAGAAAAGCTACGTGAGATACGTATAAGGAAGCTTCAGCACTGACGTCTGCGATGCGCATCCAGCAGCGCAGCACTGAGCTCCCTGTCTTGCAAACATTGTCGCTCTTAATTAATTCAAATGGTTTGGGATATTGCAGTGCAAACAAGAGGTCTAAATAATTATTTTGCAGACCATTTTAATTATTTTCAGTCTGCACAAGGAAAGTTCTTATTGTTACGGTGTAAGTTTCTCAAGGGGATGTTGTTTATCAGATGCTAAAATACACATTTATGTATATTTTTTACATTTTCCAATGCTTCGCAATGTAGAGGCTAAGGAATTTTGTTAAGGTTTTTTTTTTAAGTTAGTTTCACTTAGCTGAACATCTCGCAAAGCTCCATCTAAAGAACTTAACACTCAAGACCCAAATGTCATGAGAGAACTCGACCCTAAAGAGATGCGGAGCCTCTAGAGATTCTGGACCAGATGAAAGGATGTCAAATTGGGCCCCCATCTCAGACCAATCCCATTACCCCCCCCCCCCCCCCTTGCCAAAGAGGCAGGATCCGCTTACCCCCGAACAGGAGAAAAACTGCGGTAATTAGCAGCATCACTCGGGCCCGAGCCAGGATGCTGATGAAGCCGACCATGCCACCGACTGCCATCATGATCAGGCTCAAAGGCAGTAGGATGACGAAGGTACCGTGCATTCCTGTGGGGCGAAGAAGGCAACTGCAGAACAAAAACCTTTAGGTCCCCCTTGGTTCTCGGCTTTAAACATCTAAAAGTCAGATTTACAGTGGTTAGCTATAGGTCTGTTAGGCGCATTGATTACGATCATGTTGACTCGACAAGACGTTTGCAGATGATACTTCTGTTGCCATTAAAAGTTCAGACAATCAGATACATTTACTTATATTTGAAATTGCTTCCACTTAAGTTTATACGTTTCGGCATATGAGCGAAATGCTGGCGTACATGCAATATTCAATAAATAACCCCGAACACAAGAAGCAACGCCGTTTTCGAGGCAAGGGAGTTTGACGGGGACATGGGGGCATGGGGGGGGGGCAGTCCCCCAGTAAATTTAGTGTGGTCGTTAATGACCAGCGAAGACCAAGACACTCGGGCAAAAGATCGTTCGGGCAAAAGGGACAGGCACATTCGGGCTGGCCGCGCGTGCCTGCTTAGAAATCCGTGGTTTAATTGCTTCAAGGTAATAAGTGCCTACAATATTCCGGCCTTATTAGGTCCTCTAAGGAGTAATGAGATGTAATGAGATGCACGGTACTGAATTCTGCTGTCAGTAGATGTGGGCTTATACCTTTAATTCTTTTTAGACCTATAAGAAAATCTTTTATTATTTATGTTAAAAATCAAATTATATTTATGGTTTTTTGCTTCTTCAGTGGTGACAGACCGTCTCTGGTCTGCCTGGACAATCGTATTAGACATGTGCAGATGTTTCCTGCTCAGAGATGAAGATGTTACCAATGATATAATGTCATTTTGTGTGTGTGTGTTTTATTTGCTGTCGCAGTTTTTAAGACAGACCTTGAAGATGTATATCAGGGGTGTGAACTCTTTCCTTACTGGCTGCTCTTTCCGTATACAAAAAAACGGCACATCTTGCCTTTGTTTCCCATTTGTTTTCTTTGCGCATACTTTGCTTTAAGGTTAAAACCTTAACCCCGTGACATTTCCCTTTATGTTATCGTCTGTGCAATTATTGGCTAGAAACTATTGTAAACCGTTGCATGCAATAATACCACAACTGCGTGGGATGTTAATTAATATAATTACCCCTGCCAACTGTTCTCTTTGCATAAAACCAAGGTGACTTATAGCTGCTACGGTGGTCCCAAAATAGAAGGCGACTTTGTGCATAATAAAACTGTTTTCCCTGAGAAATATGACTTGAATATGAAACACGAAAAATGAGAGGAGTTATTATAAGGATGCATATTGTGAATATGCATAATTAACGCCGTTGTTTCGCTGCCGGCCAAAATACGGTGGCCTCACGGCTGACACACAAAAGGGTAGCAAGCTCATCCTCTCCCGTGTGCTCCCGCTAATGTGGGTCATTTTGTCATTTAGTGCCCAACACACATTTTCGTGGGGGTACTTCTGTGAAAAGCGGTAATTTGATCATTTGATTCGCGGTATAATATGTGTTTAAAGAGCCGTGGTCAAGAGTCTGATTTACAGGACGTCGCCAAAATACGATGGTTTGCCTATAACTGCTATGCAATGTAAAATACTATACATTCGGCCTGCACTTGGAATGAATGGGGTAATTCTGGCCATATTGCTACATCTGACCTCCAGAAATTGTCTGCGGTGAACGTACAGAATACAAAATGCATAAATGTAATGACTGGTTAAAGAGAACATAATTTCCCTTTACTGTCACAGCAAGGCTGTTCAAAATATTAAGACCTATTTAAAATAAAAGCGAAAGTGGTTTCTTTTATCACTGGAAACTGTAAGGTAATTTCAGAAGACAATCTTTCTTTTCAGTATTGCAGTACTTTATTCTTCCGTGGGAAGTGGTTTATGTAATTAAAGTGATTCAGCCTTCTTGTTATTTGTGCAGATTTTGTACTTGAAAGGAGTACCGTATCTGACTCGTTCAGATATAGCTGTAGAAAACGTTTTTGTTTTGTTAATGTTTTTTGCGCGTAGTTTTGTTTTATAGGAATACCTGCTAAGTGGTCTACTAAACAGCTCCTCTGCCACAGGCTGATTTATAGGCTTGGGAAAGTAGTATAGCTGTCTCGGTATCCAGTTGTATCAATACATTAATGTTACAAATCAAATCTATGAAGTGTTAAAATATCCATCTGTCTCATATATATATATAAGCATGATCAGAGTTGTTGGGGTGTCTTACTGGAAAATGTTTCTATAGGTCTGTTAAGGGTCAGATATAGGCTGGAAAATTTCTACACTATTATCAGTTCTAGATGCACCTAGCAGAAGAATAACCGAACATATGTAAATATGTCTGGTTATTATGTGCATTTAAGGTTTTGCGGGAGTGAATTTATACTCACTTTTAAATCCTTACTGACAAAACCTAGATCAGCCGAAATACCATATAAGACCATCTAAATTTAAGCATAATCAACATTGCCATACTTGCAGATGGAGCTGAAGGTTCAGTTCCCGCACCGATCCCTTTTTAGGGATCGATTTGCAAGCTCGCGCCGTCTCAATGGACGGCATAATCACCATAGCAACTGCCGGGCCAACTTCTCGCGAACTGTTTATGGCAGATATTTTGCACAGTGTGGTGTTTGCGTGTTTAATATTGAAACTATGCACCCCTGTTGACAGTTTTATTAAGGTGAAGTAGAGCCTGACTATGAATACGTGATATCAATAACTTGGCCCTTAAGTCTTTACAACTCGGACATCAGTTATTCAAGGCGAACAACACAATGTTCCCTGAAGGCACTGTAACAGCAACTAGAAATGAGGAGTGCGTGCCGTCTATTGTTCCATTATTGTTAATCTTAAAAAAAGACTATAATCCAAGGTAATTTTCCAATATCTCACAAAGAGATTTAATTCATTCAAACCAAGGAATTGTGACAAGTAAAACTGTGTTACGAAAGAAATATTTAAATATTTTACGACAGGAGATAGATATTTGTTTGTGCAGAGCACTTCCTAACAAGCTCAAATTGTTCAAATTAGCAGCAATTTCACAAAAAAAAAAAAAAAAAAAAAAAAAAAATCCACTTTAAATATACCATGTGCCGGTCGAATGTTGTCCTTAACATATAATATATTGTGGGGGAGCAGCCGGAGAGGGGGCGTGTAACCCTGAATAGTTCATTTGCCTTAATTAATACCCCAATAAATACCCAATTTTATTTAAATTAACAAGTTATGTCTTCCCCAAACTCTCTCCCACGCCGTTATGCAACTAGTTGCATTAAGCATGTTCCCTGTCGATGTAAAAAGTGCAATATAATTAAGTCTTTCCGATTCAAAGCCATACTAATCACCGTCTGCTATTTCAGCCTGTCGAGTTTACTGTAGCACGATATTTGCGCAGCTTTTTACATCGATGTGATCATTTATGGTTAGAATTTAAAAGATTCTTACCAAGAAGTTGTCTCTCAGAATTCGTGTAGTTGTTTGAATTTCCAAAAGGGTTTATGAATGGCCAGCATTGGTTTTGAGCTAGAACAGAATTTATATTTTAGAACCATCACATATCCAATTCCTAATAGAAAATAGTTGATTCGTCTTCACGAAATCCATTTTACTTACCGTTGCAAGTCCTCCATAACCCCGAATGCGAACTAAGATGTGAAGAGTTGCGGTCCAGTCTGGATGTATCGATAATATACCAAAAATCCGTTCCTATAGCAAGGACAAGAAAGGCGAAACTCAAAACACCGGAGATAGCCACGAAAATAGCCAAAGCGTTTAGCGTAAGCTTCATCTTGACAGACTTGGTGGAGATCTGTAGCTCAGGATAATCTGTTAGGGGACAAAGTGTCAAATGCCCACAGCTTTGCAGTTCATATTTTAGTCAGTTATATCACCGTTCTATCTGCATGTCGACTGTCACCCAACACCATGACCAGCTGTCATATTTAACAAGGAGGTGGCACTTTTTTAAAGGCTTTCCGCTCGTTCTCCGCCTCCTCCCTGCTGGGATTTACTGAAAACCGTCTCTTTTGTCACACTAGTTCTGCATCACTTGCTATTGTGCCACGGCCACAACGACCTTTACAAATAATACGCATAGCTAACTATACTTTCTTACATGGGCGTAAATTATAGGGAGGAGGAGGGTGGGGGTTGTAATCCCCCGATATTCCGAACCGGCCAATACACCCCCCTCCCAAAAAAAATAATAATCATATTGTTATGATGAATGGGTGGGGACCTTAACCCCTCAATGTTCAATTCGAAGTTACTCCCTTGCTGGCAGGAACTGAAAATGCTCCATAATTTGCTAACCCTGCGCTCTGATCCCGGGCTTCACGTGTGTGTGTGTGTGTGTGTGTGTGTGTGTGTGTGTGTGTGTGTGTGTGTGTGTGTGTGTGTGTGTGTTTTTTTTTTTTCTCAAGGGAGAAAAAAAATGGTATATGCGAAAATAAGCATTCCAGTGTACCTGCCCTCGCACCTGCACAAACGGAAAATTAAGCGTCATTTCAGATTTTCATCACGCTCCATTAGTCAATTTCAACATTTTACGTTTCCATTGGACGTGCATTTAGGCTATATAGGAGATGTATATGCGCTCCAATGTACTGGCATTTCGTCCAATGTGAACTCCTGCTCGTGGATACCAATTCTCATGCATCTCAGGCACTTCCACTTTCAGGTTCTCACGCTCATGCACGAACTCTTACAGCAAATTTATATTGATCTATCAAAACCGAATCAGCTACATCAAATTAACCTACATCAAAATCGTCAGGGCAACTTGCAAACCCTACAGACTATTTAGGTAATTTATTTTAAGATAATAAAACTGTTACATAAATGTAAATGTGTGTGCAGACTTGTCTCAAATTGAAAATATAACCCTGCCCTCTTTGGTGCCCTATGCCGCATATAGGGTCTAGCTCTTGCGACCCTGTACCGGATAGCAGTTGTAATAGAATAGGATCCATTCATTTATATAATTATGGCAGTGAATAAGCATATTTTGCTATTAAAAACGATGAAACTCATAAATGCTCCCAGATACGAAACCATGAATCATTGTGCATAGGCTGCGATGGTTATAAAACCAGAGTACGGTGTTCATATTGAAGATAACACACAAAACTAGTATTATATAAAACTTTAACGATGTGTGAGCAGGTGTGGATTTCCTTGTCCAGAAAGACTAATGGCTCACTGGTACCGTAGGCAAATTTAGAAATAAATCGTGCGCAAATTGCAAACACTAAACATTATAATAAAATACAATATTAAATAATGTCAATTTAAAATCATAATCTAAAGTAAGATTTACAAATTTCGTCGAAATCCAAACTCAGCGGAACCTTTTATAACTTGTTTCCCTGGCAAGGTAGGATCCTATTGAATGTGACGCTCCTTGTAGTGTAAGGCGATCGTCTAACATGTAGAGGCAAAACTTGTAAAATGTTATTTCAATGTGAGTGACGTTGGAATAATAGATTTGTTCATAAATTTTGCGTTAATAATAACTGTTATGGAACAACAGCTTGTTTTGCGGGAATTTGCGAGAATACGACGGATATCTGGTTAGGTGCCCCTTGTGATTGAAGGCGGCGTGTGGCAAAGTATTTGAAACTTGACAGCCACGGGGATTTGTGGCGCTAGATCCCCGTAAGTTTCACCAAAACTCTTTCTGTTACCAATGTCTTCTGAGTCTCAAACTAACTGGGAATTAGAGAGAGATTGATGATTTTGGTTAGCAAACGCGTGCGTTAGAGAACATTATCAAAGTAAGTGGTATAAAATGAGTGCGACTCGGTATGGCGCTTTGGATTTCCATACTAACCAGTATTTTGCAGCCTAATTTTTATGTGTAAGGCTCGATACGGTAGAAGAGAAGGGATTTGCATCGATTTGAGAAGGGGATCAGCGGCCTTTCTGAATCGACGTGAAGTCTGAGTTTCCCAGGATTTTATGAAATGACGGGCTGCAGAATGCATGGATTTCATATCGCTTGTTCTCCCGGAAAAGAGCATTTATCCCATTGTAAACCAGATAAAAAGTAGCACTCTTACTGTGTTTCCCGTGAAAAATTTTATGTGGACTATGAATAAAAAATAAAAAAAAAATTCTGAAATTCTTGCAGCATCTAAAAAACCGCATTCCCTTCCGAAACAGTTCTCATTCCAGACTTCCATGTGATAATAATTCATCTGACTGCACCCGTATATCTAACTGCTTGCAGTTTACTTGTTCTGGTCCAAATTTTTTATAGTAGATGGACTTTATTTTGCACTCAGAGAGGAGCCTTTTAGAAACAAGCGTTTTTTAGGCTGTGCTGTTGGTTGTGCTGTTGAGTGAGGTGTTATTAAGCTTACCACCAGTTCAGGCTTGGGTAGATACGATACAGTTTTTCTTGGTGCTTTGCCTTCCAGGAGCACCATCAAGTCCTGATGCCCCGGGCCAGATATGGACCAGGTCACCTTCCGCAGTGACACTGTGCTCTCCGAAGTCCACCTGCTGATGCCCAATGCACGCCACCTCATGGTGCGCCTCAATGCTGCAGGACAGCCAGGTAACGCGGAGGAGGGCATATGACGTAGTATGGTCACCTTTTGTCACGGAACTATACGATTGTACATGGTACATCCATCCATCCATTTTCCAAACCGCTTATCCTACTGGGTCGCGGGGGGTCCAGAGACTATCCCGGAAGCAATGGGCCCGAGGCTGTACATGGTACAGTCAGTATTAAAGTAGCATATTTTTTTTAAGAATGAGTGGCTGGGAGATATTCAAAACTGAATATTTTCGGAGGCAAGACAAAAATATTTCGGACACTGTTGTGTACCTCTATGTACAGCGTCTTAAAACTTTAATGGCAGTTTGTTTCCCCTACAGTGTCGTATGCAAAGTGACATTCACGCTCTCTGATTCTAATGCTCACGAAAGAAATCTTATGGCAAATCTTTATTATTCCATTAAAAATCTAAAATTAGCTACATTAAAAGCATTGGGACAGTTTGCAGACGTTATTCTTCAATGCAGATCCGGTAATTAGAAATATTGGTGATAAAATTCATCAAGATTGGGGGGGGGGGCGGTTTACGTTTCGCTAGAACATTTATAGGAAACAAAACTTAGCAAGCTTTGCGATTTTAATGATCCTTTCTTTTCAAGATTATCTAGTATACGTTTAAAATTAATTTTGTTTTTAACATGCAATATATAGTTATTGTAAAAAAAAAAAAACTATCAGTATCGTACAGCTGTAATACTAAGACATGCTAACTACTGCGACAGATGTAACAACATATAATGCAACATTCAACATGAGGTAGCAAAGTGATACGTGGCAGAGCAAAGTATTAATACGACGTGAAGCAGTGGGTAGAATATAGAGAATAGTGCAGCCACGTTACAAAATTAGCAGGTGAGTGTTCAACATTTCATGGCACTACCTCATACAAACAAGTGAGACCAGAAACAGAGTCGACCAAGATGGTTTTCTTGCACTGCCCTCTGGTGGACATAACTTGTAATCCTTACTTGTTAGCATAGCTGCCTTACAGGAAGTAGACAAAGGTTCAATTCCCAGCCAACTGAGCCGAACTTATCAAGAGTTTCCCCCTGGAATAATGACGTTTATCTTTATAATCATATATATATGTATAATCATATATATATATATATATATATATATATATATATATATATATATATATATATATATATATATATATATAAGTATATTAACACAGCTCGGGACGTGACATAACAAGGACATCTCTCCGTCATCTCATTGGCTAAGTGGGCGGGACGTTTGCTTGGCTGAACAGCCAGCAGGCTATTAAACGCTGTGTTTACATCCGCCGTGCTATAAATGCATCAGCAATGGAGACCTTTCCATCCGCTTCAGTACGATTGAAGTAAAACTGTCAGGTCTGCTGTTCTTGAAGTTTTCCATGGGCGCATCGAAACGTGATGTCTGGCCTGTCCAAAAACCCCAGGGGGGGTTATTAGCATGGTTTTTGGGAAATGGTTTTGTTTGTGCTTCTGCGTGCTGTTGAAATTCAGCAGGTTCGTTTTAAAACTGGACTCCGCATCTTTGAAAGTTTGGGTTGTGCCTCTGCATTGTATTCTCTTCTTTTGAACGTTAGAATGTTCTCTGGTGGGTTTGGCTCTGGGTCCTGATTGGGGGCGAGTGTAACAAATAAAAAGCAGGTAGGGGGTTAGTTGTAAGGACGATCAATGGTCCTCTGCAGATGTACTGCATTGATTGCGTGTGAGATGTTCCCTAGTAAGAAATAAGAACCTTAGCAAGCTTTAAAGCCTTGAACTCCCTGACAGTGTATTATATTGCCCTCCATTTTATATTAAACCTGATCTCAGCAGCCTGTCTTTGCAGTTGGTGGTAATAGATAATAATAGATAGATAATAATGTTTACATCCGTGTCTTTGTGGGGACCGTCCCTTAATTTCCATTGGAAAAACCCTAATCCCAACAATGACAACCTTAACCTCCACCCAGCCCAAACCTTAACCATAAGTAACCAAACAAAATACAAGATTTTTGGCATTTTTAGTTTTTTTAAATTGCAATTTATCCTACTGGGATAGTTTTAAGATTTCTTTAGATTTTTCTAAAGTCTCCCCTTTTGGGGACTTAAAAACGGTCCCCACAACGTCAAAATAACAGGTTTTTATCATATTGTGGGGACTAAGTGTTCCCATAACATACTATATACATACCCTCCCCCAACACACACATACATTATTTTAAAAAGTCAAGAGGAAATAAAAAAAAATGTTATGAAAACACATGATCCATTAAGAATAGAAATAACTATTTCTTGTTTCCCTGTGTAGTTTTTGTTTCCCGGTTCAAGATCCTCCAGTGTTCCGAGGGCTTTTGCAGCCTGGATGGAGGAAAGGAGGGGGCGGGGGAGCAGCCTGAGACACAGACCCCCCCGAAATCTCTCGTGGATGAAGATGGAGATCTGGATGTGGTCAGGAGGCCCAGGGAGAGTCTCACCCCGGAGCCAGACCTGAGAATCCGTGACAGGGTGAATCCCACCATTCTCAGCAGGGGCGAAGCTACGGAGCAAGAGTGGGCAGATGAGGAGGAATATTTCAGAGACGTGATTAAAATCGGTGAGGCTCACACAGTGCTTTTAAGACCATGGGAGGCAGACAGAGAGCCCCCCCCCCTTTAGAATAACAGGCTCACTTTGGTGTACTGCGCACTTTGGTATCTCCTGTGGGGTCTTGAGCAAACATCTACAGTGGGAGCAGAGACAGCGTGCAGAAGCAGTGGTGTTTATACATGAGAAGACAGCAGCTTTATTGCTTGCAAGGCACCTGAGTAAGGAACCTGATTGTTCCCCAGCTAAAAATAGTCCACTATTAACGACAACCATGGAGAATGCCGTGGAGCCGAGCATGCTGGATTCTGAAGAATTTAAACACTATCAGTTTAACTTGTTTTATTAAGGGCCTGTCATGTTGGCTACGCTTAACATTTGGCGGCACACTCCTGCGTTCATGTGTAATCTGATGAGCGCTCGCTCTCTCTCTCTCCCCTATTGAGTAGAACATACAATGGCCACACCGTTAGAAGATGTAGGGAAGCAGGTGAGTACCGCTAGCTTCCTTTGTGCCCTGTCTCCTGTTGCCTGGCGACGGTGACTGATGTGATGGACACCTGTGGTCTCATCCAGGTGTGGCGCGGTGCCTTCTTGATGGCCGACTTCATCCTCTCTCAGCCGGAGCTATTCAAGGGATCCACGGCCCTCGAGCTCGGCGCTGGAATGGGTTTAACCAGCCTGGCCATGGCAACTGTTGCCAAGCGGGTCTACTGCACAGGTACAGATAGAGATGGGCATTGCCAGTCTCTGTGAGGGCTTTTAGGAAGGTGGTGGAGGTCATGATGCAGCCTTAAGATGGATACAGAAGATTTCTTTTATCTGAGGGCTAAAATATGTAGCTAAAAATTCTCTAGCTGCAGATATGCGTAGCACGATGTTGCAGGCGCGCTGCAGATTGGTGAGAGCAAGATGAGGTGGATTCCACACTGCCAGCTCTGAGAAGCTTATTCATTGTATGCCGGCCAAACTCTGTTTCAGACACGAACTTCTCCAAGTACAGGAGAAACCTTGGATAAGAGCAGTTAAAAAAAAGAAAGAAAACAGTTTCAACGAATCGCTTTGTCCGTATGAGTGCGGCTTGCCTTCATGAAAAGAACGTTCCAGAAACCTGAAGGAAGCCTGTTTGCGAAAATAATTATTGAACTAGGTGAGGCAGACTGAGCACGTCACTCAGCTGGGATTCGGTCGGCTGTTTGGCAGAATAGCCTTTTGTACTGGTCTGCTTTTGTAGAAAAGAAAAGCCTGGATCAATTATTTGAATGTGCAGAATTATTACAGAGGAGCTCTTCACTCTGAGGTAGTGTAGTAATGTTCTTCCTGATAAGCGATTCAAAGTGCATTTCTACATTATGTGTGGATGACTTTCAGCCCGGAAGGTCATATATGAGAGTCATTGACCAGACAGGAGAGGGATCATTTCTGACTGAAAACGAGACGCATCACCAGCAATCTGCATTAAAGCAACGTGACACTATTACACCGTCTACAAAGCTGGACCTTTTAAAGTAGACTTTTGTTTAAGGATCTGGAGAGATTTTCCTGCCCAAAAATAGCAATTAGCACCATGTCATTCCCAAGGAACTTGTGTTTATATTTTTTAGAAGACACAGTATTTAAAAAAGTATGTAGGCCATGAAACTGATTTGTTTTAATTATAAGCCATGGCTTATGAATATAGCTTAAACTCCCAAAGGAACAACTCCTTTACTTTATTATGCTACTTTATTATGTCTATTTATGAAATTCTGTAAACTTTCTTACTCTAGATCGCCATCTGGTGTACTGAATGTAAATGACCTTGAGATTTCCTTTTTTTTTGTACTTCAAGTATGAATAACAGATGGGGAACAGATATTAGGCTTGATGAAGAGCAGTTAAGGTAGACATATAGTAAGTAATAATAGTAAATAGTAAGCATATAGTAAGTTGCATACTGCAAACACACTGATAGACATACATGCAGTCTTGCTGTTTACTGGGTTGTACATCTATATAATTTTATATTCATATATGTTCGTGCATTTTTAAGGCACCTCGTGTTGTTAAATGTGCTGTTTGTAAATCTTTGATATTGCGTAACACACTGACCTTAAATTGAAATGTCTGTCTTTTTAACTTTTTAATATGTTTCTGTGTTCTGTTAGATGTCGGCCGTGACCTTCTAGGCATGTGTCAGAGGAACGTGGCTCTGAACAGGCATCTTTGGGAGTCCGAAGGTGAAGCAAACGCACGCCGGCCGCCTCTCTGGAGCTGGGCTGAGCTTTCCTGCTTGATTACTTTGCTTAAAATGCGGGATGTTACAGCCCTGCGTCCAGATGGACTCTCGTTTGTTGACGAGCGGTTTGCTGAAATTTTATTCGGAAATTAATTTGCCTTTGCTGTACCCCCTTATCATTCCGTTTTAAGTCATCTCAGTACTCCCCGTTAGCACTACTTGTTAAATCCCTGCGTAGTTTCCCGCTAGTTTGACGTCAGGCCTCCATTTCTGTAGCTTGGCATTTCCGCTGTTATGGCTCAGCACTGCGAGCGGGATCAGGCGCTGTCGCCACCTGCTGTCGTTTCGTGGGACTTCCACGCCGCTTGCCTGCCTTTTCTGACGGAACCAGAGCCACAACAGATCGTGACTCTCGCTCCCTTTTCGCTCTCACAGGTGGTGAAGTCAAAGTGCGTGAGTTGGACTGGATGGGAGACGATTTCTCTTCAGGTACAACGGCGTAACATCCACTTCCTGCACTAAACTGGATGGGTGCCCTCATTCTCCTCACAGGCTTAAAGACGGTGCCTGCAACTATTGTAAATTACACAGCTAAGACATGATATTATTTATACGATGGAAGATAACCCTACTTTTATTATTGTACGTAGTATTAGAAGATTTATAACAGCACTTTCAGAAAGAACTGAGGACACAGATTAGACTTTTGCACAGCTCATGATTGTGCAGATCTTCTGTCCCTCAGAGACCCACAACCTCCTGGTCTCAATCCACCCCTAAACGCTTAATGTCTTTAATGACGGCATGAACAGTCCCTCGTCTGAATTCCACTCTCCTGCATCCTGTTCTTGGTCAGATGCAGCCTCCGAGTTTGGCTGGTCGGAGGAGGAGATCGCGGACCTACACGACAGTACCACAGTGCTGATAGCTGCTGATTGTAGGTGTTTGAAAATAACCTCCCCCCTTCCACCCCTGACCTAAGTGTACGAGACACCCCACTAAGAAGAAATTTTGTCATTATGAAGTGGAAAAAAACTTGATGGACTTGGGATTGGTTAAAACCTTTTTGTGCCCCGCCCACCAACAGTGTGCTATGATGAGGATCTCACGGACGGTTTGTTCCGGACACTGTATAGAATCACAAGCAACCTCCGCCAGCCCAGCGCCATCTACCTGTCGATTGAGAAACGGTAAGCTGCTCTGCTGGGGAGGGACGCGCACGGGCATGGTCCAGACCAACCGTCGTAGTTGATTTCTTTTGCCTCCAGGCTAAATTTCACCATCCGGCACCTGGACGTCTCATGCGAAGCTTACGACCACTTCCGCCGCTGTCTGAGAGACCTGGGAGGTCTGACTGACGGCAAGATGAGATTCTCCGTGGAGTTGCTGGAGACGCGCTTCCCGCAGTTCTTCGAATATGAGCGCGTGGAGCAACTGGTGAGATTATTTGCATTCCCGCACAGCAGCCGCGGTCCGCGCGACTAGGCGCCAATAGAGGGTGCTGTTGTGCTCCGGCGATTGCATTCACTTAGTTCCACTTGGGTAGAAAAATTCATTACACTTGCCGGATCCTGAAATGCAGCGCCTGACACAACAATTTAAACAAGCAAAACAGCATTTTCGCTTCACAGGTCATGAAGTTGCATCTTTATTATGCTCATTAGTAGCGTATGTAATGATTTTATTGATTTTCTGACCTGCGGTGTAGAAAAGGTGAACTTTCGCTGATGTAGTTTTGAAGCTTTACTGGGGTCTTATTGATTTGGTTGGAATATTTCTCTTTGATCACTGTACTTGTATTGCCAGTTCGCTAATCCACTCTTCCTTTGTCTTGTTGCAGGAGTTGTGGAAAGTAACCGCTTCATTTGTTTCATTAAAAAAAACGGTGATTCCTGTCCCATTGAAAGGGTCACTGAGTCCCAGCACTCAGTAGATTAATTGCAGTACATAAAATGTGATCTCTGGCTTTTGCATTTGTGAATGAAACGCAGATTCGGCCATTTTCCAGTTGGTAGCTGAGAACTAGGTGTGACATCCTGGTGATGCTACTCTCTATGCAAGTGATGGCTTTGTTGATAGATAAAGCGTTTTAACACGTCTCCGAAGCCAGGCGCTGCGACCTCCGGAGGTACGATCGGCAGCCGCTATGCCCCAGAGGACTCGGATGTAGCGGACGGACGTTGACGCCGGCATACTAACACAAGTGCATGCTAACCTCCGCAGCTTGCGTGGGTGATTTTCCACTCAGACTTTTAATGGAGTTTTTATTTTTTGCAGTGTGTGTAATCTATAGAGTTTGTTTAACTAATTATGCAGTGGTTTTTCCGTTTATGGATTGCTTTTGTTTGACTTGTTTTAAGAGGTTTGTCATAGTTAAAAAAGCAAGCGAAACCTAGTAACATCAGCGGTAAACTGTTGCAATTGTCGATGCGTTTTGCAGTTTGTGTTTATTTAACGAAGTGGCTTTGATCGAGGTGACACGTTTTATAAAGAAATAACTTCATATTTATTAAAGTGTACGAGATTTGTGTGGAGGCTGGATGTTTACCATCATTGGAATTATCATTTGGTTGCAGAAATGTATAAAATATACAGTTTAGCTTTAGATTATTAAATCATCTGAACTTGTCCTGGTTACTTTTATATTCTTTTACTTTTCTTTTGGGGTAGAAAAACAATCATGTTATGTACAGTACCAGTCAAAAGTCTGAACGCGCCAACCTTTAATGCATATGTCTGTTTTAGAAATGCCGTTCATCTAATAGTAAACAGCACAGAGGTGAGGAAGTAATACATATACATACGAGGAAGTGTTCAACATCGCAATTTTTTTCAAATATTACACTCCTCGAAACAGCCCCTTTTTCTTCCATGACAACATTGCAGACTCTTGATATTCTTTCAACCAGATTACAGATGTAGCCACCTGGATGCTTCTCCTACAGTCCTGAAGGAGTTTCCAGAAGTTCTATAGGCACAAATTACCTACCTCGCTCTTACTATCTCATCCAACACATCTCATTCCAGGTTGGGGGATGGGGGGGGTCAGATAATCGGGAAAAAAAAGATTTCAGTATGTGTGTCCAGACTTTTGACTAGTACTCTGTCTATATATACATATCTAATATAACGTATGTATAGCTACATAATATAGCGTAATATACCGTATTGTATATAATGTTTAGCTTTTTGTGATTGCGGGGGTTAAAGTTTTATTGCTGAGTGAAAATCTATCTAAGGGTTAATACTAGAAAGCATTTCGGATGACAGACCGTCCATTTTATGACCCTCATGGATCCTGTTTTCACAATTTGATTAACAGGGGGGAAAGCACGCGGCATCACATCGGAAATACCTATACAGACTTTATAAAATAAGAATTTTACTAGGTGCGTCCTGATCCATGAGCAGCACCTATAAATCTTGCGTAACGTGCGAAGTTAGGAGTGCCACAGAGCCCCTTTCACAGAATACCCTTTTCATGTAACCAAATACACCACCAGAACCCTGTTATTTTACACTTCATTTCGCAGGACATGAGGTTTAGTCTGATGTTAAGGTCCAGTAATCGAGCAGCGTCGTCACGGGGATCAAATTTATATATGCGCGACATGCTGCCTTACTGTCACCCATCTGTGCTGGATGCCGACGTTCGTGGGCTGGGGGGGGTCTTTGTTTTTTTAACTGGACGCCTCGCACAGTTTACTCTAAGGGTTCAAATGATGAATTAGTTTTCAAGCTCGCAAAATGGCGTGCATCGGGGTCCACGTTACCGCACGACGCACAAAGGCTGTGTTTCCAGAAGATAAATTGCTGAAAGGCGTCTTGTTCTTTTCAATAATGCGATCGATGATGGGGGGTCGCTTTCTCTTTAGTAAAACATCATTGCCGTGTCAGTAAAACGTTGCCCCGAGTTTCCGAGCGCTGCCTCCCGCACAACAATCAACAAAATGGGGTCTTAAATCTCAAATACATTACGAAATTCCAACATAATTTAATGACACCTTTCCAGATTCACTACAGCCACGAGGTATTGCTTGCCAATATAAACAAAGTTACAGTATTAACAGGACGCACAAAGGCTTGATCCAAAACTTGATCCAACCAAGTAGCCTGTTATAAAACCAAGCTTTTAACCTAGCTAATTACTAGTAATTAAGTATTAAGTAGTTTCCATGTTTCTGTAGCAACTGGAAAGGACGTGTGACATTTAAGGGCTAATGCTGACCGGATGCAATTCTTTTTTTATTTATTATTTTTTTAAATAAGATGCGGCATATGTTTTTGCAGCGTGACCGAAAACTAGCTCAGTCTGGTATAAAGCTAATTCAATCATCTAATTAAACTAATCTTTGTTGTTTTCTCGTCCAGTCGAGTTTGCAATCGCCGGCTCTGGGTTGCATAAGATGACAAGTGAGACCCTGCGCGTAGCCCGGCCCGGGGGAGTCGGCTTCCCCGTCTTGCTTTCTCCGCCTCCCCATTGGCTGCCGGAGGCTCTCCCCTTTCCATCCCCACCCCTCCCGGATCAGAGACCCCCTCCCTTCACAGGACCGAAGCCAAAAATTCTATAGATGTTTTTGTAGACAGCCGCCTCCTTGCAAGCAGCCGGATGCCCGGTGCTGCTCGCCGCTGAGATTCGCGCGGTTTCCTGCCCCGCGCTGCCCGGTAAGTCCCACCGCACAAAGACCCGCCACCGCCTCCCACCTCCTGCGGGCCGGTATGCGCTTGACAGGTGCCCGCACTCCTAATCAAGCTTATAAAGACGTGCGAGCGCTGATGAACATTGCATGCCGTCGCAGTTTTCCAAGCAGGTTGTCGGCGCTGCTGTAATGTGCTGCACCTGCGCATCCAGGCTACGTCTTGGCATCACACTTGCAAGCCATCTTAAGTTAACTTCTGTCGTTTTACTTTGTCTAACCCGGGCACGCCGGCGGGGCCATGGGTCCGCGGTGGGAGGGTGACAGCTGCAGTGTGTCGTTTACGGTGCACATCCGGCTAGATCGATCCAGTCGGAACCGGTTGCTTCTTGCTGGCGTCCGCCGTGCAGCGCTGCGCCGCTCAGGGAGTCTGAGGATCCTGGTGGGTCTGAGCCGTGAGATACTGCGGCTGCTACGCCGATGCTTTGGGATTTCAATGTTTTTAATTCAATGCTGTGATGTGCATGGTTCTGCCTAGACTGTTATGATGCTGAATTTGTTTTATATTAAAATACTCATGTTGGTTCGTCATCGGGTTTGAGTTATAGCGGAGAGTGTAATTGCAGATGTTTATAAGGAGAGACGCGTCGACGTTGCGGGATCGGGGCACATCGGAGCGGGTTGGAGGTGCCGGCTGGCTTGGGGATCAGCCCCGAGTCCCCGGTGCTGTGCGTGGGTGCCGGAGCTTTTATCAGAGATCTTAGTCATGTTGGGAAAGAGTTTGCATTTCGCGGAAGTACAGCGTGTCTTTTGCATGTTAAGTCGGTCCGCGGAATCGGAAGTTATACGGGCAAAACCAAGATGGCAGCGATTAAGGAGTTAAAGAAGCGATGGAGAGTCAGGAGACAATGAATTGCGCAAAAGCCTGGTGACATTTTCCGTAGTCGATTTGAGTCTTCTTTAAATAATGACATCCTGGCTCCACGATGAACTAAATTTCGGTCTGCAATTATTAATTATGTATGACACAGTTAATAAGGAAATCTAGCCACTGAAGCAGACTGATGATGCTGGAATCACTGCTGATTAATGTGCCGGGTGGATCCACCAAGTGGGTCACCTACTAAATCCTTTGGGCTGTAAACTTTTTTTAAATTATTATTTTTGTTTGTTTATTTTAAAAAAGGTAAATTTAGTAGGTGAAGTGGATGCAGTTTAAACATTCGCCACCTACGTACACTACTCACATTGAAATCCTATGAAATAGCGGCGTTCCAGTACTGATTTTAATTGATATGCTCAATAACGTTTTTCCAATCCAGTGGAACGAATGCAGGCAACGGGCTTCGGTATTGAGTTGGGGGTGGGAGGATGGCTATGTGACCTGTGATTGTTCTGCACCGATTATCTCCATAGTGACTCAGGAGTGACTCAGGCGTAAAGGTGCAAAGACACCAGGTATTGGCTGAAGTGCCATACGCAGGTCTGGGGATGTCCGGTCTTTCCGAAGTGAGCTGAAGCAAATATTAATACCGATAATGGGCTAAAATCGCACATTACGACTGCGGTTACCTGGTGGAGTTTATGGAGGGGGAAAAGATATTCTGCAGGTGTATATAAAATGGCACATTTCATACTTTTGCATTGTTACTATTCTACAAGTCTAAGTACAGCATAAGTACATTAAACAGTGTCGTTTCTTAGACTGATGCTTTGTTAAAAATTGATTCGGTTCCTCGCTGTTTAACCAATACCGATAACCAGACTCGCTGACCCTGAAATGCCCTCTAAGTGCCTGTGTTGTGTTTAGTCGTCGTTTTCCTGCCTACGATGGAAAGGTGTCGTGATTCATCACTGGTCTCCCACACCAATGGGAACCGCAGGGTGGGGGGTGGGGGGTCTTTGCCATCTGTTTTTATTAAAATATTTACACCCTCTGTGAATTGCTTTCGCGAACTCAAGCCCAGGCCTTGGTTGTAGGGACGTATGGAGGAATGGTGGGGGTGGAGGGTGTGGCCGTCTCACGGTGGTTCCTTCCCCGCGGTGAAGGAGGCCCCGCCATGGGATTAAGCCGAACCCTGAATGCGGGTCGGGTGGATCCCACCCTCTTCGCCCATGAGTGCCTGAGGAGCCGTACCAGAGTCCCGACATGCTTAGAAGGTTTTGGGTTTTGACCACACATAATATACTTTTTTTTTTGTTTGTTTCTTTACGCCATTCTGCTTGTGTTATGGCACATGGGTAGCGCAGGTAGCTTCAGGTTTAGCTTAAAAGCTCGCTGTTGCTGATGGGCCCGTACCTTTGAAAGGTCAGCGTCTTTTTGTTTGTTTGTTTTTAGTTGCCCTGACAACCATGGGCTGCCCTGTGCAGGAACGGATAGAGCCAAACTCTCTCTATAACCCCTCAATGCTACTTCTGCTCCCCGTAGTCCATTTAAAAGCCTCTTCTGTTGCTATGACGACCAGTCAGCAAGCCTCTCGTTAGTGGTAAGTTAACCCCCTGAAGGTGTGTTGACTGGGGTCCGACGACAGCTATCTGGCTGCTGACCGTTGTCTGCCACAGTTGTTGGTCAGTAGATAAACCATGTGGACGAAATGTCCTCCGCTTGTTGTGATAGTCTTTGGAAATGGGTTCGGCCTTTTCCCGCCGAAAAGGGGCCTTGCGGGTGGCGCTAGTGATGTAGCTCGTCGCTTTGGCTTCAGATCACGGGCAGCCAGCATACAGGACCTTGGACACCGGCATCCTCCGGCAGGGGGGGGGGGTGGGGGGGCGGCTTTTCCACATGACCGGGTCGCTGATTTGTGTACTCGTGCATCGAAAACCCTTTTCCATGTACAAGTTTACAGCTACAAGTCGATAAGAGAGAAACTTTATTGATCCTGAAGGAAACTGCAAGCATTACAGAAAATAAGTGCCAGACTATAAAAGGCACAGAGCTTCTTAGTTACAGAATCGCTTTCATCATCTTTGATCAGTCTACGTTTTACATGAAAGAAGTTAGTTTTCAATTCTGTGCATGTAGGTTTGTGGTTTGACTAGCGTCATTTGAAACAACAATACTCCCCTCCCCAGTCCTTGTGCAATATTCTCCAGTAGGCCGTTTTCCCCGGTTAAATGTCCCCCCCCCCCTAGTGCCAGGCCAAGGCAGCAGCCCCCGATGAATAACAAGTAGCTACACTAGAGTAGATGTCCCTAAATGCGCTCAGCGTTAATTTCATTTAGCGAGATCCTCACCCGTTTCCTCTTGGGTGGGAAAAGACCTGCTGGCTTGAGGTGCATCAAAAACATCACCTTTAGAATGAGTCTTTGTTCATATTTCCCTGCTATATATGTTTTCAAAACTCTTATATTGCCTGATATTCCATGGTTCCTGTCTGGCTTTTGATGTATTTGTTTATTTATTATAGATTTTTTAAAATTATATTTACGTATATTCGGGACTGCATACTGGTCAGCCATTATAACTAATTTTTTTGGATGCATCGGGGGGGGGGTGGTTTAGTCTGGTTGTGTAATGGGTCTATATTTATTTTTCGTAAACCAGTGCAATCCAGTTAGGAGTCACTGCACTGATTTCTGTGGAAGATGCCTGGAATTGTCTTGCTCTGCCCCACCAGGTTACATAAGCAGCGCCCCCCCCACCCCCCCCTCCGATCCAGTGCAAACCGGAAAGCCCCCCCCCCCCCCTTATGCTCACAGAAGTGAGCGATGCATTCTGACGTCCCAGTCTAAGGCACCGTGATGCACCATCAGCATTAAGGGCTGCATATGGTGGCTAGCTGGAGGTGTGTGTGTGTGTGTGTGTGTGTGTGTGTGTGTGTGTGTGTGTGTGTGTGTGGCTGAGACTGAGCACACTGCATACTTGGCTCTAAAATAACCCTCATCTCCTGTTAAGGCCACTAGCAGATGCCGTATCTGAGCAAAGGGCGAGTCAGCCTAAGCGCTCTGGATGGTCTTTGGGCCGGTGCCAGCTATCCTGCTAGCTGTAACCAGGACATTCACGTTGATGGGACTCATCCGACAGCTCCTGGCCGTTTTGAGATAGAGGGGCCCTCTGATTGGCCAATCTCATAAAGCCCTCCCACACCCCTCTGCGGCTCCTCTCATTGGACAGCAGCGGTTCCAGACTGCACTCGCCTCGTGTCCTGGCTTAACGCAGTGGCCTTGGTGGGCCGCTGTCGCTTTTCTGCTCCAGCTACCAGCAGACCTTAAACTGCCAGTAAGGTTGGGGACTGCGGGGGAGCATCAGCAGAACGAACGGGATGTATAAACCTTCCCCCGACAGAGCTGCTCCATCTGCGAGCCGATTCCAAAACCCGCCATTGTCCCATGTAGGGTTGCCTGTCATTTCAATGACCACAACTTTTTGGAAACATTCCGTCTGTTCTGATCTCCGTTTGAGGTCGCCGGGCAGATGTCGGCTCTGTGAGTGAGGGGGTCTTACTGGAGTATCAGGAGCCGTGTCACTGGGTTTAAACGTTCTCATATCCTGTCACTATTCATTAGCTTTCTGGACTATCTTATGAAAAAAAATGCAAGCATTACAGTAAATATGAGACTATAAAAGACAGGGCTGTTGTGTTACTGAATAGTTTTTATTATCTCTGCTCATTTCTGCAGCCTGCCAGTCGAGCAGTTCCATTATTTTTCAATCTTATTAGACCTGTGATTACTGGGACTTGATCCCATGCCCTACTGGTCCCTGTCCTTGCTCCCTAACCTTGGTTCACCCCCATCTCCCCACAGCTGCTGAGGCCTGACCCCATCCCGCTCCCTGGCACGCAAGCATGGCCTGTAGCCTCTTCAGCCGCCACCTAACACGGCCCCTGTGCCAGAGCCTGCGTCTGTCTGGCCCGGGTGAGTCCGCGGTGCTGTCCCACGCGGTCCGTCCTCTGTGATGGGGGTGGGGGAGGGGCACAGATCCACGCGTTTGCAAGGCCCCCCAGGGTTTAGCTGCTGTCGTTGACCTGTAACCTGTGATTTTCCGCTGTTTATTCTTAAAGTGCCGTTAAGTTTAAAGGACAATTTTTTTTTTAAAGTGAAATTTGACCTCCTACGTTTAAAGTGTAGAATGAACTGGTGGTAAATTTGCATTTTATTGCCTGGTGGACAGCATGCCCCCACCCCCCAGTCCTTTCCAGTAGTACAAAGGTTTGACAGCACTGGGGAAATGAATGATCGACAGATTCCAGTTTGATCCAGTCAGCCGTGCCGATCTTGCCCCGTAAACGTGGCGAGTTTTGTCGTCTTCTTCATGATGCCCGCTGTGACGTAATATGTCGGTTTGTAAAGGAAAGACGGACGATTCTGGAAGCGGCAGCGACTCTGCCTGGTTTCGTGCCCTGCAGCTGCGAATCCCAATTTCTTTTTTTGTCAGCTCTTCTGGAGACGTAACCCAGTAGATGCATGCGATCCTCACGCTCCAGTCCCGTCCAGGGCGAGGCTTCCAAACCACCTAGTGTGGAAATACTGGTTTTCCTGCATTTTTTTTTTCTATTAGTTCTTGTTGGCCGTCGTCATGTTCAGATGTAGCATGTTGACAAATAATGCAACTGCTGTATATTTGTATAGAAAAATACCAGCGTATTTGTTCTGAAACTTCCCTTCGTCAATAGTGTAGTAACAGTAGATAAGTCTGGGTACCGTGATAGTTAATGGTTAGAAATTTCCTGTTTATGGATGTGACCATTAACTAAAGAGATGTGTATCTAATTCTATGACGATTCGATCTTTTATTACAGTTTCTATTTTAAATAAAATAATAACTTGTTAGTCTCTCATTTTCTAAATATCTGCAGGGTACCGGCACGTGAGCAAGACTGCAGCCAAGACTCTGGATGAGTCTGAATATGACGGCCCTTCCATGAAAAGCGAGGTGCCCGGACCCAGGTCCAAGGTCAGCAGTGAACAGACGCCCCTGGATGGTCACATTCCTCACTGGCTCCCTGCACATTTCCCCGACTTCCTGATGCCTCTCGTGCTTTGAATGTCACATTTGTCACAGTGTGTTGCCCCCCCCTCCCCCCCCCCAATTTATGGTTACGAGGTTGTACTGCTGCTTTTCTCAAGCAGACAGGTAATGTGAGTTATGGGGTTATTTCAGCGCCGCAAGAGCTTATTTTAAACGCATTTTCTCGCTGCGCCTTATTTGTCAGTTTTTGATGATGATTATAACATCACTGATGTGCAGCGTAGATGCAGGGCAGTGATGGATGTGGAGTGGCTGGGGCTGCGATTTGAAACCGCCGTCGAGTAGATATTACGTTAGAGTAACGGCCTCTTTAGGTTCCCTGTCTGGAAAGGGTCCTTCAAAGGTTACTTAAGGATCCGCCGAAAGGTTTAAAATTCTGTTAGATGATGAGATCATCAGCAGCAGGATTCCGACCTCGACGTTTTGCAAATTTATTTATTTTATTTTTTTTACACTTTTATTTTACATCGAGGAATTTATGCTTCTGCTGCCTGCAAGACCACTACCTCCACTTCCGGCAACTACCCTCCAGCCTGCCTGCCCTTGGCTCATGGATGCCTCTCCTTCCTCCCCTGCTGCTGTGCCACTGTTGATCTTGCCATCATGCATTAAGCACCCCGTGCCTGCACCGGTCTGCCCCTGCATCGAGACTGAAATTTCAACCCCTGTATTAGCTTAAATTATATAATCTTGTTTTGTTTGACTCTTCTGCCGGCCCCTGGAGGATGGGGCCCCCCCTTTGGGTCTGGTTCCTCCCAAGGTTTCTTCCTCTTAGGGAGTTTTTCCTTGCCACTGTTGCCTTTGGCTTACTCACTGGGGGGTCTTTACGTGGCAGAAATGTAAAGCGCATTGAGACAATGTAACGTTGTGATAATGCGCTATATAAATAAAATTGCATTATACAGCAGCAGGTTGCGTTTGTCCGTCCTTCAGGATGTTAGTCGCCGAACAGTCGGAACACCAAGAGTTCAAATAACTAAAGGGGATCTTCTGTTGTCTTGCTTTGCTTGCAGGAGCTGATGAGGCAGTTGGGGGAGATTCAGGTGAGAACCGGCAGGGGAAAACCGATCGTCCGTTATCGCCACGCTGCCTTCAACTGTTCGCCTGAAAGCGACACTTCGTTCTTAAGGAAAGTTTACTCCCTGGCTAATGCTGTTGCCTCACAGCAGCAGGTTCGAATCCCACGTCCCTCTTTGTGCAGGGGGAGGGTTTGCGTGTTCTTCCCACGACATGCTAGTTTCCGTGCACAGTTGAGATGTGCAGTTAGGTTTCTCTAAGTTTCCCGTAGGGTGGGATACATGACTAGTGATGCACCGGCATCCCATCTTTGTGCTCTAGGCGACCTAGAATGGACCTGCTGTTCTTCGAATGGATGTCACTCTGGAGATGGGGGCTTTTAGGGACCCCCCCCCCAATGAATGTGCAGTAACATTACACACAAAATTCCTCTTTAAATAAAAGATCTTTGTAGGATTATATAGGTAGCTGGCATGCATCTGCTTGACCTGATGGATCCTATTTGCAAAGGACTCCTTCAGCCAGCGTTTCTTATTGCGATTGGAACGCAACTCTAGTCTCGTCAGAGAGCAAGTGGGTTAGATACCTTTATGCTTGTAGGTCGTCGTGCAAGTTGTCTCGCCTCATGGAAATGGTCCCCTGCTGAGGGTGAGTCGGCGGGTTTCAGAATCTGCCCGTTGGCTGACCTTAAGCATGATGTGACCTGGCAGTTTGCCGTCTCGGGCTGGATTATTGCTGCAGAAGGACCGGGTCACACTGAGCCTGTCGTGACATTTCATAGGACCCCAGAGGAGGAGATGCACAGAGCGAGAAGCACTCAGCCCTTCGCCTCTCTTTGGCCGTGGGCTTCGGGTCTCTCTCGGCTGATTCCCGTCCCGTGTTTATGTAGATCAAATGCTCTGTCTCGCCAGGGCTTAACGCACAGGCGCAGTGTCTTGGAGTGCTTGAGGGTCCTACGGTCTGTGGGAGCTGAGCCAGGAGAGAAGTGGGTTACTGAATGAGGACACGTCGTCTAGCAGTGTGATCATTTGTGGACCACGGCGGAATGTTCCGGGCTGGGCAGGAGGAAGCGTATTTGTCCCTATAGGTGTTGCTGTTCATAGTTTGCCAGTGTCTTGTGGAGGACAAGGTGTCTCCCAACACGCATGACTGAAGCACCGATGCAAGCTTATGGTTTACACGACACCATATGGGAGTATAGCCCGATCCGGCACGGCGTAGCTCTCCGTGTGGGAGTATAGCCCGATCCGGCACGGCGTAGCCCTCCGTGTGGGAGTATAGCCCGATCCGGCACGGCGTAGCCCTCCGTGTGGGAGTATAGCCCGATCCGGGACGGCGTGGCCCTCCGTGTGGGAGTATAGCCCGATCCGGGACGGCGTGGCCCTCCGTGTGGGAGTATAGCCCGATCCGGGACGGCGTGGCCCTCCGTGTGGGAGTATAGCCCGATCCGGGACGGCGTGGCCCTCCGTGTGGGAGTATAGCCCGATCCGGGACGGCGTGGCCCTCCGTGTGGGAGTATAGCCCGATCCGGGACGGCGTGGCCCTCCGTGTGGGAGTATAGCCCGATCCGGCACGGCGTGGCCCTCCGTGTGGGAGTATAGCCCGATCCGGGACGGCGTGGCCCTCCGTGTGGGAGTATAGCCCGATCCGGGACGGCTTGGCCCTCCGTGTGGGAGTATAGCCCGATCCGGCACGGCGTAGCCCTCCGTGTGGGAGTATAGCCCGATCCGGCACGGCGTGGCCCTCCGTGTGGGAGTACAGCCCAGTATTCCAGTATGTTGAAACATGACCTTGAAACTGGACACTTTCAGTAATAATGGATCGTCTTCCCAGAAGTAAAGCGGACGTTCAGGGTGTCCATGTCTTCCTGCAGAATGTGGGCGCCGTCCACTTCTTCTGCAACTATGAGGAGAGCAGGGGTAACTATCTGGTGGATGTGGACGGCAACCGCATGCTGGACCTGTACACCCAGATCTCCTCCATCCCCATCGGTGAGTGTTACACCCGGCACGGCTCGCGGCACCCTCCTCCACCCCATCGCTAACGGTAACCCGATCAATTTAGAAAGCGTGCCTTGTAAATAAACTCCATGTTTAGACGCGGAAGTTGGATAATAAACCTTCTAAAAATACTGAGGCGGGGGGGGGGGGGGGGGGGTGTTGGCAGAGGTTGATGAATAGATACTGAAAGTAGAGCAAATGTATTTCTGTGAGATTCCAAGCTGTTTTGACTCACAGGCCTGTGAGCAGCAGTGAGCCAGATCATGAGCTCCCCCCCCCCCCTCTCTGTGACATCATACTCATTGTCTTGCTGACTCGTCCTTGCTTAAAGGTTTACAAATGCAAAGTGGGGGTGGCCCTTTTTGACCTTCCCTGGGGAGTGTAGCTGAGCACTGGGAATTGCTATTTGACGCAGTGGCCCCGGGGCTTGGATGAAGCTTGTCCGCGGAGGGAGGATGTGTGTGTGATGTAATTACGCAGTGATAAATCACCTGGGCGTCCATGAGGTGCCGGCTCAAGGAGTTTCTCGGGGGGGAGATCCAGAACGCACGTGTGTGTGTGTGTGTGTGTTTCATAAAATGCAAAGCACTCGCGTGCTCAGACCTAAAGCCGGACATGCATGCACCTATTAAAGATCGCTTGCCTGCAGCACAACAGGGTCGGGGAAGTGCACTGGTGCAGGGACATAGTGTGACAAGGTTGTGCGAAATGTCTGTTTTCGTACCGACTAATTCAGTGAGAGGGGATTACATGTGATCATGTGATGCGGAGAGTCAGTGTCGGGCTTGGAAGTGTTTCTCAGCACTTGGTTGTCCTGACGTCACCATGCCACAGAGTCAGGAAGTGTCGGGGATGTTTTTTACGGCGCGATGCAAGCCATGCGATTCTGCTCGAACTCTGACATGTGAACTGCATTGTCACAGATGCCCCCGGATGCTTGGAGGATGAGTGATACGGGATTCGGGCAGAACAGCCGGTGGGCAGCCTGGCCACTGTTTGTTTGTATACAGCGTTCGATCACACTGTAGCCTCTCCCTATCTTGTGGTCTCACAGGTCTTGACACTCTTGGCCCCTTGTTGGTACTGATGTTGACTCGCCACCACCAATATTTGAATTTGCTTGATTTTGTTTACTTGTGGAGAGCATAACCTTCACAATGTCACCGGTGGTGGAACAGGGCAGGTTTCTGATTCCACTGGCTCAGATAAAGTGTCCGCTAGTTATACAGCCTCGCGCACAATGACTTTTATGGTCTTTATGTAATGGCAGGATCTGGTCTGTCATTGTGTAACTATCCTATGTTTTGGGATGATGGGCATTATCTACTCTCCTGATATCTAGAGGAACTCTAAGTACTATGGTCCATACGTTGCTGCACTGAATATTGGCAGTGAACGGATGCGTTAAACCGTGTCTGAGGTCAGAGGTTAATGGTCATCGGTTGTGATTCTCTTAATGAGTGAATGGGTGCGTTCGACTTGGGTCTTAAGTCTCGGCTTAGGTCTGTCTGCAGCTGACGTGACGTGGAGCGAGATCTGCCGGTGGCTGCAGGGGGTGGAGTATAAACTGACTGCAGTCGGACAGCTTCTACTCCTCGTAGTGCGAGACCTGACTGCAGTGGCAGCACTGCCAGAAGGCTGTAGATAATCTATACAAATATCACCTGCAGGCACATTACTGCTTTTACAATAACCAACTCCTGATCCAAACTGACTGTTAGCAGTGGAAAAAACTATATTGTTTAGTGGCCCTGTGTGAAAAGCTGCCAGGAAAAAGATCAAATACATTCATTCCAAGGATTCAGAGTTTTTGTACCATGCGACGTGGTGACATTTTGCAGTGCCGGCTGAAGTCGGACAACAAAAAATCTAACCATGATGCATTGCTTTAAGTTAGCGCTGTAAGTGGCTGCATGAAGTCGAACGCACCCAATGCCATGTCTTCTCTGTCACCAGGATACAACCATCCAGCCCTCATGAAGGTCATGAGTAGCCCCCACAACCTGGTAAGCGGAAGCAGGGGGGAGGGAACTCAAGGCATTATGGGTAAAATGCATCTCACCGCTTTGCCAAATGATGGCTCTTACCGCAAGCCGTTTCATATCTGTGTGACCTCATCTGTGCGTATCAATGTCGGCACGTGGTTTTACTGCTTATCCTACCTCACCTGGTTCTGCATAAAACAATTAAATTAAATGCAATTGCGTGTCTCTGAGTGGTTAATAAATTTTGTTTGTTTCCCTATTGCTTTTCAGAGCGCGTTTGTGAACCGGCCAGCCCTTGGGATCCTACCACCGGAGAACTTTCCCGATAGGCTGAGCGAGACCCTGCTTTCGGTGAGTGCGGTCAGGACCTTCCTGCTGTCTGGAGTCCATATGCTGTCGGTGGTTTTTAAAATGGACGGCTGGCGACCGTGTGATTATCTGGGTCCTGAAGACTTACCTTCATATCCTCAACGTGTTTCGCTCGAGTTTCAACTCGACTGTTTACCGATGGACCCATGACATGCAGTGTTGCGCAAAAGCTCCACATCTGCTTATTTCATCTGTCGCCACTTTTTACCAACCTGAACTTTCCCTGACTGTTTACTGGCAAGGATGCCACGTTTATTTTATTTGTCTGCCCTATCAGGAGTGAATATATTTTAACCAGATTGACGCTGTTCTCAGCTGTATTCCTCAAGGCATTAAAATAGAAATAAATCAAAAAATAAATAGACTTTAGTTAACTGCACTTTGGGCTACTGCCAAGATTCTCTTCCTGGGGTTTCAGATGGTAATATTCAGACGCGGCTCCAAATTCTAACTACTGCTGCCTCTGCTGCCACCTAGTGGGTCAGTGATGTACGGTTTCCTACTCTTCAAGGTGGCCCCCAGGGGTATGAGACATGTGCAGACCATGTCCTGTGGCTCCTGCTCCAATGAGAACGCCTTCAAGACCATATTTATCTGGCACAGGGTGAGTCTCGAGTCCCAGAAACATCGTGAGAACAGACGCGGGTTCCTGTCCTTGTCATTCCTGATTGTGTGCAGAAAACAAGAGGATCCAACAGTTGTTTTCTCGGGGCCCGTGAGGAATAGATGTTATGATGGTGGCCCGGGAGGTAGTGCTATCGTTCGGCAGCTGGAGGGTTGCGGGTTCGAGCCCTGGTTCCTCCTGACCCCTTGAGCAAAGACACTGAACCCCAAATTGCTCCCGGTGAGCAGGTTGGCGCCTTGCATGGCAGCCTCCGCTACCGGTGTATGAATGTGGTGTGTGAATGTGAGGCATAAAATACTTTGAGTACTCGTAGGAGCAGAAAAGCGCTATATAAATGCTCAATTTGCCATTTTGAATCTGTGGTCTCGGAAACAGTATACAGTAACTGAGTCCACATTACGGTTTTTAGAAAGTGTGGGTTGCTGCGGTAATGATGCACTGCATCCTAAAATGTCTGTTTTAATTCCCAGAACAAGGAGCGGGGACACAAAACACCGACACAGGAGGAGATGACCTCATGCATGGTCAACCAGGTAAAAAAAAACATCCCCTCCAAGCCAGATTGAGCCGGCCCCGGCCGGGCGACCTCTGCGGGAGCGTGTCCCAGCTCTAGTTTGTTCTGTGTTTCTGCAAATATGACTGGATTGTTTGTTTTGGGATGAGTTTAAACCTGATTGGACCAACCGCCTTTGTTCTGGGTCCCTCCCTCAGGGCCCAGGCTGCCCTGACCTCAGCATCCTGTCCTTCATGGGCGGTTTCCACGGAAGGACTATGGGTAGGTGATGTCACGTCAACCTGGGGAAGACCTGCATCGGGGTGCTTTGTAAAAGTCGTTGTGGACCAGGAGCTGATATCTGGAACGTTCCTGCTTTTTTTTTTTTTTTTTTTTTTTTCCCCCAGCTGTTTTTGATGTTTAATGCAGAACTGGGTAGAGGCTCAGTGCCCCTCTCGGGTAAAGCCAAGTCATCCCTCGCTAGAAGTGTGGTGCATAGTGGAATGTTTCTCCTGCCCCTAGGCTGCCTGGCCACCACGCACTCCAAGGCCATCCACAAGCTGGATGTGCCCTCCTTTGACTGGCCCATCGCCCCCTTCCCTAAGCTGCGGTACCCGCTGGAGGAGTTTGTGCGGGAGAACGGCCAGGAGGAGGCGCGCTGCCTGGAGGAGGTCCGCCCTGCCCTTTCTCTCTCCCACGCACTCCCTCCTCTGCCACTACTCCTCAGCTCCCTCGCTCAATTAAGGAATATTTTAAGTGACTCCACAGGGTAAAGATGGAGGCTTTAGGCAGGTCTGACCCGCCCCCGCTCCCCCCCCCCCGCAGGTGGAGGACCTCATCGTGAAGTGGAGGCAGAAGGGCAAGACCGTGGCGGGGATCGTGGTCGAGCCAATCCAGGCTGAGGGGGGAGATAACCACGCCTCTTCAGACTTCTTCAAGAAGCTGAGGAATATTGCACGCAAGGTGGGGTGCTGGGGGAATTCTAGGAATAATAACAATATTAAACAGTCTTGTATGAATTTGTGAGTGACAAGGGAATGGAAAATTTTGGGATTTTCCAATCTGATCCTTGGCAGCATGGCTGCGCTTTCCAAGTGGATGAGGTCCAGACCGGGTGCGGTCCTACCGGAAAGTTCTGGGCACATGAGCACTGGGATCTGGACGACCCCGTGGACGTCGTCTCCTTCAGCAAGAAAATGCTGACTGGGGGCTTTTTCTTCCGAGACGAGCTCATGCCTGATAAGGTACTTCAGCATCTAAGGCTGAGTTTATATACGATCTTTTCTGTCCTGGAATTCGACCTTTGAAATAGGGGCGAATAGCAAAGCGCCGATCCACATCCAGGTCTAATTAACTGCGGTGTTTTTCAGCGAGATGGGAGGGGCTGTTATTGCTGTGCTGGGGTGGGGGGGGGGGCTTAAACACTGTGTTTAAAATTCTTGCAATGTCTTGCCACAGCCGTACCGTATCTTCAACACCTGGATGGGAGACCCTTCCAAGAACGTCTTCTTATCCGCGGTGCTGAACGTGATCAAGACGGAGCGGCTGCTGGATGAGGTCTCGCGCTCGGGGGCGACCCTGCTGCGCGGCCTCATCGAGCTCCAGGTAGTGACCGGCCAGCTGAGCCCCTCATTCGGCAGGTGAGCATCTAACAGGGCTTCGTCTCTCCACCCCCTTTCCATCCAGACCCAGTACCCCCACCTCCTCAATGCTGCCAGAGGCCTGGGCACCTTCTGTGCCATCGATGCCCGAGATGACAAAACGCGAGACGGCCTCATCCAGAAGGTCAGGGACAAAGGTAGGTGGCTGGGCGCACGTAGGGTGTGTGATGGTTACTTAACACCAGTAGGCGTTGGAACTTCCTGCTTCAGTCCTTCAGACCACAAACCAATGCTTAAGCCGCAGACCACCTATAACTATGTAAAGCTTCAATGATTTATTGTGATTTTTCTGATTTAGAGTAAATGGAATTACTGAAATAAATAATGATCTTCACTTGATGTGAGTCAGTTGAGCACCGATGACCCAAAATATGACGACACAACCTTGTACGCAGCAGGGATCGATCCACTGTGTTGACACGTTACTCCCAAGACGATCAAAATTATCTTCCATTTGTGCCACAGCAGCCCTCTTGTTGGTCGGGCTCAGCTGTCACATCCTAAATCAACAGGTCTTGGCAACCCAACAACCCAACCAATGTGAATGGATGTTACATGGGTTTTATGTAGCGCTTTTCAAGACACCCAGAGCGCTTTATAGAAGCACTCACCACACAGTAGCTAAGGGGCAGGAGAGAATTTGCTGGTTAGATATAGGGGATGATTAGGGGGGGCAGATTTGAAAAGGGTCACAGTGCCAGGACATCAAAAGATGCCCAAGGATCTCAGAGTCAGGACCTCCGGTTTTTACACCTCAGCCGAAGGACAGCGCAGTGTCCCCATCACTGCACTAGACATTGGGACCCACAGAGACCACAGGATGGGCTCCCCCTGCTGGCCACACCAGCACCTCTTCCAGCAGCAACCCAGCCTTTCTAGTTGGTCTCCCATCCAAGTACTGGCCAGGCCCAAACCAACTTAGCTTCAGAGGGATTACCTAGTCTGAGTTAATGGGCCCAGCCATAATACCTGCCAGTGTTATGGCTGCTGGTGGTCATTCCCTCCTCCGCCCTCTCAGTAGACACTGACTGGGAGCTCCACAAGTCTTGCTGTATTGGAGATCCTCAGGCTCAGTCGTCAGGTCAAAGTCATTCAGATTTTATCTCCATTCATTTCGCCTGCATTCCACGTGTCGACTACGAGCACCGAGCGTTAGCTTACCATGTAATGTATCCCAGACCTTGACACGCACCGTTTTTACGAGACATTATTTTTGCTTCACGCGGGCGCAGTCATAATGTTTTGGCTTATCGGGGTAGATGTGGTGTACATGTTTTTGAATGTGACTGTGACTGATCATACGGTAGTGGTGTGACGCATCGCTAACCCTCTGCTCCGATGCACAGGGGTCATCTTGGGCGGATGTGGTGACAAGTCCATCCGATTCCGGCCCGCTCTGATCTTCAAGGAGTACCATGTGCACCTCTTCCTCAACATCTTCAACGACGTGCTGGCTGAGCACAAATAGGCTAGTGGCGGGGGGGGGGGGGGGGGCGGGGCTAGCCGTCTCCGGAGAATCGGTGTCAAACCAATCGGAGGAGTAATCCATAGTGATATAATGTGAATGAGCCAATCACACACATTCTTTAACAAGCTCCACCCAGATTCTTTTTCTTTCAGGAACCATGTATAGATATTAAGAATTGCACAAAAGCAGTACTTAAACCCTCATGGGCAAGAGCACAATTTCTCTCTTAGATGGCTATTTCATGTCTCATGCAATGAATTATTTTCCAAAATGATCATATCTGCTGGCAGTAGTGTTACGGGAATAATCATCCAGTCCGGCCGAGTCGGGTCTGTATTTGCAGAGGTGGGAGTACAGGTGGGAGTACAGTCAGAGTATGTGGAAGTTACAAGAGCATTTCAGACGCTAACTTTGTGAAAGTTAATCTAGCAGTACTCCAGGTCTCCACTAGGTGGGGCGGAGGCTGGCATCTGTTTCCAGACGCCGTAAAGCATTGTGTGCGTCGCATTGTCTGCTTTTTAAACTGACCGACGTAACGAGACGTTAATGATGCCCGTTATTCATCCTTCGAGTGACGTGACGCCAAAAGGACTTGTAATTAATTTTTAAGCATCAGTAGGACACGAGGGCGTAGAGGATGGATGGTGTGGTGGATGTAGGCGGTGAAATGAGACCTTGCTGAACCGTTTCCTTAAACTTTTATGAAGTGGCTGCCCAGTAGCCAGTTTCGAGTCTTGGTGCCCTGTATAAATGTACAACCTTTGAACACAGAAACCTGGGCATTTAGCTCGTAGCACTAGATACAAGCAGAACTGATGTACTACTTAATTCTATCAAACAGCAATGCTTATGATGACACGCACATTCCTTACTCATTCCTTAAGTAAATGGTCTTATCTTTACAGTAGTTTAGAGAAACACTAGCCACACTTTTGCCCTGTTTTTAAAAATATTATATATAAAGTTGAATTTTAAAGTGGCAGGCGTTTGTGCTCCTAGAAGGTAAACAGCTTGAAAGTACCACATTTTTATTATTTATATTGGCGTGAGGAACAGAGTCAGTGAGAGGAGGATAAATGGCTCAATGAAGGAACCCGGAGATGTTTGTGTTGGGAGAAGCCAGGGTCCATTCGCGCTCCTCTGCATTCACATGGGCATGAGTGCCATTTCCCCCAGTGTGGCTCCTTCTCTTAGTGTCACCTGCAACATGCCCGAATTCTAGGTCTTTCCGAGTCGGCTGCCGCTTCATTAGGCTCTCGGCATGGCCGCCCGCCGATTCCCCGCTGAAGTGAGCCCAGCGCCGCCCGCTATGCCCGACCCAGGTGCTAAACTTCCAGGAAGAGTGAGACCCAGGGCGTCTCCATGCTCAGAACGCACCTCGCCTCTGAGAGTCACCGTTTTACATCATGTCGATCGCACTTTACCTTGCTGCAGTGCGCCGGTCTTCACCTTCGGTTTTTTGGCAGTGTCTGCCTCGTTTAGTTGGTTGTACAAATTCAGAGGAATCTGCTCTGATCAAGAAACTGGAGTTCAGACATTGTTGTTCCATTGTGAGCCTAAACACAGATGTGTAACATTTTACAGTGCATACAGAACAACTGGGCACTTCTAGGTCCATTTTAGTCCCAGTTATGGGGCAGTGAGCTCAGTCTCAGTCCCAACTGAAAGTAACTTGTGGAACCGTGTCAATAACGACTTATTTTTGTGATGCAGCCAAACCCGTTTTAAGCGTTTAATGGTCTCGTGTTTAAAACGTTTTCAATGTTAAACATTTTTAGTCGTGACCACATGCTGAAGCTGCGGTCATTTTAAAATCTCTCTCTCTGTACTAGGGCTGTAATTTTTATTTCCAGGAATTAAAAGCATTAGATGTTTCAAGTAAGTCTACTGTAAAAGGATGTTTGCAATTTAACACGAGAAACACTTTGTTATATGGTAATGTAAGAATTGCTAGTTTAGGTGTAATTACAAGTTTGGTCTAACTGTTGTCTAACGATTATGTATTCTAAAATGAAACCTTATGACCTTTTGATTAATTTTTGTCACCATCGGTGTGAATATCTGTAAATAACATTTACATTAATTTGTTTAAAATTTGTATTTTTTTTTTTTTTTTAAAGAATGTTTTGAGTCTTAACATTAAATCTATGGTGGGGAAAAAAAGGCTGATAATCTTTGCTGCCTGAGACCACTGAAGATGTTCAGCTTTAATATCCTTATTAAACCTATCACAGGTTCTTATTAGAAGTGGTTTTTATTAAGGATATAAGTCTGGGGGGAAAAAAATGTAATCCACAAATTGGCACCTTGACAACCAGACTCAAGGGAGAAGTGCTCTCGCGGAGACGAGATAAACCGAGCTGACTCCCCCGACGCTGAAGGGAGACTTGCGTGTGTGCTGAGGACGTCGCTTGGCCAGTCATGGGAAGATGGTGTTGATAATGCAAACTACTTAGCAGGAACCACATGTAGCCCTAATGCGAGTCGCAGTACGTGGAACGCTCTCCACACTGCAATTTCATAACTGGTCTAAATCTACAGCTATAGTTATTCATGCTGTCATAGCTGTATGCAGTCTGTTTCATTAGTTCATTTTAGTTGATTTTTGCTAGCGATCACTGGAAATTTGGCACGCAAATCCAAGACTGCACTGTGCCTTGCGAAGGCTTTATGTAACACTTGCATGAAAGATTCCACACGAGAAGTAAACGTGCATGTTGGCTGTGCTGTGGTTAAAGCACATGTCGAGAGATCAGCTTCGTGAAGTTTGTGGTTTGATACACTAATGACCCATGTCTCTTAAGCAACACCTGCGTTCATCTCGTCCCCGTGACACTTGTCCCCCGAGGGCTGTTGCCATGGTGCTGTAATTAGGGATCTTTATTGTAACGTCACTTTGCCTTGAGAAGGTGGGGAGATATTTTCGATGGCAGCTGGCTTATGAGGGTGATAATTAAAAACACTCACATTGAATCATCATTAAACCTCCATATTCTTTAACACAATACTCTGCCTACAGGAGTAACAACACGCTGAAATATCATGCTGTCATCGGTCAAGGTTGAGCAATCAGCATAACTCCCCCCCCCCCCCAAACTCATGATACATTTTTAACAGAAAAAAAACATCTGGGCCACATTCTCATCAAAGGCTAATTTTGCTATTATTTTCCCACCCAAAAGAGAAGTTTAAATTAGTCCAACTCCTGAGACCTGTTCCAACTGTAGCTCTCGGGGAAAACAACTGTAATTAGATCCAAACAATGTCATTAACTGCCAAACATTCGTTGCAAAAAAATAAGCTGTTTTTCAAAAACGCAGTCAGCATCTGCGTAGACGCCTACCTACACGTTGCCCGACTGGTTTCCTGCAATGCAAAAACATTGTTCCTCCCATATACACAAATGCAAAAACGCAGTGACTGCAGCTGTCGTCACCACTGCTCCAGTGTCATTGTCACCATTTTATCCATCCCATAAATAGACTGTTCGAGACCCTGTCTGTTACCAGGGCTGCAATGACGAGTCAACCAACACAGATCAAGACAATCCTTCCAATAATATGCATATTTTTTTAATACTTTAAGTGAAGACTTTATTAGATAGGAATGCTTTGTAATACATATTCTTGCCCCTGTTATCAACACACCCCCCCTATACAAAAAAAGGCATCTTGAAGATAAGATATTCACCACCTGACCCTACCAGCAGGCACCACAAATGACCCAAAGCCGGCGTGTATCTGCCCGTCGACTCCCTTACGAGCTCAGCACCATGCCAGACCACGTCTCATGCTTGGTGCCAGGGACCAGGTGAGTGATGGTGACCTCCACGGCCTGGACCTTCTGGTGCTTGGGCGGGATGGAGCAGAGCTTGTAGCTGACCTCATCGCCCTCTACTGGCACGTACTCGCCCTCGATGCTGTGGGGGAGACATCGCGGGATCGGTGACGACGGGTCCCGCGGACGATCGTGACGGATAATGCAAACCGCTTAAGATCTCCCTCTGAGGACACATCTGCTGTCCCGGTCACCATGGTGATTGAAGGATTGTGCGATCAAAGGGTCTCAATGATGCGCACATCGACTTCAAAACAGTCCTGTACAAATACGACCACCAACCACCCTACACCCAGGATGGTGGGAGGGGGTACATGCCATACAGGCTTTCCCCAGCTTTTGGAACCCTCACTACCCTGTTTATCAGCTGTGGGTGTTTCACTAACACACACTATCTTTGTAACAAAAGGCGACCGGGTTTAAAAAGTCCCAGAACAAAAGGCAAACTTCATACTCACGCAATTAATAAAGGTTCCTTAAAGGAAACCAAAGCCAATTTAAAATGCGGTCCATGAATGACACACTAGATGTGTGTGGTGAATGAAGCCTGGGTGCTCGAAATGAGTCACAGTGGCTAACGAAGTCTGTAATTAAAAAGTGTAAAATGGCCGGATCTTTCACCCACATCGCAAGGAAATGGCAGCTGCCCTGGTCTGCTGCAGCAAGGTCAGATTTCCACTGGTTTAGCTCAGGTCAAGAACGGAAATTCAGAGCTAAGATGCCGCGATAATGAATATTGGCATTTCTCACTGTGCTTCACTGCGTCGCAGACAGGGGAGGACATGTTGTTTGTGGGGCCCAACGACCTCACCCACAGATAGTTTCCAAAACTAAACAAACAGTGAGTACAGTCGGGGGGTTGTAGCTAACTAGTTGATTAGCAGAACGTGCTTCTACAAAACATCAGTGATAATGTTTTTTTTTTTTAAATATGTAGTGGAGTGACATTGTTGCTAACAGGGGGCCCCAAACCTCCAGGTCCCACACAAATGTGGTGGGTAACACCAGCGCTGCACACACAGCTTGGAAAAACGCCCTCGACGAGCCACAGGATGCAAACTGGAACCACAAGAACCAGGGCGGAAATGAAGGCAGCCCCACCAGCCTAACAGATACGGTACTGGCCTCCTAAGCCAGGGATTGTGGGGTTGAGTCCCATCTGGGTTGAGACCCCTTTTGGGGACTCTCCAGGTTTGGACACTGAGCATGTAATTAGGTTGGAGGTTCAAATGCCAGGATTGGCAGGGTGAATTTACGACTGGGCTCTTGAGCAAAGTCCTTAACCCCTAAAGTCCCAGAGACCGTCTAACCCCGCTGACCCGGTCGCATGTTGCTTTTTATAAAAGTGTGTTAATAGATAACGGAAAGAGAAATGTAACTAATGAAACGTCAAGGGTTTTTCCCACCGGTTTCCTCGTCTCCCTGGATGCACGTGAACCCAGAGGCATTTGGGGGAGCGGGGCACTCACTCTGAGATGTGCACGAAGATGTCGCTGCCGCCGTCGGCTGGCGTGATGAAGCCGTGTCCTTTGGAGCGCGAGAAGCACTTGCACACGCCGGTGAACATGGGTCCCTCTGCGGCCCGCGCTGTGCTGCAGGGAGAGGCGGCACCAGCTCACAGATCGGTTGTATCAAAGGGACAGCAGCTTGCTGGGGGGCCGAGCCCCTCTTATCGGCAGCTAAAGCTCCTCTAATCTAAATGATGTTCATCTGGTTTTGGGGTCTATTCAACTAGATTTATTCAAATGACAGCGGTACATGCTGAGCATTCTTGCCAGGTGGGGCTCCCAACGGACACAAAAGGGAGGCCCTCACAAGCACGGCAGATGAGATACTCTCCCCCCTACGGCTTCATGTCCCAGACACCAGAGTCGTGAAACCGGAGACTAGAAGAATCAAACGTGGAAAGATCTAGAGACACATAAGCTGGCCATCTGGAACCAGAGGATGAGGATGGCCCAGGTGAAAAAGAGCATGCATCTCTCTGTTTCATCCATCGTTTTAGAGGCTGTCAAAGTTAACGCATTAACATATGAGCGTTAATCTTAAAGCTAAAATGCTTTGTTGTTTGATTGTGTACGAATTTTGCTGCCCCAAGGGGAGAATAGTATGATTAACGATTTTTTAATAGAATTCAATTTCTATACCGAGCATGCAGACTGTAAAATCTTTTGTTGATGGTATTGTAACGATTCTATATGCCATAAGTCACCAAGGCGATTAATAGTATGATTAATCGCAAAAGTGTGCAATTAATTGTGCTTATACTAGTCTCCCATTAGGATGTTAAAATTAACGTACTTACAGTTGACATTATGACTTGGATATGCTAATAGACTGATGTGTCGACTTTCACAGCCCTACATCTTTTATAAGCAATTTTGGCTGAGGATGAGAGTTCAACCACATCCAAAGGAGAGGTTCGGGTTATCATGTGCTGTCAATTACCATCTAGTTCCACCCACATCCTCCTGGCTCTTGGCTTCCATTGGCTTAAACGCACTAATAACTGTTATGATTGGTTGGGATAGCGAGGATACTCACGCCGAGCAGGTGCGTGTGCGACGTGTGGGGAGGGGGCTGGGGATAAGGTAGTCCCGCATGGGGGAGGGGGAGCGGTCACACCCCCGTTGCCGGCACGAGGGCAGGTCCAGGGAGCCGGGGGATGTTGGCGAGGCTGGGGAGGTGGGCGATGTGGCGGGGGGGGCCGCCTGCACTGGGGACGATGCCTCTGAGGACATGACTAGCGTGGCAGGCCCTAGAGAGGTGAGGGAAGAGTCAATGAAGTGAGGAGCCATGTTCCCCGTTAGCGTCGGTCAATAAGGAGTCAGGCACAGCACCATATCCCGTACTATGCTGAAAATGTACAAGAAAAGACTGCTTCTTTAATACCTCAGGGTTGCAGAGCTGTTAAATGTTCACTGGTCACCAGTACTATGCAGTTCTTCTACAGCTTCATAAGCTAAACCAGTACAGGTGGAGTCCACTAAGTCTATCTCAAAAGATAACCAATTCGGCTGATCGCATACTATGAGTTGTCAGTAAACCATGTTTAGCAGAACAGCCCGAACTTATAAAACACAAGGTTTCTCGGTGTAGTAGCATCAAAGTTCTTTACTGAATCAACTTGATATAAACAAGTAATTGTACAAAGTACTAAGGACTTCTGTTAGCAGTTGATTGGCATTAATGTTAGGGGATAAGGTCAGGATAATGGATAAGCCCCATCCCTCCCAACTATGCACAAAGCAGGACTCCTTAATTGAATTTTATGGCTGTTTGCACGAAATGCCAGAGACCCCCCACTGCAGACAGCTGGAGTACCCGTCATTAACCTACGGACCCCTACAGTAGCTTGCCACCAAATCAGCTCTTGCTGATGACACTACTGCCTGCTAGAGTCCTTCTCAGTTACACGTTAAGGAAGGAGATTCTTAAAGCACCATCCTGGACCTTCATTTGGTCCTGACTCTCAGAGGAATTAGGGAACCTCCCAGCCACTGAGCTCAGAAAGAAATTAGAACCTGTTTACGCAAACAGCAGCTGCTCAGATAACTTCCACCCAACCCAATCATGCCTCCTGCTTGACATTCCTGCCCCGAATCAGGTTCCCACTCTTATTTTTTACATTTAATTTATTTAACAGAAGGTTCTCGGTCAGGGGGCCCCAATTGTGAAATCACTGGGATTTGAACTAGCAACCTTCTGAAAACAGGCACAGAGTCTTAATCTGCAGAGCCATTTCTTACTATACTGAAAACCACAAAGGTAACCAACTCCCTTTCTTGCCCCTTATATTGTCTTCCCTGTAAAGTGCCCATGACTGAAATATGAGTCACAGACGGAAAAGCGGAGCAGGATCACTGGAGTATTACAGGTTACACTGCTGATCATTCTTAGCGACTGAGCAGAGATGGAAATGAAAGCCGAAAGGTCAGAGGACGAATATAATGAATAAAAATTCATGAAACCCAGCTTAAAGTATCACCGGTCTCCTGCAAGAATGAGAAGCCTTTTATTGTCATTATACCATGTATAATGAAAGTACAAAGCAGTTACCCCTTCAGGTACAAAAAAGAAAAAAAAAAAAGAAAAAAAAACACGTACACAGTGCATGCAAAAAGTACAAAAACTTCTTAAAAGTGTATAGAAAGCAGCAGCGTTGAACAAGGTAAGGTAATGCAGCTAATAAGGTAACAATGCAGTATTGGCAACACAATGAATTACCAATAGTATATTGCACAGAGAATTACTAAATGAAAAATATTGCACAACACAGGAACCAAAAAGGGAACCCAATGGTGGAACTAAAGACACAGCATGTAGTGTTCACTGGGGGGGGGGGGGGGCACACACAAATGTGCATTGTTACAGCTATTGTCTTTTTTTAAAATATAGACCTAAAATGCTCTTCTACAAAAACTACTTCATATCATGATACAAATCCATTAGGCAAACAAATATCGATAGAATACTGAACTGGGAGGTCACTTCCAATTCCCACCCCTAATGTTCGCATCCAGGTTAACGAATACTGAAAATAAAGGAGTATTGAGTTATTCAAAATTAAAACAATATAAAACGCATACGTGAAACAGGGAAACTAAACTGAAAGTAAAGCAACTAGTTCAAAACTAGCAGAAATAAAATAAAACTAAGTAAATAAAAAAAGTTTTTTTTTGCTACTTTTGAGTTTAACAGCCTATCAACCTATATGAATATAATTAACGGGCACTTGGCCTAGGATAAGAGTACTGTACTGAGGAAATATATGCTCCCATAGGATTCAACTGTGCTCCAAAGAGATAAGATTAAACAAGGACATGCAGCTAACTGGACGCAAACGTGAAATCACAGCGGTGAGCCAGTACAATACCAGCTCTAATAAGGGCAAGTGTGTTGTGGATGTAGGGCCAGTCAATCCCATAGGTCAGCGTTTCCCAATCCGGTCCTTGGGCACCCACAGCTAATTCCTGTTTTTGCTCCCCTCAGGCTCCCTGCCAGACGGTCCACATTTTTGCTCCCTCCCAGCTTCCAGAGCAGCAACATGGGCTGTCTGTAGGTCCCCAAAGACCAGATTGGACATCAACTTCTGAGGGGGGGCTAACTTCATTTTGTTGTGGACAGGGCATGCTTAGGGTGCACTGTCATAACGTGGGGGGAGGGGAACGGTGACAACTTGCTCATATCTCCCATTGGGGGATCAAACTTTACACAGTTAAATGCGATAGTAACGTGTTGTGCACTTCAAAAGCACCGCCGTTAAACTGAAAAAGAAAAAACTATTAAAATAACTACTTTTAAAAAAACGACTAAAATGATCAGATTCAACGAAACCGAACAAAAACATCAGGAAGCGGAGAGGATCAATGTGACCCAGCTGATCGTATTCAACATGTTTGTCCCAAACACCTGCAGAATATTTACATTGTGAGGTCTAACCGCTTCTGTGATCTCGCAGCTCTTACCTTCTGTCCAAATTCACGAAGTCGTGCTTCAGGATACTAATAGCCCTTAAAAAGCAAATATAGCAAACGACGTTTCAGCACGAAATACTGCGACGTGGCGAACCCAGACAGCGGGAGCATAGTCGCTCTGTGCCACTTGCCGGCTGTAACGTGATCCCTGCATAAGAGGCCGCCTGTGGTCCGGCAGTCTCGGCCACGTTTGCCAAATGGGTTGCGATTCCCCGAAGAGCATGAAACCCTTTCGATTTTCACGCCATCCCTTACGACACAGTTACAGGCACATTCGGGATTTCCAAAGTAGCAGCCCACAGACACGTCACCCAAGGCGCAGAAAGATATTATATTTTTTTTATTATATATCCAAATGCCGCAGAAAGATATTATATATTTTTAATCATATATATTCAAATGCAGCGCTGTAAACAGCAGAACAGTGCATTCCGTTAAGAGCTGTCCTCTTTGAAACATTACTGAAGATTAACGTTATTTTATACTGGGGGTTTGTGAAATGCAAACACAAGGCTAATCATTGCTCATTTCTACGTGCTTCTCCTCTAGCGCATTTTCCCCCCATTAAATGTCGTATCCTTGCACTCAGACAGCAAACACATCAGGCCCGTGTACTTGATTATGTGGGTAAAGTTGACGTGTATTTTTTTTGCCCGGTTTGGCTGCATCATCCACTGCGACGGTCCTGTAATCATCAGGCCGGGTTACCAGCCAGGATGACAATGTCTCATTACGCAGTTCAGACAGTCCATCTTCAAAAGGCACAATGCTGAGTGAACATCCCCCCCCCCCCCTCCCACCCCACCATATCCACATATGGGCATTAACATCTGGCCGGGATGAATCAGAGTGTTCTAGAAAGGAAGCAGAAGGCAGAAGCTTCTCACCGGTCGACAAAAGATCAAAAGATCTGTGGTCCATTGAAAGTGGGGGGGGGGGGGGGGGGGGGGGTTTGGGGGGCAGAGATGATTCACAGCCCGGCCTTTCTGTCGCATTCACAGTACGCAGAGTACTTCCGGACATCAAGCTGGGCCCAGAGTCCACAGTAATCGAATAAAGTCCCTTACGGGGAAACAAATAAGCCTCAAAATGCTATTTAAATCAGACGTCTTTTGCAGTTCACTTTACCCTGTACGTACAGGCCTGTCCCAGGCACTGGCCGTAAGAGCACTTCCACATTCAGAACACCTTTACCGCTATATGATGTCACATTAGCGCCAAAGGATTAACAATCTCTAAGTCCATCACACTTACAATTGATGAGATAAGCGACAATCAGATCATTTCAAAGCGGGCAGAGATAAATACGGTCGCTGAACAAACACGGTGAAAGTCCATCTGCTGAGGAGACTTTTCACAAAAAGGGGTTTGGTCCCGTCCTGCTGAACAGAGCAAAGCCAGAGCCTCAGCGCTCCGCTGCCCGAGGTGGATGGTTCAGGTCCAGAAAGTAAAAATCCAGACCAAGATTTTGTTTCAACCATCCAGTTGACACCGATTGTGACTCTTTACACTCAACTGGTTGGTTGAAACAAAATCTTGGTCTGGATTTTTACTTTCTGGACCTGAACTATCCACCTCGGGCTGCCTGACAGCTGACGCACAGGCCCCTGCATGGATGCCCCATGCCAGCCTGAAACAGACACTGAAGCTGGCAGGATGGGATTGTCTAAGATTCTGACGCATTACATTCCTGAAATATAAAGTAAAAATATTTAGACAAAATGAATCAGATTAAACAGATTAGACAGATACTATAAATACATAAAGACACTGTTAATTACAATGGAAATTGCAGGTTTACAGGACCACAATATCCATATTTAGACAGTAATAAACAGGAATCATGCATAAGAAACTGTCAGAAACATATGACTGTGTGAGTTAAGCTGAGTTCCCTGTCATGGACTGGCATCTCGTCCATTATGGTCCCACAACACCTGAACAAAAAACACCCCTAGTTGTGGGTAACATTTTATTTATTTAACAGATGCTTTTTCTTCCCCAAAGCGCCATACATTTTTTACGCTATTTTGAGTAAGCAAGGTCAGACAGTCCCAGGGGCAACTAAAATCAAGGGCGCTGCTCTGGGGCCCGACACTGAAATCACTGCCGTCCCTGGGATTTGAACCGACGACCTTCCGATCACAGACCCAGCATGCCAACCCGTTATCCTGTTTTTACTAACCTTAAAATGCAAAGGCTCGTTAAGACTCATTAACGGCCGACAGGGATGCGGAGAGGCACCGGGCAGGCGCAGGATCCCCCCCTCTGGCACCGGCAAACTCCTGAATGGCGCTAAACAGGCCAGTCACAACTATTACATAATCGCCTGAGCGTGATTATTCGAGCGGACCACGATTATTTTTTGCATAAATCGCTAGAATTGTCTCCATTCATCTGTATAAAAATGGCTGGATGATACAGAACTGTTGTACTTCTATCACTACATCGTTTACGACCGTGAAATGTTGACTAGCGCTCGTTTAACGACATCATCTTGTTGCGCTTCTGAAGCATCACCTGCCCCATTTGTATCTAACACCTGTCCCATACACCAGTTTAAATAGATTTTATCTTCGTTCACTTATATCTACCCCAGACTACCTTCATTTCAACAAGTTATCCGGCTTAATTTGCTGTAAATGTAGACAGTATGATTTGTGGTAAAATGGCAGGATGAAGGGATTGGTGGGTGCAGACGTGCGAGGTAAAAAAAAAATAAAAATCGGGAAGTAACAACAGTAACTTTATCTCGAGGCGTTTAACTTATTTGTTATGTCATATCAATGCTTAAAAGAAATTCAGTTTTGTATTCAATATTCAATTCTTGATAAGCATACGGTATACTAGATTTGGGTAAATCTAGCCAGATAATTTTATAACAGAAAGATAATTAAATCGATAATCGCAACTATTCGCATGACAATTAAACGTGAGCTAAAATTTCACGATTCTGACAGCCCTGGGCCTAAACATTTCCAAAAACACGTAAACACACACCAGCCGGCTCTGATAGGCTGCAGCCCAAGCAGTCAGTAACGGGCGCAGTTGCCCTTCCTCTGTGGCATTCTGGGTAGCAAGGTTACCAGGACAAAGGCAGCTTTGTGCATCAGGCACCCGGGGGGATTATTACACAAAGCATTATTTATCCACGCGGTGGTTTCGTCCACTTTCTGTCGTGCGTCAAGATCAGCTGGCTTCCATGAAACGGCCATGAATGCAACGTGCGAAATTTGGTCAGCGTGTTTAAACAAACAAAAAAAAACCCGCAAAATGCAAAAAAATAAATAAATAAATGCAAGACCCCAAACATTCACAGATAAACAAACTGGTAACGGATCGACAGGTAGCTGCAGGATAGCTGCCAACTCATGAATAAAGTTCATTGGCCTGGGAATTTCACAAACATGGAGTGCTTTACCCTTTTCCTAAAACAACAGCTTAAAGTGCACATGCGTATCTACTTAAAAAGGTTTCGATTTTTTGCGTCCAACACTTTGGAAACAAAAAAAAAAGACTATATACCAAAATTAATCACAGTTAACACCCCACCCCCACCACCAAATGTGGCTGAAAAACATCTTGCTTGCCTGTAGGTCAGGTGGGTCTCTATCATACCATCAAAGAAGGATCAAAACCACACAACCGCCTTTTTTCCCCCTGAGCAAATTTCAGTGTCACAAGCACAGGCCTTTAAGGGGACTGTATTCCTGTGTCAGAAGGGACTCTGCTTTGGAATTGCCTCCGAAACATGAACCTTGAGATGGTTCTTCCACAAGGAGATGTTGACCTTTTTCCAAAGGAATAACAACCTTCAACCTATGCCGGTATTTTCAATTCGAAAATAAGAATGACATCAAACCTTTATAAATAAATGCAATGATGGGAGAAATCTTACTGGTTACTAACCTTTATTGGGAATGTGGCAACAATTACGGGACCTAAATGTCAGGATGGTTTAATCTTTTAATCCTCAGGAGCAAGCGATCAGGTGCTGACTCTCGCGACTCGGCACGAGCTCGAGATTAAAGCTTTGCGCAGTTCGATTAAAGAATAAAGAAGGTCAAGTCATTTCGGTTTCGGTTAAACGTAAAGGTGACTCCTAAAATTAAACCAACACAGAAAGCACCAAAACCCCAGACAGATAGAGTGAAGCGTTTTAGAAGATTCATGTAAACTCCATAAGCACCAAACCGCACCATAGTTGCCCAATATTAATGCTACAAGTGATGTCTTTCCGTGCAAACGCTGTGAAATATGGTTGGGGCAATTCACAGCAAGTTAGCAGCAAGCAGTGGGGTGATGGATAAGGGTTAACCTGTTGTAGGTAACTATGCACATTACAAATATGATCAAAAACTTAACCAAATGAAACTAAAAATTAGGCAAATCCACAGAGACATGTCAGAAAGTAACAAAAAAAGAATACAACTCCAAGCAGCATTGTTACAAAAAAAAAATTTAAAAATCAGGTCAAAAGACTTTCAAGCTAAACCCTCTGATGAGACGTATTGCAGGGTTCCAATATAAGGTGACCTCACAGAGACAAATTAAATGACAGTACCGAGTGCAAACAATGAGAAGCAGATTTCTCAGGAGAACCAAAGACCAGCCAGCAGGCAGCCAGTGTGAGGCAACAGTGCTAACCACTGAACCACCATGCCGCTCCTGCCCATAATCTATATTTTAAATGACAGCTCTTCCTTAGTTTTGTTTGCCCTGAGACAAGGCAAACGTTTCATAAGACAGGTGAGCGCGGTACATTCAAAGCCCCTTTAAGCGTTACACCTCCAGTCAACACTTGTTGCTATTCGTTTGAAATTTGCACGCATTTCAGTCTAATTGCGACTACCTCCAATGCTAGAGATGCGCCAGGCACACGCTGACCAGTAGAGAATCCAAAAAAAATCCAGAATGACAGCACGTCATGGCATTTTAGGGAACCTTCCAAAATCAAAATGAAAAAGTATTTACCTGGTTGCATGCAAAACAAAATCAAGCCAATCCACGTCTTTCTAAATCAGTTACAGAACCTACAAAGGATCCACTAAGCCTGTAGAAACTAATATGTGATTCAGTTGATTCATGATGATTCCACCAGTATGTGAAGAGTCCATTAGCTAACCACCATCTCCTGGTGCTTTAAGCATCTCATTTCATCTTTCAAGATCGGGACATAAGTCCTGCACTGCTGCTCAGGATGACAAAAAAGGAATGATTTCTAGTTCCCTACTGGACTAAGTAGTTACGGTCTGGAAAACATCTATGGGTACAAAGGAAGTGTTTTAATGCGCTTTTACACTTACGACCATCTAGATGGAGGATAATGCTGGAAATCGGATACCTTGACTTGGATGACAGAAGTCTGTCTCTCCAAGCCCCTGTCCATAAACACCACTCATCTTTACTAAAGTGGTTTTCTTGGTGCACTTGTTCCTGGAAATGAAGGACCTTGGAGCGGCATATAAATCAACTAAAAAGGCCATTCAGCTAATCTGGATGAAGAAAGTAAAACAGGCATTAGGGAGAGTACTCTCAGCCACCCAAACAGCCGGCACAAGTACTCTGACACATCTGTGCATGCACTGGGGAATTTGGATCCATCCACTGTGGCTCTGACAGGCAGCCCATGCTGAGAGAGGACGACAGATGAAACTAACGGTAAAACATATTACTTTTGTGGATTACTGGAAATTGCCCATTTACACATCTTGAGCACTTCAATTAACAATACTGTGATATTACCTCTTCTTGGGACTGGCAACATGATAGTTTGAGTTAATGTGCCATGTTAACCGCTGTCACGTTTACTCAGTAAACATGTATCTACCGCTCTTTAACCATAACAGCGGTTCTGCAGGAAACATCCTAGTAGTTCTGGGAAACACGGGCTTGAGAAAGTTATAAAAATCGCAACAGTTTCCGGCATATCTTTCTGTGGCTCCGGACTCGATCCTATCTGCTTGGCTTTCTTCCGCACGAATGTGTGAATGACGATATGAAAACAAAGCAGTCTTGGGAGAGCTGCTGCAAAATCAAGACCAAACACACCCACATCCCCAAAGTGAAAAAAAGTGAACTGATAAGTGCCAATAAAAAGTCATACATAGAAGTCCGTCCATATCGAACATCATCTTCAATAATTACTCAGCGATTATTGCGAGTTTCTCGAATAGTTTTAACACATACAATCGTATCGATTTAGTAACATCGGATGAAATAAACGACAGTGTAATACTACAGCTTGGTCTGCTTGCTAACCCGATTATCTATGTTAATTGTACTCGGGATTTTCCCAGTGAAGCTGCAGATAGCCATCAGTTATTCTTATGCTTGGTTCGGTTCCTGGCGCTCGTTTCCCAGGCTGAAAAAGCAACAACGGATTGTCTATCTTATTTCCGTCCTGGACGCTGTCACGATCTGTTGCCGGCAACGACAGAGGTGCTCCGTGATCAGCGGAAAACCACAAGAAGAAACACAGCCAATAATGCTAACAAATATAATAAATATTTCTAAAGTTATTGCCACTTTAATGACTCGTGGCGTGCTTTATAAACTGAGTACACGGAGCACATGGGGAAATTGTGTATATTCATCTGACGAGCAACTAAATGTCTTGGCAACACACCAGGAAGATCACAATATTTCCCTACTAGATCAGACCGCTTCCTTACCACTGGCCTGGTCGAATAAAAGGGCACCTTGGCATTACTTCAAATCATTTGGCTTATTTCCATTCTGCATTTTAAGATTAGATTGCTTCGAACAAACATTTTCCTGTTGAAATTTCGAAGTCTGCTTCGCTTTCTTTCGAGTTGTTTTAAAGAACATCGCAAACGAAAGTAGCTTTCCCCAACTTAAGCCAGAAAAAACACTTACAGATTTATTAAGCATTACTTATATAAATTCAAAATTTCTTAGTATAATTTTATCTTCACAATACGATAATTCCGTGATGAAACATTTGTCATTTCTGGATGGACAATTAAGCGTTAAGGTCACCTACCTTATAGCGACTCTGCAGTTGTAAGTGATGGAAAATGTTTTTTTTCCGGTTATAATCTAGGTTATCCAGCAAAAAATAAGTATTTCTAGATTTAGCCTTAGATGGAAACAGTACTTCGAGGTCGATTTTTTCCCTCTTCCGAAGCAACACAAACAACCTCACAACTACGGACTCCCGATGCCAGGAGCGCGGGCGTGTTTCAAGGGGCGTCGCGGCACCGTTCGTTCAAGACTGACGTCACAAAGTAAATACCACCGTATTTCTCCGAATAGCAAAGGAAATGCGACTTCGTCACGTGCAATTACGGTATTCCGACTAAAAACAATTCGAAGAAACTGCTGCAAACGTAATTTTCTTATTTAATGATCAGCTGCAACCAATAAATTGCTCAATTACAAAAAAGAAAAGATAGGCTTGCGTAATAATCGCCTTAAAGCCTTTCTTATATGAATGGATGAATTAATATATTTTTGGTGTTTTAACTGTCATCAGTACAAGCCTATATAAATATTTACAGATATACATCTCACAAAGTATTTCTATATTGTGTACAAAAACAGGGTCAGGAAAGTTTAAAAAAAAAAAAAAAAAAAAAAAAAAACAGGACATTGCTTTACCCGCAATACCTGTTCTTCAAATACATTTCAGAAGAAAATACCAACAAATATTGCCCACCCAAAAAATATTTATCAGTCAATGGTGAGGGTGTTCAACAGAACTCTATTATCATCAAAACACATGGGATACTGTACGACATTAAAAACAAACGGTGTAATGACAATGACACATACCCAAATGCAGTGCATCTGAAATTTAACCAATTAACAACAGGGAGCCATTTTTCTACCTCCCAACCCGGTACCCATTACAGGGTCACAGAAAGAAAGAACAAACACATCCAATGTTTTTAACCCTTATTAAAGTGACCACAGATTCTTAAATAACTTTAAAAGGCAGGCTAGATTTCACTGGGTTCACATGAATCATGTTGTCAACCACTGCCTACATACTTAAGATGCACGACAATATAAATTTTTAAAATGTATTTGAAGAACTTTTTTTTTTTTAAATGTTAACTTTAATAAATGCTGGATAAAATCAAGCTCTCTTCTTAAAGACACTGAAGGTCATTATGTCTGCAGTGACATAACTACATTAAACTATGTCGGACGGTCACAATGAAGACACCTTAAATCATCTCCCAGTGGAGCATCCTTAAGAGAGTCATACATGTATCTTAGACAAACATCCCTGGTTTGACACTGCGTTACATTTCACTCTTGTACTGCTAGGTTGGCATGCATCTCCTTATACAAGGGCGATAATTATTACGAAATGCAAATAACTGCACAATGTGATCTCAAAAAAAAGAAAAAACTGCAGGATATTGGATACAGACAATCGGTTCGTATGAAACACATTCGCCAGTCCCAAATGCATCGTTCTCGATGAGCTGCTGACTGCAGAGAATTTGGAGAAACCCTATGGGACGAAATGTCATATGAACCTGGGCAGGAATTTCAGCGATGCTTTCATTTACTCCGGGTTTGTTGACAGTCGTGTCAGACGGGTGACTATGTGGGTGTGCGCCTTGAGGAATGCGCTCATACTACTGTAAATATGATACTTTTTCCTTTAAAAACTAATGGCCACGTCTATGGCGCTAATCCTACATTAAAAACATGGACGTGGCATACAGGGGTGCTCTGCATAGCAGCACATTACTGACTGAAGAAAAAAAAAAATTCTGTACTATGCAAGCAGATGGCAAGTGGAAAAAAAAATCTGCTCATATATTAGTATATATAATGTACAGGTATATTACATTGTCTGTGTCTTTGAGCAGAGAGGAGGAAAGAGTGCATTCAGGACTTCTTTCGTCATAAGACTCCGCCTATGGGTCCTGATGACCAGAAATGATGACTCCAAAGGAAGAAAAATAATACTCCAGTCCTAAAACAAAGAACAAAGCATGCTTATAAAAAGAGTCATAAATCATTAAATACAACCATAATTCTCATTAGACATCTGGATTCTCAATTTTAAATCCAATTTTTTTTACTTTCACACAAGCAAGCAGGCAAACCCACTATCACCAATAATATTGAATAAATATCTCATTATTAACAGAGAGCTAGGGACACTCGGTAAGACTCCGACTAAGAGGAGGCACTTGGAAGATTAAAACAAAACGAGCATCCATCACTTGCGGGGGCCTTTCTGGGCACTCACCGAGGTCAGCACACGCCCCCCCGCTCTGGCCGCTCCCTGGTCACATGGTCCTGCTGTACTCTATGCCGCTCTTCGACGAGATCCCTGACCAGGGCAGGAAACTGCGCAGGAGGTTATGAGCTTGCCGATAAATCCTCTGAGGAATGGTACACGGGCTCAGGTTGGCCAGAGTGGATCCAATATGTTGGATATAGTCAGTGGGGAAAATGTCAAGGGAAAACAAAAACACTTCCTGTATATCAGTCCTGGAGGGTGACATGGTTCCTGCTACCTCACTGTTTAAGTTGCTGTTTTGGAGAGGAACCAACTGTAGGACTAATGTCACTGAAACGTACCATATAAACTAAAATGAAACCATTGTTGTAACAGTTTTTACATTTTTTTAATAAAGAATACCCTTTGCTGGGACATAGCTTATATTTTCTGATTTATGATCATGCAGGGAGAGAAAACCTGAAGAAAAACAGCAGCTACGAGAGAAATAAACACACCACACTGAATAACTGAAGACCAGAAATAATGGACTGCAGGGGGCAGCATTTCTCACAGCACGAGTGTTGTTAGTGACGGGAGAAATCACGCTTCCAAACCACAGTTCTATTGGTTACGTTATTAAGATCCACCTTGCATTTCAGCATATTATTTTCCCATTGCTAGTAAAGTGATTGTTTAGCCTACTGATGGTAGACAAAAAAAAAAGTAGGTAAAGGAAATCACAGACCAGGGGGTGCCAACTGGTCAACTGCGATCGACAGGTGGGTGTTTAAGACATTCCTAGCTGACTGGCACCCCACCCCCCCAAATCGGCAAAATCAAGCAAGGTTCAGTAGCTGCCCAGATTACCGTAAAGTTAACTATCACTGTAGGGAAAAAAGGTTGGAGATTACTGCTTTACATCCATCCATCCATTTTCCAACCCGCTTATTCCTTCTGGGATTGCAGGGGGTCCGGAGCTTATCCCGGAAGCCATGGGCACGAGGCAGGGAACAACCCAGGACGGGGGGCCAGCCCATCGCAGGGCACACTCACACACCATTCAGTCTCACACGCACACCTACGGGCAATTTAGCAACTCCAATTAGCCTCAGCATGACTTTGGACTGTGGGGGGAAACCGGAGTACCCGGAGGAAACCCCACGACGACATGGAGAAAACATGCAAACTCCGCACACATGTGACCCAGGCGGAGACTCGAACCTGGGACCCAGAGGTGTGAGGCAACAGAGCTAACCACTGCAGCCTACAGCTTTACTCCTGGTCTGTACTCCAGGCAAATTGCAAACTAAAAAAATAGTCCAGTATGAGTGAAACAAAACCAAGTATAACTCCCGCCATGACAGTTAAAAGATCTACAAAGAAGCAAGAAAGGATATAACATGGTCCAGGGAGGATGTCCACCATTAATGTAGAGAACGTAAGTGAAGCCGTCTTTAAGAACCCCACGTATGGAATAGTAATAGGGCAGGTAGTGATGCTGCTTGAAGTATCTGTTCTCATAAAAGTGGATGGCGTTGTTGTTCGTGGTCAGCACATGCAGGTAGATGGCCTTGCAGTGGTCCTGAGCCGTAGTGGAGATGTGCTCCTTCAAACTGTCCAGCAAGAGAGAGCCTGCAAGGGCCAGAAAGCACGTGCAGATATCTCTGAATCAAAGTGCTTACCTTGCACCACCCGTGTGACTCTTTATGAGGTTTTCGACGCAGCATGGTGGGCAAGTCACGGGGCTACAAGGCCGGCAACATACCTATTCCATGTTTACGGAATTCCTTCACCACTCCCAGACTTAAGATATATGCGACCTGAGTGTCGACAGGAAAGCTAGAGGCCAGGATGTCTCCATCCTGAGGGTGGAGGAGGAGGACAGGAAAAAACAACCCGTGATGAGGAGTGAGCTCCCTCGTACTGCGAAGTGATCGGAGCATAGGCAGTAGTGTACAAACATGTACAGGACCAGAGTCTCGGTAGTATAAATGGCTTAAGATGAAAACCACTCGGTACGGTGACATCGATAAACGGTTATGCGTGGTTAGGTATGGTAGCAGATAATCCCAAAACCTACGAAGTAGCTGCCTCGTTAACTAGCTTAAGTAAGACCAGAAGATCCTTTAACTAGTAAAGAGCAGCGTCAACCGGTTATCACCAACCCAACCAACAGTAATAAGGTCCCTCTTTCCTTGGAAAGGAAAAAAAAGTCAAGGCCACAGAGTACAGGCTAATTAATCACAGTCTAAAAACAGAACTTTATGTCAATCCAGTTGCTCCAATTAGAGGACTTTGAGGCTGAAAAAGGAGAAATGCGAACACAAACGACCCATGCCAGTCGTTAGGAGGTTTCTCTGAAGGGATCGTCACCTAATCGCTGTTCACACATAGCTCCACTGAGGACAGGTGTTGAAGGCCCCATCCAAGACGCCGGACCCCCAAGCGGCAGCTTGTCCTGAGTGGACACCTTGCCTACCTCTTTGTGCACTTTCGTTCTGCCTTTTATTTCGGCCACAATCATTCCTACGATGCTACCTCTGAAGGTGGCAGCCAGGGAGAAGAATTTCTTGTTTGAGGTGATGTCGTGATACCATGAGTCCGGGTACCTGGAACAAAGGAGCTACCGTTGCAAACACAGACTTATTTTCCTGCATTTCATCCTTGTGTTGATTAATTTGTTAGCAAACACGCTGCTAATAATGGGTAACATATGGCTCGTGTGTTGCGCTTGAATGCACAAAGTCTGACAGTCACTGGTCATGTTAATGTACGTATGGCAGTGATGTCGTCCTAAAAAACTAGATATAAAAAAGCAATCAAATGAAAGTTATAAGGCAAATCACAACAGTAACTATGAACATATTTTAAGAACTTTAAAAATGTACATAAGACCCACACAATCAGACATAAATCAGGTCTCTTTAAGATCCAGGCTGTGAGGAATAGATTCAGCTGTAGCATGAGGGGGGGGGGGGGGGGGGGGGGGGCAGTACTCACTCGATGGGGAACCAATCACCACACAGCAGCTTGATGCTGTCTATGTCATCGCGGCAAAGCAGGCGGAGCTTGATCTCACTGAGCACAGAGGGCACCACGTCTGTCATTCACACCTAAACCAATCAAATAAATAAATAAACAGATACATAGATAATAATAATAATAATAATAATAATAATAATAATAACAATAATAATGAAGTCCTAGATAAGCATAAGCTCCAAAGTCCTACTAGCGAACGGCTGTCATTTCTAACTTGACAATCGCAGAAAAAAAGAGAAGCCATTATACATACAATTGTAAAAGTGCATGAAAGCTGGCCAAGAAAATAAGTGCAGTTCAATTGAAACTATTGCAATTATTTACAACGTTAAAGTGAATTAAGCTGTAGTTAATTCCCCGTAACACTGGACTTTATGTATTCAAAACCAATTTCCTCCATCTTTTACCCAGCTATTTAGAAAAAAAAAAGATGTTAAACTTATAACGCATCCGTCCCTTTACGAATATATGGCGACACGTGAAAGATAAACGCAATTCACTAAACTGATGAGACAGCATCGTGTTAACCCCATAAGTGAACACAAAGGTTATAACACAGGTTACACTGAATAATCAGGAAGCTCCTGACACACCGGGCTGGCAATACTGTTTCCTTCACTGTTAAATCACCCCACACCTGACAGGGATTCCCTACCTCGTACCTTAATGCCTGTGCAGAACATCTCAACAGCCGATTATACTGGCACTTACAAGGACCTGGCGGGATGCAGCAGTCAACAGAAACCAAAATGACTACCACAATCATCTACGCCGCTAGCCGTCCGAATGACCCACCACCCGGAGCCGGCTAACCCCTAGCACACATCTACCAAAATAACGGTGCACTTTTACTGCGGTCAGCCACCTGAATGAGCAAAAGACAATTTTTACCTGCTTAACTAGAGGCTTCAGCAGAATGACAAGCAGCAGCTGCTGGGGGGGACCCTCGGTACGACTCACGCATTTCATTTCCCTGTCTATAAGCCGGCAGACTAGCGAATGACCCCCAGCGTAACACCAGGAACTACGTTAGGCAGGAGATTAGCAACCTTCGGGAGTGCGGTCGTTTAAGTTCACAACATTTATTGCGCTACTTAGAAGATGCGATAACTCACATAAAGGTCGACTTGCTCTAAATAGTATAACGGGCAAATAACAACTAGCAAGGTGTCTAATATCAAATGCACAGCTGCATGTAGCACTCGGCTCTGCAGCTAATGTTGGCTAGCCAAATAGTTTTGGCCACCTGCCTTGTTTCTGTGCTTAAAGCAAAAAGAATGTGAACCGTCGTTTCCCTCGTCGTTCCCAACGCTCGTTCAGTGTAGCGGCAGAACCATGGCAAAACATGAACTTTCGTTTTCTTCCTGCTTCAGGGAAAATTAAACATTCAAGCGAGCGCTCCAGATCGGCTCGGTCACTAGCTCCCGTGGTTTCCGTAACGACCGTCGACCGGGCAGCTCGTCGTCTTCCGTCGCCGAACCGGAAGCCAACCTCGTTCTGATATTACGCATGACGTCATCGTCTCTGATATGATTGTGTGAATGTTGTGATTATACAACATGTAAGAACGTTTCTTTGGCAGAACTATTGTCAATAGTAGTGATCATAAGTACTCTACAGGTATCTAACGTGAAGTACTCCAGGCAAATGTAGCTTTTTAAAATGACAAACTAATGGTAAAAATGCGTCGTGTTATAAAGACATCCACATGAATAAGTCATCATAATGAAATTGAAACTTTTTTTTAACTTTAACTAAATCTTTATTACAAGTGCCCAAAAAATTATTTTGTCAATAATGATATACTTGTGTATACAGTAATTTCCTCAAATTTATGTGCCAAATTACTTCAGTTCTACCAATATCATCCATAAAAATAAACATCCAAATAAAAATAGTTTTCTGATAACAAATTATATTTTAAAAATGTTTAAAGTAGGAATCGCAGCCTTCCTTCCACTTTAGCCAAACATACAGGAGTTTCTTTGGTAGACCAACATATTACCATTTTTGGGCTTACAGTCATATCAACAACAATAGGTTAGATATCAAGCCAATCTGCTGGCTTGGAAAATGTATAAAATTCTCTGTTCAGAATGAAATCTTGAGACAATACTGGTGTCAGACATCTGAAACATTTGATGCATTCACAAAATTTGACCATTTTAACACATCAACAAGTCGGTCATGTTCCCAGAGTCATGTTTCGTTACAGTATAACGATAAACACAGTTTATCGTCACAGTATAACAGATAAAACAAAGGAAGCATTAAATATTTAAAACATAATATTTATACATTCATACATTTATTCATCTTTCACAGCTTATCAGCTTATGCTGCAAGACCCTACATATAATTTTGTTACAAAACCTCCATGTTTAGTACAATGGCAATATGAGCCAATATACATACATACATACACACATACATACAAGCCGCTGATTTTTACAAAGAGGTGTGGGGGTATGGTCAACGGATGGGGCGGTAGGGGAAGGCCATCCCGGAGAGGAACTGCGGCGCTGGGTGAGGTGGGTGCGTGCTGTGGGCCGGGGGGGAGGGACGAGGAGGGTATCCCAGTGGCGGCGTGTGGATGTGGGGGTAAAACCCGGGCTGAAAAGGAGAGTGAGGCGGCTGCTGGACTGGACCGGACATGACCAGCTGAAGCAGGCTGGGGAAGGACAATACAGAAAATCAAGACCTCTTCTTTACAAAAAGAGTGGTGTCACGTAAGGTCACCGTGGTAAGAGCTCTAAGCAGTAGGTCTGCATCTTAATTATTTTTATAGCATCGACCTCTTTTCCGGTTGAGGGCAGAGAGCAGTCCTAGGTCTAGCTTAGTTTGGCTGGGGGAGGGAGGGGGAAGGCGGCGGCATTCAAAAATCAGCATGCACCAATCACAAGACAAGTCATCTTCGGCATGCACCAATCACAAGACAAGTCATCTTCGGCATGCACCAATCACAAGACAAGTCACCTAGCCATTCTGCCAGTCATTCCCACAAGGCTGCTCATGCAATTAGGGTCGGAATGATCTGGAGTCTAATCAAAATGGATCCCTGCATCCCGGATCTAAAAATATGAGGCCGACGACTTACTTGTTGTGTGGTAACCTGGAACACAGAGATCTGAGGTCCTCTGTAGAGGAAAGGAACAGGCCGTCAAAGTCTGAAGCGAAACCCAACGAGCGCCAGCGCGCGATGGGTGCAGAACCCACCTCTTGTGCACAGCAGGGCCCCAGCCGACAAGGAGACCTGCAGCACCTGAGCCAGCCGGTTGAGGGAGAGCTCGATTTCTCTGGAGGCATTGAGAGGGTTCAGCTCCTCCACCAGCCTGGCCAGCTCCTCCACCAGCTGCACCACGTGTTCGAACTGCAGCAGCTCGAGCCGCCCGAACAGGTTCTTCTCGGTCAGGTGCACTTGGAGCATCAGTAGAATCTGCAGGACGCCCAAGTGCAGCTTGGAATAGAAGGGCTCTGTGTCGGCGGCCGGCGCCAACTCCTTGGCCCGCTTGGCCAGTGGGGCCTTGACACACCAGCGCACCAGGCCCAACAGGGGCGTGACCCCCAGCGAGCCCAGCGGCAGGCTGGCCGAAATGGGCATGTTGAGGAACGTGATCAGTGTGAGCCTGGGATCGTCCACGATCCAGGTGACCACCATCTCCAGCAGGCCAGGGGAAGGGATTAAATCCTCTGCAGGAGAAACGGACCAACCGAAAGAATGAATCCTCTACATTCGTCACAACGCTGTTTAGAAAGGAAACGTACGGGATGAATTTAGCAGTGAAGGGCCTACAGTAGGCTAAGCATAAGGGGGGGGGCGTAGGAGGGGTACCCGAGGAGAAGTCGTAGAGCGCTGTGACGGCCGTGATGAACTGGCAGCAGAATCGCGGGCTGGCTGTGTAGATGTGCTGCAGGGTCTGCAGGGAGCCAGGGACCAGGCTGCAGTAATCGTCCACCAGGACCTTAGCCAGCCGAACGCAGTAGAGCGCGTGGGTCCTCTGGGGGGGGGGTGTGTGTGTGTGAGGTGGGGGCGACAAAAACGGCACTTATCTGACCTACCAGCTGCTACATCCACACGGCCTTGCGTTAAATACAGCAATTTAAATATTTACTGCCATACTTCCCCTCTAACCTTGTTAGACATTAAAGGAATTAAGTGTTGACACAAGCATTACTTAGAAGCATGCATGCAGCATTCAGAGGCACCCCCCCCCGACCTTCACACACCTGCAGCCAGGAGGCGGCGCACTCCAGGATGGGCACGCGGCACACGGCCACCGCCATGGAAACCAGCTTGCCCAGCATGGCCATGCGGCTGTCGTCCGCCTTGTTGCCCTGGGGGCTGAACAGGGCCGAGAAGATCAGCTGGCGTACGGCGTCTTTGCTCTGCTCCTGGAAGTAGCTGCACATGATCTCCAGCAGCTGGAGCTCCTGCAGGGAGCTCATCCTCTGTGGGACAGGGGGGGGGTCATTTATTCTGAATGTAATTGGTGGCGGTAATTTATACTTTCACCTTGTAGCTTGCCCGATATATATCAATTACCTCCCCCCACCAAACTATAAGCAGTATTGGGTGTCCAATGGCTTAGGGCACTGAGCCTGTGATCAGAAGGTTGTTGGTTCAAATCTCTGGGTCAGCAGTGTGATGTCACTGTTGGGCCCTCAAACAAGACCCTGCTTTCTCAAAAATGTAAGTCACTTTGAGTAGAAATGTGTCCTAAAAAGTTATTATACTGGATGATATATAACTAGGGGGTGGCATGGTGGTGCAGTGGTTAGCACTGTTGCCTTACACCTCTGGTCCGGGTTTGAGTCTCTGCCGGGGTTACATGTGTGTGGAGTTTGTAGTTTGTAGGAGTATGTTCTCCCCATGTCATCGTGGGGTTTCCTCCGGGTACTCCGGTTTCCCCACACAGTCCAAAAACATGCTGAGGCTAATTGGAGTTGCTAAATTGCCCGTAGGTGTGCATGGTGTGTGAGTGTGCCCTGCGATGGGCTGGCCCCCCATCCTGGGTTGTTTCCTGCCTCGTGCTCATTGCTTCCGGGATAGGCTCCGGACCCCCCGCGACCCAGTAGGATAAGGGCTTTGGAAAATGGATGGATGGATGTACGTGGGGTCAAGTCTCACACAGTAATACAGCATGATATCTAAGGAACAGATATCTATAACTATGTGGAAACTTAGTGAAAATCTGGATTTTGAAGCAGCGGGTTAAAATAATGACTGAAGTCAGGCCTGCTAGGTTCCTGGAAGAACTCAGAATCTCAGGTGAAAATGCTAAAAATTCCTCTGTAAACTAAATCATCACCCACTACCACCTCCACTCGAAATGAATCTCAGTTCCTAAGGAACCACAAAACAGGCTCTGAAACTTGCGGTCGCCGGGTCACTTTGTTGGTGGAGGCGGGCGGGAGGGGGGGCTCACTTTGAGCTGGACTCCACGGTCTTTGGGGACGTGGAAGATGAAGTCCTCCACCAGCTCGATGGTGGCCTTGTCCACGATGGGCAGCGCCGTGCTCTGCAGCTGGCTGCTGAAGTAGATGTCAAGGTGGTAAAGCACCTCCTTGGCAGCGCTCAGGGCATCCCGTCTCAGCAGGGAATGGCGAATGTCACTCATGGTGGGTCTGGGGAAAGCAGAGGGAGGAACAGCAGTCAGTATCACAGAAAATGGGGCAGTCTGTGAAAGTACATTTGCAAATGAATACATAAAACACTGCCCACAATATGCACCTTTCACAAACGATGTTGTACAGTCATGACATAAAACTTTAAAACCCAAAATAATTGCATGGCCAAGAGACTGGTTTTATTTTTAAATATTGCACAAACACTTCAATCAATTTAATTACAGGAACTCTAATAATTTCGACGCGAATCTTTTACGCCTCAATTATAATCAGCAAGAGTCGAAGCTGTTACCGGTGGAGAACAGGTGAAATTCATAATGAAATAATGTTATATTATTATATTATGTTCATAATATAATATTCATAATATAATATTCATATATATTGTATATATTCATAATATATACAAGGTGTCTATTTTTAATACAATAAAAAAGAGGAAGAGGCGTGATCCTTGGGGCTCCCGTAGAAGCCATTGGTACAAAGTGTCGTATTATTACGGCTGAGGGTAGTTTAGGGACCGGTGCTGTAACTCCATACTTTTTGTTTCGAGTATGCGCGATGTTATCCTGCAAATGCATTAACGGAGCTGGGAGTTCTCCTAACTCACTATATCAACTTTATCCGGCGTGTGATTAGTGTATCAGTTTAGTTTTCGGCTTTTAAGACAAATGCTCAGACCGCTTAATTAAACCAGATAATTAAAAAAAAAAGAAAAACAAAATAGCTAAAAAATAAGCTAAATGCTAGCAAGCCAGGTATTTCCTGTTTATTTTACAACGTGACGACCTGCTGTCAGTGTGTCGTACCTGCATGTTCACCGGCGACCTACCAAAAACACTGCAACCACACGAATTCACAATCGGTGCTAAACAGCGATAGGGGTGACAGTACCAACACATAAACGATCGCTTAAAACGATTAAAAACGAAATTCCGTCTTCGCGGTTCACCTATCACCATAAAATAACACAATAAAAATCACTGGTTGCATCATTGTTTCAGAAGTAAAACTCGCAACAACAAAAAAAAAAAAAAACTCGGAGCTGCGTTTTGAGATTATAACCCATTCATTCATATTAACCTGTCAGTTACTTGAATCGTTGTTACTGGGAAGACTAAAATCTAATTTCAAAACTCTTGAAACCAACTCAAGTACTAACAATGACATCTCCGCTTCTGCATTCACGGATACAGAATTCCTGATCAGTGGTTTTTGAAACCGCTACATCGACATGCCATTAAGGTTTTTCCTTACCCAGTTTCTCAGTGTTATCCTAGCATATCTCTAAAAGACATACAAATGAAATGTTTGGCACAACAAATGAGTAAAAGATACAGGAAAACGTCCCCACGATGTGCAACGGCGGCGCGCTGCACTGCGAAGTACGGCAGCCCTTTTAGGACATATAATGCGCGGAAGGCCACGCAAGAGAATATGAAAGGAGGGGGAGAACAATTCAATGATTTAGAGTTTCTAAAGCATTTTATCATGATTACGTGCGTCACGTTCTATATAAAACTAGATATTTAACATAATTATATTGTGCTATTCATCATATACTTTTGTATCGCCTGTTTTTTATTCGTTGCAAACTTTTGTTCCTTATTCGGGCTGCAAGAGGAAGTTACTGCACCTGGCCAATAAAACATCATAATTCTTGGATCAATGCTACAAATCCACCTATTCTAGCCACTCATCCATCTTCCAACTGCTTATTAATTGCAGGATATGGCAGTCCATTTTTATATTCATGAAATTCACTTTTTATAATCAGAAAATAATAATCTTTAAAAATTACACTTTCTGCCTCCCAGTAGACTATTGAACATGTGCATTGTGCAGCAGAAAGGGGTATCTGCCATTGTTTTGTGGCAAAAAAAAAAACATCTGAAAGTCCAGTATTTTCTGTATGCCCTTCCACCTGTGAAGCTTTGCACATGTTGATTTGACTGACCCCCCCTGCCCCCTCCCCCAACGGGTGCCCCCTGCTATCACCGAGACCCTCCCTTCATCAACATGCACATGGTGCATTTTCACACGCCATTGTTGATTTTAAAAATACCAGAACATGTGATCCTTTCATCATATACAACAAGCTGCTCACTGGCAAAACACTTCCTCTCAATCCAGGCGGAGATCTTCCCAAAATCAGGAGCAGGTACAGACTTCTACACTTCCTAACTATTAAGAAAGAACTAGAAAAAATGTGGCAATAACGGATTTTTGAAAATGTTCTTTTATAAAGGAATTTCATATCTGAATCATTATGGAGAATGTTTGTGATTTAAAAAAACTTTTCTGAAGCATAGTGGGAGTAGGATGGAATGTGGAATAAAGTAGCATTGCCTGCATTGTAATACTTATGTTTGTCTCTGATTCCTATTACTTAAGGGGCAGTTGTAATGAAAATGGAGTAATGGTGTCTGAATACGTTTATTTCGCTTCATTGTTCAGGCAGAATGAGGCTGGGCTTTTCCTTTTTGCTGATTCTATCCTGGATACATCTGGCCACCGGATCCTTACTGATTGGTGCCTTCAACATCAAAACCTTTGGAGACAAAAAGGCATCCAACTCCACTCTGGTTGATATCATTGTGAAAGTGAGTCGATCTGCACTTTAATGTCACAATCCATGGGTGAGGGTGGTTTAAGGATGGGCGTCCATCCACCCACCATACAACTACTCATCCTGGCCAGTGTCGCAAAGGCGGATAATTAAAAGATGACGGATTTTCTTTTATGCAAATTAGATATTGCCGCACTGTTGCTCTCTTCCACCTCTGCTTGGTGTTTTATTTAAAGAGGACATTGTTATTTTAATTTCAGCCAGTCTTCTGCATTTGTTTCGCCCTCTGTTCATGAGTTCAAATCATGACCTTTCTTGTTCATATCTATGAATAATTAGGCCTCTGGCAGTGATTCTGATCTGGTGACTCCCTTTTCATATGTGACAGATAGTCCACAGGTATGACATCATACTTATTCAGGAGGTGAGAGACAGTGACCTGTCGGCCACGCGCAAACTGATGGAGAGTGTCAACAGGTAGTAAGCTATCAAAGCAGCCGCCACTGCCTTAACCACCAGGCTCCGCATGGTTGGTACTGAATGGACCTTCGGTTTTTGTCGTGTTGTAGTGGCATCTCACCGTTTCACTATGAATACATAGTCAGTGAGCCACTTGGCAGAGACACCTACAAGGAACGATACCTCTTCATATACAGGTAAACCTTTCCGGTCAAACATTCCCATGAATTAAATGTGGTAATTTATACCTTACGACGATTTAAATTTGCACAAAACAAGGCTTTCTTGATTGTCAAATACGTACAATTTACACAGTTCATTGAAATGGATAATTCCTTTCCCAGCAATAAAAGCTGCATCTCTGCATACTCTTTTGTTAGAGATGACATGGTCTCCGTCGTCGAGAGCTTCCTGTACGACGACGGCTGTGAAGCTTGTGGCACAGACGCGTTCAGCCGCGAGCCCTTTGTCGTCATGTTTTCGCCCAAACATTCTGGTGGGCGATGCACAGAACCACTTTAACAGTTTACATTTCCGAATTCTTAGCTAAATTTACCAGCAATTCCTAAGATTAACCACTAAGGCTCGTATTAAGTTAAGATATTAAAACAACCAAATAAAACTCAAGACAAAGTCTGAAGCTATAAGGCTCTCTGGGGCAATTTGATAGGGTGTCCAGCCACACACAGGCATTTTCACATGTAATTCTGATAATTATCTTAATTCAGGATACAAAAAAACAGGGTTTAACCCTTTGATCATACGGTCACTTCTTTACCCACAATCCCCATGGGCACGTCATGGATTCTGCACAGCCCTTACAAGGTCGATATGCCTATATGTCTTCCCAGGTGTGCCAGACTTCGCACTCATCCCCCAGCACACCTCCCCAGATTCCGCTGTGAAGGAAATCGACGCCCTTTACGACGTCGTTGACGAAACGAGGAGCTTCTTAGGCACAGATGTGGGTCAGAAGACACGCCCAAGGCATTATGACGAAAGTCTTTGGTTTATGGCAGCACTTAGAAACCCAGCGATCCAAATATTGAACAAGCTGCTTATGAAAACTGGTATTTTTAAATGAATTTTAGTGCATATCCAGTTCTCACTTTGAAATGGATGTTCTACTGATTTGGGTAGTGCCAGTGCTCTTTATTTAGATATTCATATTTATCGCTACTTAGCTACAAGGTCCTGAGGTATTACGCTGCAGCTTCTATTATCATTCTTGCAAATAGTACACTGCATAAAAACACGCTAGCAATGCCTTGTTTTTTTCCCTAGAATATACTGCTTTTAGGAGACTTCAATGCTGGTTGTAACTTCGTCCGTGAATCGGACTGGGAGCAAATCCGACTTCACACAGACCGAAGCTATCACTGGCTGATCCCCAACAGCGCAGACACCACAGTGACCAACACGGAGTGCCCGTATGACCGGTGAGCGGCCAGAGACACGTGCCGGTACCACAACACCAGCACGCCAGCTTTCAGCCTCATTGGTCCTGTCTTTTTTAAATGTGAATCAGAATTGTCGCCACGGCAACAATGATGCAGTACGTGGTTCCGGGGTCTGCGGCAGTTTATGACTTCATGACGGCACTGAAGCTGAGCCAAAGCCTGGTAAGCGAGCTCACACTGCCAACAGAACAAAGGCTGATGGGTCGAACCCGAACCCTGCTGGATGGGAAAAAAATAAAAGAACCATTCTGCTTCCTCTCACCGTATCTCATTCTTCTAGGCCCTGGCTGTCAGTGACCACTTTCCTGTCGAAGTGCAGCTCAAGGGAGCTTGAGGAATTCCATGGACCTTCACCCACAGAGGTGACCGAATTAAAGAACGAAGCCGAGGGAATTCAAAGCATGTGCGCTTCAAGGCGTAACAATAAGAGAGCCTGACACTTTCTCCATTAAATAAAAGACAAAGCAGAAGTAGAAGAGAGCGGGTTTATTCAGCTTTTCCTCCTTGGCTTTCAAAGATGTGCATTGCTTACTGTTAATTTTATGTTTCATTTCTATGTCTACAAAAAGCAGAACCTTATAGTTAGTCTATTAGAGGAGTATTCAGATACTATCCTAATACTAACGATTAAGGATAGCGATGAGAGTACTCCTTACGCACACCAATGATAAGGGATCCGAGTCACAGGGTATCGCTGTCAAATTCAGGGTCGGAGGGGACCCCCCCCACCACTTATGCCTTTTTCTTTCTGAGATTCTCCAAATACACCTTGAGGGACTTCTGGATGGAGTCCTTGGTGATGAAGCTCACAAAGTTGCCGATATCCGTCTCCCTGGCGGACAGCAACTTATCGATGGTGGGCTTCCTCATCGCGGACTTGGTGATTTGCCGGGCGTGGTCTGAGGGCGAGAGCGAGTGGCCGGCATGCGTGAGGGCGGCTGGCTCGGCCGCGCGCCGAAATCGCAGAGCGTGCACAGCGTCACACTGCATTACACCCCGTCAATCATAGTAAATGTGGAGGGAAACTCACGGGCATGCTGAGGTGTGAGGAGACTGTTATACACCCACACACACAGGTTTGTAATTATATCTTTGTGGGGACCCTCCATTCCCATCTATGGGGAAAACTCTAATCACAACACGATGACCTTAATCCCGACCCAGCCTTAACCTTAACCATAAGTAACCAAACAAAATACGAGACTTTTGGCATGTTTTGTTTTTTGATTGCATGCACAGATCTTTGTGTGGATCTGAAAAGCTCATTGGTTGTTGGCGTGTCAGCGACAGCCATGTCTCTGACCTGGGATGGCAAACCACCTTGCCATGGCCTCAGTGGCCGTGCTCACGAGCTTCTCCTCGGGCACCAGCTCGTCCACCATGCCGATCTTCAGGGCGTCCTGGGGGGAGTAGAGCAGCCCCAGCTGCAGGGCGATCTCTGCCGTCCTGTGGCCCACTGTGTTCACCATGGTGTCCTTAAACCTGGAGCGACACACATCTCTGACGCTCATGTGGAAGCTTAACACCACAGTACCTGCTGGATAAAGGTTACCCACTTCCTGTACCCTCGGACTGTGTGAATCCCACCTCAAAAGCCGCATCTGCACTGCATTTTACTTGCATTGCAGCTCCTTTTATCCATATATATTTTTTGAGAAAGCAGAGTGAGCCAGTTGCTGGAGCAACAGGGGCCTTGTTCAAAGGTCCAACAGGTGAATCTGCCCTGCGATCATGGGATCTGAACCAGCGACTTTCCAATCTCACACACATCGTCATAATCCGCTGGACCACACACCTCCCCCAAACCATAATAAACCCTTCCATAATGACCTCTGTCACTCACCAGAAAGGTGCCACGATGCCCAGCTGGGTCTCATTCAGTCCGATGCCGTAGCGTGGGTTGTCGGCCATAATCCTGTAGTCACATGTCATGGACAGAAGGCAGCCCCCTGCAGGGCTGGAACCCTGATAGGTCATAAGGGTAAAATGGGGAAGGGCAGGAGGAAAACATACCTCCTCTGATGACTGCTGTTCAATGCTCTGATACACTAACAGTCTGCTGGCATCTAGTCCAGGCATGTAAAATAGGTTTGATCTGTAAATTACTTCTAAAAACCTACAAATAAGTCAGTGTTATTGTCAGAACTTACTGTTACTCTCAACTGAATTTACACAGTGCATTTCTACTGAATGTAGTTCCAATTACTCAAGGTTTAGCATCTCGCTCACAGGACGCAACCTAGCAACTCTCTGGTTCCATTCTTCCACAAAAACGGCATAAGAGCTCCACATCCTGCCCACTGGCTCGTACATTAATGGCGGCGATGGTGACCAGCCTGGAGCTGTAGAACTTCAGCCACATCTCCTGCACGGCTCTCCAGAACTCGCCACAGCGCTCCGGGCTTCTTCCGTACAACTCCAAGATGTCCAAGCCCGCTGAAAAGATCTTCGGCAATGCCTGCAGCACAACAACCAAACACAGCACCCATGCATCTTGAGCCGTCTCCATTTGGGACATGAACAACGGGTACAAAGCAGACAGAACATCACGCTTAACCCTATGTAAATAAAAGACCATGTTAAACAGAAAACAAAGGACAAACACCAAGGCTGACAAAGAAACCATAGATGGAGGCATGTTTCACATGCCTAAATTGTTTTACTGATGAAAAACAGCAACAATAATCATTCTTAGAATCATTTAGAAGATGCTTTCATAGAAAGAACTACTCAGTGCATTTTATCTGTATATGTGTACATATTTAACTTTAGTTCTTTTAGGTCAAATACTGAGAGGGCTTAAACTGCTATGCCACCTGCTGGTGATTAAGAGGTACTGCTAATTAAATCAGCTAACTTACAGAGGTCACAACAACTCCCCTGCAACCCTTGTTCATTTCGAGTTTCTCCAGGCTGATCGCGATCTCCGTGAGGAAGTCCAGACTGAGGGTGTTAACAGGGGGGCTGTGGAGCTTCATCACCGCAATACCTACCCCAACAAAAGCGAACGAAAAACAGTCAAGATATGGAGGTGCAGCGCCTATAACGCTGAAACAGAATGTGTGTGACAAAAATGCACATAAGAATGGACCTTAGCATAGACATGAATATAGACTGTTTTTAAACAAGATAGAACAAATTAACCTAAACCCTGCAGATACATAACATAATCCTTAACAAGTATTTCAGCTTTTTAATTAGCTTACATGTGGAGCCATGGGTGTGCCAACAGTCCCACTACTTGAAGACCTGTTCCCATAACATTAAAAAGTTTTCCTTTCCCAAAAACATGCAATTGCATTTGGTTACCAGAAGAAGGTTCGGGGTTGCTTACCTGTGCTGCCGTCCAAGTCCACAGTCATTGCGGATGCCGATGAGAAGTTCCTCTGAGCTGTCACCGTGCATGGCCGAGCAAAATGACCTCTCCTACCGCGGCTGCACCCGGCGAAGGACAACAACCTCGCTGAGGAAATTTTACAAAGTGTGCAAAGGTTACTAGGTATTTCAAGCCGTACGGCCTCGAATTTACCCCTCGCTTCGAAGGACAGGTTCATAGTTTGATTCTAAGCACTTACTCATCCCGCGTTGTTTATAACTAATATTTTTGAGGAGGCAAAATTACATTTAAAATAAGTAGGGACACTAGGAAGGCGGTGGATACTTTGGAAAGGGTTCTTCGATTCTCAAATTTGGGACTTGTTCACCAAATTGTCTACAAAAGCTCTTAATTAGTAAATATGCCGCGCAGGGCGGAGCGCTACTGATCGACAATATCTGCTTACCTTTAACCTCATTCTTGAAAAGGGCACCAATTTGGCATATTTAGTAAACTCGAATTCCAGAAATCATACGGGGCAAAATTCACAGAGCACATGCTGCAAGCGTGTCTGTGCAAACCACCGAGATGTTAATGTCCAAGGAACAATACATGCAAGCATACCAGAATCACTGCACTTCGCCAACCGCCTCAACGCAGATGCCATTTCTTCTCAATTCCAGCAGCAACAAGGGGGCGTGTTCGGCCACACTTTTCTCAGATCTGATTGGAAGTAGCTTTCTCCGGCGTGATGACGTTGTTACTGTGGGCGTAGTACGAGCACTTACATACGGGCCACCCAATGGTCCAAAATACCTATATGTATTGTGAGTTATACGTTAACGCGATGTGTATATGGGTTGTTATTTTAAATATTTGCATGAAATTAATTCCGTTTAATTTGGCGAGTCATGAATATTGTGAATATTGTATTTCAACTCCAAGCTTCTCCTTCCTCGTCTGTTTACTAAAGCTCAAAGTTTTACAAGGTTAGCATCGGGGTGGGCAGTAATGAAGTATGAATAAATGTACTTTATCTGAGTATCAAACTGTTTGTAAACTTATGACTTTTATTCCACTACATTTAAAAGAAAAATATTACACTTGTGACTCCGCTACATTTCAATGAAGGTTCTTGCAACTCACTACGTTAAAATACAGCTTTGAAGTCAGGGGGCAAATTTTCTTTTTCTAAAATGCAATAGGCTATATTGTGTTCATCACAGGAGAAAAAAAACAATGACAGTAAACGGATGATTACTGCTATTACGGCAGATGAAGATGATAACGATTTCTCAGCAGAGCACCCGTGACCCATGTTTTAGATTTTTGAAAAGAAGAAATATGTGTTTCGTTTTAAATGTCTGTTGTATCTACCGCACAAAAAACTTCATCAATGCCTATAAAAATTCGCCGTCCAACCTGACAAAGCACGTCGATTTAACATTACATAACCAAGATGTCTGTGCTTCTAATGATTGCAGTGTTTACGCTATAGTTGGTCAAATGACCTTATATGGTTTTGCCCGCTAAGTCGGTATATTAGAACTGAAGTTGCCTCAACTATTTGTCAAGCTAACTGGTTCCTGTACGCGTTCTTTGAATAATTACCAGGTTCTGCAAATGCACTGTGGCAACAATACAACAGTGCGTTAGCATCAAAAAAGAAAATGTACTTTTGAATATTTAAGTATTTTAATAGCGATTGCTCCAGTATTTGAACTAAATTTGACTGAATAACTTTAACTTGTATGGGAGTAATATTTGACTCAAGTAATTAAGTTGTATACTCTGTCCACCTATGGTTCACATCAGTTAAGATTTTCAGTTGTTAATGAATAATATAATTTTACTGAATGGGAAAGGGGACATTATTCGAATGTTCATATCTGCACTCAGAATGTTAGTTACTGAAATACTCAGGGGCGACGCACGCGCAAGGAATCTTCCGGCAAATCTATATTATTCCATTATAAACCTAAAATTAGCAACATTTAAAGCGATGGGGTAGTTTGCAAACCCTGCAGACTATTTACAAGGTGATAAAACTGTTTCGTACATGTGAATGTGTGTGCAGATTAGACTGGAATCGAAAATCTCACGCCTGCCAGCTGACCAAGACTGGAAACCCGGAATATTGGCATTATTGTTTTGTAGTCTTTTTGCCTCCTCGTGCCTCGAACCAAACACTTAACAGTATATTCCAAAAATGCTACATAATGATTCACCATGTAGCGTGGCAAGGACATGTGCTGGTAACACGCAGGTCCAAGCATCAAAAGGGGAACGGCTATATGCATGACAAATGAATACCTAAGTGCATATCCCCTTCCATTTTATAGACTACAAAGGGCAGCTGTGTGTTTTAAGGAACTGCTGCCATTTCCTTTGCAATAAAATTGCACCAGTAAATATTACCCAAAACTAAGCAGATCTTATTTGTGAAAACATTTGCAATGGTGAAACCAAAGAATAGCTGGTTGCAGGGTGGGCCTTAAAGTAACATGTTGCGCGGCAGTTAAGTGCGTAAACTTGTGTCCTCGTGGTTGCTTATCCCGGTCCCTGGTGTTGTCTTTGAGCAAGGTGGCTAAACTATGCAGCTGTGAAGTATTCCGGGTTACAACGTTGGCTGTGGGTACAAAAGTAGAAGCAGAGTTTCAAACATATGAAGGCTTATTTAATCTGAGCTTTATTAAAAGGTACAAGACGCTTGAAAAAGTTTTGACACTAAAACTCGAAGGTACAGTAATCAGTCATCATGGACTCCGTGTGAACTCCGTCAAAGAAAAGGCAATTTATCACTAAAGTCCAAAGACCGGAAATTGCCACAGTCGCCAAACCCGCACACTTTCCTCTCGTTATTTTACTCCATTGGCAAACACGGTACAAAAACACTGGAGAGAACCTATGCATGCAGCACGTACCAAGACATCACAGATACTCGAAATCAATGGTTCAGTTGAAGGGAGTGTAGATGTATATATACACACCACCAACACTAAGCCTTTTAAAATGTACAAACACTGTCCAAGGTTCGACTTTTGCCTCCTTTTGTGGTGTCTGAGTGACGATGAAATATAACGGTACATCTAAACTCCACAGTAATCGAGTGAGACAGCTGAACTACCACCGTTTTAGTTACACATGGAAAAACAAAAAAATCTTAGGATATCCCATAAACCTTTGCTTCGCTATTTTTTTCCTTACATTCAAAAAGAAAATATTATGTTGCCCACTGAGGTCACCAGAAAGGTTTGAGATCTTATCTGCGAGACATCCAGTATTACATGCATTCTGTACATTTCTTAAACGCATTCTTTTAATTTTTATGCAGACATCATTAAGCATTCTGACTACATCTTCATTTTGGTCAATTAACAGGAAACACCCAGGATGACATGATCATGAATGGCAAGTTTAAAAATGTTTTCAAGGTAAAACGTCTAACAACAGACACAGGGGAAATAAAACAACAGGATTTAAATTCAGAACGGTTATGTAGACATACCAAGACAATATGGGTTGATTGTGGTGCATTTTATTAAATTTTTTCCCCCCCTCATCATTTCTTTTTCAGTTCTTTAGAATCATATTTACGTTTCTGAAATTAGTAATACATCACTCAAATTAAGGGTCGCTGTTGCGAAGGACGCGGGGTATGGTACTGAAAGCTGTAAGAACAGAGGGATCAAACGGGGATCAACCGGGGAACGTACCACGGACAAGGATGGACACCTCAGGCTATGTTACCCGTAGCAGGAATACTCAGCATACAGGTAACCAGTTTACCAGCACTGGGGGCAGCTCCAAAAATCTCTAGGCGCTGATCAGTCCATTCAAGCACGGCTACAAGACGATGCCACCGTCCCAAACGGCAGCAACAACGGTAAAGCGCAGGAACAGTATCGCAACAGTAAGGTGGGAGCTTCAGGGCACAAAGCGCCCAGAGGCGACGGGTGCAAGAAATTCAATTAATGGAATTAATTTTGATCCCCCTTCCAACACACGTTTTTTCATACTTTTTCTTTTTTTAATCATCATTATTTTTCTACACAAGCCACAATCTGCATTCCCCCCCCCCCCCCCCCCCCCCAAAACGCAGCCTGATTTCCCGTTTGTACAGCCTTCACGCACACACCGCTGTCACAGGTGGATGAGATGGGGGGGCGGGCATCCTCCACCCTACTCCTTGGAGTCCCAGTCCTTCTTGATCTGCAGGTTCCACTCCCAGGACAGATGGTCGGTCTTGTCGTCGTCCGTGAAGAAGGACTTGATGTGGTAACTCCCGCGTACCAGCAAGCCTTTGGGCGCCTCCTCCACCGGGGTCATGAACTCGTGCTCCTCTACCCGTGGCCCGTAGCTGCCCACCATATACACGGCCTTGTCCACTATGGGAGAGAACAGCTGTGATTCCTGCCCCCCCTTCCCCAGGTGTGGCTCCTCTGGTTTACACCCCTAGTGTGTGAAAACATGCCCTGTGATGGGCAAGTATCAGTTCCTAGATTCTGCCTACACTGATCTCCTTAGGATGTGGTCTAGGTTCTCCGTGTAACTGCTCAGAACCGGCAGTTTACAGGAGACGGATGGAGGTCTGTTGTTCTAATAATATACTAGGTCATGTCTGATACTGTACTGTTTAATCTTTAAAAATCGAACTGCAGACCTACAGTACTGTGCAAAAGTCTTAATATGTAATACGAAGCCCCTAAAGGGGCCTGTGTGGAAAAATGAAATGCTCTTACTTTCACGTGCACAGGTTTGAACTTAATATCAAAATGTATGCAAATTACGAGTAACATAACAATAAGGAACAAGAATTTCTTTTGTTTTCCAAGGAGTTACTGACATCTTGCTGGACGGCTAGAAGATCACCACAGCTTTGGGCCCCAAACCTCTCCTCAGGGGCACCTCAGCCATTCCATGTAACCGTTAAACTCAGCTCATTTAATGATTAATTAGTTTAAAAAGAATCAATAAAGGTGTCGATTAACAAGTTGCTCTAGTGGCCGAGTCAAAAAATCTGGGTCTGTGAGTGTATACCAGTGGCTAAGCTGACAGTCATAATATTATAATTTTACACCAATGTCCAGATCCTTTTAACATGTTTTATTTTCTGTGACTGCCTAAGACGTTTGCACAGTACTGCACCTGGGTGTGTATTACAAATGACGGCCATTTCCATGCATTCCAGCGGCACCATCCGCGAGGCTGCCCCTCGCCTTACCTCTCAGGCCCTTTCTGTACATCAGGTGCACGTACTTCATTCCTGACACGATGTCCCTGTTCACCTGTTTCGAACCAGATAAAATGGGGTTAATAGCAAACATGGCTTGTTTTTACCCCGTTAATCCACCAGGCCACGAATTTCTGACAAATCTGACAGCCAGAGTGTCCCCCGATAAAGAACAATGCAGCCGTCTGCCACCAGGGGGCCCCGCAGCAATTAGAACAGGGACACTTGCTTATTCCAGACACATACAGTGGCTGAAACGTTTGGAAAAACACCACTGCAGGACTGTGAAGCATATACTCAAGCATCCCATCCATGTTTCTCTCCTTCCCTTTTTTTTTGATTGCTCCCGGCAAATCACTGATTTCCAAACCCATTTGATTTCCGAGTCCATTTGTTTATTTTCCCCTTTGCTTCGTCAGTTTTCCTGCAAAAATTACCGGCAGATCCCACGAATGGCAGAGCCATCTTCTCTAGGAAAGACACCGGAGAACTGATTTCCTGTATATCCTGTACGTCCATCCCCCTGCGGGCGTGACACTGCTGGTCGGGTCGCTGTTTTCGATGCGTGTAGCCTCCCTGGGGAGAGCGTTCCCAAACCGTTAACATAAATGCGGCGCGTTTCCATCCCGCCCTTATCTTCCTGGAAGGTTATTTTTAGAGAGATCTGCGGTGGCTTGGGAAAACAGCTCCGTGTTTAGATGTACACTTAATATTGGCGACCTTCGGGAAGCGGTCATGCAGATCCATTTATCTGCATCGACGCCTACGCCGTTTGAGAGGAAATGCTGCCCAAAGGCCGCCCCACCTAGTGACATACAGCCGTGAGGTGATTTAGATATATGGACTATTCGTGTCCATGGGCTTGTGTGAGAAAATGAGCCAGCTAGAGTTGGGGGGGAAGTCTTCAAATGCTGAGGACTGTCCTGCGGCGGCCACACGGAGCAGATGAAAACATCCGGAGTCGGCCGGGATGCATTTCGTCCTACCCTCGGTGTAATAATTTCCCAAAAATGACTGAACTTTCATCCGCAGAGGCGGACATCAGAAGCAGAATGCCAGAGTGTGGCCTCTCCAGGAACCTCGGCAGGATTGGGGATGTTTGTTACAGGCCAGGTGGATGCTTTCACACTGAAGTTCCTGGTTCCGATTCCTGCGCTTTCTTGACCCGGAACTCTTGTAGCTCCTGGCCACTTTTGTGTGTCGCTTCCCCATCACACAACAGGAACTCTGACTTTTATGCTAAATAAGCATGGGAGACGAATAAAGCTCAAAGGATCAACTTAACATGCAGTTTTATACAAAAGAACACCGCCTACCAAAACAAAAAGGAGGATGACCTAGCTGTTGGGGGCGACATGGTGGTGCACTGATGCCTCACACCTCTGGAACCCGGGTTCGAGTCTCCGCCTGGGTTACGTGTGTGGAGTTTGCATGTTCTCCCCATGTCGTCGTGGGGTTTCCTCCGGGTACTCCGGTTTCCCCCCACAGTCCAAAGACATAAATTGTCCATAGGTGTGCATGTGTGAGTGTATGGTGTGTGAGTGTGCCCTGCGATGGGCTGGCCCCCCATCTTGGGTTGTTCCCTGCCTCGTGCCCATTGCTTCCGGGATAGGCTCCGGACCCCCCGCGACCCAGTAGGATAAGCGGTTTGGAAAATGGATGGATGGATGGATGGACCTAGCTGTTTTGCTAATTATTGGACAGATCAATCACATTGTCTGAAAAATTGGAACACAGACTTTTATTTTTATTTGATTTATACTGAACAAAAATATAAACGCAACACTCTTGTTTCTGCTCCCATTTTTCATGAGATGGACTTAAAGATCTACAATTCATTCCAGATACACAATATTACCATTTCTCTCAAACATTTCTCACAAATCAGTCTAAATGTGTGATAGTGAGCATTTCTGCTTTGCTGAGATAATCCATCCCACCTCACAGGTGTGCCACATTCCAGGGTGGCCTTTTATTGTGGGCAGTATAAGGTACACCTGTGCACTACCCATGATGTCAGATCAGCATCTTGATGTGGCACACCTGTGAGGTGGGATGGATTATCTCAGCAAAGCAGAAGTGCTCACTATCACACATTTAGACTGATTTGTGAGAAATGTTTGAGAGAAATGGTAATATTGTGTATCTGGAATGAATTGTAGATCTTTAAGTCCATCTCATGAAAAATGGGAGCAAAAACAAAAGTGTTGCGTTTATATTTTTGTTCAGTGTATATGACCCACTGCATGTTCATAATTCATTATTAAATCTTCCCAGCAGATCGATCTTTTGTTTTTCACAGAATAAAAAAAAATGATGCAACGTTACCCCGCTAATAAGTTTCACTGCCAGCACTGGCGATATTACACAAAAGTATATTGGTTACTGATTGAATCTTCCAGTGCAGAAACATGGAGAAGGTAACAAAAAATGCATTTATTAATGCAACTGGAATACAAAAATTATTCCATCTGCTCAGTTTTTGCTCCGCTACTTCTGTCTCTTTTCCATGTAATTTCCAAGCTAGCGCAGGTGCTTGTGGTTAACCAATCAGCAAGCTATCTCTATAAGCCTAGAGTAGTTTGTGTTTGGATAAAAACTACCTAGTCTGGAGTAGGGACTAAAAAGGGTTCTGGAACTGCCTCTGAGGGACCGCAGTCGGGCCAAGTTCCTGCAGTGTGAACACGATAACACGACTGGAAAATGATTCTGGTTCTTGAAAAAGTTCCTGTGGTGTGAAAGCTCCGGGTGATGCTTGGAAATGACCCAATGGAATCCCTCCTCTGAGACCCGGCCTGTAACACTGTCACTGTAGGCTCATAAGCCATGGTATTTACTGGAGTAAATGTCATGTATATACCGAAGATCTACTTCAGCCTGTCTAAATGTTCCCCGGACCTGAGAGATGTGGGTTGACAGGGGCAGATCCTCACTGCTTGTGCCCCGAAGTAGTGCAATGTTTTCGGCATGGCTCATGCTGCGCACACCATGGCCAATCACTCAGCTCCCACCAGATCGCCCTCCTCCTTCAGCTACGCTCCGTTCATTTCCTGTCCTTTTATTTTTCCACAGGATTTCTTTGCTGCCTTTTTCTTGGGGTCAGGGAATGACTTTTGAGTTCACCCTCTGCTGCCTCCCCCTCCAACTCCCTGTGGGTTTCCCCCTCCCTCAAAGAGTACAGCCCATTCTCTGCTGCACAGAAGCGTATTTCTGTTACAGATGGTACTGAGGACTGATACACAAGCTCTATGTATAAAAAACCCCATCAGTCTGGATGGACAGTTTAGCACCGATTCTGCCAGTGGCTCAGTCTCTCTGTCCTGAGCCACTGGAGTATTGATCTTCAGCTCACCTTGAAATGGATCTTGACCCGGTAGTCCACACCCTCCTTCAGGATGAAATTTTGCTTCTTCAGGGCCTCAAGGTCACCTAGAGGACACATGAATGACATCTCAAAAGACTGGAAGCTCTCCCTAAATTTATAACCGTCTCGCTCCGCTGCTGTCTGTGGCGAAATCCTGTTGCGCTATTGATTTCTGTACTAAAGAAATCCATCCCGGGTCAATCCACGTTTTGAGTATTCCAGCACAGCTCGTTTTGTTTAGCACCTCCTGTGACTCATTACGAGAATGTTGTCGTCAGGGGAGGAAGCAAAGAAAACGAACGGTTATGTACAGAACCCCCCCCCCATTCTGAACGGTCTGAGTTCAAGGAGGCAGAGTGATATCGAAACTGCACGCGATTGCAGTCGTATGGCCCCTCGGCGCAGAAGAGGAAGCTGATAAGGCCGCAAGATAATGGCACTACTGTGGCACACAGAGATGCTTTTACGCGCCACAGCCCCTGGGGCTGATGGGAAGGCAGAAGCTTGGGGTCCTAGCAGGATCGCAGTCAGGGTGTGGTGAGATGCAGTGCATTTATCGGGTCCGAACCTGCATTTGGACCCTCGGATGTTTTATGCCGCCACGCCCCTTGGTCACTCTTGCATTCCGTCCTCTGTCACCCTTGAGCTTCTTCAATGCTGACATTTAAATGAACCCGATATTGAAGTTCCCACTCAGAGTGCTGGGCCCGTGTTCCGCGGCAGACCGTGATATAAACGACCGTAAAAACTAGGGAGCCTCCTGCGATCTCATCGCCCCGGGACTCAGAAGCCTTGCATGCCGCTCGTTTGAACTTTCACTTCAAACAAACGCTGATTTTCACGTTCAGCACTTAAATCCTCCCGGATCCCCCCATGCAGCGGCCCCAGATAGCATCTCTGGGGAGGGGCTTCTGGGTTGAATAACCATTGAACAGGAATGCGGGGGGCGGTGTTACTTCAAAGAGAAATCTGAGTGTGCGCTCATCAGCTATTTGCATAAGTAACATAATGGTAATGCACTTCCACAGGGGGCACAGATTCACACAGACACACACACACTGACATACACGCACAGACACGCACTGACACACACACTGACACACACACAGACGCGCACTGACACACACATATGCACTGACACACACAGACACGCACTGACACACACACAGACACGCACTGACACAGAGACACGCACTGACACACACATGCACTGACACACACACACGCACTGACAGAGACATGCACTGACACACACAGGCACGCACTGACACAAACAGAGACACGCATTGACACGCACTGACACACGCACTGACACGCACTGACACACGCACTGACATACACATTCACTGACACAAACAGAGACACGCATTGACACATGCACTGACACACACTGACACACGCACTGACATACACATGCACTGACACACACAGGCACGCACTGACACAAACAGAGACACGCATTGACACGCACTGACACACGCACTGACACACACTGACACACACTGACACACACACAGACACGCACATGCTTTCTAATAACTGACGTCCCACTGGATCTCATGTTAATGCACAAAACGTGGATAAAAATGAGACATTTGTGTGATTTTAGGTCCTCAAAGTAATAGACGCAGCTGCATAAACAGTTGGATTTTGTTGGGTGGGGGGGGTCACACCTCCATAAATTGCACTACATTTTGTGCCCATTAAGAGACGAGCTCATGCACACACACACACACACACACACACACACACACACACACACACACACACACAGTCAGGAACCCGGCCCACGAGCAGCTCGCCAGAACCTGGCATCAGCGTCCAGCAGAAGCGAACCCCCCGAGCCGCACTTCCTGTCACCTCGCGACCGGCAGCTCCACGCTCCGGCTGCTCTAGGGGACATCCGGGGCTCACGTTGGCCGCATCCACCGTGACAATACGGCACTTTTTAGTCCTGCCACTCCCTGAAGCATTCTCGTCACACCGACGGCTCGTTAAGGGGTCAAAGGTCAGCCGTGTTGCATATTTCACTCCGGATCCAAATCACTCAGCCTGACAGAGTTCTGGGGAGAAACTTCAACTAAGGAGGCATCTGTGGCCCAACGCACCTTGGGGTCGAAATCAGGGTCAGCTGATGGGTTTGTTTACAGTGTGACATGGGAGGGGTCCTTCTCCGTGAGGCGACCCAACTGACAAGTGTATTGGGATCACGGGCATGAGCAGCTGGACAGGAGACGGCACCGGCTTGATGCCCGAACTCCTGTGTCACTTCCTGCTAGGGGGCGACAGAGGGCCCAGAGCGGAACAGAAACTGTGATGCGCCAAAGTCCAATTCCATGCAGGTTCTGCAAATATGGAAACTGTGTCCGATGTACACTGACCATCCAAATGGACCGTCGGGAACACCAGGCAGGCCTGTGCTCCCACTGCTCCATCTGCGCTCCCACTGCTCCATCTGCGCTCCCACTGCTTCACCTGTGCTCCCACTGCTACATCTGCATTCCCACTGCTTCACCTGTGCTCTCACTGCTTCATCTGCATTCCCACTGCTCCATCTGCGCTCCCACTGCTCCATCTGCACTCCCACTGCTTTACCTGCACTCCCACTGCTCCATCTGCGCTCCCACTACTCCATCTGCGCTCCCACTGCTTCACCTGTGCTCCCACTGCTACATCTGCATTCCCACTGCTTCACCTGTGCTCTCACTGCTTCATCTGCGCTCCCACTGCTCCATCTGCGCTCCCACTGCTTCACCTGTGCTCTCACTGCTCCATCTGCACTCCCACTGCTCCATCTGCATTCCCACTGCTACATCTGCGCTCACACTGCTCCATCTGCGCTCCCACTGCTCCATCTGCGCTCCCACTGCTTCACCTATGCTCCCACTGCTACATCTGCATTCCCACTGCTTCACCTGTGCTCTCACTGCTTCATCTGCGCTCCCACTGCTCTATCTGCGCTCCCACTGCTTCACCTGTGCTCTCACTGCTCCATCTGCGCTCCCACTGCTCCATCTGCATTCCCACTGCTCCATCTGCGCTCCCACTGCTTCATCTGCGCTCCCACTGCTTCACCTGTGCTCTCACTGCTTCACCTGTGCTCCCATTGCTCCATCGGCACTCCCACTGCTTCACCTGTGCTCTCACTGCTTCATATGCATTCCCACTTCTTCACCTGTGCTCTCACTGCTTCATCTGCGCTCCCACTGCTCTATCTGCGCTCCCACTGCTTCACCTGTGCTCTCACTGCTCCATCTGCGCTCCCACTGCTCCATCTGCATTCCCACTGCTCCATCTGCGCTCCCACTGCTTCATCTGCGCTCCCACTGCTTCATCTGCGCTCCCACTGCTTCACCTGTGCTCTCACTGCTTCACCTGTGCTCCCATTGCTCCATCGGCACTCCCACTGCTTCACCTGTGCTCTCACTGCTTCATATGCATTCCCACTGCTTCATCTGCGCTCCCACTGCTTCATCTGCGCTCCCACTGCTTCATCTGCACTCCCACTGCAGTGAGAAGATCGTCGTCATCATGCGACTCTGGGGAACACTGGGCATCACATGTGTGCCACCCCTCCGATGCCCCTGATGATGGCACGCCTCTACCACGGAGGGTGCCCACTTGGAGGGGACCTGAAGAGTCACTTATTCCCCAATCAGAGGGACTGACATCAAGCGCCAGCCCCTGGTCAAGCCCGTGCACCGTGGGCAGGGACACCGAGAGCAGACCAAGAAGCTAGCATGGTCACACAGCCCCGATGTGTCCCCAAGCACCTCCGAGTGTCTTTAAGTGCCTCGGACAGTCCCTGCACACCTCAAACGGTCCCCACACGCCTCGGACTGTCCCCAAACGCCTCGGACTGTCCCTGCACACCTCGGAGTGTCCCTGCACATCTCGGAGTGTCCCTGCACACCTCGGAGTGTCCCTGCACATCTCGGAGTGTCCCTGCACATCTCGGACTGTCCCTGCACACCTCGGAGTGTCCCTGCACATCTCGGAGTGTCCCTGCACATCTCGGACTGTCCCTGCACATCTCGGAGTGTCCCTGCACATCTCGGACTGTCCCTGCACACCTCGGAGTGTCCCCACCCCATCCCATGCTTTGCACTTTAGTCTAGACTTTTAGTCTCCGAGGGCTTGTTTCACCCACCTTTAAGGCCCATAAAACAGCAACACTGGGATGCAGCAATCATACCAGCCCACAGGTATGAAAAGAAGACATGAGATCTCCCAACGGCAAGCACTTTCCGCTCCCCCTGCCCCGCGATTCCCCCCTGATCTTATGAGGGGAACAGGAACAGGACCAGAGGTTCCTGTTCAGATCGGCAGCTGAAATCGCATTACGCTCCCCCAAGAGCTGAAAGCCCCGCCCACTGCCATGGGAACAGTCAGATTAACGGCTGTACCGAGCCCGGCCGAGCAGCTGTGAGTCCAACTGGCTAAAAACCGTCAACAGAGGGACGGACAAAGCGAGAGTAACCGTGATGCACTATGTGGCTTTGCCGGTTATTTATCTTACGACGTCACCCCTTTGCAGGGCCAGCGCTCGGTCTCCACGGGAATGACATCACCCACAGCGGCGATAGCGGCGGGGCTCATTAGAATGCCACAGGGGCCCTGGGGTCGCGTCCACTGTGCAAACACTGTAGTCTCAGCACCGGGGGAGTAGGGGGGAGGATGGGGGGAGAATAGAAAGTACATTTACCACAAACCCAACTCAGGAGTCGTCAGGCCATGCCCACCAGTGCCTGGGCTGTCGCCACCCACCCCAAGCCACAACCCCCACCCACATTTTACTCCATCCCTCGCAATTTCCTTCCACACAGTGAATAAGGGGTGTGTTCTACAGTTTCCGTGGGAACGGCATACCTGTGAGATCCATGGTGATTGGTCCGGGGGCCTGCTCACACATCAGCGTCAGCCGCGTCACCTGCACGTTGGGCACGCCGGAATCTGTACGGAAACACAGGAACGGGCGTCAAAGTCGTGCACACGCCAGCACGCGTGTGCACACGCAACTCCGACACGGTGCCGGCATTCCAACACCATGTCTCAGCCAGATGTGCCTGATGGCGCAGGATCATCGGAAATCTCTCTCCCACTCCCCCCCCCCGGTGTTTGGTGAAAAATGGGCCACAACACCAAGACTGTGGGCAGAGGGGGCGGAGTCACCAGAGTGACAGTGACGAGACGTAAGGAAAGCAGAAGCTGCCCCCACAAGTCCGTTCCCCCAAATGGGTCACAGTTAGCCATGAGCCCTGCCCCCCCCCACTCCGTACCAGCATGCCCAAGCAAACAGCGAAAGGGGAAGTGCCAGGTTCCTGTTATTGCCGCAGCACTGATCTCTCGAGAACGGAAGGTTCCGCATAGGCGCGTAGAGCTGGCCGCTACGTGCTGCCGTGACACTCCACCTGACCGCTCCCCGCGCATCTGTGTCACGACAGGCGTGTCTGCTGCCCCTGACCAGTGGTGAGCCCTGTGGCAGATTCCTGTGGCTGTAAATGACCGACCCCCCCAAGACACACCTGGGTCCTTAAGAGAGCCCTTTGAGGGATAACGTTTCACCCGATTCGCAGTGGAGGTGAATCAAAGGGGTCTTTGACTAGTCTGATCCATGATGATGCACCCCAGGTATTTTTCCCTCCCACTATTTAACGTGTGACCTGCCCCTTAAAAACGCTTTTTGACCATAAGGGGAATCTGTAAAAACTGCCGTTTAATGGCAACAAAACAGTGTAATCAGCCTGATTAAATAAGTATATGCATACTGATTTACTACTTATATCCATTTTGAGCAATAATACATCCATCTTTGATGATATATTGGCCAGGGTCACAGGGGGGTCTAACTGCATGCCTTCGGACTGTAGCAGGAAACAGAGGTCAAGGGAAATAACTACAATCACAGCCCTGTTATGGTGGCGAGGAGGAGATCTTACCAGACACCACAGGGCCAGATCCCAGCAGAGCTTGCTTGTATTTGTTGAGGCTTTCATCGTCCTTGTCCAGCTCCTGGATCTCCTGCAGGGACTTCTGGGCTGGCGGCTGGTAGTTCAGGTCCACCTCGTCGTCCTCTGCCTCCCCGGCCACGTGCTTCTCTGCCTCCTTGTCGGCCATGATGTCTGCGGGTTCGAGAGGTCGGCTCAGCAGGTTAACACAGCGGGAAGGGACTCAGGCTAGGTCAGTGTTTTCCAATCCAGTCCTTGGGGACCCAGAGAAACTCCACGTTTCTGCTCCCTACTGGGAGCAAAAATTTGGACTGTCTAGCAGGGAGCTCGGAGGGAGCAAAAACACGGACTGGCTTTAGGTCCCTGAGGAACGGATTGGGAAACACTGGACTAGAGGAATGAACTGCTGGACACTGGTGGCTAAACTGACTTCAAGAGAACAGACAGTTGCAGTTGCGGGCAAATATGCGAGATCTTCAAATTACTTTAGACCGAAACATGACAGGAACGTGAAAAATAAAATACAACGATGCAGCCTGTGCAGAAATGAAAGGGCCAACATCAATGCTCCCGAAACCACTAGGGGTTCATTCGCTAGCAGACCTGTGGAAAAAGGAACTGTGAAACATTCTTAGTGACATCACTTCCTGCTGGAGTAATGCAGCGCGGGCCCGTAGGAATTCATCGGCGCCATCAGAGCAAATTCAGTTCACCGCAGTCAGACGTCCACTTTCACGTGAAAAGTTAAACTCGCAATTCGTGTCATTATTTCCCCACTTCTGGAAATGGCGACAGGTATGTTACACATGTTTAGGTGGCCATTTGTCAGTGTCTGACATGAGACACGGTGTGAGAATCATCTGGAAGTGTCCCTTGCCTCGGTGTCCCCGTCTGACCGCATGACTGCGTGGCGAGTCTCCCACAGACATCAGCAACAGCTTCTCTGCTACCTGCTCCACCAGGGAAGTTTCTAAGCACCCTTTAGAAGTCATTATAGAGATGAATGTGAAGCTGATGAGGTCATTTGTTGTATGAATTAACCAAACGAAGGCATCATATGGAGAGTAGGCAACTCGTTAAGCTCTTATTTGGATCAGACAATGCACCGTGCTCCACTAAACAATGACATCATACCTTATACCTATCTACGGTGGGGGAGGGCGTTTATTACCCTGTGAGGGACACGTATCCTTGGTTACGGGAATAAAGAGAGGGCGGTGGGAGGCAACGGCATCATCTTGCATGCCGCCCACGTGGTTGCCATTATTTTACGGTATTTACAACGTTATTAACGTTATTTACAAGGCACCCCCACTTGGGAGCGACACTGCGCCGGCCTCCCTCATCAGCGCAGAAGTGGGCCTCTGTAATGCAGAGCTAAATCCATAATGGGTTTTATATTGGAACATCCATAAAGCCGGACAGAGACGCATTTAATGCACTCGTTACTCTCCCTCGCCCATTTTGACCGAACATCCGTCTAGTCACATGACACCGGAAGGCCGCCGCCTCCAGGTTCGGACTCCCATCACTGGCGCTAATCACTCGCCAGGCTCCCTCGTCAGTCTGCCTGCCGGCATCTGGCTGCAATGCATTAAGGGATACGCAGAAACGAACAGTTCCTCCTATATTTTTTTTAACACACCGCAGAGTTTAGGCTAATTTGAACATCCGACTAATAAACAGAGTTTAAGGAAATAGCAAAGAAAAAGACCTTCCAAGAGTCTATCAAAAATGTAAATAACCAGAAGCTTAAGCGGAATTAAATATTAACAAAATAGTTCGCTTTCGACCACTAGTAAAACTATCCTATCCTATCAAAATATTTATAACCAGCGGATGAAAAATTCATCTTAGTCAGGGCGCCGAGCGAGGGGGGGCTGGGGGGGGTGAGGATGAGGTTCTGTGCCCTTGACCCCTGCAAGTTTGCTCATGAATCTTTCAGCGTCCGTGTTTCAGCCCTGACCACGAACCAGCAATTCAAAGATGAAGGTGAACCAACATGTAGAAACATGCAAACATGGATATTCAGAGACCAGACCAATTAATGGACTATTAAGTCAGTCCATTATAACCTGATTACCTTCATTATGACTGTGCACTGGCACCCAAACCTGCCCTCATTGGGCAGTTCGCTCAGCAGCGGCACAGATCGTGCCAGATCTGCTTCACGTTGGTGGGGGCCCCTCGGAGACAGGTGAGCTCCCCCAGAGAGGAATCGGAAACATCCCATTCCGAATCGGATGTCTTGTTTAAAAGTAATTTTTACATTCCCCCCCCCTTCCCTGCAGAGGAACTGCTATTCCAAGTTTATTAAAGTGTACCGAATAATGAATATGTAATTACCGCGGGAGGGGATTAAGAGCAGCACTGGGCGGAGCTTTGTGGGGGGTCTGCGTGTAAGTGGCTGCCAATTATCACAAAGGGCCCACTGGGCATGAGAGCCAGCTAACCTTTGACAGTAACTGGCGTCAGGGCCACTGGATTGGGAGATGGGAGAGTGGCGAGCGCGTCAGCTGCAGGACTGCACTGCAACAAGCCGTCAATCCAACACCCATGCCAGGGACCGAAGGAGATGTGCACTGCTGATTGTTCATTCTGAATGCCAGAGTACGTTTACTCAGACCTTACTCAGCTTCCGAGCGCCGAACAGCCTGAGGATCACATTGGCGCACATGTCCGACCACATCACAGATAACATTAGACATTTCAGTGAGACGTCCCTGGAAGATACTTAGCATAAAGCTAAAACGATGCTTTAATACTGACAACCCCAGACACGCCGCATTAACAACTGATCCAGGATCAGCTTACCCTCCCCAACCTGCAGGCATGACCAACCTGAGCCTTTCGCCTGCAGAATGACAGCCCCCCCCCCCCCCCAAATAGCACCCCTCCAACCACTCCCGACCCCCATTTTATCAGCTAGTAACACAGCAGGCCATCAAGGCCAAGGGGACCTGGAGACTCGGCTCTATAAAAGCAAATAATTAATGGAATGGGGGAGGGGGAGTGCACACACAGACACAATGCTAATCTAAATTCCTGGCCGAAGATATTTATGATCTGACAAAACCTACACTGGGGGGGGGGGTTATTATTATCTTTTTTGTTTTTGTTTTTTTACTTGTTGTTACATGCCACTAGTCAGACTGGAAATGGTACTGGGGGGGGGGGCACCCAGTACATCAGAGCCAAATCCCAGTATGTCCGCCAGTGGCTTTTTCCTAATCGGCAGGAATTGGATGAATTCCTGCTTATCAGATGTGTGTTCAAGCAACAACATTTTTTTAAATAAAATCTATGCAGCTGGTATATGGTTTAAAGCACAGGAACGAAGGCCGGACAGTCGAGTTACAATTGGCAAGGAAAACGACAGTCAATCTGGTTGTTAAATCCCATGACTGAAACATGGAGGAGAGTCACTAAAGACTAAACAATACAGAGGGACTCAAACATTCCATATCCTGCCACAGACAGATCTGAACTTGCAAGACCACGTATGGCGTCGCCCCAGGGGAAAATTCCTACCCATCATACATGGGGGTTTCTCCTGCTCCAGGAATCCAGGAACTGTCACTGGGTCGAGCTGAATCTTTTTTTTTTTTTTTTAAACATAACAAGCCTTGCAGAGGAGCGATTCCCATTGGTTATGTTTAGATTTAGATTTACAAAATACTTCTCTGGACTTTGTAGGAGTCGTCATTAAGTTGGTGGTTTGCACGTTTATTGTCCCCAGACGCATGCCTTAGTGTTACCATGGTCACCAGTCATGTTCCTTCCCCTGCCTCTGTCGACACTCTGCACGGGGGACCGGGAGTGATGGCAGCGCTGCCGTCGTCCATCTCCCAGCCTCCGGAAGCTTCCCTCACCATCCGACCGACCTGGATTAATCCCCAGGGTCCTTCTCGAGTACCACAGACCTATTTATTTCGAACCTCGTTCATTAAGCAGCCGTCTGGCCGACAGGCTGCTCCGCAGAGGCTCTCGGGGTGAATTCAGAGGCGGAGCAGAAACTAGACAGACAGGTGTAGCCACAGCTGAATGTGGCCAGAGATTCACGATTAACTTGAAGCCAGTCGGGCATTGAGGGGTTACACCCCCCCCCTCCCATTTTGGTACAGAAGGGATTTTCCCAAACTTAAAATAAGCCACATTGTTGCCCTGCATTTTCAAACAGGCCACTCCGCTCACGCCTATCATCGTGAATTCTGTCCGAGAGAGATGGAGTGTATGTACACAGCCTGCTTCGCACAGGTCGCCGAAAAGGGTGTGAAACCTTGCGGCAGGGAAAAGGGGATGCCCGGGTAGGTGGGGGGGGGGGGGGGGGGGGGCACTGTTGGGCGGGGGGGGGGGGGGGTTTGGGTCCAAGCCTGTCCAACAGTGACAACAGCCTAATCGATGCCCAGCCCGGCACTCCCACTCGGGATGTTTAAGAGACGTCTCATGCATGACTGTGACTCGGACACGGGCAACAGAGAGTCAAAGCCAAACCTCCTGTGACTCGGCAGGGCAAGAAAGCCGGATCAGCACCGCCAGTAGACATAGCGCCACGATAACGCCGGCAGACAGAGTTCAGCTAACCGTGGGCACGGATTAGAGGGAAGCAGTGAGAACACCTCTAACCTAACACTGATGCTATCGAACCCAAACGCCCCCCGCCCCGTATAAAAAACTGTATTTCTCACCTCGGTAGCAGAGTGTTAACCAGAACAGCTCGAGAAGCTGACCACCAAACTCACACACATCCAAGCCCAGCATCGTGCCTCGTCCCGATGTCCTCCGAGATTCCGGGTGAATCCAGAAAAAAGAAAAGTGGAGCAAGCGTTCCCACAGACGGATTTAAAAACAGGATTCGGCTGTAGATGGGATTAAAGTTTGACTGTCCAGGTGCACTTCCTGAGCGTCTAAGGGGCGGTGCCGGTGGGGGCAGGCGGCGGACGGGCAGCACGGGGGGGACCCGGGACCGGCTCTGGATCGACGATGGCGACACGCTATGGCAGAGACCCTCCTGGCAGCACGAGGAGCGGGCCGTGATGCGAAAGCCCGGCGTCTGTCTGCAGAGGCTATCGATTTACCGGCGGAGAGAAGAGAACGCCCCCCCCCCAACCCCCCCCACACAAATCCCCCCCCTCCTCGGCTCAGCAGGCTCGGCCCCGTCGCTCATTAGCTGGGAGACTGCGATGATCTCATCCTTTTCTTTCCTCCTCTCCTCCGCTCACCCCAGCCCCCCTCCCTTTCTCCCTCGCTCTCCCCACTCCCTCCCTCTCTTTCGCTTAAGCAGCAGCGGGATCCGCGTCTTGCCGGCAAATATAAAAAGAATCCTTCCAATTCTTATTGCACACAGGATCTGTCAGCTTACAGCGTGGCTCCACCCATCCATTTGTCAACAAGGGACCCTCCTCCACCGACCCCCGGCAATTTGAGCCAGCGCCCGCTCCCCCGTGGGGTATCCCATCACGCTCATGGGGGGTCGAGACAGAAAACACAGAGCTTGGCATCCGTCGAGTTATTCCCACAAAAAAAACATGCAGCACGTTCCCAGTGTTATCTTGCCGTTGCTGTGCAAGGTCTGCGCCGCCGGGTGTGTAAATGGCCCAGATGCCAAAGTGCTGGCTGCAGGCTGGCTGCAACTCCTCCACCATTTTGACTTTTGGCCTTTTCGGTTGAGAAATCGAATTGCGGTCGGTGACATGGGCTGCCCTCACGGTTGCGCTCTGCTAGCACAATAGACAACCGCAGGTCTGTTCTGACAGGACGACACACTTGGGTCACCTGTAACAGCCTCTTTGTGTGAGATTATAATTTTTTTTAATGACCTCACAACCTCCATCAAGCGTGGGTACGGCAGCCAGGTGACCCAGCATCCCTGTTTCCAGGCAGATGAAAGCGGAGACAAAAGGCATCCGCATGTGCAACCCAACCGGACATCAGCAGGCTGCCGCGGATGACCGGCCAACCTGATGCCGATTTTACACGCGGACCCGGGTCTCCATGGTAACAACAAAGCTCAGGGCACCTGAGCCTAAATGCCCACGTGGGTCCGGGGTCTGTCCCCCAACCGACGAAAAAGGGAATAACAATGGAACGCGCGACACTAACTTTGCATCTCCCCGAAGTGTTTTATGAATCGATTTTAACTAATTTGTCAGGCCGCAGACACAGAGACCACTTGTCAACACAGAAGCATATCGAACCCCTTCGATGATGCGTGACTCCTCGCCTGCTGCGTATTTTATCTCAAGACACGATTTACTACTAAATTAGTTTTATCTAATCCACATCACTTGAAAAGCCAGGTTAGCTGAAAACGAGAGTTTTTAAAAAATGCCGTCGTATTTTTGTCGCGTTAAGAATTTAATTTGCTAAGATTTTCTCATTCTATTGCAAAGCGGGATTTTATCATTTTAATATACTTACCGGTAGTTACATTTAGCTATGAGTGGCATACCCGTAAAAAACAACAAAATAAAGACAAAAGAAGGCAACAGAATGACAATAAATGAAACCGGAGCATGCAGAATTAAGACATTCTTCCTCGGGGCTGTAGGCTATATTTTTTTCTTTGACATTCACCAACCCGCAGAATTACACCTCACTCGAATCAGAGACCCGCTAGGACCAGGGGAGAGAGACGCGCCTCTCCATCACGCCGCTGCGGTGAACCAGGGGCCCAGGCGGAGAAGCACCTCTCGCAGCGAGGAGAAAAGGTCTCTGTAATCTGTTAAGGCACAGCCCGACCCATAAAGAATGGATGGATGAATGGGACTCGGTCCGTCTATTCATTCAGCAGCGCTCTGGGCGTCCTTAAAAACAATGGAGACCCATCTTTAAATAATGCAGCCGCCAACACCCCGTAAAAACACTGTCTAAGCCCATTCCCATGACAATAAATACGAAGTGACGGTCACGGTGGCCGAGAGGTTAAGGCGTTGGATTCGAAATCCAATGGGGATTCCCCGCACAGGTTCGAATCCTGTCCGTGACGTAATAACGCACCTTATTGTGTCTGCGACCTGAATACTTGCATTTCCTTTAATGAAAGATAAGTGGCCTCTATAGGCTAAATGTTGCTAATAATGTTTGACTAGATCGGCGCTCAGATTTACTATAAAATCTTATATTTAGCTCTGTTTCCTGTTGGACCTTACTGTCAGATTTGCGGAGACATGAATGTATTATTATTATAGCTTTTTCGCAAGAATCGTTCAAATTGATCCGGCAGGGATCACTTGTCCCCCGGCCTCTATGCCCCGCATCTAAACTCCATCCCCTGGCGTCCAACTCAGTTAAGTCTCATTTGCACCCATTTCTCATTTCTCCGCAAGAAAAAAGCCAGCAGGCAATGCCATCAAAAAATGGCCCAGAAACTCCGATTTAATCACGAATCCGATTTTAAGACCCTGCTGCGGTAAGGCAGAGATACCCAGCCCCGTGAAATGGGAAAGCTGCGGGTTGTGCGACAATGAATAAATCATACATAACTCTACAACTTCACCCCCAAACGCTTTCGGCCTTAGGCGGTGCGGCACTTAATCGGAGGCAGGCATCCCCCCCCCCCCCCCCAGCCTCTTTCGCGGGGCTGCCATCCGAGGCACACGGATCGCCTCGGCACAGAGGCATCCTCACAACTGCCCCGCATCCCCGGCAGCTGCTTTTAAGAGTTGGGAAGGCTTTGATCACGCACTTTTTTCTGAAAAGAACCCCTTCAGTTTGCCTTGAGATACGAAGGCAGGAAGAGCGACGGAGTAACGCCGCAGATAGAAAATAAAAGCGCTACGGATCATCGAAGATGTGAAGCAAAACGCAGGGGAAACGGACCATATTGGCGTGACGGATTATTTATGGTTACGCTGGCAATCCTGCATTAAGCAGCTGTGTGACTCTCAGTTAATGCTAGGCCTCTGTACCTTGTTAATTACCGAAAGGACATCTTCCTGCTCAGTTCATTTTAATACATTAATATTCTATTCCCTTGATCAGAAAATCGCTTATTCACTAGTTCTTCATTTTCACAGCATCAAAAGCTTCTGGCTGACAGACACCACACACGCACACAAACACCCCACACAATCATGCATTTGTGTGTCACATCCTGTTCAAAAGCCGTTGAAGAAGCTTCGTGTGGCCGCCGCCATCTGAACAATGCCGATTTCACTATTCGGTGGCAGAACTGCATTGCGGATGATAATATTGTTTTTTTTTTGTTTAGCATCATATTGTATTTTGTTTGCTACTAACCAAATACATTCTTGGTAGAAAATTCAATCCCGTCTTTACGGTAATAAAGACTGCTGTTGCCAGACCCTTATAGGCCATCATTATTCATGATTCATATTAATAAAACATTCCAATCAATATTGCATTACATATTCCTACGTTGCTTCCCATTTTCTACTTTTATTGTGAAATAACTTGCAAATGAGAGACGTGTCTTGATTTTCACCATCATATCTCGGCTGCAGTTTTGGCCCAAAAATATTTCATTTATTCCATAAAATGCAGAGCAACATTCCGTTGAGGCAAAGTCATCTTGTGCAAGTAAACTCACCTTTAAATACGACCAATGAGGGTTAACACGAGTTGAAAACAAAACAGAACAGGCTGTTTTACATGCTTTTACTGCATGACTCTTCATTTACAATAACACTTAGGGCCTTTAGTAGGAGATCAGTTTCTGAGATATTCTACTTCCTGCATAGCGCGTTTAGATGAACAGTCCCGATTATCTATAATTCATCAGTTAAAACGCTAGCAAACATGGAAGAAATCAAAGGATCCTTTAACTCAGGGTTTATTAACCTGGGATACGCGAAGAGATGTCACGGGATCTGTGAAATTACATCTTTATCTTCGGTAATTTCTAACTGAAATTTCCTGTAATGTGAATGCATGCGGCAAACCACTGCAGAACTATCACGAGCCTACCTGCGATCACAGTTACAGTCGTTAGTGATGTCTACTTAACGATCGTCACTACTTGCCGCAGTTATCAGAACCGCCGCAATATCGCACGTGTTCACAGTCTTCTGTAGAATGTGATGTAGCTGGAAGGTGTCGGTTCGCTTCACCAGACTACCAAAGGGGTCAGTAGAAAAATTATTGAAGAACCCCTACTTTAACTAAAACGTTAAAGAAATTGCCTTCATTTGTGTAAGCATTTCCTGTCGTTTTGAAGAACCTACTAATTTCCTTGCAGGATCTACTAAAGAAACATCTTAGTGTTTTTTAATACTAATTAGGCGGTCCAAATATAACGAAAAAGTCTGCAGAATTTAACTTTAATAGACAGATAAGAATTCTTAAGAGGCAGTGGCAAATTCCTTGTCCATTTGCTTTGAACAGACGGCTATTTTATATGCAAGATATACTTTTGAGGAAACGTTCTTCCATAATCATGTCATATTTAACTAGTTGGCGAAACGTAACCTTTTAATTCAAAAAGTGTACATTTTACTCTGCCTTAAGACAAATGTATAAGTCAAAACAAGATACAAAATATTCGTTATAAGCACAGTAAAATGGGCGGGGGGGGGGGGGGTACACAATTATATTTTTTTCATGATCAAAAACAAGAAACGAGAACAAATATAAGCCTACCAAGACTGGATGTTTCCGACATGCCGTAGACATGATAGGACAGGATGCCACGGCATTGCGGATGCTTTTCATAGTCTTACTACATTCTAATTTAGCAACGGCTACACACTTTTTGATCTCCGTGTTCAAGATATGAAAAACAGATTTTATGCTTTATCACATTCAAACGAATGTAATGCGCTTTACTGCCATTTGCAGTTTTAGCCCCCTCCAAACCCCAAGTAAATCGCTCCATTTAAGTTTCTCTGCACTATTTTAGGTTTTCACTTTCAGCGTTTGAACTTTTCATTAAAATCGCATTCTAACGAGCATACGTCGTAGTGATACCCACGAATTTAATTACAAACAATAATATATGTACTTTATATGTGTATAAACTTACCTCCCAAAGCTGCAAGTGATCAATGTGCACCGAAGTTTTCAGATGCGCTGCACGATTCAGCGAAGATCGGTTCAGGAAATAAGAAAACCAATCAGGATGGAGGCGAAGCTCTTGCATTACGCTACGTGGTTGAACTTCACAACTTGAGTGCAACTTTTTGTAGGTCTACTTTTAGTGCCCCATCATTAACAGTAGGAAACAGAAGCATTCATCAGTCATCGAAATATCATTCACTGACCACCAACTAATCTTTTTTCGTATATTAATTTAATGCTCAGTTACTTGTTTAGGGTAAAATAAACGGGCTTAAAAACTAATAAAACACAATAAAACATTGTAATCGATGATGGCATTGTTTTGCTTGTGGTTGAATATTTACTATATTTGAGAGATGCAAGACTGTAGAGGTTTTTAAAGAACAACGCAACAGGTTAATACCGAAGACCAGTCGACAGTAAGCAGTTAATTAAATGCATCACGTGCTTAACTAGAAGTTGAGAGAAGCGTTTTCCGCGTTTATGCTGTTGCCATCTAGCGGATAACCGAGGAATCCTATGAAGAAGGTGAAGGGTGAAGTCAAGAAGCTGAGTGTACATTGCAGATTGGAGGAGTACTAGGAAGCGAGATATGCATGGCCGTCCAAAATTAGCTGCTGTTTCGAAATATGCTACTTCCTAACACGACTTAGATATGAAAGAGGAACATAAAAATGGTATATATTGAAATTAATCGTATAGGGATAGGCTGGGTCACGAATATCTCTTTTACTTTAAATACCTGCTTGATTCTTACACTGATCCAAGTTGTTTATAACCTTATTTTAAAAATATGATGTTGCTTGACATTTGATCCTACTCACGTCATTTAACCAAAATGTAACCCACTCCCCGTCGGGGAATCGAACCCCGGTCTCCCGCGTGACAGGCGGGGATACTCACCACTATACTAACGAGGAGGTATATACATGCATGTATATTGTGAGTGATTTTTTTTTCTTATAGTTGTTTTCTTATGAAGCGTTCTATGCTCTGTTAGCATGCTTCAACTATTGAAAATGGAGTTTGAGTTATTGACAAAAAACAAAAAATGTTATCCTCACACGAGCATCACTTTTTAATTCTCTGCGTGTACCAATAAATTTACTGACCAATAGGTGTCTTATGAATACAGTGGTATTCCATGGATATGGAGTTATATTATTCCGTAATAAATGCATTTATTTAGTAGATATTTTCTTCTGACAATACTTTTATTATCTGTTACCTTTGTGTGTAGTTGATATTCTGATTTTCAGGTCATTTTACGCAAGTTTCTTCAGCATCACAGGAATCCCTGTCAATCAGCAGTGAAGTTCAGCCGAACCGGACCCAGGGAACATTCTGGCTCGTACAGCCCAAACGTACCGTGGCTGCAATTTATTTCTGTGTCCACTAGATGGCAGAATTTAATCTCGCAAAACTGCCGAGCATCGCTACCGCCTGCTTTTGCAGCTGCAGTCGTTGTATAATCAGAAGCTATTGCGTGTTCTGTTTTAAATGTTGAGGTTTCACTGGTATTCTCTGATAAACTGAGTATTTGCTTTAGAGCTGTTGCCGTAATGCCCGTTTGTGCGGAAGATGTTAACAGGACAAGACCGTGCTTACTGCAGCCGTCTCTTTCATCTTAAGCCCCCGCATTCTGCCGTGGCAGTGCCAAGAGACCCCCTCCCCAGCAGCAGAATGGTGAGGTGCACACATTCTACGTGATGAAGGAGCCACAGCATGCCTTCCAGAGGAAGGACAGGCATGACTGAGCCACCCCGGCCCATGAGTAATTTACTCCTCTCTCCCAGGACAAAAGTTTACTCCCGCCTTGAATAAAATGACCTCGAACAAACTGCCACCTTGAGTAAACCGCGCAATTAGCACAGTAATTAACCCGCCTTTCATGAAACAGCGCCCCCAACACAATTTTTAACCCAGAGTAAACTGACGCTTCCCTCGAAGGAGGAAAGATCCGTGCAAATGGTCACGTGAGCAGAACCCTGCACGATAACTTCATTACGTCGGCATGGAATTCTAATTAAGTGGGGTCACGTGACAAGAGCCTATGATAAATGATTAGCGCAGACATGTTGACAGCAAAAGCAGGAAAAGATCTGGCTTTGTAAGTCATGGGCATAGTACGTGTCTTTAATCTTCTACCACCACGTAAAATTCACAGCTACTGTTGGTTACGTCACATGTCACCTCCAAGATGGCAGAAAATAAATGATTTAGCTGCCGCAGTTGGCAGATTATGCTGACTATACAACGGTTTAATAGCTGCAGGATTTTTGCTTGTATCAGAGATTTCAGTGCATTCCAAGGGTTCCGAATCTTTTTTCCAATGTAGGCTCTGAGGAATGACATTCCTTTCTTTATTCTAGATTTTTCCACTGGCTAGTTCAAGGGCACCAGTAGAATAGTCTGGGAAATTTCTGAAACCATCGATCTTGATAAAGCATGACGTGTGACAGTTGAAAGGTGATTTTCCTGACCAGGTTCTTCTTCCAGGTCACAATTCTAACCTGAGTCGTAGGTTCGCAGCTTGGACCCTTTCACCTGTGAGGTGGGTGTTCTACTCACAAGAGGACTAGGCGCTTAAAATGATAGAAATGAACGAGTGCAGGATCTCTGCGATGATGCATTCGTTAAAGAAATGCACATACACATGCAACACAAACAACAAATGATGCTGTTGCAACCTGATAGGTTCGACTGTCTGTGATACAAGCATTGGAACGGCTGATCTAAGCGATCTTGGCTGTAATGTGACTGTGGGTGACAGACGTGGTTCTACAATCTCACTGATGAACAAAAAAGGATCCATTCAATTGCATTTCTGCTGCCAAAAAAGCACCTTGTTAATGAGGGCTGTCAGAAGACAACAGCCGAGTTCATTAAACCTAATGGGAAGTAACATCTCCGTGGGACAGCGCTACACACAAAGGGTCCTCCGAATACATGACTCGTCTTTGCTCTTCGTGGCTATGGAGACAAATGTTTGTCCTATCTGGTAGTCGACAGATTTGTCTAATAATGTGGCCACTGAGCGGAATCAAGCTATGAGCAGCTTAGAAACACCAATTAACCTTAGTGTCATTGTATTTTGTGAGGAAACACGCATAATAGATGATGAACATGTAGACTCCTTATGCACCAGGCGGAAGCAGGATTCGAACCTGCAACTCTGCACCTGGGAGGCCTAGGTGCCTTCTATGCATATAATGATTCCTACAGTCTGACTCTCAGCACTGATTTGGTGGGCCATGCATACCGTGAATTTGGTCAGTACCTAGGCAGTCACGTTAGTTAAAAACGGTGCTGCATATATTACATTGGCAGTAACAGGCTCAGTGCTGCAACCAGCCAGCATCATCTTATGTAATACTCTGTTACAGTGCAACCTTGAGAATCTCTTTACAAAACTACTGTGGCATGGAACTGATGAAAGTCCGAGCAGTGTTTACATGTCGGAAACCTGGAACTGAAACTATAATGAGACGACTGGGGAATCTGGCGTTAGCATTTTTGTTCCTCGGTTTGCATTAGCGGAGCTGCTGATGGCTGAGATGTACAGAGTGTGAATCCTGCTCTTTTTTTCCCAGGCTGTCTGCTGAAGATCTGGCAGATTTGCTGACATTGCTCTTCTGCAGCCTGGACTGTAAAAGCCACTCGGAGTTTCAGTCAGCCAGTGTTAGCCTGCATATGGGAAGGAGCAGAGAATTAGCTCTCCGTGCTAAGAGTGTTAGCATTGTGCTCTGCCAATAAGTGGACCGGTTTGCAAACCCCTCAGGACTGCAACAGATGACTGTATTCTTCTCAAAACCCAGGCTTTGTTTGGATGATGCTGGGTTTATAGGAAAGTCAGTATTAAACCTGTTTTAGGTATTAAGGCCTCCCATTTCCCCAACATAGCAGACGGTTTTCCTTGCGTACTTTTTGCATTTTTTATGCCAGGCCATTACAAGGAACACACACACTTAGCCTAACCCAGTACCTACTTTATGTCTTTGGACTGTGGGACTGTGGGAGAAAACTTGGGTAGCCAGCAGAAACTGCTGAAACACAGAGCGAACGAGCGCAGAGACCTCGGCAATGCGAAGGCGAGGTGCGCTTTCCGGGAGGACCCGGGAGGACTCGGGAGGACCTGGGAGGACCCGGGAGGACCTGGGAGGACTCGGGAGGACCCGGGAGGACCTGGGAGGACCCGGGAGGACCTGGGAGGACAAGGGAGGACCTGGGAGGACCTGGGAGGTGCGAAGCAAAGGTGCAAATTTCAGATCCAGAAAACAAAAATCCAGACCAAGATTCTGTCGCGACCAACCAGCTGAGTCCCCTGTGATTGTGATTCTTTATTCCCAAATGTTTGGTTGAAATAGAATTTTGCTCATGGTTTTTAAATTTCTGGACCTGAAATTTCCACCACTGATGTGACGTAGCACTGCTGACCACTGGTCCACCCCAAATCCAATACCTCCAAGTCCATGGTGTAGAGACAGATAGTGGAACTCAGTTCTCAAATACTAAGATAAATAGTTTTCTCAAAGTAGTTTTTGAAATGTTTCATATAATGCTCGGACACCCTATCCAGGTTGTACCACAGCCTTGTGCCATGTGCTGACTAAAATAGACCCCAAAACAGAAGCTTTAGAAGGAAGATGGATGTATGGATGGATTATGGAGCTTGTTATTATAGAAATTTAAACAATAATATTAATCATCAGTTCTGCAGACAGCTGGCTGGTTATAATACATACATATGGCAGAGCATTCTGTACATATCACGTCTGAGCCTATATTTACATTAGCCAAGTGTGATAGTGACGTGTACCGCACAGACGGTGTCTTCGTGTTAATTTTATGCCCGTAAACTTTCTTCCTACTTTTCTAATGACCCTTTTCACTCCGCGTGCTGTTACACCGACGGATATAAGCTGGGTAGCCCGGATTCCACACTCGGATGAAGAGCAAGCAGCAGAAATAGACCGTGGGGATAATGAGGTGAGCATTGGCAGAGACCTTAATCTGACATTAGCTTGCAGAAGTCCTGCTGGTTACCTGAGAGATTAGGGCCGCTGCCGAAGCAGGAGTAGGCCCCGTGGCGTACACTTCTCCGGCTCTTAGATTGCTGGGGGCACGGCTTATGTTCCTGCTTCTACTTGGTTATTCCTCTATGTCTATACAACCAACAATGCAAATATTCTCCTTAGGGCGGTTGACTGGAGTGTTGTCAGCGTCGATCTCGGTTCGGCCTCGGTGACGTCGAGGCAGTGATGTGTCCCTCGTCATGAGTGGTGCCCCAACGCGGCTGGCTCTCGAAATAGGCTGGGCTTATGCCCCAGCTAGAGTCACATGCTGACCTCCTAGCAATTAGAGGCCCGGGGGGCTGAGGAATCCTTACTGCCTGCCTGCGTGATGCTTACAAAACTGTATGAAAACTCAATTAGTGTCAAAAGGCTTTAGGACAGTGAAATCTGACCGAGGCCAGAGTCGATGCAATCTTGCGCACCCGAGAAGGGGGTGGGGGGCGGAGCCAGCCTGATGCATGCTGGGAACCCCACCCCAAAAACCTGGAGCTTAGAGCAATGTTTTTCAAACCAGTCATGGAACCCTAGACTGTACAAGTTTTTGCTCCCTCCCTGCTCCCAAGGAATTGGGAGAGAGCACCTGGGGGGTCCCCGAGGGCTGGTCTGAGGAACACGGGCCTAGGGCATCGCTGAGTACGGCAGCATGAATGGTCCGTGTTATTGGGTGGAAGTTTCTTATGTGAGGCGCATGTTGCATGAATCACAAATTCGAGGCGTGATGGATCTAAATAGCTGCAAGTGACGCTTGTGATTTCGTCTGGCACACAGAGGTATCTTATTGTTTCAGCTCAGCAGGAAGTTAATAAAACAGGCAGGATAAGCTGCAAGGCTTCTGTGACCCAACCCAAGATAAACAGCTGGAAGATGGATGGATGGATGGATGGATGGATGGACACCCAATTTCCCATAGGTGTGTACGAGTGAGTGAGTGGTGTGTGAGGGTAACCTGCCATAGGATGGTGCCCCATCCTGGGTAATTCTCTGCCTTGTGCCCGTAGCTTCCAGAATAGGCTCCAGACTCTCACAACCCTGAACAGGACAAGCAGGTACAGAAAAGGTATGAATGGATGGATCGATGGACGGATGGATGGATGGAATCCTGACTGTATGTCATCGGTGGTCTCATCTCAGAAACAGCAACAAATGGACTGAGGGTTTCTGGGAATTTTTTTCCACAGTTACCACGTATGGCAAAGTTAGGCAGGTGGCCCTTTAATCCGGCCTGAAATAACAGTCCAGAAGCCTACATCATGCATCCCATCCACACAGGGACACGCCTGGCGCTCATTACCGTAAATACCCTAAAAGCTACACCCCTTTCTATTCAATCAGTAATGATATGGTCATTTTTTGACAGGTTTCAGAGATGATAAATACAGGAATAGGGGAAAATAAATGAAAAGATTTTTGCACTTCCATTCAGCTCTCTGTCTAATACAGAATCCCAGGTGGGGGCGGCGGGAGGGGGGGATTGGAGCCAATCCCAGGATTCACAGGGTGCAAAGTAGGCAAACGCTCTGCCCAGGATGGAGTATTTTGGATTTCTATTTCGTTATATTTTCCTTTCAGCTAAAGATGTGACTGGAAAATATTGAAATGGATGTAGCTGCGAACAGATTAACCTGACTGAATGTGCATGTAATCTGACGCATGTTGGGAGGATGGCGTGTGTCTCGAGCAGGTGAGGACACTGTGATTGCGACAGGAAGGTTGTTGGTTCGAATCCCAGTGAGTTCCCATTGTACTCTTGAGCCCCAGTTGCTTCAGGGACTGGCTGACTCTGCTTTCTCAAAATATAAAAAATGCACGTAAAATGTAAATGTGAAATGAGTTATGGGGCGGCTGTCTTCTGCCAGCACCCCGTGACCTAAACAATGGTGACGCACTGATCGGCTTAATCTTTAAGAAGCTCCATGAGGATTTAGACTGAGATCTCTGAGTTCCTTCGCAGCCTGCAGCATTTGTCAGGACACACGGGCCAAGCGAGAGCCACGTCCAGGGCAAGCAGGCGAGATCCGGCCGCCATCCTGACCCCAGCCGAACGACAACGAGCCTCACACACAAATGGGTAACACCAAAAGCGGATCACTGTCCAAAGAACTCCTGGAGGACCTGAAACTCAACACGAGGTACAGTGAGGAGGAGCTGCACGCCTGGTACCAGTCCTTCCAGAAGGAATGTCCAAGCGGGCGTATCACCAGGGAGAAGTTTGAAAGCATCTACTCCAGCTTCTTCCCGGACGCTGACCCCAGCGAGTACGCACGGCACGTCTTCCGGAGCTTCGACACCAACGCCGACGGAACGCTGGACTTTCGGGAGTACGTGGTGGCCCTGCACCTGACCTCATCCGGGAAGACTCTGCAGAAGCTGGAGTGGGCATTCGCCCTGTACGACGTCGATGGCAACGGCACCATCAGCAAGAACGAGGTGCAGGAGATCGTTAAGGTAGCCGAGCAGCCTCTGGCACGGTGTGGTTAACGGCTGCTGATCCCGCCGCTCGGCCTTCCACGCCACGGCGGTAACACCGTTGAGATGTGTGTTTTGTTTTGCTTTTTTAAGAAACGGGGTCAGCTGGGAGTTAAGGGCCTTGCTCTGGGGCATAATCTGTTGAATAAGTGTGGCCCAGATTGAACAGTACATGGCATTGCCAGAGGAACAAAGATTAGCTAGGTGGCTAACAGCATCTCCTCATGCCTCATGGTTAGGGGTTCGAGTCCCCATCACCATACAGTGTGTGGCGACCCACAGCCTGTCCACACTTTTGCTCCCTCCGAGTTCCCTGCCAGACAGTTCATATTTTTGCTACCTGGGACAGAGCAAAAACGTGGACTGTCTGTAGGACCGGATTGGAAAACACTGCTGTAGACCGTCTCTCTGGCTTTGTGCCCTGTGCTTCCCAGAATTGGTTCCATGATGTTCTGTTGGATGAGTGTTTAGAAGATGGAAGAGAGAAGCGTCTTTATGTTAAGTTTCGAATTCAGGGTAAATGATACATTTGAATATGTTTGAAATATCAACGCGTCTGTAATCTGCCGCAGCTGGGCTGCTCACTGTGAGGGGATTGGAGGAGATTCTCTTGCTTTCGTTTAATTAACATTTAAGCCTTGGCAGTGAGCCCTGCGCCGGTCCTTCTCTCTCCTTATGTAACATGGCATTTCCGCTAGAATAAAACAGTTCACCTGCTCTGTCAGTGTAATGAAAGCCCAGGGTTTCACATAAAGAAGATTACATCTCATTATTTCCTATAATCTGTTTAGAGATTCACATGAGGAAGGTATTAGTGTGTCTTACTGCTCATTTGCATTTGTTTCAGTGCGTTATATACAGCTCTGGAAAAAATTAAGAGACCACTCTGTATATTTAAAAAATCTGCATTTTTAAATCCTGGTTGCATCCTACTTCTGCTGGCTGAAGGCTACACTGAGCAAGCAGGTCGTTTCCAGGTTCAAAGTCTCTAAGACAGCAGCACACAAGAATAAGGTGAAGCAGGAGACACTGGGAACGACCATAAAGCAGCCAGGCAGAGGGCAGAAGGAACTTTCTAATGCCAGAGATGACCGTCAACTTATCCGGCAGTGTCTCATAAATCAGAGGGTGACCTTCAAAAGGAAGTGCAGTGATAGGACAGGTCATATCAGGGTCCTAGAAGCAGGACTGAAGACCCATAAAGGAAGGAAGGAGCCCTTCATTAATGAGAAGCAGGGAAGAGCCAGGCTGCAGTTCGCAAAAATAATGTAAATTTCACACAGACTCACACCCATAAAATGGGAAATGAGTGACACAAAAAATTGTGTTGTGGTCTCTTCGTTTTTCCATGGCTGTATATTTTTCTTTGGCATCTTTCCAGGCAATATTCAAAATGATATCCTCAGAGGACCAGAAGCACCTTCCGGAGGATGAGAATACGCCACAGAAGAGAGCTGATAAAGTATGGAACTTCTTTGGAAAGAATGAAAACGGTAATATTTCCCCCATAGATACAGAATCTGAGCCCTTACTCTGTATAAACAAATACACATAATCGTGCAGAGGCAGCTCTAGTTTTCTTACACTTTCTATAATCCCTATAAACACACCATGCATAGATCTAGATCGCTAACTCTCTCGGGTGTCGAAACACTTTTATTTCTCCATGTCCTTTTTTGTCCCTCTCAGATAAAATTTCAGAGGGGGAGTTCATTCAGGGTGTGATGGACAACAAGGACATACTCCGGCTGATACAGTTCGACAAGCCACAGAAAGTTCAAGAGAAACTCGAGGAGAAGCAGCAGTAGTGTTTCGAGCGGCCAGCAGTTCTGTGAGACTTTTCCCACAGCTGTCCCTTTGCTGCAGAACCCCCCCCGCCCCCCACCCACAGTGTTTGTCTGCTGAATCACCTCCACAGCGTTACTTCATACTGTCCACACACTCAGCAGAGGCCCTGGGCGAGTGTTATATCGCCCAGATGCTAATATAGCATCCTTTTCACCACTTCTATATTTAAAGTTATACTCAGGCGCAAGAGAGGGTAAAAAACTCCGACTTTGTCTAGGATTTAGCCTGGGACTCTCTCCTTATTCAGCTCGAGGGTTTAGGCCTGTACTCCATACCACTTTCTAGCATAAACACTTTTAAGCCCTTTAATTCCATCAATAATGCAAAGGTTCATAGAGGCAAATCCTTGCCGAAGGTTCTGTTGTTAGTATCACATTAAGAGGTTTTATTTAGATGTCATTTGTGATCATAATTTTTTGTAACTCTGGCAGAACTGAGGTGTGGCACAGCTAAGGCTGCTAATTTTAGCCGAGGCACATTACAAAGCCAGCGTGGGACAGGGCAGGCCTGTAACGATGACAGGGCAGGCCTGTAACGATGACAGGGCAGTAGCAGGCGATGGTGGCAAAGGCTCCCATCGCTCGGCGGTCAGCTTTCTCCCGGACATGCACAAAGTTATGTCAATGACAGCTCGCAGATCGCTGGAGAGCCACGACGATCTGCTGTCTCCATGGAAACCGGCTCTCATCCTTCTATTTTTGCCACTTCAGACACCGGGAGGAAAAACTTGCCTTTCAGTGGTACAAACAACAAAAAAGCTTTATTTAGACGTTCTGTGTGCGCTATATAAATATTACCAATCACTTAACTTAAATATAAGTGTAGGTTGGGAATTATTTTTTTTTGTTTGTTTTTGCAGATGCCCTGCACTTTCGGACAGTACTTTGTTTTTATCCACATCCATCCATCCATCCATCCATCCATCCAACCACTTTTCCTGGTCATTGTCACCAGAATCATGAGCCAATTCACGGCAGCAATGTGCACAGGGCTGCTGTACATCCTGGATGCCAATCTGTTTGTCAACATGACCTTTGTAAGTTTTTCTCATCTATTACTAATGTGATTTACACCTGAATAATGCACAATCAATTGTCAAGTGTAAGCCCTGTGCTGTGGGATTTTGTATAAAAATGACTAAATTCCAACACATACGCCAAACATACCACACATACCACATATACCACATATACCCCACACAGAGCACTAATACGAAATCTTGTTTTATGGCACCTTCTGCCCTGACTTGTAGGCAATGCACATGTTCTCTGTGTGTGTGTGTGTGTGTGTGTGTGTGTGTGGGGGGGGGGGGGGGTCCTACTGTGGACTAACATCCCATCTAGAGTGTCTTCTGGAGGGGATCCAGGCTCACCACCCCCCTGTACCAGATACACAGTCATGGAAATAGACGGGTACATGCATGCATGGATAGATGGATGGATGGATGGATGGATGGATGGATGGATATAAAGTGCAGGCATTGCCTTGTTTGTTTGACCCAGAGATTAGTCCAAATTCAAGGTACTAAACAGTGATACAACTTAAATTCTCAAACCAGCTAATTTCTGCGATTATAATTTTCTACCGGTGCCATGGTGACAGGATTCCATGGCGGGAGGGGGGGCACCTGTGGACACACACATCGAACTGAACCAAAGACGGTTTAACATCCATTTAATCAAACCTTTACAGTACTTTAAAACACTTAATAGTCACAATTAACTAGAATGAGAGGATGCACATGAGTTCATTAATTTTCACAAAACAGATTTGTCAGGTCACATTTTACACAAACATGTACGAGAATTCAAGGTGTAAAGTAACAAAATAAGATTTATGATACCAGAGCCTGTTTCATAACCATAAAGATATTAACAGTAACAGCTAAGTCTGTGTATTTAAAAAATAAATAAAAACCATAATAAAACATTTCCAGCTATGCCAGTAGCTTTGGATGAGAGTATCTGCCAGGCATCTCTGTGCTGTAGAACGTTTCTCAATCCAGTCCGTGAGAATCCCAAGACAGTCCACATTTTTGCTCCTGCCCGGCTCCCAGCCCACCTGTACCAGGTATCCGGTGTTCTTGATTGGCTGGGAGCTGGAAGGAAACAAAAATGTGGACTGTCTTGGGGTCCCCTGAGGACCGGCTTGAGAAACGCTGCTGTAGAGGGCAGCCTGGGCCCCCTTCACTATCCTCTAGAGGTCCAGGTCCACAGGCCGGATTTGCCCGGTCATGTGCTCCATCACCCACAGCTGCCGGTCCCTGGCTGGGTCCACGCTTTTCAGTAGCTGGTCCACGGGCTCCAGCATCTGTGAAGAGAACCGAGGGACCGTGGTAACTGTAGGATGTCTCAGTGGTTTGCCCGATGTTAATGAGTCTCGTGCTCTGCAGGCGGTTACTGTGTCCTCAGACATCACCGGGGAAAGGCTGATTAAGCCAGAAATCATCTATCATTCCTTGATCGCTACGACAACCACATAGAGGTGCTGCTGGGAAAGGAAAGTGAAACCTGGTACTGGTGATTCGATAATATAAAATAATGTTGCATCTAGCTTTGGGCTGCAGTAAGTCTCAGGAAGTACAGGGGAACCGCCTACTAGTTATGTACACACTGCAGGCAATTAGGAATCGAATGGTAATTCATTCATCCGCTTGTTCACTCACTCATCACTCACCTCACTCACTCACTCATCACTCACTCATCTTCCTCACTCAATCACCCACTAACTCATCACCCACTCACACACTCACTCACTCATCACTCACTCATCTCACTCACTCATCTTCTATAATGCTTGTCCTATTCAGGGTTGTGGAGCATATTCCAGAAACAAAGAGTGCAATAATCTAAAACGCAAACCTGAAAATTCATTTTAATATCTTTTGTCATTTGTTTACAGGTAGCTGTTCGAGAATGAAAGTGTTAATTTAAGTAGTCAACACTGCTTTAAGGAACAAAAGGAAAGAGATTTAGATACATCTGACACTTTTCATTATTATTATTTTGTTAAAAAGAATTGTGAAAATTTAAGTATTCTGTTTAATGTCATTCTTATTAGTGCAATGGTCCACATTTACTCGTGAATAATTAAGAAGACAGCTGGGGCGAAAATCTGCAACTACGGTGGATGGTGATGATTAGATTGGAGCAGAACTGCCCCAGAAGGCTGTGATGAGCCCTCTAGTGGAAGAAGAACGGGTAACACTAAGCTGCAGAAGACCAAAAAGCAGAAGACTAGGCGCAGGTTTTGTTTCGAAGCGATGGCAAAATGATACTCTTCATTTCAATTTAACAACCACATGTTTAACTCATGGGATATTAATTTAGGCTCAAAGGCAAAGATTAAAATAAAGATTATGCATATATGCACCAATATTCTAAGAATTATATAACAGTATGTATCACAATTCGCTACGCGAACATGTTTTGTCATATCTCTAAAAATCCGTAGGGCTGCACTAAACGGTTCACTTACACTTTGGCTAAACATGTCAGTTTCTCGTCTCAGCATGGTGTACCGACAGAGGTGTTGTCGTATCGTCTTCACACGATCTACCTCCAGCTTCTCCAGCTCCTGCGTTGCACAGACAGGAGAAGTAGGCGATGGGATTAGTGTCAGAACGATGATGAGAATGATTACGGCTGAATCTGTAGTTAATTATAACTGCTGAAAAATCGGACTCGATTGTCATTCGTTATGGGGAGGCCAGATCATTACCGTGCTCGATTGTGATTCGTTATGGGGAGGCCAGATCATTACCATGCTCGATTGTGATTCGTTATGGGGAGGCCAGATCATTACCGTGCTCGCTTGTGATTCGTTATGGGGAGGCCAGATCATTACCATGCTCGATGTGACCATCTCCTCGAACCACCGACACTGCGCCTGGTTGTAAAGGTCGATGCAGCGCATAAGTTCATCCCCTGCGCAAGAAGACGTGCAAAGTCATCTTTCAGTGTGGACCTTCCAAATGACTCTATGTTAATGATGGTATATTTAACAGTAACGATGATAGTGTGAAAGCTGAGATTTGGGATTTTGGGTACACTGTCAGAACAAAAAGGGTATTTGTACCTTTGCTTGTCACTGGGGCTGTACCCTCTCGGGTCTGCCGATTCAACCCTTAGCTGTGGGTAAATGTACCTTTTAAGGTCCGGAAAAAGACGTGAGGAATATCCCCAATTTACAAACATCATTAATTTCTGTACCCCCGCAGTGGTACAAAAATATTCCTGTGTCCATTTCTGTACTTTAAAAGGTACAATTACCTACTGCTAAGGGTACAATCGGCAGATCCTTGTGGGTGCAGCCCCAGTGACAAGCGAGGGTACAAACTGGTGATCTTTTCTGTCAATGTAAGACCAGTTACATTGTAAGGACTGTTTTTTAAAAATGGAATGTACTTAAGTTGTTCAGCAGTTATACCAACATTGTATTGACAGAAATATACTGTTACACAATAAATCCTTGAGGGACATTAACAGTAACAGAGAAATGCTCCTGAGAGATGCTGTGTCAGGTCCCGCAGCGTCAAACGCCCACCTGCCTGGGTGGATTTTCTCCGGGCCTTTTTGATGTCCACCTCTGTTTTGTTGCTTAGCTTGACCTCGAGTTGTTGCGTTTTGACCTCCAGGTCTTTCTGACGGTCTGTCAGGGCTTTGCGAGCCTTGGAGAAAGGTCGGGGGGGGGGAGGGATGAATGTTTTATATTTGTGGTATTTCCATCAGCAGCACCGTGTTACTGCATCACAAACTGGACTAAAGCCGTGCAGAGTCTGGGTTGGGAGCCGTCCGATAAAAGTCAGGTAGGATTTTGTCCTCGTGACGATGCTGTACCTTCTCCACAGCGACGTATCGGCTCAGTAGCTGCTTGCGCAGCTCAGAGATGTTCTGGTCATACTTCTTCATGTCTTTCTTGAAGTTGTCTCGGAGTGACAGGAGAGGTTTCTCCACCTCCGAGTGGAGCTGTTGAGCAACAAAGAGCTACTGTCATGCGGCGCGTTCAAAATACGCTGGTGCGCGTCGGCACGTCCTGCAAATCAGGGACCCCCTCTCCACAATTCTGAACATTTAGAAATTTTCTGAAAGTTTGTACCCCTCCAGTCGACAAAAACTATCAAGAGCTGCCCCCCCCCCCCCCCCCCAAAAAAAAATGATACTAGGTACAGGCCTGCTGCAAATTATTAGCTTTATCCTAAGACGATTTCTGCGGATGCCTGCGACGTTTTTGCGAGCTGCGGTTTACCTTGCATGAGAACCTGAGGTGCACCTCGGCCTCGTCCGCCAGGCTGCGCTTCAGCTGGCTCCAGGCTTCGCCCAGGGTGCTGCGAGGGGGGGGGGGGGGGGGGACCAGCTTGGATTCACATCTCTAACTCTGAGCTACTGCAGTATACATGCCGTTACATAAGCTTCTCCAGTGCATCATGGGAATTAATATAATGCAAGCGAGCGCAGGTGGTGTTACTGTGATGGCTGATGTTGCAGCGTTCTCCACTTACCCTTCTTCTCCAGCGGCCAGGGGGACCTGTGAGAGCTTGGCCAGGTTCTTGGCATATTCCTCTTCTATCTTTATTCTAGGAAAGAGGACATGGTCTTATACTTGGGTCCTGCACCATAAGCTGCTTTTCACGTAGCCGCGCAGACCACTGGTGCTATAGCCACGCCCACATCTACGGCCGGCCAATCGGCTCGAGGGATACGAAATCGCAGGAAGTGAGGTCAGTCTGCTTTCCTGACTTTGAGAGGAATGTGCAGGTTTTACCAGACTGCAGCGGCAGCAAGCGGCTCGAATTCGGCCACGTCCTGCTGGGTGTGCATGACGATCTTTCGGGACTCCCAAACTTCCCTTCAGAGTGGAGAAGCCGCGTCGCTCCCAGAGACGGCTCACCTCTCCCGGATGAACTCCGCCATCTCCTTCTGCAGTTGCTTCCCCTTCAGCTGCTTCTGCAGCAGGACCTCGAAGCCCGTGATGCATGAGGCCCCTTGGGGGTCCTTTTTATCAGTCTTGGGAATGAGAGAATGTGTCACTTGATTTACAACGACAGAAATTTCCACCATAACTCAAACATTCAGTTAAATAAGCAACACAAAGAGTACTCCTACGATGGTGAAAAGTTGTGTACTGTGCGATGCTGAAAATCTAGGCACTATGACAACTGGCGGCTTCTAACCCATACTCATGTACGTGGGTTTACAATATATACGATGCTTAATTTGTGCCGGATCCTGTCGGAATCCATTCCAGGTCCTCTCTGTTTTTGACTGTCTGCGTTCCAGCACATATTTTTTTGCCAGCATCTCTCTGGTTAAAAAAACAAAAATAATAATAAAAAATAAATCAAATAAATATTTTAATTTAAATACCAATTTTCGGGGATTTCACATCCTTTGTTCAGATTTATTCTTAGAAATATGTATCGTGTCTTTACCACTGCGTTTCGTACGACTTCCGGGACCTGCGCTTGCCCCTCCGCTCTCATATAGCCTTTGATTCACAAATTAAGCACTGTGATAATAATGTAATACAAGTGCATGGTGTTACAATGGTGAAAAATGGTGGGAGGACCATTGGGCTGTCGTGAGTGCAGCTGTAGTGATGTGATGTGTTGGGGAAGGTGAGAGAACAGAAGGGGGGATAATGTCACCATGGCGACAAGGTGCCCAGTGACCCCTCACCCAGAAATAGTCACAGTAGCTCCAATCACCAGGCTTCAGCAGGGGCTGCGCGGGGGTTCCCAGGGTGAGGGGAAAGGTCACACCATTGATCTGGGGGGGGCGGGAAAGGGGAGAGAGTTCCACATCCCTGCAGAGACTCCTTGACCGTCACACACCGAAGGCGTTTCCCTCCTCGCCGGGTTAATGCACTGTTTACGGCCGGAATCGGCCCCCACTGCGCGGCCCGAGTATCCCGTTAGCGACCCCAATCAGAGCGTCTGCCCGTAAATAAATAAATAAGCACAGTGTACAGTAAGCCCCCCCCCCCCCCCCGCTCTCCAGCGAGCCGGATCGAGGTTATATAATCCACACCATCTGCATCTTCCCCCTGCCAAATCCGAAGCGGCCCCCCCTGTTCCCGCCTGTGGGCGATATTACGCATTTCTGCAGAACGCTCACGGTGTTTTATAAACAGCAGAAAGAGACCCTCGTTTTGCTTGAAAGCCGAGCGGTGGTCCTCGGACGCCGTAAACGCGTCATGAATGTGTTGTGGATGCAGCATAAACAGAATCTTCCAGAAGACAGACCGGAGCACGTTGTGATTGACTTTCTCTTAAGGGTCGTTCCTTGTTTTGAATCTAGTGTATCACCAATGGAGACAGAAGGGCCCTGAACATGATGTGCATGGTCCTGCTGCTCAGCAGAAGCTCAGAATTAAATGCAAAGCATCGGTAACATTGGTCTGCAGCCGACATCATCTATCAACTTGCTTTTTTGAGTCTGATTCGCTCCAATAGCTGCTTAAAAAATATTTCCCACATTCATGGCATCACATTCATGCACACATGAGTATATATACACACACACACACACACACACACGCACATGTAGGGTATACCTATCCTTATGCACACACACACACACACACGCACACATACACACTACAACAGCACTGGAGGTATCCACAAAGGCTGTGGGGGTGCTCTACTACTGTTGCTAGGCAACAAATTGCATTTCTGCATGTTTTCAAAAATAATATCAAACTGCAAGCTCGCCGCGTTATTTTTATCCTTATGATAATGATCTCGGCCCTTTACGTTAATCTCATATAGGAATCAGGATATTTCTCCTCTACATTCCTGCAAGCGTTCAGCTGTACTGATTTGCTCAGCTGTACATTGTCTCGTCTTCGCTCACATGCATCCAGTCTGCAGGAAAATCTTTGGAGATTTCAGATGCTACCAGAGCTGTTTGTTTACATCATGGATGGGTGACGGTGTGGGAGCAGTACACGGCCAAGACCTGCTCCTTCAGCCGTCGGGTGGATGGCCCCCCAGCTCTCCATCCTCCACCTTTCCTGGCTGGGAAAGGATCAGCAGACCAGTGGGGGGAAAAGTTGATAGACGGGGCTCCATCTGCACACTCCTGAGAACAACCTACACCCTCCTGCCGTCGTGTAACGTGGCGAAAAAGGGAGGCTTTCGGTGGGACGGAGCCCCCGACGTCTGCGCGGTTCGGGCGTTTATGTGGCTGGCGCTTGGCGGGAAAGCAGCAGCGACGGTTCACTTAGGCACTGGGGCGTCACCGCTGCCACACCGAACTCTGCCCGCTCGTCTGTGTTCGGCGAATTCTGACGGCGGCTGGACATACTTACTGTAACCTTGGTCTCTTTGTTCAGTCCCCTCGTGGGGGACGTCGACCCTGGGCTCTTTGGGGACACACATGGAGCTTTCTGGAAGCTGCCTTCGATGTCACACATCCTTCGTTCTCTGGCAGCCGCTCTGTTTTTTGCTGCGACGGGAATGTTTTTTTTTTTTTTTTTTTCCCCTCCTTTCCTGTTGCCGTGGTGAGCAGATTCTGGACCGGCTCACGGAAGAGAGCGCGCGAGAAAGCTGCCTCAGGCTAAGCTGTTAGCCAGGGTCTGGGGGTCTCCATGGGAAGCGAACGGGGCATCCAAGCCTTCTGCGTACCAACACTGTCCATGCTGCCACCGGAGGCAGCACATGAAGCCAGTGAGGAGGAACAGATTACGTACGCTCCTCACTAGAACATCCCCCCTCAGAAACACGGAGGGGGGGGGGGGGTGAGGGAGGGGCTTCTCAGTTACGATGACGGCCCCTGCTGAGCTGTTTATGATCGGGGAATGGAGGAGAAGACCCTCAAGAAGAGCCGAAGCAAGACAACCAATGAGGGAAGCCTGGGATTTTTAAACGGCTGTCTGATTGGCCGGGTGGTGTTTTTAAGCAGGCGTAGCGTCGACGCCCCCTTTAATGATGGATGGGCACATATCATATAAGGCGGTACCCAATGTGTTTATCCCCATAATTACGGACATGGTCAATCCATGCGTGTAATTTAGCACTTTCCAAGCATTGGGGGGGGGGCACGTCTCCCCCCACTAAACGTACCTCTGAGAGCATATGCCTTTCCAGCAAACCCCACAGACTCCAATTCGGTTGTGGGCTGACCGGAGCCAGGACCGCAGAGGCCAAAGCTGGCGCGGGTCCCGGTCTTGCCTTCTGTCAGAAAACTCTCCACAGCTTGATCTAATCCCACACACTGGAATCTGAAACCTTGGACCGGAGGTGCTTATGAAACGCTAGCGAGTCCTTTAATTCTCACCAAACTGAGATCAAGCGGACTATTGGGGCAGCAGCTGGGCGTGTCTGGCCGTAACACGGCATCAGGCCTCAACATCCTGTCATTTGAACCCTCCACCTTTGGCACACAGCTCTGGTTTAAGTCATTTTTGGATTGAATTACCTGTATTTTATCGTTTTTTGGCCCCTCAGATTGATCACACAGACATACAAACTGCATCCATTCCACCCATCCTTTCCACCTATGTTTTCCATCCATTCATCCGTCCATCTCTCCATCCATTCCATCCATCCATCCATCCGTCCGTCCCACCAGGGCTGGTCAATCCAATAGGCAACATGGACAGCCACCTAGGACGATATCCTCTAAAGGAGTGCCACCCCCCACCCCCTTAACAGCAATGTTCTCCTTCTCTGTGTGATGCTGAAGGGGGCAGAGAAGATTCTCCTATTTGCCTTCTTCACTCATGACCAACGGAAAATAGAGCAGAAAATGAGCAGAATATTTGACACTCATAGCTTGATACAGGGGTACTAGACAAATTACCATTTTATAGGGAATAAATAGGGAGGTTGAGAAGCTAAAAGTCAAACTGGGGGGGGGGGTGCATTTCCCCATTATGAGCACTGTAAATTACAAGGTAGCCTACATCAATACTTTTTGATTCTGATTGGCTGGAGGCTTCACACCTGGCTCACAGGTAAAGGAAGGCAGGGAAATCAGCAGGGTTCGGCCCTTAAGGACCGTGATTTTAATAGCCCTGTCCGATACCCATAAACCGCGATTCCTTTATGCAAAATTACCTGCTGTTATATTATAAGTAATACACACTAGCAATTGTATAAGTCAATAGAATAAGGACATTGCAGAAGACACCTTTATGGTAAGTTGAATATAAAATATTACTGTACATGTGAAACGTCTGAGAATTGACACCAAACCTTCCTTGGTCCCAAGTGCACTTGGCAAAATGTGCGTGGAACTTGTGACAATATTCTGTTTATGCAGAAATTTTTCTCCATCATTTAAAAAAAAATGCTTTTACAGTTACTGTGCTCTATACATTTTTAAAAACATTCGATCTGGCTGTGAGTGAGTATGTGAAACTTCATAGTTTTTGCAGGCATATGCAGCAAATATTAAAACTATGACTGTTCCGTTAAGGGTAACTTTTAGCTGAGGATGTTCTCGTCGATCAGTCATTGGTTGACAACATGAAGGAGAAATGACAGGGAACAGTTTACAGGACTAATACGCGAAGCCTCTGGCTGGATGCTGGCATTTCTGACCGTCGGTGACACCTGGTGGTCATCTACTGTCATCGTCATTATCTAAATGCAGCACTCGGAATATGGAGGAAGAGGAGGAAAGGATGAAGCAGTGAGGAGATGAGAGCCTTGCATAAGAGGGATGGGAGGGGGCAGAGCTCACTAACTCATTCATGGCTTCACATACCTTTTTTCAAAAAGATCTGTTTGAAAAATGTGTTTTTTTTTGCAGAAAATGCATTTTTAAAGGAGATCTTTCTGAGGGGAGAGAGCAGCAGAGCTAGAATCCGAAAGCCGTCCTTCTGCCTCTTAGGAACACGTGTCTGGAAGGAGAGAGTCCTTCGTAAATTATTTGCTCTCCGTTCGGGCGGCGAGGAAAATTCCCGGCGCTGCCTACTGCATTGCAGCAGAGGAGCAGAGCAGCTGTGTAGAGCCACGTAGAGCTGGCTGCGAGTTTCCTCTATAAAAAGCAACTGGAAAGCGGCACTCGCAGCAGCGTCCAACGCGGCCACCCAACGCAGCAGATACTGACTTTTCTTTCAGGAGTAGCTGCTCCCCGTTTTAGAAAAGCGGCAAATTAAATTTACGCCGTCGCTTTCCGTTTCTTACGAGGTCTTATAAACCTGAGGGGTGACATGGTGGGTGACACTGTGACCTCATGCCTCCAGGGTTGCGGGTTCGAATTGCACCACTGCTCTGTTTATCGCAATGGTGGGCACTCTTATCTGCATAGGGCCGGTGTGTATGTGGGTTTTTGGGGTAACCTGTAGGTCAGCCGTTCACACCCAGGTGTGTGGACTCTTCAGCCAGTCAGTCAGTCCTCTACTTAGTGATCTAAATCGGGAGCTATAACAAAAACCTGCATATCCAACAGCCCACCCCACATTAACAGTTTGCATGTTAGCCCAAGTAGGAGGAATGTCTCTTCTGTAGTCTGTCGTCACCCAAAGTCCTATGACTTAGAGTCAGTTTATTTGGCGTCTCTGAAACAGCAGCAGTGTATCAGTGTGCCTGAGTACGAACTGGCATCCCATGCATGGTGCGGGATCCAGGCCACGCCGGCGCAGTCCTGAGCAGAAGACGGCGATCTATACACAATATCTGAACTGTGACTGATGGTTCCTCAGAACCTGAAGCTTTGCCCCATCAGAACCAAGTGCACAAATATTTTATCATTCATTTCTTATTAACAGATTTCTTTCTTGGAACATTTCACTGTACATCCCTTATTTATTAAAACCGCTCCAGAGACAAATGCTCTTTTGGGACTGAAAAGCAGAAGCACCTGATCCAGAGTTCGGGTTCTGATGGATGATGGACGTTCCTCCGCCCCGCTTGAGGACCCTGGGAAGTGATCAGGCGATCGGTGCCTACTGAGCCAGTCTGTGTTTTCTCATGTGTGCTGCGACGGCAGAGGAAATCTCTGTGCTTTTTTTGTTCTGGCCAAAATATTCCAAGAATTCTCCATCGGGGCCAACCAGGTACATGATTATAGTGTGGTCCACCTAGAAGAGGAACGACCATTAATTGGGAGCGACTCTTAATGGCAACACGATAATATACAGACGATCCTTGATTTCAGATCCCAGAACAGTCTGCTCATTTCATTATTTGATCCAACGTTCACTGATGCATACAGCCCTATCCATAGACTCACTGAAAGGGTTTAAAAAAAAAAACTCACTATGTAATCGTTATCCTCATCTCTGGGACCCTGGCTGTAGTACACTCTGTAAGCGCGAGAAGCCTTCTCCACCTGCTCATTGGTTCCAGTCAAGCCAATCAGCTTCGGGGAAAACTCTGGTGGGGGGGAAAAAAACGTGTATTACACACCTGGCTGTACCTCCTTAGAAATGCTTGGTCTGTGAACGTCACTCTAATCAACGTCTCCATCATTATCACACTGCAGATAGCATGCAAAACAGTCGCTATACAACTACCACACTACGAGCTTCATCAAAGACTCACACCTTATACGAACAAGGGGAGGCTCTGTCTTTAATGAAAACGAATGAGAACACAGTGTATAAACTAATTTGGGCACTTATTTATTGAGGCGTGGGTAATGGACATTTTCGGGGGCAGCAGTAGCGACGCTCCTGTCGTTGAGTATCTTACATGTGTTTTTCCACCACTGAGAAAATTATAAAATAGGATAAATGCAATTCTGGAAACACCAAGATTTAAACTGTATGAATCTGATGGCCAATATTTTATTTGCCATTTGCAGAAGTAAGCCTACGGGCACTCCAGCATTCTTCTCCTCGCATACCCCTTCTAGCTCTCCATAGCTTGGGGGTCACGGTACAGGGTCAGCCCATGTGCAGCACCCCTGAATCTGGGGGCTAAGGGCCTTGCTCAAGGGCCCACGGACATGTGACTCTTCTGCTGAGGCCGGGGCTTGAACTAACAACCTTCCGATCACAGGCACGGACGCTTAGCCCACTGAGCCACTCGCTGCTTAGCTCCCGTCTCATAAATGTGGGTTATGTAACGATTACAGGAGCTTCCAGCAGCCTCCAGTCTGACAATCATAAGAAAACACAAGTCCTACCTTTCACATAAGCAGCGACTGCCTGCGGCGAGTCCCGTTCCGGATCGATTGATATAAAAAGGGGGATGAGGGCTGGCAAAGTCTTTACTGCATCTGTAGACAGAGAAAAACAATGTTGTAGCAGTTTATCTTTCCGGTGAGGGGTGACATACATTTTTTTATTGCCCACCACCACCCCCCCTCTTCGGAGGACAACTTTATGTTACATTAAATTAAAGGCACAGTGTAAAGACTGCGGCCGCTCCGAACTCACCCGCCCTAGTACAATGATTAAAAAAAAGGGGGGGGGGGGGGGGGGGAGGGGGACACCGACACAACAATCGTAACAATAACAGACATTAATCACCATGGGGGGCGGGGGGGGGGGAGTAAACAGAAACAATAATAAGAATAGTAATAAAGGTGGAATGGAGCAAACACAGTGTGTGGGAATGCAGAGTACAAACAAGCATAAGGAACATAACAGTCATTACAAGGACATCAGACAACAAAAATTATATCAGCAACAATAATAATAATAATGTTACAAATAGGTGGTATACATATGAAGCAGACACACACCCGTCATCCTACACATATACATGTATATTTCAATCCCTATAACATACACTAAGAAGTAATAATAATAATGATACTGATCGCTCAGCCTCTTATGTGCCCATTCTCATATGTGCAAGTGTAGGTGTGAACTGATTTGTCATTGGATGTGCTGGCATTTGATGCCGTCAGGGGAGGTGACAGCGCCCCACCCCCGGGCCCAAGGCGAAGGCAGGGAGAACCAGACAAGGGCCCCCACCCAGGAGCGGACCTGTGGCGACCGGGGAGCAGCAGACCCCCCGACCAGCCCAAACCGAAACGCCCAATTCGCTTAGAAGGGCCCAGACCATCCCACGATACCCCGGACTGCCCACCAGGGCCACACCTGGTCAACGGCCCACGAGAGGAGGCCGCCCACCCCGGCCAGGGCCGCCTACATCCCCCCCCATGATGGATCTTCCACCCGGCGGCCCCCCCACCCACGCAGGGCCAAAGACAGAGAGTTGGGGGGGGGGGTCCTCAGCCCCTACCGCTTCCCCGTCCCATGTTAGTGTGACGTGTGCATGTACATGTGTGAGAGTGTTGTGTGTTTATGTCTACAATGCATTAAAATGATTTTTAGCTCAAATAATAACCAAAATATAGATTCAGCTTCTAACCTCTTATCCTAGTAATCAATGAACATACGACCATATTAAATATCTGCCAAGAATTTATAGGATTGGCATTAAATTGCAAGGATGCTACTTACCAATTTCATCCACGACCTCAATCATTTTTTCCAGTTCCTCAGGGCAGACGTCAGGGCAGTGCGTAAATCCGAAATAGATCAGGAGCCACTGGCCTAAGAAATCTTCACTCTTGCGGGGCTTGTTGTTGTGGTCCACGAGAGCGAAAGGTCCCCCTAGGGCAGCCCTGCCCAGCGACCGGTTCCTCTCCTGCTCCATCTCTACAGCCACAGATATCTCAGTGCAGTTCATGTTTTTACCACTGAATGTTAAATGGAAACTTTGTGAAAAACAGCAGGTGTCTAACAACACGTGACAGAGTGAATCTCAAAAACACAAACACCGTAACTTGTGGTCTTGGCAAGCATTGGTCTTGCATGCAAACACTGCATGCAAACACGTGGAAATCTAAAGGTTTTCACTGAAACTTACTTTTCTCCTTTTCTTTCTTCATGTATTTCATTCCTGCGAGCAGCACCCCACCGAAAGCAAATGTTATTGCCAAGGACTTCCATGTCACTGGCTGAGAACAGGGTAGCAAAGAAGAAGCGAACTGAGCACACAGAGAGGTCAAGACACGTCAAACATACAGCTCTGGAAAAAAAAAATAAGAGACCACAGCAACATTTTACTTTCACTTATTTCTAAGTTTATGGGAATCTGTAGAATATATATTTTTTTGCAAACTGCAGCCTGGCTCTTCCCTGCTTCTCATTGATGAAGGGCTTCTTCCTTGCTTTATGGGTCTTCAGTCCTGCTTGTATGGCCCTGATATGACCTGTCCTATCACTGCACTTCACACCACTTAATGTTTCCCATTCCTTTTGAAGGCAACTTGAGGACATCCTCCAATTTATGACCCACTGCCTGATAAGTTGACGATCATCTCAGACATTAGAAAGCTGCTTCTATCCTCAACCTGGCTGGTTCTTGGGTCATTACCAGTGTCTCCTGCTTCACCCTATTCTTGTGTACTGCTGTCATAGCAATTTCGAGCTTGGTAGCAGCCTGCCTCGCAGTGTAGGCTTCAGCCAGCTAAACCAGGATTTAAAAATGCGAATTTTCTCAATGTCTTCTAGAGCTGTAAATCTATAGGTCACAGTGATACATTAAGCTTTAAATGTTGTGCATCTAAATCGCGTTCTAAACCAGTCAGGAATACCGCTGCTGCCGTACGTTCAAAAAAGTTACTTTAGCAAAATACCAAATAAGTCATCTACTGGTATTCTATTTTTCATCTATTTTCAAAAGGTGTGGATGGATCTTTTGGTATTCCTACCCCAGTTCTTTTCCACTGACGGTCATTTGACGGCGGCGGAGGAAGAGAAGCGAATGATCTTGAATGAATTGTGTGGTTAAGTGTCGTTCTCCTGGGGTTAACCTGCAAGGAAAACCATTACACGAAACTGACGAAATCTGTTCTAAATGCATCTCTCAGGAGATTGTAGACTTGTGCCACATGGAACTGAACAACTTATTTTGCAAAATGCAGTAGATATCATAGGCAGCAGCAAACCTAGTGAGTACAGTTGACCTACCAGCACGTGTGAATCGCGAACGAACACATTGGTACAAAAACGCACACAACTTGGAACTGGTCTGTAATTAAAACCGCAGATATTTACTTTCATTATCCTGGGTAGAATGACACGGTTAAGCATTTGTAATTTTGTACTAAGACAACTAACTAAAGGGGTGAAACTGTGCGCCATGACACTACGGATGTTTAGACAGAGAGCGCTTCCGCATTGTCTAAGAATCTCGATGTCTATTGGTCCTTCTTGGTCCAGGAGAATGACGTCATCAGCGGCGCGGCCGTGGGCGCACGTACGCTGACCGTCTGTGCTTCAGAACCGTAGCATTTTCTTACAAGTGTATATTTAAAACAGACATTACACATGATGGATAATATTACATGCATTAAGAAGATTGTTCTAGAATCAATGAAAAAAGTACAATATACATTCCAGAAAAGTGTTTTTCCACCATATATTTAAAGAATAGTATCACTGCAAGTATGTGTATCTTATTTGATTCCAGGTAGTACTTGCAGTAATATGTACATATAGAAAAATATTTACAGATTAGTCAGTATGAACAGATGAAAGCTATTATGCATTACATGCAAAAATCTGACTATCCAGAGATGACACCATACATTCCACAATTCTGATGTCAGTATTACTCTCAGAATTGTAAAAAGGTTTGAACAGCACAGCCGAACATTCTGATAACTGGGTTCACGTATAAGAATGATCACTGTTGGGCCACAACTACAGGCCATATCAATTTACTACGGAACCTTACAGAAATACTGCCTTTGAAATAGTGACGATTCTTGCTCTTATCCAGAGTTCTCAAGGACAAGTGCTAACAGAATTAAATTAAACTGATTCTGGCTGACAGAATCAGTGAAGCCGCAGAACTGCCAGACTGCAGTACATGTGAATAACCATCATTTTGTATGTGCTGCCCCCTTGTGTTCGGTGAAGAGGCCTGACAGGCTACAGAGCGGTTTTGCAATGCAAGGGCCAAGTGGATCTCAGCTCTTCATTGACATAATAGTACAGCCAAGTCACAAACGGGAACAGCGTGAGCGCCGCGGCGGTGATCAGACGGACAGCGCCGATCGGGCCCCTGAGGGGACAGAAATAGCAAAAGCCACAGGGATGGGAACTTAAACAAGTAAATCAAAAGGTATCATCACTAACAAGTGCAATTAGTCTCGTCATCCCTCGTTGCTGCCTTTTTATGTCACATCCTAAAACAGTGCAATTTCAGAGTGCAGGACTAAACGAGGGCATCATCTTATATGCAGTAATAATACTGATGCCCAAAATGGCTGACCAATAAGTTCTATAATGTTTGATGCAGTCATTTGTAAGCGGTAAACATTACCTTCCGGAATCGCGACAAAGCAGCAGCCAGAGTGCAGTTATCACGAGGCCAGAGAATTCCCTGAAAGCAGGAAGAATGAACTGAACTGGCAGCATTCCATTTTATACCAAAGCAAAACGAAAGTGACACACACAAGATATTCCGTCTAATATTAAACACGGCTGTGCATTTCCACGCCAGACCAGAAATAAGGAAGCATCCCACGTGCTTCAGAGGGAAGCGGTCAGCGACCAGCGTGACCACCGTCCTGCTACCTTCCTTCCTCCTGCTGAAAGATGTCCTGATCTCGTTGTCTATATAGGGTCCATCCCAACATGGCAGCAACAGCAGAGCAGATGATCAAGTGAAGGTTGGCGAGACACTTCCATAATATCATCTCTAAAAGACAGGCGGAGCTGGGCGTCAGGACACGGCCAATCCAGACTGCATTAAGGTCAAATTACTGTTCACAGGAAAAATATCTAGACTACAGGGAGACGAAGGAAACAGGCTGCCTTAGAATTGCCAAAAAATATTGCAGAAGCCAATTATGTAATAACTGCAAATAATTTAATAACTGGCAATAACATAATAATTTTTCCATTTTTGATGTAATAACTGGCCAATAATGTAATACATTTTCTGACCCAATTATCTTTTTGCCGGTAATGTAATTACTTGCATTATCGGACAGTTATGACATTATTGACTTTTATTACATTAAAAACTGAGAAATGCAATACACTATTGACATGCTTTATATTACTGGCCTCTACAAACGGCATTCATTTCATTTTGCCTGTCTTCAATGGATTAAAATGGTCAGTCTGTCTGTAAAGGATTATAACAGTCAGTCTGTCTTTAAGGGATTATAATGGTCAGTCTGTCTTCAATGGATTAAAACGGTCAGTCTGTCTTCAATGGATTACAACTGTCAGTCTGTTTTTAAGGGATTATAATGGTCAGTCTGTCTTCAATGGATTATAACGGTCAGTCTGTCTTCAATGGATTATAACGGTCGGTCTGTCTTTAAGGGATTATAACGGTCAGTCTGTCTTTAAGGGATTATAACGGTCAGTCTGTCTTTAAGGGATTATAACGGTCAGTCTGTCTTTAGGGGATTGCTTTAATCCAAGGCAACATACAAATGCAGATCAGAGAGCAGGGTCAGCACGGCTCCCCGGAGCAAGTGAAATTACCTGTTACATTTGGTTTGAAGCTTGTCATTAAGCACAGGCTTGCTGGTATGGCATACCCTACCTGTAAATTTATGAAAATGATTAACAATGGTTTAAAATATATTGCAAAAAATAAAATTATTAACTAAAGAAACAGTCTCACCATCCACAATACAGAATCAGGATCATTGATCTGGGAATAAGAAAAAACAGAACAAATTAGAAAACGTTTTTAGTAACAATACATCATTGTTATTTTTCTGTGTAATGACCGTGATCATGGAACGTGGAAGGAGCATACGGATAAAAGTTGCAAACTGAGTTAGATCGGTAACTTGCCTGTACATAAGTAGCTAAAGTAAAAAATATACACATACAGAGATTGCAAAATCGCCATAACATTCTTGAATACGCTGTTTCGGCTTTGTCCATCTTTTCAGTAATTCAAAGTAGTTACGAATTTCTCCTTAACACCGAAAAATGTTACATAGAAAACTTCGACCCCGGATAAGATCACGTGTTTGGCGCAGTGTATACTGGGTAATAGAGTTTTTCCTGTGAGCTTGAATGTTGTTTTTGATCGCATATTTTTTTTAGTATATTAAATACTTTATTGCATTATGATGGCCTAATTACATTTAATGTGAATTTTTATCTTTTGTTTGGAAATAATGAATTAATGTATCGTGTTAGTGGTAAACATTTGGACAGACTGAGGAAACAAATAATTTGTATCGTTTCTGTTTGTCTGGGTTCTGCAGAGAGCCGATGTACATGGATTTTGGATAGAAAGCTGCATATTCTGATAGTCAGGGCATCTGTACACAGAACCACTGCCGAGTTTAACCATAACCACGGTACGTGAGACAGACTGGGACAGCTAAATGGGAATTTATTTACACCTGTAGAGTTTAGCCCGAGACTAGGGAATATTCCAAAAGCCCTAATTATTCAAGAGCCAATGGAATAAGAGCAATGCTGAGCGACGACCAATGAAATCGCTTCTCCGGACGGTTCCGAGACCCTACGCTGCTAGGCGCGGAAATGGGGGGGGTCGAGTGTATTATCGCGACTAACTTTCGGTCAGCTGAGCGCCAGTGCGGGTCTTGCGGTGCGGGGCTCAGAAGCCGTGTGTCCATGTATCTGATCTGAAATGGTCTGAATTGGAGAAAGGCGACGTCTGCGGCTGCGTGGACTTGTCCCCCTTTCTTAGGCGTAGGTCGTGCAGGCAGCTAACAGCAAGGTGTCCGTCAGTCCCGGCTACGTGTAACGGGGTTTTTGCCTGAAGGAGCGCAGCGAAGCCCAGTTACAGAGTTCCGTAAAAAAAGCTACTGGGGAGCCATCTGTCCTGCCGGCGGGGGGAGGGCGAAGACACTCTCTCCTTTCTCCGCGCTTCCCGTGCTGTAGCCCCGGTGCCAACTACGACCACAACTACCGCTGCTGCTTCTGCTGGAATCCACAACAATGGCGACACCCAGCACTAACTCGGCGACCTCCTCCAGTCACGGCGGCGGCAGCCCCGGATCCACTGCAGCGTCTCACCAGCCCCAGCACGTCGCCACAGTCGGCAACATGCAGTGTAAGAACCAGACCTTCGCGACCCCCGGTCGGTCGTTTTTTTTTGTTGCCTCGTCTGGGTCAGACTGAAAGCGGCTGAATGTCCCCCAGCTGTTCCGGTTGTGCCTTCAGGGATGCTGCTTTAGCATTAGCCTGTTAGCCGCCTGCATCCACCTGCATTAGACATCCCGGCAGCCAGGAAGGCCTGCGCCTCTGCTAGGCTGCCTGTCCGCTTTATTTCTCAGCGTTGTGTTTTTTTTTGGGGGGGGGGGTTGGTTTCTAATAACAGCGGCGGTTCTGGTTAGGAAGCCCTGCTGTTTTCGGCAGTGTGTGGACTAACGGAGCGCCGGTCATTGCGCTGCCCGGACGCGAGCTGTTAGCTCGGGTAGCTAATGTGGAAGGTAGGCCTGTGGGGGACGCTTGGCAGTCAGCCTGTCAGAATGGCACCATTCGGGCTGGTTGGACTCACGCTGTTTAACTTCCCATTTCTGCGAGCTGCTGTCGCGCTCGGGTATTGAGGTGTATTTGTGTTGCGACGCATCTCCCCGGCGCCCCTGTAGGAGGTCGGGTAGCGCAGTTACTAACGCCGCAGTCCTGGGTGTGTTGGAGGAATGACCGCTGGTTATACGTATTGCTGTAAAAGCACAATCTAAACCTCATTAGAATATACATAATATATATTTCCCCTGCCAGCGTCAGATGGTTGATTCACCTGCTACCAGGTGCGGTAGGATATTTACAGTAGTTTATAGTTTCATGGAAATGTAGCCGAGTCGGTCTGCGGTCTGACTTGCGGGCATCTCTATGTAATGGGACGGTGCGTTTCACTAGCAGTGTAACGTCCAGTGTAGCCATCGGAGCCCAGCACGTTTTGGGGGAGACGCATGTCAACCTACCAGGGATCTGGAAATGCATCTAACTTTACCTACAGTGAACTAGATTGTGCCATTGGTGCATTTTTTTTAGTAGGGATGCAAGTTAAACTATAGTTGTTTTCTTAAAACATTGTTAATGAACTGGGTGTTTATGGGACACCACAGGATACCAAGGCATGAATCGTATTGGTGTTATGGTTGATTAGATGAAAGTGCTTGTTAATCTTACCTATTGGTTATTTTAGGTTACACCTGAATCAGTGCTTACTTATATTGTCCTTAATGTATGTGAAATTCTTTGGCTTGACAGTGTTGCGCTGTTGAATTATGGGTAAGGGTCATCTGGGAATCTTTTCTGTGGGAAGAAAAATCAGATTTTTATCTCCATGTGATCTTGCGCAGCGCAGGTCACTCCTGCAAAATGGCACTTAAATGCAGGCCTACATTGTAGCCTGTTTTGTTACTTTGTTGAATTGTTGATTGCAGATACAATGTGAACATAGAAATCTTGGTTATATTTTCGCAGTTGGCTCGTCTCTTTGAAATTCATTGCCTTGTTTGGTGTTTTAAACACGTGCATGTTAGAAGTATCCAGTGCAGATGCTTTTGTTTTAAGTTGACATCCATCACCATTTAAGTTTTGTATTGTGTAGTGATGATCTAATGATATGTTCAGTATTTTCCCCAGTGAATTTTTTTTTTTTTTTTTTTTTTTTTTTTTTTTCTCCTCCTCTCCTGTTCAGTTTTGTGTGATGGGATGTTGTTGCCATGGAGTTAGGGTACCATCTAAAGGTATTATAAATGCAGCCTCTGCGTTGATTAAAGACCAATGTCATATGTAAAGGATTTGTGATTATGCAAGTAACTTTAATTTCAAAAAGTCATTGCCTTTTAAACAATGACATGGAATGCAAAACAGTATTCCCTCTGAGAAACCAAATGTGATGATTAACTTTTTTGGGGGGGAGGGGGGTAAATCTAGCAGTCTTATGGGTAGCTCTAAAAATAGGTGGTTCGGCTCAGTAGAGTCCAAAGCCTGCTGTTGGCTAAGTGACTGAAGCAGGACCCCTGCATAGCAGTTTTATTGCTTAACCCTAATACCCTGTTCCCTTAGCTGTATTTACTGTATATATGTATATTATCCTACATGTATTTCCCTGTTTTTGAAGTTGATGTTCTGTCTGTCATTGCGTCTGTGTTTGACCAAAAGAGCGTTAACACGTGGTTTTTCCCTCCCCCCTGCCCCGCTCGCTCTCCTCCTCCTCGCCCGTCCGGCTGCTGCTCGATAACGGTGAGACGTTCTGAGCGTGTCGCTGACCTGTGCCACCGCATCTCTCGGTCTC